>NC_136421.1:167887245-168574745 GCF_052625555.1 Lactuca saligna
AATAGATGTTCATCCATATAAAAACCCATATATATATATATATATATATATATATATATATATATATATATATATATATATATATATATATATATATATATATAGTGTGAGAGAGAGAGTGTGTGTGTGTGTGCTGTGTCTATTCTTCCCACGGTGGTTTCTCCGCCTTCACAGCACCGATGTTGTTTTGTTCCCAATGTGATGAAATGGCCGGTTTGCCCTCCGCACCATATGGTATTAGTCCTCGCTCTGGTATTATATTTTTGGTAGGCTCGGCCAAATGTTGAAAGTTTACTCTTGATAAATCGAATTTATTGCCAAAAATAAAGTTTAACCAATGAACATTTGACTTCATAAGATTTATATAAAAAAGAAATTAATTAAAAATCAAAAGATCCTCAGAGTTAAGAAGTATACACAATCGATTCCCGACGGTGGATATTTACTTCAATGAACACTCTTCTAGGCTCATACTAGCAGCTGCTGTAGTTCCTTCTAAATCAAAAGTTACACATGTTTTAACTTTGTTCAAAGTGAATGTTTTATAGCTTCTCCTTGTTCTATTTATATGTCCGTCTTTTGTGGAATAGATTTTCATAAGCTGTCCGTCTTTTGTGGAATAGATTTTCATAAGCTCAACAAAGAAAACATATCCTCTATAGCGTTGGGTTAAATTCGTTATGGTAATATGATACCATTATAGCTACACAACAAAATACCATAAACTTTACTTATCACACCTTGTGTAGGACTATATTTTCCTTGTCATGTAATAAGTTGAATAAATGACAAAAATAACCTCACAATGCGTAGAGAAAGTGATATATGCTAAATCGCCACTACAAATATGACCATGTCCACACAAATAGAAACTCTTATTGGATGTGAAAAAGAAATAACATAATATTCTTGAAAATGGAATTTGGGACCATCACGAAAGAGTTCAAAGTGTGATCCCCTCAAATCAAACAACAAGAATTCTTTCTTATTCAATGAAAAGATTGAAGATATTTTTATTTCTTATATTATAATAACCATTGAAATAAAATTAGTGCAAGATTTCACTTTAATAATTGAACATACAAATATATGCTTCTAATTGTGTATCCCTCCCTACTCAAGTTATTATTCGAAATCATTTCAAAAGTATAAAGACATGAAAATGTGTCTAGCATCTCATTGTATCATAAATTTCAAAACGTAGTATTTTTTTTTCCTCTAAATTAAATCCTACAAGTGATACGAAAAAAGTCATTGGGATATTATAACAAATTGACCTTCTTATTTGAAAATTGCCTAAATTACCAGCGTGTGTGAAACTCCGACATTTTTGAAGTACAAAGCATGTTTCAAATATCTTTTTCTAATAAAGGTCTTTTGATACTGCAAAATTGTTTAACCAAGCTCCTCGATTTTCAAAATTATTATTGACACGATGTTTATGTTAGTTTTGAAAAATTGATACCTAGTATAATACTTTATACCCAAGCATCTACGAATAGTGTATGTGCTTCTGTTTGGACTTTGCTTCTTCCTGTATATATGTAATCTTCGCTAAGACCAACTTTACACTTCGTTATGTATTGAAGCTGACACAACGTTCTAAACCAAAACTAGGATAGTACTTCTTTGGAACTCTGTTAAAGAATTCTCCCCTTGGAAATTGCAACAAAATTTTCTGCTTCTTGTTAGAAATATGGGTTTAAATGTTTAATGACACTTGGAAATCTGAGAATCCATATTATCACATTCAAATCGAACTATTTGGGTGGTACTTCCAAATCCTCAATTGGATAAGACTCAGATTAAATCAAAGATAAAGAAAAAGAATGAGAGGGTATGATTTCGTGTGTACCAGAAAAAGAGACTAAAAACTGACTTTTAGATCATTATCTGAAAATTGTCATATGACAGTTTAAAACTGTCACAAACCACCAAAACGGTAATAAAAACAATGTACTTTAATTGTAACGTCATAAATTCCGAAACCAAAAATTTTCATTTTTACAATCATCAAAACATTGAGTAATAACTTTAGGTTCCAATGTAACAATTTAGTCACGACCGATTACATAACAAAAGATTCCAAAATGGTTTCCCCGAGTGTGTGTACGATCACGCCGGTACCTTCCCACGGTCCTCGCTAGTACCTGAAACACATAACACAACCACTGTAAGCATAAATGCTTAGTGAGTTCCCCAAAATACAACCTACGCACGTACGACTTTCCAGGCATTGACCTTCCGGTCCATGTGTCTCAGGGGACTTCCGTCCCGACTGGGTAAACCTTCCGGTCCTACCCACGTCAACATTACGGTCCACATGACCACGCCTTCCGGCCCATAACACGTTGCCTTCCGGCCCAAATCAAGCATATCATACATGGCACATATAACAAATAACTTATCACACATAGACATATATCTCATATCATATTCAACCTTCCGGTCACACAGTCAAACCCTTCCGGGTACAGTATAGTGAGAAGACTCACCTCGTATGCCTCGCTAATCGTGAACCCTAGAATCACTCGTGCTCGAACCCTCGAGCTGTAATCCTCCTATGATATCATGAATCTATAATTATTACTTGTACCACTAAGGTTGACCATCCATATCAAGTCAACACAGGTTGACTTGGTCAACAGTCTTTGGTCAATTGGACCGGACTCGGCGAGTGCACTATAGTGGCTCGGCGAGTCTACGCGTTTTAACCAACTCGCAAGGATTTTCCCTTTGACTCGTCGAGTACTCCCCCGAATCGACGAGTTCCACCTGGGCCTGAATCACGGGGCTACCGCGACTCAACTCGCCGAGTCGCAAGAACAACTCGGCGAGTCCCAACTTGACTCGGTCCACCTGTCAAAACCTTTCTAACTCTCTGCGACTCACTGAGTCACCCACAACTCGGCAGGACTACACACTGGGTGGTCTCAAGGACAATCTTCAAGCGACTCGTTGAGTCTGTTCTTCAGACTCGGCGAGTCCATGCCATCCATCAGCTAAAACTGGCTTTTGCAGTCAGATCCGTTCCATACACACATAGATCTGGCCTTCCCAAGCTTATTTATCACGTAAAGTCTCAATCTTGGTCGCCATGCAATGCATACAAGGCTCATTTTGGAGAAATAACCTCTAATATGGCAACCCTAGTTTCTAACTCAAAAGAATGGACATAAGGCTTGTCATATGGGGCCTCCTGGACCTGCTAAGGTCCAGATCTAGGTTCCATATCTCCATGGGACCTTTCATACTTCCAATTTAAGCCAAATAAGGCAAGAAGAAACACTAGATTTGACACATCAACCAAAAATATGAAGTTTAGCTCTGAAAGTTACCTTAAGAAGGTTCCCTTGATGAAATAGAAGCAGATCCAAGCTCCCCAACTCTTCAAGCTTGATCTTCTCCCTCCTTTCTTGCAATAATACACAAAATGATGAACAAATGGCCTCTTATCACACTCATAAGGGCTCACAAACGTATGGGTGCACTTAGGGTTCAAGGTGGCCGCAAATGAAGGCCAGAAGGTCCTTTAAATAGGGCTTAGGATCAGGAAATTAGGGTTTCATTAAACAGCGCAGACTCACCGAGTCCGGACGCGAACCTCCGCCCAAAACCGCGACCCGAGTCGGTGAGTTCGACCTCCAACTCGCCGAGTCCCCTCACAGAATATCAAAAATATGAAAGTAAAGATACCTGGGGATCCGGGCTGTTACAATTCTCCCCCACTAGAATAAGACTTCGCCCTCGAAGTCCTGCTAGGCAAATAGCTCCGGATGTTGCTCCCGCCTCTCATGTTCCGGCTCCCAGGTCATCTCTGATCCCTTCCGATGCTACCACTGAACCAATACCAGGGGTACCTCCTTGTTCCTCAAAACCTTAATCTTTCGATCTCTGATGGCTACTGGTCTTTCAGCATAATTCAGGCTTGCATCCACCTGAATATCCCCTAATGGAACCATCGCCGATTCGTCGGCTATACACTTCCTCAACTGCGACACATGGAAAGTGTCGTGAATTTCTCCCAACTCTCCTGGCAAGTCTAAACGGTAGGCTACCCGGCCCACCCTTGCGATCACACGGAAAGGACCAATATATCGGGGCCCCAAGTTGCCCCTCTTCCTGAACCGAATCACTCCTTTCCAAGGAGAGACCTTCAGGAGTACAAGATCACCAACTTGAAACTCGAGTTCGGACCGTCGTCTGTCTGCATAACTCTTCTGTCGGCTCTGAGCGGTCAACAACCTCTGCCTGACCAGCTGAATTTTCTCGGTCGTCTGAAGCACGATCTCCGTGCTACCCATAACCTGTTGTCCTACCTCACCCCAACAGATGGGGGTGCGACACCTCTGCCTATAGAACAGCTCAAAGGGTGGCATACCAATGCTCGAATGATGGCTGTTGTTATACGAGAACTCTGCTAAAGGTAGATAGGTGTCCCAACTTCCTCCGAAGTCCAACACACATGCCCGAAGCATGTCCTCGAGTGTCTGAATCGTCCGCTCACTCTGACCGTCTGTCGTATATTCAGATTTGGCTGATCTATCAAGTACTTCAAGCTCTTATGGTCCGTGTATATCGTACACCGAACCCCATACAAATAGTGTCGCCAGATCTTGAGGGCAAACACCACCGCCCCCAATTCCAGGTTGTGCGTGGGATATCTCAACTCATGAGGCTTCAATTGCCTCGAAGCGTACGCTATCACATGACCCCTCTGCATAAGTACCGCCCCCAAACCCTATATAGAGGCATCACAGTATACCAAAAAATCCTCCATCCCTTCCGGGAGTGTAAGCACTGGAGCCTCGCACAATTTCTGACGAAGCATCTCGAATGAGGACTGGTGCTCCGGTCCCCATGAAAACGTAACACCCTTCCGGGTCATCCTAGTGAGCGGCACAACGATGTTGGCGAAATCCTTGATAAACCTGCGATAATATCCAGCCAAACCCAAAAAAACTCCTGATCTCGGTGGGCGATCTCGACACCTCCCACCTCAACACCGCCTTAATCTTGGCCGGGTCGACCAATATCCCTTTCTGGTTAACAAGATGCCCGAGGAACTGGACCTCTCATAACCAGAAATCACACTTGGAGAACTTGGCATACAGCCTCTCCGATCTCAAAACCCCAAGAATCTCCCTCAAATGTTCCTCATGCTGATCCCTAGTTCTTAAATACACCAAAATGTCATCGATGAATACGATCACCGACCGATCCAGCATCGGTCGGCACACCCGGTTCATGAGATCCATGAATGCGGCCGGGGCATTGGTGAGCCCAAAAGGCATCACCACAAACTCATAATGTCCGTAATGAGTCCTGAAAGCAGTCTTTTGGATATCTTCCTCGCGAACCCTCATCTGATGATACCCCGACCTCAAGTCAATCTTGGAAAACCAAGATGCCCCCTGCAACTGATCGAACAGATCGTCGATCCTAGGTAACGGATATCGGTTCTTAACCGTCAACTTTTTTAACTCCCAATAATCGATACACATCCGGTGTGAACCATCATTTTTCTTGACAAACAAAATCGGCGCTCCCCAAGGCGAGTTACTCGGTCGAATCAATCCCTTTCCCAACAGCTCCTGAAGCTGCGAGGATAATTCCTGCATTTCCGGCGGAGCGAGACGATAAGACGCCTTTGGTGATGGGCGCCGCTCCCGGAATCAAATCGATACGAAACTCCACTTGCCTCTCCGGAGGCACACCCGGTAACTCTTCGGGGAACACATCCGAAAACTCGCATACAACCGGGACGTCATCAATCGAATTGGGCCTCTCCGCGGTCACACGAGTATCCATCACATAGGCTATGAATCCATCATAGCCCTGCTGCAAACTCTACGTTGCCCTGGAAGCCGAACAAAACGCCGACCCACACCGGGCCCCCTCGCCATAAACCGTGAGCACTCCCCAACTAGGGTCTCGAATCATCACCAGCTGTCTCTCGCAGTCAATGACTGCTCCAAACTTACTCAACCAGTCCATGCCCACGATAACGCAGACATCCCCCATAGCTATAGGGACCAAGTCTATAGGAAACTCGACCCCAAAAATCTCGAGCACGCATCCTCGAATCATCTCAGTGGCGTATACCGCTTTCTCATTTGCTATAGCAACTCGCAGGGGTCGGCTCATCACCTCCCGATCGATACCGATGTGCTGGCTAAAAGCCAACGAAACAAAAGCCCGACTCGCACCCGAGTCGAACAATACCAAAGCAGGCACATGATTCACAAGAAAAGTACCTACGCATATAATAATATAAGCACAATATCTCAGTAAAAATTTAAATACTTGAAAGAATACATACCGGCCACGACATCAGGCGCCGCGCAGACCTCCTCCGCAGTCAACTGGAAAGCTCTCCCACGAGCCTTCGGAGCCTCGTTCTTCACTGGCCGAACCTCGGGAACCCTGGCAGCAGGCGTAGATCCCTGGCGAAGCTGGGGGCACTCGGCCTTCCGATGGCCAGTCTGGTTGCAATGAAAGAAAACCATGAATCCCTTGGGGCAATCTCTAGCAATGTGCCCCTCCTTGCCACACTTGTAGCAAACACCCGATCGACATGCCCCCTCGTGACCCTTGCCGCACTTTCCGCAAGTGCAGCTCTTCTGACCTCCGGATCTCGAATCGGTGGAATTGATCCCTTGGGGCAATCTCGAATCGGTGTACCCGAATCCCTCAAACCAAGGCTCTGATACCAACTTGTAACGTCATCAATTCCGAAACCAAAAATTATCATTTTTACAATCATCAAAACATTGAGTAATAAGTTTAGGTTCCAATGTAACAATTTAGTCATGACCGATTACATAACAAATGATCCCAAAATGGTTTCCCCGAGTGTGTGTACGATCACGCCGATGCCTTCCCACGGTCCTCGCTAGTACCTGAAACACATAACACAACCACTGTAAGCATAAATGTTTAGTGAGTTCCCCAAAATACAACCTACGCACGTACGCCTTTCCAGGCCTTGACCTTCCGGTCCATGTGTCTCAGGGGACTTCCGTCCCGACTGGGTAAACCTTCCGGTCCTACCCACGTCAACCTTACGGTCCATATGACCACGCCTTCCGGCCCATAACATGTTGCCTTCCGGCCCAAATCAAGCATATCATACATGGCACATATAACAAATAACTTATCACACATAGACATATATCTCATATCATATTCGACCTTCCGGTCACACAGTCAAACCCTTCCGGGTATAGTATAGTGAGAAGACTCACCTCGTATGCCTCGCTAATCGTGAACCCTGGAATCACTTGTGCTCGAACCCTCGAGCTGTAATCCTCCTATGATATCATGAATCTATAATTATTACTTGTACCACTAAGGTTGACCATCCATATCAAGTCAACACAGGTTGACTTGGTCAACAGTCTTTGGTCAATTGGACCGGACTCGGCGAGTGCAGTATAGTGACTCGGCGAGTCTACGCGTTTTAACCAACTCGCAAGGATTTTCCCTTTGACTCGTCGAGTACTCCCCCGACTCTACGAGTTCCACCTGGGCCTGAATCACGGGGCTACCGCGACTCAACTCGCCGAGTCGCAAGGACAACTCGGCGAGTCCCAACTTGACTCGGTCCACCTATCAAAACCTTTCTAACTCTCTACGACTCACTGAGTCACCCACGACTCGACACGACTACACACTGGGTGGTCTCAAGGACAATCTTCAAGCGATTCATCGAGTCTGTTCTTCAGACTCGGCGAGTCCATGCCATGCATCAGCTAAAACTGGCTTTTGCGGTCAGATCCGTTCCATACACACATAGATTTGGCCTTCCCAAGCTTATTTATCACATAAAGTCTCAGTCTTGGTCGCCATGCAACGCATACAAGGCTCAATTTGGTGAAATAACCTCTAATATGGCAACCCTAGTTTCTAACTCAAAAGAATGGACATAAAGCTTGTCATATGGGGCCTCCTGGACCTGCTAAGGTCCAGATCTAGGTTCCATATCTCCATGGGACCTTTCATACTTCCAATTTAAGCCAAATAAGGCAAGAAGAAACCCTAGATTTGACACATTAACCCAAAATACGAAGTTTAGCTCTGAAAGTGTTGGGTTATGAGCATTCTAACACTCCTAAGTGTACATGCAACCCTAAATACCTTGGATCTATGTTTTCTCTATTATACATGCAAATATGAACATCCAAGGTATTATCCTAATCTAGCATACAAAACTATCAATATAACAAGTTAGAATACATACCTCTTTGATGTAGAATGTCTTCATGAAGCTTGAGTGCCTAGTGCCCCAAGTGTGACACCTCAAATGGTTCACACAACACCAAATACACTTGGAATAACTTGAGAGAATTCTACACTTCATGAAATCGGCTAGCCCTTTCTTTCACTCACTAGTGCCCGGTTTTCCTCAAGAATAAGATGCTTATATAGTTATAGAATTAGGGTAAACTCTAATTGTCATGACTTTCCATTTCCTTGGATCCATGGGTTCAAATTCCCCATGGAGCATCCATGGACCATCCTATGGGTTTTAGCCCAACTTGATTATCCATGGAGCATTAGCCCACTATACAAGTATGGATGATTTACACAATCAACCCATATATTTAATTAGTCTTCTTTTGATCACTTAATTAATCCTAGATTAATTCTTGATCAATACTAATTAAATAATCTTATTATTCTTATTATTAATATACTAGAACTTATAATATATTAATAACCATAAGTGTCTTATTTCTCTCATTATAGTCTATCCAAGTGCATGATGCCATGCAATCCAAATGGACCATGCCGGGTCGGGTCAAGTCTTACCAATTATAGTTATGGACTTAGACATTAATCCAATAGTCTCCCACTTGGATAAGTCTAAAACTATTATTGCGTATGACTTTAGGAACCAACTGGAAATTGTAGCTCTCAAAAGCTTCTGTCAAACTTTGACCTTGTAGATGAACTCTGACCTTTGTCAATGACTTGTCCATTAGATAAGGGATCATATATTCCTCCATTCTAGATATCATATGGACTGAGACATGGATTATAATCATTCTCTCTGTCCATTTGTTGTTTCCCGATTTCCGATTTATGATGACTGACTAATTGAACAAATCAAATCAGTCCTGGCCCGGCCGAGCACTTCCATTTGTCATCATCAAATCATCGAGGGGCCCACAGATATCGCTTTTATCCCGAAGGTAAAAGGAATGGATAAACTTCGACTCATATGGCTTGTTCTACTACTTGTTGAATCATACACAAAGACACGTTTTATAACATCAAGTTACCAATGCGTTTTCGTGCAATCAATGTACTATCAACTCATAGTAACAACTCATATCTCTAGGTTTGAAGAATATAAGATATTATCGTCTCATGATCACTCGTGATAAAATCCATGAAGTGATTCCAATGAGCGCGGGTTGAATCCAATACTCAGAACTTATGAGCACTCGTGAGTGTTGTAGCCCTTTGACCAACACCTTAGACCTCTACAAGCCAACCCATGACAGTCTTAATTCATATCCACTTCCAACATATGACCGACTGTGGATGGTTTGAATAACTTAGTCATTCCGGAAGAATAACCTAGTTTATTCGGGAAGTCAAAACATGCAAAGTGAAACACAATAATAATTGAATCCAATATGGTATCAAAACCTATGAACATAAATAAAACACCTTTTATTTATCACCATATGATTACACATTATTCATTGTATACTGTTTCAGCTATCAACTTTATTCTTGAATTTAAAACAATAGTTGTCCCATGCTCCAAGCACGTACACTATGTTTTCTAAACACTAGTCATGCCATACACCAAGTATGCACACTATATTTGTCTATGATCTTTACATTCTGAACTAGATCCATTGAACATAACTTCAATGATTCTCTTTTCACACTCCTAAATCCTTACTGTAAATACAAGAATTCCAAATTCATGTCATTTACTAAAATCTGTTAGACTCTAAACTTATATGCATTCATCCTCTTGTAATGATTATGCACAAAGTCAGAAAGACTTGGCAACAATCATTACAGAGTATTCCAAAGGAGATCAATTCCTTGGAAACATCCATCTTGCATTAAGTTTCCTTGATCTTACACAGATTGAAATTTCTGACTTTGAAACATTTCCAGATTCATTTTGACTATAACTTCTGAACAAGAGTTGCCTCCTTACAGATTATGTCAATATGGTCCTTCCAGAATTATCACTATACTTCCAATTGTCCTTGAGAAACCAATCTTTGGTAAATCTTAGATTGTCCTCGACAATTGTTTAATCCTTTTAGTCATATCCAGTTCTAAACCTTTTCCCTTCTTAATGCCCCAGGCATTTGGAAACTTTTAGAAAAGATGAATATAGCACATGTAATCGAACCTATATCCGAAGCATATGGGACACGATTCATGATGTCTCACATAAAGACTAAACCAGTCTTTTGCTATAACATTTCCATTTCTATTTGCCAAGTTCTCATAATTCAGATTATGAAAAGGGATGCCGTAATCATAATCGAATTTTAGAACGCAAATAATGGACCCATATACAGAATTTCCTTATGTTGAGCCATTCCAACATGAAATTCATATATATCCTTGACTAAATGATTAAAACCTCACGATCTAAGCTTATAGATTTGAGATGAAGTGTAATTTCCTCTCCCTTAATTATAGCAAAACAACTTTTTCCCAATTGAAACCTTTTGTTTTCTATAATTAACATTGCTAACTTGCAATCTATATCATAATTATCATGCTCCCACAAACATGATGATTATTAGCATAACACTTATGCTCCCACTAGCTTTGACATGTACTCAGAAATCAGCTGGACTTCTAGAAATCAATACTTTATTGACTTTCTTACCAAAGTTCAGATTTCTGACACTTGATTGTTTTGATAGAACTTTATCAAAATCATACACCTTCCCTTAGATAGCACACTCGTGTGTCTACACAATTATGAAGAGGGATGCCGTAATCATAATGGTTAGACCTTTTTTCCACTTCTCACAAGTCCAGGTTAGTGTGCCGGTAAACCACACACGCTCCACTAACGACTTTGAGAATGTAAATATCACAATTGCTATGTAACTAAAATCTACTTAGTGAAAGTGTTTCCTCACCATCATTTTCATGAATCGGAGAGAAACCTTATGACACTTAGATTTATTGGTGTATGTGTTCTTATCCATGTGAATTGTCAAAACCATAGTCACAAGACAAGGATAATGACAAATCCAAACTCATATGGATTAAACTCAATCTTAATTTCTTGCCACCTGGCAGCTCAAGGGTCTGCCATTGCTTCCAAGTTGTTGTGCAACCAATTGAGAACTCTAAGAACTCAACTTTAACTGGAATGGGCACAGACTATGTCAACACGATAGGTTATAAACCTCAAGTCGTGTGCTAGTGAAGAACTTTAGGTTTTATTCTTGATTAGTTCTTGATACTTTCAAGACCTTTAAGACTCCCACTGTCCTCTTGACCTATAAGACTCTCTTGTCAAATATTCAAGAGATAGTGCGGATTCTTTATCAAAACAAATGCTTCACACAATTGGCCTGAGTTGGTCTTTGTTTTATCCAAAACATCACAACTTACCAATTTCAAATGTACAAGAGTAGAAAACTTTTACTCTTACATTTGACAAGTGTTTTAAACCTTCTTTGAGACATGTCACTCAAGTCACAATCTTGGAGTATGACTCTAAGACTTGTATTGGAACGAAGTATGACTCATCTTCTTGATTTAACCATTTCAACAATTCAAGATCCCTTCTTCTTAGTCATAAGAATGCACTAAGACTTCATTAGAGAACTAATTTTGATATGGTTTCTTAATCATTAAGATGATCACAAAACGAATAGTCTTATTAATCTTTTGTGGTGGACTTAATCAGTGCACATGACTACGTACTCAATCCCTTAGTCCATTACTTGACTCACACATCCATGTGAATAAGTAATTAGTCTTAATTTTCCAATACTTGAATGTTCTCATTCATCATGCTATACACCTTGCATGATTCCAAGTTCCGGTCCAATTGAGACTTGGGTGATGAGAATCTTTCCTTTATTTGATAAATTTAGACATTACCAGAAATGAAAGAATCAATTTCATACTTCCACTCTTGCTATTAATGGAATCATATAAGCAACAATTTTTTCTCAAATGCCATTGTAAGGATATTTTAAAATAACTAAAATGAAAAATTTTCTTTTATTTTATAACTATGCGGAAAAACTTATCCTTACAATCCATATGAAAACTTGTTGTTATCTATTCCTAAGCAATATCTCATAACTCCTAAGAAGTAGCTCAAGAATCCGATTTTCAAACTACGCGATAGAAATCCATCTATGCGATCAGATTCAGCATATTCTTTCTTTAAGTTTATTCACTTTTCTTTGATTCTTAAAACATTACCATGTGACCCAGTCACATCATGTATCAGGAATCTCAGAATAGAAACTTAACAGAGTTAGATTAGTGGACTTTACCTGAAGTAGAGTCAAACTTATTGACTTTAACATCCTTAGGTAAATTTGGCAGCTTCGCAACTAATGACCCTTCCTTTGGCAATATAAACATATGGACCCTTTGATAATGGTACACGGGACTATCACAGACTTATCTTTTCTCTTTACCAGTTGTTCAACCGAGTTGACTATGGCCGATCCCTTTCCACTGGGAAGAGAACGCTTTTCTGGATTTCCTGTGTCACTATTGTCAATGTCCATAAAGTTTTAGGAAGTTGATCTTAGCAAATAGATAAGATCATTAAGGGTCTTGTCATAGTCTGTTTCATAGATGTCCCAAAGGAACTCACTATGTGACTTAGAAAGTAGTTGAGCCACTAACTTTCTCAAGACTTTGACACCCAACTCTCCCGGCTTGTCAATATGTGACTACATCTCCAAGATGTGATCACACCTAGACCTTGCCTTGCCATTAGGGCTTGAGTGACCTTAAACTTTTCAAGAACTTGTGGGTTAGGGAGAATAATCGGAGGAGGAGAAAGACGTATGATATCCATGGGACATCATCTTCATTTAGGAAAGCTTGTTTCAAGAGATTTGGGAAGATCATAAATGTCTAAACCAGACATGTTATGGGAGATATTCAAGATAGTTGATCTTAAAGTCCTTAATATGACACCCAATATGAAATATTAAGGCTAGGACCCAACAAACTATTTTATAACTTAGAAGAGGTATGCCGTAATCCAAGCTATAAAACAATTTGAAGGTAGGTGAATGACGATTCACCAATTTCCACCAAGATAAACGAAATGTATTATTAGGTTTTAATTGGATTTGAAATTCCTAGATCTTTTGAGATTCATTGAACTGTTCAATGGCATGTTTCAATCTCGAGTGTGCCCTTCAGGTTTTGTGACTGGGATGCCGAGGATCACAAAACAAGGTGTGAAGTAACCATGCAAATTACTTGGTACCCTTAAGTGTTTATCCCCCAATCGATGTGCCGGTTAACCACACACGCTCCATCGATACTATGATAAACATTAAGTTACCCTTTGCCTACCTTGTTAAATACGAGTTAGTGTGCCGGTGAATCACACACGCTCCACTAACCGACTTAAACAAAGTGCAAAGTGTAATTTCATGCATTAGCACCTTCTTCACATTTTCCTAAGTAACTAAGATTGGGTATTTATAAGAGTTTAGTTACTTAGTATTTATCATTAATACTTTTAATGAAGGGAGAATTATAGTCCTATCAAACCCGTTCAGCTAACGACCCTCCACCAGTCAAGCAAGCGGTGGGTGAGAGTGGACACCCATTAAGTTGCCATTTTATAGGCAACAACCTTATACCCACCTTATAGACCGGCTTCGTGAATAAGGCGTACTAGCGGTAAGACCGACTTTACTCTTATACATGTATATATTATTAACTTATAATATTATAAAGTATAAGGGTTGAATTTTAACTTTTAAAATTCTAAGGGCTAACTTGGAATTAAAGTATTCATAAGAGAAAACTTTACAAATTCCAAAACTTGAGGGCAAGTTTTGAAACTATTCAAAACTAATTAATTCCATAACTTATGTATTTAAAGTAGTTTTAATCCAAAAACTCTTCAAGTTCCATAACTTGAGGACAAATTATGGAAGACTTTAAACTAATAAAGAATTAACTTTTTCTTTATTTTATAACTTATGGAATTAATTAAGGTTACATTATTATTTTTTTTTTATATTTATGTAATGAAGAGACTCTTGGTCCTCCATAACTTGAAGACAAATTATGGAGTCATAACTCCAATTAATTAGAACTAGACTCTTCATTTTTTTTGTAACCTTTGCCAATTTTATGAGTTTTATGAGTCTTTAATGTGACTCTTCATGTAACTTGAGGACAAGTTAAACACATTTTATACTCAACTCTTAGATTAAAATGGATTGAAAACAACTATTTCAATTAACTTTTCTATTAATCTAAGCAAATCATAAGAACAAGATAATTCAAATCAAACTTTTTCATGTAATTAGTCTAACCTTTAAACTAATACAAACCATGAATCTATTGACAACTATCTTTGAAAATGGATTAGCATGAACATTACCACATCAAAAAACAAGTTTATAAGTTCAAAAACAACTTAGGGTAATGTTCCTAGTCCATTTCTAGCCAAAAAACCTCGAAAATATGCTGTCTGGGGTCCAACTCATCGAGTGCATGAACACAACTCGGCGAGTTGGATGCATTTTGCCTTGGACTCGTCGAGTCCCTTCATGGACTCGGCGAGTCTGCTGGGCTGACAACATCAAAACTCGATTTTTCAGCTCCATTTCCAAGTATAACAAGAAAACAAGCCTAGGCTCTGATACCACTGTTGGGTTATGAGCATTCTAACACTCCTAAGTGTACATGCAACCCTAAATACCTTGGATCTATGTTTTCTCTATTATACATGCAAATATGAACATCCAAGGTATTATCCTAATCTAGCATACAAAACTATCAATATAACAAGTTAGAATACATACCTCTTTGATGTAGAATGTCTTCATGAAGCTTGAGTGCCTAGTGCCCCAAGTGTGACACCTCAAATGGTTCACACAACACCAAATACACTTGGAATAACTTGAGAGAATTCTACACTTCATGAAATCGGCTAGCCCTTTCTTTCACTCACTAGTTCCCGATTTTCCTCAAGAATAAGATGCTTATATAGTTATACAATTAGGGTAAACTCTAATTGTCATGACTTTCCATTTTCTTGGATCCATGGGTTCAAATACACCATGGAACATCCATGGACCATCCTATGGGTTTTAGCCCAACTTGATTATCCATGGAGCATTAGCCCACTATACAAGTATGGATGATTTACACAATCAACCCATATATTTAATTAGTCTTCTTTTGATCACTTAATTAATCCTAGATTAATTCTTGATCAATACTAATTAAATAATCTTATTATTCTTATTATTAATATACTAGAACTTATAATATATTAATAACCATAAGTGTCTTATTTCTCTCATTATAGTCTATCCAAGTGCATGATGCCATGCAATCCAAATGGACCATGTCGGGTCGGGTCAAGTCTTACCAATTATAGTTATGGACTTAGACATTAATCCAACAGAAAGTTACCTCAAGAAGGTTCCCTTGATGAAATAGAAGCAGATCCAAGCTCCCCAACTCTTCAAGCTTGATCTTCTCCCTCCTTTCTTGCAATAATACACAAAATGATGAACAAATGGCCTCTTATCACACTCACAAGGGCTCACAGACGTATGGGTGCACTTAGGGTTCAAGGTGGCCGCAAATGAAGGCCATAAGGTCCTTTAAGTAGGGCTTAGGACCGGGAAATTAGGGTTTCATTAAACAGCGTGGACTCACCGAGTCCATCCCTTGGACTCGCCGAGTCCGGACGCGAACCTCCGCCCAAAACTGCGACCCGACTCGGCGAGTTCGACCTCCAACTCGCCGAGTCCCCTCACAGAATATCAAAAATATCAAAGTAAAGGTACCTGGGGATCCAGGCTGTTACAATTCTCCCCCACTAGAATAAGACTTCGCCCTCGAAGTCCCGCTAGGCAAATAGCTCCGGATGTTGCTCCCGCATCTCACGTTCTGGCGACCAGGTGATCTCTGATCCCTTCCGATGCTGCCACTGAACCAATACTAGGGGTACCTCCTTGTTCCTCAAAACCTTAATCTTCCGATCTCTGATGGCTACTGGTCTTTCAGCATAATTCAGGCTTGCATCCACCTGAATATCCCCTAATGGAACCACCGTCGATTCGTCAGCTATACACTTCCTCAAATGCGACACATGGAAAGTGTCGTGAATTTGTCCCAACTCTGCTGGCAAGTCTAAACGGTAGGCTACCCGGCCCACCCTCGCGATCACACGGAAAGGACCAATATATCGGGGCCCCAAATTGCCCCTCTTCCTGAACCGAATCACTCCTTTCCAAGGAGAGACCTTCAGGAGTACAAGATCACCAACTTGAAACTCGAGTTCGGACCGTCGTCTGTCCGCATTACTCTTCTGTCGACTCTGAGTGGTCAACAACCTCTACCTGACCAGCTGAATTTGCTCAGTCGTCTGAAGCACGATCTCTGTGCAACCCATAACCTGCTGTCCTACCTCACCCCAACAGATGGGGGTGCGACACCTCCGCCCATACAACAGCTCAAAGGGTGGCATACCAATGCTCGAATGATGGTTGTTGTTATACGAGAACTCTGCTAAAGGTAGATAGGTGTCCCAGCTTCCTCCGAAGTCCAACACACATGCCCGAAGCATGTCCTCGAGTGTCTGAATCGTCCGCTCACTCTGACCGTCTGTCTAAGGATGATATGCAGTACTGAAATGTAACCTAGTACCCAACTCCTCATGAAGCTGGAAGTGAAACGCACGTCACGATCCGAAATAATCGAGATCGGAACCCCATGCCGAGATACTACTTCCCTCTCATATAACTCGGCTAACTTCTCCGCAGAAGAGCTCTCGCTGATGGCTAGAAAATGAGCGCTCTTCGTCAGCCGATCCACGATCACCCAAATCGCATCGACTCCCCTCGCAGTTCGTGGCAACTTGGTGATGAAATCCATAGTGATTTGTTTCCACTTCCATTCGGGAACCTCTAGCGGTTGCAGCTTACCGTGCGGTCGCTGGTGCTCGGCCTTGACCTACCGACAAGTCAAGCACCTCTCGACAAACCAGGCGACATCCCTTTTCATACAGGGCCACCACTACTCCTCCTTGAGATCCAAATACATTTTCGTAGCACCAGGTTGAATCGAGAATTTCGATCGATGTGCTTCCTCCATCAAAATAGTACGCGCACCGCCCACAAACGGCACCCAAATCCGACCCTGAAAAGTCTTAAGCCCTCGACCATCCGTGACAAATCCTGATACCTGACCTACAACCCGCTCCATCTTCTGATGTTCTGGCTTTGCAGCCTGCACCTGAGCTCCTCGAATAATATCCAGAATCGGGGTCAATACCGTGAATCTCATACAAATATCTCGGATCGGGGCGATATCCGCCCTACGGCTCAACGCGTCGGCTACCACATTAGCCTTGCCTGGGTGGTACAGGATCTCACAATCGTAATCCTTCACCACATCCAACCACCTTCTCTATCGCATATTCAGATTTGGCTGATCCATCAAGTACTTCAAGCTCTTATGGTCCATGTATATCGTACACCGAACCCCATACAAATAGTGTCGCCAGATCTTGAGGGCAAACACCACCGCCCCCAATTCCAGGTCGTTTGTGGGATATCTCAACTCATGAGGCTTCAACTGTTTCGAAGCGTACGCTATCACATGACCCCTCTGCATAAGTACCGCCCCCAAACCCGATATAGAGGCATCACAGTATACCAAAAAATCCTCCATCCCTTCCGGGAGTGCAAGCACTGGAGCCTCGCACAATTTCTGACGAAGCATCTCGAATGAGGACTGGTGCTCCGGTCCCCATGAAAACGTAACACCCTTCCGGGTCATCCTAGTGAGCGGCACAGCGATCTTGGAGAAATCCTTGATAAACCTGCGATCATATCCAGCCAAACCCAAAAAACTCCTGATCTCGGTGGGCGATCTCGGCACCTCCCACCTCAACACCGCCTCAATCTTGGCCGGGTCGACCAATATCCCTTTTTGGTTAACAAGATGCCCGAGGAACTGGACCTCTCATAACCAGAAATCACACTTGGAGAACTTGGCATACAGCCTCTCCGATCTCAAAACCCCAAGAATCTCCCTCAAATGTTCCTCATGCTGATCCCTAGTTGTTGAATACACCGAAATGTCATCGATGAATACGATCACCGACCGATCCAGCATCGGTTGGCACACCCGGTTCATGAGATCCATGAATGCGGCGGGGCATTGGTGAGCCCAAAAGGCATCACCACAAACTCATAATGTCCGTAACAAGTCCTGAAAGCAGTCTTTTGGATATCTTCCTCGCGAACCCTCATCTTTTGATACCCCGACCTCAAGTCAATCTTGGAAAACCAAGATGCCCCCTGCAACTTATCAAACAGATCGTCGATCCTAGGTAACGGATATCGGTTCTTAACCGTCAACTTGTTCAACTCCCGATAATCGATACACATCCAGTGTGAACCATCATTTTTTTGATGAACAAAATCGGCGCTCCCCAAGGCGAGCTACTCGGTCGAATGAATCCCTTTCCCAACAGCTCCTGAAGCTGCGAGGATAATTCCTGCATTTCTGGCGGAGCGAGACGATAAGACGCCTTGGCGATGGGCGCTGCTCCCGGAATCAAATCGATACGAAACTCCACTTGCCTCTCCGGAGGCACACCCGGTAACTCTTCGGGGAACACATCCGAAAACTCGCATACAACCGGGACGTCATCAATCGAATTGGGCCTTTCCGCGGTCACACGAGTATCCATCACATAGGCTATGAATCCATCACAGCCCTGCTGCAAACTCTGCCTTGCCCTGGCAGCCGAACAAAACGCTGACCCACACCGGGTCCCCTCGCCATAAACCGTGAGCACTCCCCCACTAGGGTCTCGAATAATCACCAGCTGTCTCTCGCAGTCAATGACTGCTCCAAACTTACTCAACCAGTCCATGCCCACGATAATGCAGACATCCCCCATAGCTATAGGGAACAAGTCTATAGGAAACTCGACCCCAAAAATCTCGAGCACGCATCCTCGAATCATCTCAGTGGCGTCTACCGCTTTCTCATTTGCTATAACAACTCGCAGGGGTCGGCTCATCACCTCCTGATCAATACTGATGTGCTGGCTAAAAGCCAACGAAACAAAAGACCGACTCGCACCCGAGTCGAACAATACCAAAGCAGGCACATGATTCACAAGAAAAGTACCTACGCATATAATAATATAAGCACAATATCTCGGTAAAAACGTAAATACATGAAAGAATACATACCGGCCACGACATCAGGCGCCGCGCGGACCTCCTCTGCAGTCAACTGGAAAGCTCTCCCACGAGCCTTCGGAGCCTTGGCCTTCACTGGCCGAACCTCGGGAACCCTGGCAGCAGGCGTAGATCCCTGGCGAAGCTGGGGGCACTCGGCCTTCCGATGGCCAGTCTGGTTGCAATGAAAGCAAACCATGAATCCCTTGGGGAAATCTCTAGCAATGTGCCCCTCCTTTCCACACTTGTAGCAAGCACCCGATCGACATGCCCCCTCGTGACCCTTGCCGCACTTTCCGCAAGTGCAGCTCTTCTGACCTCCGGATCTCGAATCGGTGGAATTGATCCGCTTGGATGTCGGCTGAGACTGAGCCGGCCGCCGATCCACCCGTTGAGACTCGGCCTCCTCCCTGGCCTGGGTCTCCAACTCGATCTCACACTTCCTGGCATTCGCCTGAAGCTTAGCAAAAGTCTGATATGACGAGTTCGATACGAACTCCCGGATATCCTTCCTCAGCACTCCCAAATAGCGACTCATCTGTGCTTGCTCCGTGGACACCTGTTCGGGGCAGAACATCGCCCTCTCATGAAACTTCTGCGTGATCACCGTAACAGAATCATTACCCTGCTTGAGGGTCAAGAACTCCTGAACCAATCGTTCCCCCTCCACCGAGGGACCATACTCGTCTCTGAACATATCAGTAAACCTCTCCCAAGTCACAGCTGAGACCCTTGCCAGAGTGAAGTTCGCCGTCATGAACTTCCACCAATCCTTTGCTCCTAGGCGGAGCTGGTTCAAGGCGAACCGTACCCTCAGATGCTCCGGACATGAACAAGTATAGAAGCATCCCTCGATATCAGCAATCTATCTCATCGTAGCAATCGGATCCTGCGTCCCGTCAAACTCTGGTGGCTTCGTGTTGCTGAACTCCCGGAACAGCAATGAGTCACCCCCCTGTGGTCTGGCAGGGGCCACAACTGCGGTAGCTGCAGCAGCGGTAGCCTCGGTCAACGCGGCGTACCGCTCATCAAATGTCTCCATCAGCGTGGTCTTAATAGACCCAAACATCTCCGAAATCTCGGCCCGGATCGCTGCCGCTACCTCCTCATGAATCATCTGACGAAGCTCCTCGTCAGTCACACCACTCGTACCAGGTCTGTGTCGTGGTCCAACCATGATGTCTCTGAAATACAACATAAAAATATCAAAGACTCTATCGGGCATAATCGCACTTGATAACGCAGTCGTACTCAGTCTCCATTACCCAGGGTTTCTTACTTGGGCTGCCCACTGACCCGGTGTCCTTAGTAGTACGGGCCCAATACTACCAATTACACCGCATCGGTATTCACCCCAAGTCCTCCTCCCCGAACCCCGAATCCTGAGTACTCTATTCTTATCTTACACTAGTTACCCACTCGCTCTCAAGCACCTCATAGAAACAGGTTTCCCTAGACTAAGGCATCACAAAATCAGGCCACTCTAGTCCTAATATGTATACCTAGTCTACTAGCATGCGTATCATATCATATCATATCTCATAACACATATTGTAAGAGTATTTTGGGGATTTTACCGTTCGGGCGCTGGCTGATCGTACACACTCTTTCTTCTTTGGTTGTCTCAAAATCACTTATCAAAGTTTTTTTTATTGATTTATTAATTATAATTTTCTCAAATCCCCGGTTTGAGTTCAGTTACGCCCGAAGGTGTACCCGAATCCCTCAAACCAAGGCTCTGATACCAACTTGTAACGTCATAAATTTCGAAACCAGAAATAATCATTTTTACAACCATAAAAACATTGAGTAATAAGTTTAGGTTCCAATGTAACAATTTAGTCACGACCGATTACATAACAAATGATCCCAAAATGGTTTCCCCGAGTGTGTGTACGATCACGCCGGTGCCTTCCTACGGTCCACGCTAGTACCTGAAACACATAACACAACCACTGTAAGCATAAATGCTTAGTAAGTTCCCCAAAATACAACCTACGCACGTACGCCTTTCCAGGCCTTGACCTTCCGGTCCATGTGTCTCAGGGGACTTCCGTCCCGACTGGGTAAACCTTCCGGTCCTACCCACGTCAACCTTACGGTCCATATGACCACGCCTTCCGGCCGATAACATGTTGCCTTCCGGCCCAAATCAAACATATCATACATGGCACATATAACAAATAACTTATCACACATAGACATATATCTCATATCATATTCGACCTTCCGGTCACACAGTCAAACCCTTCCGGGTACAGTATAGTGAGAAGACTCACCTCGTATGCCTCGCTAATCGTGAACTCTGGAATCGCTCATGCTCGAACCCTCGAGCTGTAATCCTCCTATGAATCATGAATCCATAATTATTACTTGTACCACTAAGGTTGACCATCCATATCAAGTCAACACAGGTTGACTTGGTCAACAGTCTTTGGTCAATTGGACCGGACTCGGTGAGTCTAGCCGTTTTAACCAACTCGCAAGGATTTTCCCTTTGACTCGTCGAGTACTCCCCCGACTCTACGAGTTCCACCTGGGCCTGAATCACGGGGCTACCGCGACTCAACTCGCCGAGTCGCAAGGATAACTCGGCAAGTCCCACCTTGACTCGGTCCACCTGTCAAAACCTTTCTAACTCTCTGCGACTCACTGAGTCACCCACAACTCGGCAGGACTACACACTGGGTGGTCTCAAGGACAATCTTCAAGCGACTCGTCGAGTATGTTCTTCAGACTCGGCGAGTCCATGCCATGCATCAGCTAAAACTGGCTTTTGCGGTCAGATCTGTTCCATACACACATAGATCTGGCCTTCCCAAGCTTATTTATCACGTAAAGTCTCAGTCGTGGTTGCCATGCAACGCATACAAGGCTCATTTTGGAGAAATAACCTCTAATACGGCAACCCTAGCTTCTAACTCAAAAGAATGGACAGAAAGCTTATCATATGGGGCCTCCTGGACCTGCTAAGGTCCAGATCTAGGTTTCATATCTCCATGGGACCTTTCATACTTCCAATTTAAGCCAAATAAAGTGAGAAGAAACCCTATATTTGACACATCAACCCAAAATACGAAGTTTAGCTCTGAAAGTTACCTCAAGAAGGTTCCCTTGATGAAATAGAAGCAGATCCAAGCTCCCCAACTATTCAAGCTTGATCTTCTCCCTCCTTTCTTGCAAAAATACACAAAATGATGAACAAATGGCCACTTATCACACTCACAAGGGCTCACAGACGTATGGGTGCACTTAGGGTTCAAGGTGGCCGCAAATGAAGGCCATAAGGTCCTTTAAATAGGGCTTAGGACCAGGAAATTAGGGTTTCATTAAACAGCACGGACTCGCCGAGTCCATCCCTTGGACTCACCAAGTCCGGACACGAACCTCCGCCCAAAACCGCGACCCGACTCGGCGAGTTCGACCTCCAACTCGCCGAGTCCCCTCACAGAATATCAAAAATATGAAAGTAAAGATACCTGGGGATCCGGGCTGTTACATTAATACTTGATCAAACTTAAATAAGTGTGTATTACACAAATTCCCTTACTTGTTTAATATTTATCAAGATCATTTTTAGTCACATAAGATAATTTGATTAGACTTAAATAACATTGATGATAAAAAATCACCAACAAACCTCCTCTATTTAAGTGTAATCTTGATTAACTTAAAATGAAACATAACACTAACAAACTGATGCATAAATGAAATGTTGTGATGATTGAAATTCACATTAGTATATTATACAATCCGAATATTCGAATATCAGGGTGTCACTAAGGAGTGAACCCTTTCTATCCATAGTGAAGACATAAAGATAATACACACAGTAGTTTACATTCTCATAAGTTCTAACTTGACACTATATTTTAATAGCTTGTGTCCCATCCTTCAATAAGTATATCAAAGCCAAGTCCTAACTTCTTGCAGTACTGAACACATACCTTGGGATGATTATAATAATGTGTTCCAATCTTCAAATATCAAGCTTTCCACACCAAATTCAACATCTAATATTATATTAGATGGGAATTTGGTATCTCAATATAAAAGATTTTAAGTGGACTTTAAATCCATCCCTATAGTTGCCTTGTGCACAAGATCTGTTGTTAACCCTTTGGTTAGATGATCAGCTAAATTCATTTGATTTCTTACAAACTCCACAGATATCACACCAGTCATGATGAGCTCACGAATCATGTTATGTCTAACACCTAAATGTCTAGACTTTCCATTGTACACTTGACTATATGCCTTAGCCAAGGTTGCATCACTATCACATCTGATAGAAATGGTAGATATCAGTTTGGGACATAATGGAATTTCATAAATCAAATTCCTTAGCCACTCAGCTTCTTTACCAGCAACAGACAATGCAACAAATTTAGACTCTATGGTAGAGTTAGTAATACAAGTTTGTTACTTAGATGCACAGGAAATGACACCTTCTCCAAGAAGAAGCACCCAACCACTTGTAGAGGAGTGATCCTCTAAGTTGTTAATCTAGCTAGCATCTGAATATCTTTCCAAAATAGAAGGATATCCACTATAAGTTAAACCATAATTCATGGTCCCTTTCAAATACTTGAATAGTCTACTTACAGCTTGCCAATGATGTGAACTAGGATTACTAGTATATCTACTAAGCCTTCCCACAACATATGATATATCAGGCCTAATACTAATGATAGCATACATTCGACAACAATAGCCCTTGAGTATTCAAGTTGAGACACCGAGATCCTTTATTAGGTAGAAGCTTAAGACTATGATCTATAAGAGTACTAACAGGAGAACAATGGTTAAAGTTAATCTCTTTCAATATCTTCTCAATGCAATGAGATTGAGAAATTGAATTCCCATCGTCTCATTTTCTAATTCTTATACAAAGAATTACCTCAGTGTCCCCTATATCATTCATATCAAAACTAGATAATAAGAATTTCTTGGTCTTATCAACTTCACCTTGATCGGTACCAAAAATTAACATATCATCAACATATAGACAAATTATAACTCCTTTACCAGAAGAATCAAATTTCCTATATACACATTTTTCAGCCTGGTTTAATGCAAAAACATTATACAAAATCTAATCATCAAACTTTTGATGCCATTGTTTTGGTGCTTGTTTTAAACCATATAATGATTTCTTCAACTTGCATACCTTATGTTCATTATCGGGCATCACAAACCCTTTAGGCTGTTTCATCTAAATTTCCTCATTCAAGTCACCATTCAAGAATGTAGTTTTCACATCCATTTGGTGAATCACAAGATTATGTATAGTTGCAACAGCTAACAATAATCTAATTGTGGAAATTCTAGCAACAGGAGCATAAGTATCAAAGAAGTCAATGCCTTCCTTTTGCCTAAAGCCTTGGATAACTAATCTGGATTTATACTTATCTATTGTGCCATCCACCATCATTTTCCTTTTGAGGTTCCACTTAATTCCCAATGCCTTACAACCAGGAGGTAAATCAGACAATACCCAAGTATTGTTATGCATGATAGAATCAATTTCATCCTGAATTTCTTCTTTCCATAAATGAACATCCCTAGAAGCCATAGCTTCACTAAAAGTCTTTAGGTCCTCCTCAATATTAAAACAATATTGATGTTGACATATAGCCTCATTCCTTGTTCCTTCAACCTAATATAGTTGAAAATCAGATCCAAAAGACTTATCTTTTCTCGCTCTTGTGCTTTTCCTAGGTTCAGGTATAGAACTTGCACCACCAGAAACATCTTCAGCTTCAGTAGTACTCTTGCTGGAAGATTGATGATCATGTCCCTTGGTCTAGTTACAGATGTAAATCTTTCTTCATCAAATATAGCATCTCTTGACTCTATCATTGTGTTTACAGATACATAGTCATTAGATTCTAAAACATAGAATCTATATGTTTTGGAATGCTCAACATATCAAATAAAAATACAGTCTACACCTTTCTCACCCAATGTTTTTCTTTTGGGTTCAGTGAGCCTTACAACTACTCTACAACCCTAAACTTTGAGATAACTCAAATTTGGTACCTTTTTAAACCAAGGTTCATAAGGAGTATTCTTACTCCTTTTATTTGGAATTCTGTTCAAGATGTAACATGCAGTTAACATTGCCTCACCCCAAAACCAATCACTTAATCCATAATAGGACAACATGGAATTAACCATTTCTTTCAAAGTCCTATTCTTCCTTTCAGCTACACCATTTTGTTGTGGTGTATAAGGAGTTGTGGTTTGATGTATTATTCAAGTTGATTCAAAATAAGTTGGACCATAATACTCACCACCTCTATCAATACGCAACACTTTTATTAATTTATTTTTATGAAGTTCAACCTCTTGTATATAAATCTTAAATTTATCAAGAGCTTTATCTTTAGAATATAGCAAATAGACATAACAATATCTAGATGCATCATCAATAAAAGTAACAACATACTTTTTGTTTCCAAGGGAAGGTGTTGCTTGGAAATCACATAAATCACTATGTAAAAGATCCAACACCTTGCTTTCGCTAACAACATCTTTTAAAGGTTGTCTACTGATTTTAGGTAGCATGCATGTTTTACATTTTTCATTATTTTGCATATCAAAAGCAGGAACTAGAGGCCATGCAAATAGAATTATCACTAGAAGGATAATTAATATTAAGCCTAATCATTCCAATACATACATAGCCAAATCCAGTAAAAGAGCCATGTCTTGACAAGATATACTTGTCACTTTCTAACAATTGTTTGTAACCACAATTATTTAATACAATTTCAGACACGAGATTCATACGAATCCCTGGAACATATAAAACATTTTCAAACACAAACATTTCCCAGAAGTAAAAGTAAGTAAAACAGATCATATGCCCTTGATTGGTTTTGTTGCAACATTTCCCATCATCACAACAGATCCATATTCAATTGGTTGAAAGTCCTTGAACCAATATAGATCTTTTCAAACAACATCTTTTAAAGGTTGTCTACTGATTTTAGGTAGCATGCATGTTTTACATTTTTCATTATTTTGCATATCAAAAGCAGGAACTAGAGGCCATGCAAATAGAATTATCACTAGAAGGATAATTAATATTAAGCCTAATCATTCCAATACATACATAGCCAAATCCAGTAAAAGAGCCATGTCTTGACAAGATATACTTGTCACTTTCTAACAATTGTTTGTAACCACAATTATTTAATACAATTTCAGACACGAGATTCATACGAATCCCTGGAACATATAAAACATTTTCAAACACAAACATTTCCCAGAAGTAAAAGTAAGTAAAACAGATCATATGCCCTTGATTGGTTTTGTTGCAACATTTCCCATCATCACAACAGATCCATATTCAATTGGTTGAAAGTTCTTGAACCAATATAGATCTTTTCAAACATGACTTGTTGCTCCTGAATCAACCCACCATGCAAAATTATCATCCTACACATAAAATGCTTTAGAAATCACAGAAATATAATTCTGAATACATTTAGATTTCTGCATGAAAACAGAAATCTAACCTTGTTGCTTTTCTGGATCCTTGGATCCACTTGGTCCAACACCATCCTTATTTTCTTTTTGAAAATGGCAATCCTTCTTGAAGTGACCTGGTTTGTTAGAATTCTAACACACCACTTTAGCCTTCTTGTTGGAAGACTTGTTATCCTTTCCTTTAAACCTCCTTTTTTCCATTAGACTTATTTTGATTCTTTGATCCTTCTCCATCCACCATATTCACAGAAGAGGAACCAACTTGGTACTTGCCTTTGGGATTATTATCAAGTTCTTGAGTCCTTAAGGGCTCTTCAATCCTTAAATGGCTTCCAAGTTGAGTTAATGTCAATTCCTTTTTGTTATGTTTCAGATTGTGTTTAAAATCTTTCCAGGAAGGGGGCAGTTTGTCAATGATCACAGCCATAGAAATGGCTTCATCCATTTTCAGATTGTGTTGAGCAAACTGTCCCAAGATCCTTAACATTTCATTGAATTGTTCCACAACAGGCCTGGAGTCAACCATCTTGTAACCCATAAAGTTACCAACCAAAAACTTCTTACTAGAAGCATCTTCAGTTATGTATTTGGATTCAAGAGAATCCCACAGTTCTTTTGAAAATTCGAAATTTTGATAGATATCAAAAAAAGAGTCACACATACCATTGAGAATATGACCACTATATATGTAATCATCATTTTCCCACTTTGATCTCCTTCTTGTCGCTTCCAAAGGTTCATCTTCAACAGATTCTGGTAAGACTGGCATGGGTGTACTCAGAATATACACCACTTTTAGAGTGGTCAAGAGGAACTTCATCTTCTTCTGCCATCTCCGAAAGTCTTGGCCTTCAAACTTCACCAACTTAACAAATTTGCATGTTATATCCTTCACAAAATCGCCACTTTCAATATCACAAATTACTTCGATTTTTGTTAGAAATATGTGTTTAATGACACTTGGAAATCTGAGAATCGTGATTATCACTTTCAAATTGAAGTATTTGGGTGGTACTCCCAAATCCTCAATTGGATAAGACTCAGATTAAATCAGAGAGAAAGAAAGAAAATGAGAGGGTATGATTTCGTGAGTACCAAAAAAAAAGAGACCCAAAACTGACTTTTAAATCTATGTCTGAAAACTATCATATGACAGTTTAAAACATTCACAAACCACCAAAACAGTAATAAAAAAAAATGTACTTTAATACTTGATCAAACTTAAACAAGTATATACTCCACACATTCCCTTACTTGTTTAATATTTATCAAGATCACTTTTGGTCACAAAAAGTAATCCCATTACACTTAAATAACATTGATGATAACAAATCACCAACACTTCCTCCTTTAGATTAGACTTCACAACTAAATATCGTGGTATGTTATGTGTTGACATTCTCCAAACATTGTCCATAATGTGTAGATATACATGGAATTTTAAGGTGCGGCATGATGAATAGGCAACTTCTATATAGTCAAAGTTTTTTGTTTCTTTTACTAAGGGTAAGAGTAATATTTGTGGGCCACTTGATGATTCTTTCACAAACATTAAATGCATGGTCATTCTCATCTTTATTGACAAACATAATAATATTGATTGATTTTGAGATTGATATCATTCTATGTATTGTAGTCATATGTATGGAAATCTCCAATAAAGTTATAATATTTTGAGTTAGTTTAGGGTCCAGGATACCTACTGATGTAATCAGATCAACCATTTTTTACGTATTGAGCAAGTAAACGGCGTAAGTGGCACGCGAAGTTGGAGAAGTTGTTGGGAGTCGGCATGTATAATTGTTTTTGAAAAAAAATGAATTTATTAAGAAAAATCGAAGGAAGCAGAATTTAAACCTTTGACCTCCTACACGTAAACAAAACCCCTTACTATTAAGTTACTATTAAGCTAGAATGCTTTTTTTTTTGTTTAACACTTTAGCTATTGAACATATGTATATAACCAATTAATTTTCACCTTAAAACATTCAAATTTGAGTATAAACGGACTTAAACATGTGTATTTCCACTCACAAAACACGCTTCTAGCCGACTAGACCGCACCACTTTCATTAATTTCTTCCTTTACATATATGTAATCTATTATTTTATAAACATTATTATTATTAGATAAAACTTCAAAAATGGTCTCTATGGTTTTCGAAAATCTAAAGTTTAGTCTCTAATTTTTAAAAACCTCACAAATGGTCCCTATGGTTTCAAAACTTTTAACAAATGATCATTTTCACTAACTCCGTTAGCTTTTGGTCGTTAATTGAAAGACATTTCCGTCATTTCATAAAAGTGGAACTATTTATGAAGTTTTTTGTTATTTAAAAAAACAAAAAAAAATTAATTATCTCTCTCTCTCTCTCTCTCTCTCTCCAAAATACACCAAGTAATTCGATCTCGTTGTCTTGTAAATCTATGGACAAACCCTTAAAGCTAAACACGAAAGAGATATGAACCCAGGTGAAGTTTTAATCGTCGACAAAGACAGCATCCGATCCCTCTGTTTAATGCCACACCCAAAACCCAACTCATGTATCTTCGAACACATCTATTTCACTCTACCCAACTCCATCTTGTTTGGTAAATCCGTTTATCATTGCCGCCATCAATTTGGGGAAATCCTGGCCATAGAGTCGTCGGTCGACTGTGACGTGGTGATTGTAGTCCCAAATTTTGGCGTGGTGGTGGCGATAGGGTATGCAAACAAAGTCGGAGTTCCATTCCAACAAGGAATAATGCTGTTACTTTACGTTGGTCGTACATCCAGTGAACCCTCTTAAAGGATTTGTGATTTTGGGTTGAAATTGAAGCTTTCACCAGTAAGGTTTTGGAGGGAAAATGGGAGGTGTTGTTGGACGATTCCATTGTTCAGGGGACAACATCATCAAAAATAGTTTGATTATTAAAAGAAGCAGGTGCAATTCCACTTCCCCAAAGTTTCTTAAACTAAAATGGATATCTTACTTCACCTCCTAGATTTATGATTTTCAATTTGGGTGTTATGGGGCTGGCTTTCTTGAAATGATTTGAATTGCAACTTCCTACTATATGTTTCTTGTACTGATTTGGGGGTGGTTGTACGGACTTCTTCTGTTATGTATTTTCTTGAGGTCAGTAAGATGTCGAAACTTTTCTTTCATATAAATGGGAGCTGGGTATTTCTTTCACATAACAGGGTCTTAATGGGAGGCCAAATCTGGTTGTGATAGCGACGGCTTTAAAGGTGGAGCTAGATCCTGATCCATCGATTGAACTAAACAGAATAAATCATTAATGTGTATATGTGAAAGGGAGGGAAAGGGAATAATCAATGTATGTGTATGTCTATGTTGGTCCGATAGAGTTTGCATAAGAGAGAGAGAGAGAGGGGGGGGGGGGGGGGGGGAGGAAGAGAGTGAGAGGGGGGGGGGGGGGACCCTTTATTAAATAATTATAGTTTTTTTAAATAACAAAAATCCTCATAAATGGTCTTTTTTTTGTTAAATGGCGGAAATGCCGTTCACTTAACGGCCAAAAGTTAACGGAGTTAACGATAATGACCATTTGTTAAAAGTTCTGAAACCACACAGACCATCTGTAAGGTTTTAAAAATTAGGGACTAAATTTCAGATTCTCAGAAACTACAAAGACCATTTTTTGAAGATGTCTTATTATTATTATTATTATTATTATTATTATTATTATTATTATTATTATTATTATTATTATTGTTGTTGAATGAAATATATATATATATATATATATATATATATATATATATATATATATATATATATATATATATATATATATATATATATATATATATATATATACACACACGCCATGAACAATATTTTTTTAATACTTTATAAAAAATACATTTCTAAATACATTTTCAAAAACATGTTTTTAAATATGCTTTTTGAAAATACGTTACCAAAATACGCTTTTGAAAATACATTTTCATAATACGTTTTTCAAAATATGTTTTTGAAAAAACATTTCTAATATACTTTTTTGAAAAAACGATGTCAAAATACATTTTTAAAATACATTTTTATATATTGAATATGTTTTAAAAAACATATTTTTGAAAACGTATTTTTGAAAACATATTTAAAAATGTATTTTCGAAATTTATTTTGACAACGTATTTTGGAAATGCATTTAAAAAAATACATATTTAAAAGCGTATTTTTGAAACACACACACATATATATATATATATATATATATATATATATATATATATATATATATATATACACACACACACTAACCATCTACCCGCTCAATGCGACGGTCGACAATAACTTTGTTTCAACAATTAGTTTCATTTCGGTGAATAGTTTTTAAACAAAAGTTAAAAATTTCAATAAATAGATTTCTTGCGACGATTTGTTTCATTGCAGAAAAATGTAAAAATCCATAAATACAGAATGAAGTAGACGATGATTGTGCATTGTTGGGTTAAAAATAAAAATTTATTATTATCTTTCGTCAAAAATAAAGGTACGATTTTTAGTTTGAAAGTATTTTGTATGTTGTTTTCTTTTAACATATAAGTTGCATTATTATTTTCTGTTAAAAATAAAATTATATTATTGTTTTGGGTAAAATATTAAAAATCAAAATATGTCCATATTTTCGAGTTTTAAAAAAAAAAAATAAATAATAGGGTAAATTACACATCTAGTCCTTTTACAAGATTTTTTTTATATTATCTATATTTTTCTATTGTTTTTTGTGGTATACATATTAAGTTATAATATGAAGTCTTTGTATTTAATAAGTTATTAGGTATTAATCAATATAGTATTATTAAAATAGTTGGTTTCCGGTCAATTTAAATTAGACATGTTTGATTTTTGTTGTCAAGAATTATTAATTATTTTTTTATTTAAGACTTACCTTCTTGTTTTGTCAAATATTTTCAAATATAAAAAAAAATAATAATAAACAATGTAAAATGCATAGTTTTATTTTCTTCATATTGAAATTATTTTTGATAATTCTTATTTTTAGATTTGATATAAATGAGGTGTATAAGTATAATAATTCTTATTACCATTTTATTTAAAAATTAAAAGTTTTAAATTTCAAAAAAAAATAAAAAAAACAATGAATAACTTTGTCGGACATTTTCACTTTATATTAATAATCTATATTAATAACTAACTTGTACTTTTGTGTATTTTGTTTAATAAATATAAATATTATAATCAATATTATTTGATATATTTTAATTTATTATCTACGTATTAACCTCAATAATAAAAGCGAAATTGTAACCTTCAATTTTAAAATTTGAATCGCCGTTTAGGATTTCCAATTTTCCACAATATATGGGACATGTTTTTTATTTGGTATAATAGATAAAGATTTATTAACTTTATTTTTACCTATCTTTTCCACCTAAATAGCATTAAGTTATAAACTTAATATTATTTTATTGGTTGTTACTTGTACTATTGGCTGAATCGATTGGACGTTTTAAAAAAGTAATATAATTATATAGAAGATATTTTTAGAAACAGTGGATTTCGTTTATTATATATATATATATATATATATATATATATATATATATATATATATATATAAACAATGGATTTCGTTTATAATGTATTATATATATATATATATATATATATATATATATATATATATATATATATATATATATATATATATAGAGGTTCAAAGGAGAACAATTATGAAACTAAGAAAGCAAGAACAAATATGTGTCACATATATATATATATTTTTTCCGCAAAACTCTCCCACCGACCGGCACGATGAAACAACTTAATATTCATATGTGAATATAAACCAACATCATCACAACTAACGCAACCATCATTGGGCGAGATATTACTTTTTGCTGCAAAGCCCTCCAACGTATCAGCGCGACGGAGGAACGTAATATTTATATGTGAATTTAAAGATAAGCATATTCTCGCATATTGCAAATCTGCCGCTTAAACGATCCAGCGTACCGAGACGACGTGACGTAACATATTCATTTATAAATAAGTATATCGTAGACTTATTGCTATAAGTTCAAGAATTGTTTAGATACACATGTGAGTTATCTAAGAAAATGTGTATGAATTTAGGAAGCTTATCAAAGCATCTCATATAAAAAACATGAACTTTGGTTAAAAAAGCCAACAAGTATTGTTTTGTAGAAGTTTAGTTGATTTATAAATACATATCAAGACTAGCGGGAACATAACTGTTATGCTGGTAAGGATATAATTATCATGTTAGTGGGAGCATTATTATTATAAGTATTGCAAGTTAGCAATATTAATTATCGAAAACAAAAGTTTCACTTTGCAAAGATGCAAGGGTTGAAAAGTTATTTTCCTCTAATTAAGGGAGAGAATATTATACTTCATTTCAAAATCTAAAGGCTTGGATTGGGAGATTTTAATCAAATTTAGTCAAAGGACATATATAGATATTATGTTAAAAAGGTTCAACTTAAAAGAATTCCATATATGGGAATATTATAGTAACAAAATGGTAAAGTATCACATTTTTCATGAATAAGGTCCCATACGCTTGTAGTATAGGATCGATTGCATATGTTATAATATTCGGCCATTCTGAATCTTCCAAATGCCTAGGGCATTAAATGGGAAAAAGTATGAGAACCAGATATGGCTAATTTTAAATTTAAAAAACTATCAAGGACGATATGAGGAGAACCATGGATTGGTCGCTTGTGGGCAGTTGGAAGTATAGTAATGGATGAATCATATTAACATTATTATCATAGATAGGATTCTATTAAGAATGAGTTGTTATATTCGAAATTATGGAAAATTTTCCATATTGGGAGTTGGACGTTAAGAATTTATGTCTAGATTAGAAACTTTTATGCATGAAGGATGTTTAAAGGAATGTACTTTGAATGTGAGACTTCATATCTATGGAATTGCCTTGTAACAATATCTAATAGAGCACTTTATATTTTCATTGGCAAACTCTTGGTGACTTTGAAGCTATGATATTACAAAAAGATAATTGCATAAAGTATAAGAATCTAACAGATTCTAATAGTGGCAAGAATTTTGTATTCTTACACTAACGATGGGGATTTAGGAATTGTGAAATGAGTATCATTGGAAATGTGTTCAATTGATCTATTTCACAAAGTAAGGACCATAGGTAAACATAGAGTGCATGCTTGGAGTATGGGACAACTATTATTATAATTCAAGTAATAAGTTGATTATACGGAACATTATACAATGAATAATGAGTAATCAATATGGTGATTGAAAAATGTACTTTATTTATACTCAAGAGTTTGGGACCATATCGGATTAGTATTATTCTTTTGTTTCACTTTGCATGTTTCTACTTCCCGAATAATAAGATTATTAAAACCATCCACAGTTGATAAATACATTGGAAGTAGGTATTGAAGCTTGACTGTCATGAATGCTCCTATAATAATATTAGAGTATTGAATTAAACCATGCTCACTTGAATCACTTCATGGATTTTATCACGAGTGATTAGTGAGACAATAATATCCTATATTCTTGAAACCAAGACATGTGAATTATAGGTTACAAATCGGTTGCGCATTGACATATGTAAACGCACCAGTTCCTTGGTGTTAAAAAACATATTGTTGTGTGTAATTTGATGAGGGAGTACAAGCATTCATTTGAGTCGAAGTTTATCTGTTCCTTTTACCCAAAGTTGGATAAAAGTGATATCTGTGGGCCTCATGATGATTTAGTCATGACACCCTAAAGTGCTTGGTCAAGCCTGGACAAAGTTGATGTGTTCAATTGTAGTTTGTTGTCAGTCTTCATAAATCAGAAATCGGGAAACAACACATACACTGGCAGAATAATTATAATCCATGTCTCATGTCTATATGATATATGGAATTGATGAATATATGATCCCTTATCTAAATGATGAATTATTGATAAGATCAGAGTTGACAACAGCTATTGAAAGCTACGATTGTTGATCAGGTTCTGAAGTCATACTTGCAAAATAGTTATTAGTCTTCTCTAAGTGGGTGACTATTGGATTATGTGTCTAAGCCCATAACTATTTTGGTATGTACGTGACCCGATTATGAGCATGGTCCTTTTGGGTTGCCTTCACCACAGGAACCGATAGGATGAATTAAGGAGAAAGAGGATTAATTATGATTTATTAATATATTATGTGAATAATATATAAAAAGAGAAATCATATTGTTTAATTAATATTGATCAAGAATTAATTTAGAATTAAATTTGTGATCAAAAGATATTGATTAAATAAATGGGACTGATACTATAATTATAAGATAGTTACAAAGTTGGGCTTAGGATCCATAAGGATGCAATGGACGAATTCTATATGAGAGAACATATAGAAATTGTCCAAGGGCCTTCTGGAAGGATTAATTAGGCAGCTTAAGGACTAAGCAAATAGATTATGGTTTCTAATTTGATAACCCTAGAAGCCTAACTATAAAAGGAAACCTAAGGCTCCAAAATTCAGATACATGCTTTCCTAGTGTGCCTTGAACGATTTTTGTGCCTCCTCCTCCCTCTCACTTGGGGAACTCTGCTTTCCAGAGTTAAGGACTTTTTAGAATATGATTGTTATTGCTACATAAAAATCAAGGTAAGATATAAACACCAAATAATATGTGATTTCGAATATGCATTGTAACATCCCGGAATTCATGTATATCTCTTTGATCCTTATCTTCCTCGAGTTGTCAAAATTATCCATTGAAAGGAATGTTTGGATTTTGAATACGTTGGGCGTAAGGGAGAGTACGTTGCGCGTACTCATGAGCGTATTCTTGATGCGAAGTCTACCCAGTACGCAGGGCGTAGCATAGTGTATGCTAGGCATACTAGGTTCAGATTGAAACCCTAATTGTGGGGGTGATTCCTATATAAGGAACATTATGACATCACTTTTAGCCACCATTTCCAGAGAGTAAAAGCCTAAGTGTGCCCTAAGCCTTGTTCTAGTGCTTGTGTGAGTGAGGTTGAGCTTGAAAGTGTTCTTGTGTACTTTTGAAGGGAAAGAGGTGGCATTGAAGGATCTAGAGTTGGAGGGCAAGCTTTGGATCTGAACTTTTGGAGGTTGGAGCATCATTTGGAGGTAAAAAGCTCAAAGCTTTCTCAACCTTTTTGATTTGAGCTTTATGGACCATTTTTAGGGTTTTTGTCCGAAAGGTGGAAACTTTATGAGTAAAGGAGCTCCATAAGACCTTGATATGTCCATATTTAGTGTATAAGTGTTATAGATCCATAAAAACCCAATCTTCGACGTTAGGAGTGAGCCATGCATGAGATATGAGCTCTTTAGTGAAGGAAGTGGTGTGTTTTGGATGATGTTGACCATTACAGCTATGCAAACACGTAAAGTCTTCAACTTTATGGATTAGGAGGCTGTAGGGGTCCAGATCTGTATTTTGAGCCAAAGTCTTAACTGATTAAGACCATATGTTAGATAATAGTGAAACTGGGGCGTATGCTGAGCGTAAATCCTAGTACGTGGGGCGTAGGGCTCAATCCGCTTGATATCATCATAACGGTCGAGTAAGCCCAACGTAGGAATCTGGTACGCGCCGCGTACTCCTTAGGGTTGACTTTTGTTGACTTTTAGGGTTTAGTCAACAAATGGACCTTTGCACCATTGGAGCGGTAGAATGGTCTTTTACCCTCTGAGAGAGTATAGGAAGGGATTAGTCTAGCCTTTGAGAGCCTTTATTAAGTAGATATATTTTCTATATGTGATTAAGGGGAGGCTAGACCGGGAATTTGAGTTAGAGATTATTCCGAGATAGTTCGAGGTGAGTCTTCTCACTATACCTTACTTAGAGTGGTAATTAGATGTGACCGGAAGGTCGTATGTGCTTAGGTGTGATATGTGATATATGTTTTATGTGATATGTTATGTTATGAGTTGTCTTGTTCAGACCGAAAGGTCGACAGGGCTTGGACCGGAAGGTCAATAGAGTTAGGCCGGAAGGTCAGGACTGGAAGGTCATTAGGATAGGCTCGTATGGTCTACCCGAGTTATGGAGCCGGAAGGTCTACTGAGACACATTGGCAGGAAGGCATCATAGATCTATAGCCTTGAGTGGCTAATTTATATGCATGTGGTATTTTGGGGAACTCACTAAGCATTCATGGTTACCGTGTTATGTGTTATATGTTTCAGGTACTTCCGAGGATCGTGGGAAGGCACCGGCGTGATTGGATACACACTTGATGTTGAACTATGATTGTGGATCCTAGATTGAATTATTGTGTTGAAAAATTATTGGCTTTTTATGATAATTAATGATAATGAGATCTGTTATGAATTTTAAATTTGAAAACTTTGTTTTGAGGGATTTGGATACACCTTTGGGCATATGTAAACTAAAACTGAGGATTTGAGAAAAGTTTTCAATAAGAAACAATTTTTCTAAAAAGAATAAAAGATTTCAAAAGAGCAGAAAGGAGCAGTGTGTACAATCAGCCATTTCCCGAACGGTGATTTCCCAAAATACCCTTTTGTTATGTGTTATGAGATATTATGATATGTGTTATGCATGCTAGAGTAGGCTAGGTATTCATATTTAGGACTAGAATGGCCTTATTGGTGATGCCTTAGCCTAGGAGTTACTACTACTGTGAAGTACTTCGAGAGTCAGTAGGTACTAGGGAGGAGCTTATAAGAGGTCTACTGGAGGCTAGCCTGTGTTCAACAAGATATAGAGTACTTGCGATCTGGGATCCTAGAAGGAGGACTTGGGATGAATAATGATTTGGTGTCGAAGGTAGTATAGGGCCCATACTACTAGAAAAATTGGGTCAATGAGCAGTCCAAGTAAGAATCCTTAGGGTACTAAGGAACAAGTAGGGTTGAGTGGTCGAGTGCGAGAATTCTCGATCGAGTCTTTCATTTCTTTTGTGTTGTGTTTCAGAGACGTCATGGTGGGTACGCGCCACAATCCAAAGAGTAACGGTGTTAGCGATGATGAGATTCACAGGACGATTCATGAGGAGGTGGTTGCAACCATTCATGCTGAGATACCAGAGATGTTTGGATCTATCAAGACCAAGCTTATTGAGACATTTGATGAGTGGTACACTGCTCTTACCAATGCTCCTGTTGTTGTGGCCACCACAGCCGTTGTTGCTGCTAGGCCACAGGGGGTGACTCGTTGCTATACCAGGTGTTCCACAACACGAAGCCACCAGAGTTTGATGGGACTCATGATTTGATGGCAACGATCAGATCGATTTTTGACATTTAGGGGTGGTTCTATACATGTTCTTGTCCAGAGCATCTGAGGGTACAGTTCGCGCTGAACCAGCTTCGTTCGGGAGCGAAGGATTGGTGGAAGTTTGTAACATCTGATTTCTCTACTGCAGAGTTTACCTCGGTGACTTGGGAGAGGTTCACCATTATGTTTCGCGACGACTACCTTCCCTCGGTGGAGAGGGAACGGTTAGACCAGGAGTTTTTGTCCCTCAAGCAGGGGACTGAGTCTGTGACTGTGATCACGCAGATGTTTCATGAGAGGGAGTTGTTTTTCCCTGAGCACGTGTCTACCAAGCAGGCACTTATGAGTCGATATCTAAGCATACTGAGGAGATACATTTGGGAGTTCATGACGAACTCGACATACCAAACATTTGTCGAGTTACAGGAAAATGCTCGGAAGAGGGAGATCGAACTAGATACTCATACCAGGGAGGAGGCGGAGTCTCAAAGGAGGGATAGGCGGCCGACACAGTCTCAGTCGGCGGCCAAGTGGGCAAAGCCTGATGATTCGAGATTGGGAGGCCAGAAGGGCCGCACTTGTGGGAAGTACGGCAAGAGTCATGAGGTAGTCTGTCGAGCAGGTGCTTGCTAGAAGTGTGGTAAGGAGGAACATATAGCCAAGGATAGCCCCAAAGGGTTCTTAGTTTGTTTTCACTGTAACTATACTGGCCATCGGAAGGCTGAATGCCCGTAGCTGTTGCAGGGATCTGCACTTGCTGGTATTCAAGCTATTGAGAGTTGGCCAATGAAGGCCGAGGCACCGAAGGCTCGCGGGAGAGCCTTTCATTTGACACTGGAGGAAGTCCGCGTAGCACCCGATGTAGTGGCCGGTATGTGATCTCTTTCTTATTCTTTTATTTATATATGGTGCTTATTGGTGATATGTTTAGGTAAATTTGTTGTGAGTTCTGTACCTTCTTTGGAGTTGTTTGACTCGGGTGCAAGTCGATCTTTCGTATCACTAGCATTTAGTCGTCACATCAGTGTCTGATGTGAGGCATTGAGTCGACATATGAGAGTCTCCATAGTGGATGAGCATGTTGTTTTCGCGGCTGATGTGATCTGGGGATGTGTGCTTGAGATTATTGGAGTCGAGTTTCCAATATATTTGGTACCTATCGCGATGGGGGATGTATGTATCATCGTGGGCATGGACTGTTTGAGCCAATTCGGAGCCATGATTGACTGTAAGTGTCAGCTGGTGACCATCCGAAACCCTAGTGGGGGAGTACATACAATATTCGGCGAGGGTACCAGATCCGGATACGCATGATGTTACGGACAGACCAAGTACTATCACTGAGGTTCCGGTGGTTAGCAAGTTTCTGGACGTTATCCCCGAGGAGTTATCGGGAGTGCCTCGCAAGAGACGGGTGGAGTTCCGCATTGATTTGCTTCTATGGGAAACACTTATCACCAATGCACCCTATCGCCTTGCGCCGCCAGAGATGCAGGAGTTATTCTCGCAGCTTCAGGAGCTATTGGGAAAGGGATTTATCCGACCGAGTAGATCGCCGTGGGGAGCACCAATCCTTTTTGTCAAGAAAAAGGATGGCTCACACCGGATGTGTATTGATTACTGGGAGTTGAACAAGCTGACAGTCAAGAACCGTTATCTACTTCCAAGGATCGACGATCTATTTGATCAGTTGTAGGGTGCATCTTGGTTCTCCAAGATCGATTTGAGGTCTGGTTATCATCAGAAGAGAGTTCATGAGGAGGATATTCCGAAGACGACATTTAGAACTCGTTATGGGCATTACGAGTTCGTGGTGATGCCTTTCGGGTTCACCAATGCACCAGCAGTGTTCATGGATCTCATGAACTGGGTATGTAGACCTATGTTGGATCGTTCGGTAATCGTGTTCATTCACGATATCTTGGTATATTCGAGGTCTAGAGAGAATCATGAGGAGCACTCTAGAGAGGTTCTCGGAGTATTGAGATCGGAGATGCTCTCTGCCAAATTCTCCAAGTGTGATTTTTGGTTACGTGAGGTCCAGTTCTTGGGACACCTGATTAATCAGAATGGGATTTTGGTCGACCCGGCCAAGATTGAGGCAGTTATGAGTTGGTAGGTGCCGAGATCCCCCACCAAGATCACAAGTTTTCTGGGGTTGGTCAGCTACTATCAGAGGTTTATCAGATATTTCTCGAAGATTGCTGTTCCTCTCACCAACTTGACCCATATGGTTGTTGCTTTTATTTGGGGTCCCGATCAGTAGACCTCATTTGATACTCTTCGCTAGAGGTTGTGCAAAGCTCCAGTGTTAGCTCTTCCTGAGGGAATGGAGGACTTCGTGATTTACTGTGATGCATCTATATCGGGGTTAAGTGCAGTGCTTATGTAGATAGGGCACGTGATAGCATATGCATCGAGACCATTGAAGCCTCACGAGACGAGGTATCCCACCCACGATTTAGAGTTGAGGGCAGTAGTATTCACCCTCAAGATCTTGTGTCACTACTTGTATGGGGTTCGGTGTACCATTTACACGGACCACAAGAGCTTGAAGTACCTAATCGATCAACCTAACCTGGATATGCGCCAGAGGAGATGGTTGGATGTGGTAAAAGATTACAATTGTGAGATTCTGTATCACACGGGCAAGGCTAACGTGGTGGCCGATGCCCTGAGTCGCAAGGCGGAGAGTTCCCCGATTCGGGATATATGCATGAGGATTAAAGTGATGACTCTAGTGATGGATACCATTCAAGAGGCCGAGGTGGTGGCCATGAGACCGAAGAATCACGAGAAGGAGTGGGTGATCAGCCAGATATCCAAGTTTGTGATGGATAGTCGTGGACTCATGACCTTTCGAGGTCAGATCTGGGTGCCTTATGCAAGCGGAGCTCGGAACACTCTGATGGAGGAGGCGCGTAGGTCGAGATCCTCGATCCATCCCGGGGTCACTAAGATGTATTTGGATTTGAAAAGAGACTATTGGTGGCCCTGTATGAAAAGGATGTAGCATGGGTAGTAGAGAGGTGCTTGACCTGCCGTCGAGTCAAGGCAGGGCACCAACATCCACATGGTCCATTGTAGCCTTTCGAGATTCCCAAGTGGAAGTGGGAGCAGATCACAATGGACTTTATCACCAAATTGTAGAGGACAGTGCGTGGAGTGGACACGATCTGGGTGATTCTGGATCGGTTGATGTAGAGTGATTACTTCCTTAATATTTGTCACACCCCTGGAAACGTTCGAGGGTGGAGGACATCATATTCAGTAATCGTCTCACGCATTCTCGACTAAGTCTGTATTAAAATGATAGTTTTTTATGCAATGTTTATCCTCTTTCACAATGTTTGACAATCCATAAATCATAAATTCTTTGAATGCATAGATAGTTTAACCAGGATGGCTACCCTGGATACTATGCATTTTGTATAAATCTAATGAATGCAAAGTAGAGTTTTTATGTTTTCACTCGGGATTAACCAGGTGCATACTTGTATTCTCCCGTGAAATGTATTAAAAGTACATTATAAAGTATTTGAAGAGGTATAAAAGGGGTATGAACTCACTTGATAAGTGGTGAAGTTAACAACATTTCGTTTCTAAGAAGGATCGTTCTTGACGTAACTGTGAGTCTTGGGTGAAGAAACGAGCTTCACGTGTGCAGTACTTCTACTGGAAAGAAGATATTTTCTTGGGAGATTCGGAGCGTTGGGACTCGCGTCTTGTGTGAGAGCTATTATCGGGGTTTCGGGGTGGTTTAGAAGGGTTTAATAGCGTGTAGAAGTAGGAGAAATGATGGAAATGAGCAGCCAAACACATAAGGCTTTGATATCTATTTATAGGCAAGATTATGACTCTCACGTTGTAAGTTTTCATAACTCACGTCGTGATTTTGGTCCCACTTCGCTCATGGCATGCGTCACTCATCAACTTGCTCTAGAAGGGTCATTTAGACTATTCACCTCATGAGTTTTAAGGCTCACTTCGTGATTCTTATACGTAGACTTGACTTCGGCATTCTAGGCCTGAAATGTGGTGATTTGACTCCTCATGTCATGAGAAATGATGTTCACATCGTGAGTTCAGTTAAATTAGGGTTTCTGACATGCGTCCTGCTCTCAGACAGCTGTATCTTCGGAAGGCCATAACTTTTGCATACGAGCTCCGTTTTTGACGTTCTTTATATCCACGTGAAGGTGGTGACATACTCTACAACTTTTATTCAGATAATTAAGGCTAAAAAGTAGTATATCTTAAAGTCACTTTTTACACTAAACTACATTTTTTCGGTTTTGTCGCGGATCTTTGATTGGTCAAACTTCTTCATTATAACTTGGATTTTAGTGTTCTCTATAGTTCCGAGAACCTTGTTACGGTATCGACCAGTTGGTATATCCCAATTATGGTTTTATAGAAGTTAAATTTTGACCCTAATTTCGTTGGTGTTACATTATCCCCCCGTTAGAGAGAATTTCGTCCCGAAATTCAATTGTTTGAGAGAGCATGTGGGCACTTGTGTTCCAATTGCTCTTGTTGTCCTCTAGTGAATCTAGATTCTAGTGTGGGTGTTCCAGCGGACCTTCATTATCCTGTCTGTTGTTTTGATCGGTATAGGTTATGTAGATTCGGGGTTATTTACTTACGTTTATCTAAATGTTACCATGTTTACTCATAGTATAGGTTGGCTTCATCTGGAAGTTCATGGTTTGCCTTGTGTACATAATTCACATACACACTTTGTAGTGATAGGTTAGCCGTAATCATTCCTAGCCTCAAAATTTGAACTTGACTTGTTGTACGCGTGCTATTCCTAAATAGTTTGTTGATAATACTTTGGGAAAGTTGCAAAAGGTATAGTAATCCTCACATGAGTACTTTGTGATTTTGAACTAGAGATGATTTGAAAGTTTGTGTTGAGTTTGTCATTACAGATTGAAAGGTTTTCGTTAGTCAACCGTGAAAACGAAGGGTATTTCTATAGCACATGGAATTTGTATGGTGAAGACCAAGCCAATCCATTTCTAGTAGCTAGTTGAGGCTTCTTATCGTAACATTTATGAATTCGATCGGGAAGAGTGTTTATCATTGAGATAGTGCATTCTAACAATGCGTTTTCAGTGCTCATAGTCTATCTTTGTTATTACTACATCGAACATTGTACTTAGTTTAGTGATTACTAGTAGACGGTTATTTTGATAATTAAAAATGATAAAACTTCATAATATAATCCCTACAGTAAAAATTTTTAAGCTTCGTACAACATACCGTTGTTCACAGGGGTTCCAAAATGGTCTACACTGCGGTGATCATCAGTATTGTCCCATCTTCGCCAGAGTTTCTTGTTATTGGATAATCCCTCTTGAAGTGCCCAACTTCCCCACATTTGTAGCAGCCAGGGATTTGAGAGGATGTTTGCGCTGGTACTTTACAGAAACGAGTAGTGTGACCCTTTCTATTGCAGTTCTTGCAATGCATTCTATGACAAGCTCTCGTATGATGAAAGTTACACTTATCACATTTCGGAAGTCTTCCAGCATACCGTCTAGTAGGTACTGAAGTGGTAGGTGTCATGACAGGGTGAACAAAAACCTTTTGTTGTCCTCTAGTAGGCCCTTTTTTTGAACTGCTCCCTTTGTCACTCATGAACTTTTGTTTCATGTTGCTAGGTTTGTGTTTTGGAGTATTCTCGTTGGTACACTCGTTGGTTTGTCTGATTGCTGCAAGGATTTGAAGTGTCGACATCATTTCCATTTTCACTAGTGTTACTTGCATTGAGGTGTGCCATAATGACTTTTACGGTGTCTGTAACCGTAGCTTAAAAGGTAGCCGAGTCTATATGTAGGAGGGGTGTTTCGGCGGCTGGTCAGTCATTTCCATGTGAAGACATGATTCTATCTCATAGTGTGAGTAATATAATTACCAACTCACTAGGTAATATTAAATATTAGTATGGCGCCTCATCTTCTCTACCACTTCACAGGCTTTATGAGTGGTTTCCACTATTCTTTGCACTATCCTCAGTGGTAATGATTCGTTGTCTTCTGGTATCTGTACGTAGGGTGTCCTTGCCTTCTTCAGGCATTTTGGATCCCCGTCATTGTTTTGATTTCTCTAGTTGAAGTTGTAAGGATTTGTCACCCTATGATAACTGTCTCTTTCTCTTGAGGGTGTAGGTGATAGAAAGGTTGGATTTATCGAAGGATTGAATCTGTTTAAATAGGGAGTCGGCATTTCCAGTTATAGGGTTAAAGATAAAATGGTGGAAAGACTTCGCCAGAGATGTCGAGTTCAATAACGTTGAACTACGATAGATTAGATCAACAGTTTATGACATGAACTGCTTACATAGTCAGAGTATGAATTGATAGCGAGGATCTTTAAAGGAAGAAAGAGGTCTGTCATATTAGTTGGTATAAAGTTACATAGAATTCGGAAAATTTGACCTTGGGGTAGGTCTATAATATACCACATAAGGAAACCTGATAGTACAAAGATTTAACAAGACAGTACTTGCTAGACAGGAATAATGACATGAAAAGAGTACTACTTAGACTACATACTAAGGTTATTTCACAACCCAAAATGAGGAGTGAGTAGAGTATCTTCGACTTGCGAAGGGAACTCGTTGGATGAGTCTTAAGTTCTACCATTTGATGCTCCATCTCGAGCATGCACAATTCAAACCTTGTCGGGTGTGCTCGAAGTTCTCTGACTTTAGTTTGAGTTGTAGTTAGATCTCTCTGCAAAGCATCAATTTGATTTATGGTTCTTCCATAAGTTGTCTCTAACTTTTGGATGCAAACTGTATTAACTCCAGTGTTTGCATCATTGTCCTCGGTTCGATGGACAGTTTCCCTTCCTTGTTCGTCAATGCGAGCTATTCGGCGAACCAGTATAACAAGAACTCCGTCTGCCGAGCCTCCCTTGCTCAGATTGTAAAAGCTTCGGTCTCCATTGAACGGAGGGGGTTGAACCTGTTCGCGCCTCCACCTATCCAACTTCATTGCACAGAGGCATCGGGCCACGAAGTCTCAGTCGGGGATTTGGATTTTGGCTCGGAGATGCTAAGGGTAGTTCATTATTCTCGGGGTTTGAGTCTCGGTTTGCTTGCATTTCTTCCTTGAATTCCTCTTTCGGGTCATTCTCTACCCTTCCTTCGATGACTCGGTTCGGGTAGTAGGGGTCGCTTGGTAGATGGAATCGAATTATTGCATCCATACCAAAATAGGGTTAAGAATTTGACTATAACTAAGGCACATAAATTTAGCATCGAGTTTAAACTACTGTTGTTACCAAATACTCCTATAGTATTCTAAATGTTATGTTTGGGTCTAGGGTTTATTGTGTTTGGTAAGTGTTAGACCTTGTTGCAGCACCACGATTATTCCTAGGCATATGCTAATCATCTCTCGAACAATATACTTATTAGGCTATATTCATCCCATACCTGATTATATATTCCAAGGTCTACTCGTGTTATTCAACAATCTTAATACTTTTGTCTTGTTTTAATTACGATACTATTCTTCTGTATATGTAATGTATGCATGTATACTTTTGTAAAAGATTTATTTTAAATTATAACTCTTAGTCAGAGTCCTTTTTCCTAGTTGTGATTATAGTTGTATTTCAAAAATGATTTTGATATACTTAGTTTACTATAAGCAATGCTCTCATAACAATCTGTCACACCCCCAAACCAGAATGGCGGAAACGTTCTGGGGCGGAGGACGTCATATTCAGTATCATACCAGTTCATAGTAAGGAAAGTACACACCACCATATATATAAAGGTTTCAAAATATTTACATAATTGTATTTTTTACATGTTTAAAAGATAAATACATAAACATCTTTCAAAAGAAGTAATTAACACCAGAGCGTAAATCCCCAAAAGTTGGTTTCCAAACCTGCTTAGCGGTTCACTGAGAATACAAGTTATTTCAAAGAAAAAGTGTCAACAATTTAGTTGGTGAGTTCATAAGCGGTGTTGAGAAAAATGTATGCCATTCCAAAGTTCGTGCTTTTTCCAAGAAAATCCCTTATTTTCTTATAAAAGTATGAAATGCATATGAATGTTCTTGTTGTGAATTGTAAATAGTTGCACCAAGAAAATCCCCTATTTTCCTATTAGTTGATTGTTTTGGATACAGGAAATTCCCTTATTTTCCTAAAGTAATAGGCAGTCCCTAATGTCGAAGACCGAAAATCGAAAGCAACTGAAACGGTAAAAAGGATGAGGCATAGTTTTATATAACAAAACTATAAAAAGATCGAACTTGTTAGATGAAGAATAGTTTTAATAGCTACTCATTCATAAAAGTAGAATACTATAATAATTGTCCATCCAGTAAGTTTTATAGCCATCCTAAACATAATATGCCTGTGGCGATGGTCTTCAGGTGTCGAAATGTTATGACAAACTGTCACCCAAAGGACTATAGCTAATAGTCAGGGCGCGGGATCATGACTTCCCGTATAGGTCTATACACAGTTGACACGCTCTCGAAACGAGAGACTCTGGTTATAGTAGACAGGACTTTAGGTAGTACCTTTTAACAAAAAGGTAGCATTGAAGATGTAATCGTCTCACGGATTCTCGACTAAGTCTGTATTAAAATGATAGTTTTGTATGCAATGTTTATCCTCTTTCACAATGTTTGACAAAGCATAAATCATAAGTTCTTTGAATGCGTAAATGGTTTAACAAGGATGGCTATCACAGATACTATGCGTAAGTGGTATAAAAGGGGTACGAACTCACTTTATAAGTGGTGAATCCAGCAGCATTTTGTTTTTAAGAAGGATCGTTCTTTACGTAACTGCGAGTCTTGGGTGAAGAAACAAGCTTCACGTGGGCAGTACTTTGACTGGAAAGAAGTTAGTTTCTCGGGAGATTCGGAGCGTTAGGACTCGCGTCTTGTGTGAGAGGTGTTACTGGGGTTTCGGGGTGGTTTAGAAGGGTTTAATAGTGTGTAGAAGTAGTAGAAATGATGGAAATGAGAAGCCAAACTCGGAAGGCTTCAATTTCTATTTATAGGAATGATTTCGACTCCAACATCATGATTTTTCATAACTCACATCGTGAATTTGGTCCCGCTTCGCACATGGCACGCATCACTCATCAACTTGCTCTGGAAGGGTCATTCAGACTGTTCATGTCGTGAGTTTTAAGGCTCACATCATGAGTCTTAAACGTCGACTTGAATTCTACATTCTAGGCATAAAAAGTGGTGATTTGACTCCTCACGTCATGAGAAATGATGCTCATATTGTGAGTTTGGTTAAAATAGGGTTTCTGACACACGTCCTACTCTCAGACAGGTGTATCTTCAAATGGCCATAACTTTTGCACACGAGCTCCATTTTCGGTGTTCTTTATATCCACGTGAAGGTGGAGATATGTTGGATTAATGTCTAAGTCCATAACTATAATTGGTAAGACTTGACCCGACCCGGCATGGTCCATTTGGGTTGCATGGCATCATGCACTTGGATAGACTATAATGAGAGAAATAAGACACTTACGGTTATTAATATATTATAAGTTCTAGTATATTAATAATAAGAATAATGAGATTATTTAATTAGTATTGATCAAGAATTAATCTAGAATTAATTAAGTGATCAAAAGAAGACTAATTAAATATATGGGTTGATTGTGTAAATCATTCATTCTTATATATGTGGGCTTGTGATCCAAGATTCCTTATGTTGGACTAAGTCCATGGGGTGACCCATGGATACTCCATGGAGGTTAAAATCCATGGAGCATAAGGAATGGGTAAAGTCATGAGTTACATGGTGTAACCCTAATAGCCACCATATAAAAGAAACCCATGGCTCAAGAAATCGTGACTATGACGAACACTATGTGTATGTATGAGGGCTACACGATTTCATGAAGTGTTCTAATTTCTCTCTAAGTTATTCCAAGTGCTTATGGTGTTGTGTGAACCATTTGAGGTGTCACACTTGGGGCACTAGGCACTCAAGCTTCATGAAGACAAGCACTATCAAAGAGGTATGTATTCTATCTTGTTATATCCATTATTTTGTATGCTAGATTAGGATAATACCTTGGATGTTCATATTTGCATGTATAATAGAGAAAACATAGATCCAAGGTATTTAGGGTTGCATGTACACTTAGGAGTGTTAGAATGCTCATAACCCAACAGTGGTATCAGAGCCTAGGCTTGTTTTCTTGTTATACCTGCAATAGAAGCTGAAAAATCGAGTTTTGATGCTGTCAGCCCAGCTGACTCGCCGAGTCCATGAAGGGACTCGACGAGTCCAAGGCAAAATGCATCCAACTCGCCGAGTTGTGTTCATGCACTCGACGAGTTGGACCCCAGACAGCATATCTTCGAGGTTTTTGGCTAGAAATGGACTAGGAACATTACCCTAAGTTGTTTTGAACTTATAAACTTGTTTTTAAATGTGGTAATGTTCATGCTAATCCATTTTCAAAGATAATTGTCAATAGATTCATGTTTTGTATTAGTTTAAAGGTTAGACTAATTACATGAAAAAGTTTGATTTGAATTATCTTGTTCTTATGAGTTGCTTAGATTAATAGAAAAGTTGAGTGAAAAAGTTGTTTTCAATCCAAATTAATCTAAGAGTTGAGTATAAAATGTGTTTGTGTAACTTATCCTTAAGTTACATGAAGAGTCACATTAAAGACTCATAAAACTCATAAAGTTGGCAAAGGTTACAAAAAAAGATGAAGAGTCTTGTCCTTAAGTTATGGAGGTTCAAGAGTCACTTCATTAATAAATAAATAAATAAAATATGTAACCTTAATTAATTCCATAAGTTATAAAATAAAGAAAAGATTAATTCTTTATTAGTTTAAAGTCTTCCATAATTTGTCCACAAGTTATGGAACTTGAAGAGTTTTTGGATTAAAACTACTTTAAATACATAAGTTATGGAATTAATTAGTTTTGAATAGTTTCAAAACTTGCCCTCAAGTTTTGGAATTTGTAAAGTTTTCTCTTATGAATACTTTAATTCCAAGTTAGCCCTTAGAATTTTAAAAGTTAAAATTCAACCCTTATACTTTATAATATTATAAGTTAATAATATTTATATGTATAACAGTAAAGTCGGTCTTACCGCTAGTACGCCTCATTCACGAAGCCGGTCTATAAGGTGGATATAAGGTTGTTGCCTATAAAATGGCAACTTAATGGGTGTTCACTCTCACCCACCGCTCGCTTGACTGGTGGAGGGTCGTTAGCCGAACGGGTTTGACATGACTATAATTCTCCCTTCATTAAAAGTATTAATGATAAATACTAAGTAACTAAACTTTTAATAATACCCAATCTTAGTTACTTAGAAAAATGTGAATAAGGTGCTAATCCATGAAATTACACTTTGCACTTTGTTTAAGTCGGTTAGTGGAGCGTGTGTGGTTAACCGGCACACTAACTCGTATTTAACAAGGTAGGCGAAGGGTAACTTAATGTTTATCATAGTATCGATGGAGCGTGTGTGGTTAACCGGCACATCGATTGAGGGGTAAACACTTAAGGGTACCAAGTAATTTGCATGGTTACTTCACACCTTGTTTTGTGATCCTCGGCATCCCAGTCACAAAACCTGAAGGGCACACTCGAGATTGAAACATGCCATTGAACAGTTCAATGAATCTCAAAAGATCTAGAAGTTTCAAAACCAATTAAAACCTAATAATATATTTCGTTTATCTTGGTGGAAATTGGTGAATCGTCATTCACCTACCTTCAAATTGTTTTATAGCTTGGATTACGGCATACCTCTTCTAAGTTATAAAATAGTTTGTTGGGTCCTAGCCTTAATATGTTCATATTGGGTGTCATATTAAGGACTCAAAGATCAACTATCTTGAATATCTCCCATAACATGTCTGGATTAGACATTTATGATCTTCCCAAATCTCTTGAAACAAGTTTTCCTAAATGAAGATGATGTCCCATGGATATCATACTTCTCTCTCCTCTTCTAATTATTCTCCCTAACCCACAAGTTCTTGAAAAATTTAAGGTCACTCGAACCCTATTGGCAAGACAAGGTCTAGGTGTGATCACATCTTGGAGATGTAGTCACATATTGACAAGCCGGGAGAGTTGGGTGTCAATGTCTTAAGAAAGTTGGTGGTTCAATCACTTTAAGTTACATAGTGAGTTCCTTTGGGACACCTATGAAATAGACTATGACAAGACCCTTAATGATCTCATCTATTGTTAAGATCAACTTCCTGAAACTTTATGGACATTGACAATGGTGACACTGGAAATACAGAAAAAAGCATTCTCTTCCCAATGGAAAGGGATCGGCCATAGTCAACTCGGTTGAACAAATGGTAAAGAGAAAAGCTAAGTCTGTGATAGTCCCGTTATCAAAGAGTCCATATGCTTATATTGCCAAAGTAAGGGTCATTAGTTGCGAAGCTGCCTAATTTACCTAAGGATGTTAAAGTCAATAAGATTGACTCTACTTCAGGTAAAAGTCCACAAATCTAACTCTGTTAAGTTTCTATTATGAGATTCCTGATACATGCTGTGACTGGGTCACATGGTAATGTTTTAAGAATCAAAGAAAAGTAAAGGAACTTAAAAGAAAGAATATGCTGAATCTGATCGCATAGATGGATTTCTATTGCGTAGTTTGAAGATCGGATTCTTGAGCTACTTCTTAGGAGTTATGAGATATTGCTAAGGAATAGACAACAACAAGTTTTCGTATGGATTGTAAGGATAAGTTTTTCCGCATAGTTTTAAAATAAAAAAAAATTTTGATTTTATTTATTTTAAAAAAATATCCTTACAATGGCATTTGAGGAAAAAAATTGTTGCTTATATGATTCCATTAATAGCAAGAGTGGAAGTATGATATTGATTCTTTCATTTGTGATTATGTCTAAATTTACCAAATAAGGAAAGATTCTCATCATCCAAAGTCTCAATTGGACCGGGACTTGGAATCATGCAAGTTCTATAGCATGATGAATGAGAACTTTCAAGTATTGGAAAATTAAGACTAATTACTTATTCACATGAATGTGTGAGTCAAGTAATGGACTAAGGGGTCGAGTACATAGTCATGTGCACTGATTAAGTCCACCACAAAAGATGTAAGGCTATTCGTCATAGTTTACTAGAGCTCAGTAAATATGATTATACTTACATGCTTAAGTGTAACTCTGAGACATTGGAAAAGGTTCCAATGTATGACAGAGCGAATAAGAAGAATCAAATTAGGCAGAAGGATAAAAGTTTCTCAAATCTGAAAAGATGGGAGAGTACTTTAGTATCAGCTTTGTGATCATCTCAATGATTAAGAAACCATATCAAAATTAGTTCTCTAAGGAAGTCTTAGTGCATTCTTATGACTAAGAAGAAGGGATCTTGAATTGTTGAAATGGTTAAATCAAGAAGATGAGTCATACTTCGTTCCAATACAAGTCTTAGAGTCATACTCCAAGATTGTAACTTGAGTGACATGTCTTAAGGAAGGTTTAAAACACTTGTCAAATGTAAGAGTAAAAGTTTTCTACTCTTGTACATTTGGAATTGGTAAGTTGTGATGTTTTGGATAAAAACAAAGATCAACTTAGGCCAATTATGTGAAGTGTTTGTCTTGATTAGAATCCACACTATCTCTTGGATGTTTGACAAGGAAGTCTTATAGGTCAAGAGGACAGTGGGAGTCTTAAAGGTCTTGAAAGTCTCAAGAACTAATCAAGAATGAAACCTAAAAGTTCTTCACTAGCACACGACTTAAGGTTTATAACCTATCGTGTTGACATATTCTGTGCCCATTCTAGTTAAAGTTGGCTTTGCATATTAGTTCTTAGAGTTCTCAACGTGTTGCACAACAACTTGGAAGCAATGGCAGGCCCTTGAGTTGCCAGGTGGCAAGAAATTAAGATTGAGTTCAGTCCATATGAGTTTGGAACACATATCCTTGTCTTGTGACTATGGTTATGACAATTCACATGGATAAGAACACATACACCATTAAATCTAAAGTGTCATAAGGTTTCTCTCCGATTCATGAAAATGATGGTGAGGAAACACTTTGACTAAGTAGATTTTTAGTTAGATAGCAATTGTGATATTTGCATTCTCAAAGTCGTTAGTGGAGCGTGTGTGGTTTACCGGCACACTAACTTGGACTTGTGAGAAATGGCAAAGGTCAAAACGATCAAGACTATGATTACAGCATCCCTTTTCATAGTTCTTAAAATTGTTTTGACACACCCATGAGTTATCTAAGGGAAGGTGTATGTTTTTGATAAAGTCTTATAAAAAACAATCTAGTATCAGAAATCTGAACTTTGGTAAGAAAGTCAATAAAGTATTGATTTCTAGAAGTCCAACTATTTTTTTGAGTACATGTCAAAGCTAGTGGGAGCATAAGTGTTATGCTAATAAATCATCATGTTAGTGGGAGCATGATAATTACAATAAGTATTGCAAGCTAGCAATGTTAATTATAGAAAACAAAAGGTTTCAATTGGGAAAAAGTTGTTTTGCTATAATTAAGGGAGAGGAAATTATACTTCATCTCAAATCTATAAGCTTAGATCGTGAGGTTTTAATCATTTAGTCAAGGATATATATGAATTTCATGTTGGAATGGCTCAACATAAGGAAATTCTGTATATGGGTCCATTATTTGCGTTCTTAAATTCGATTATGATTACGGCATCCCTTTTCATAATCTGAATTATGAGAACTTGGCAAATAGAAATGGAAATGTTATAGCAAAAGACTGGTTTAGTCTTTATGTGAGACATCATGGATCGTGTCCCATATGCTTCGGATATAGGATCGATTACATGTGCTATATTCATCCTTTCTAAAAATTTCCAAATGCCTGGGGCATTAAGAAGGGAAAAGGTTTAGAACTGGATATGACTAAAAGGATTAAACAATTGTCGAGGACAATCTAAGGTTTACCAAAGATTGGTTGCTCAAGGACAGTTGGAAGTATAGTGATAATTCTGGAAGGACCATATTGACATAATCTGTAAGGAGGCAACTCTTGTTCAGAAGTGATAGTCAAAATGAATCTGGAAATGTTTCAAAGTTAGAATTTTCAATCTGTGTAAGATTAAGGAAACTTAATGCAAGAAGGATGGTTCCAAGGACTTGATCTCCTTTGGAATGCTCTGTAATGATTGTTGTTAAATCTTTCTGACTTTGTGCATAATCATTACAAGAGGATCGATGCATATAAGTTTAGAATCTAACAGATTTCAGTAAATGGCATGAATTTGGAATTCTTGCATTTGCAGTAAGGATTTGGGAGTGTGAAAAGAGAATCATTGAAATTATGTTCAATTGATCTAGTTCACAAAGTAAAGATCATAGACAAACATAGTATGCATACTTGGTGTGTGGCATGACTAGTGTTTAGAAAACATAGTGTACATGCTTGGAGCATGGGACAACTATTGTTCTAAATTCAAGAATAAAGTTGATAGCTGAAACAGTATACAATGAATAATGTGTAATCATATGGTGATAAATAAAAGGTATTTTATTTATGTTCATAGGTTTTGATACCATATTGGATTCAATTATTCTTGTGTTTCACTTTGCATGTTTTGACTTCCCGAATAAACTAGGTTATTCTTCCGGAATGACTAAGTTATTCAAACCATCCACAGTCGGTCATATGTTGGAAGTAGATATGAATTAAGACTGTCATGGGTTGGCTTGTAGAGGTCTAAGTTGTTGGACAAAGGGCTACAACACTCATGAGTGCTCATAAGTTCTGAGTATTGGATTCAACCCACGCTCATTGAAATCACTTCATGGATTTTATCACGAGTGATCATGAGACGATAATATCTTATATTCTTCAAACCTAGAGATATGAGTTGTTACTATGAGTTGATAGTACATTGATTACACGAAACGCATTGGTAACTCGATGTTATAAAACGTGTCTTTGTGTATGATTCAACAAGTAGTAGAACAAGCCAAATGAGTCGAAGTTTATCCATTCCTTTTACCTTCGGGATAAAAGTGATATCTGTGGGCCCCTCGATGATTTGATGATGACAAATGGAAGTGCTCGGCCGGGCCAGGACTGATTTGATTTGTTCAATTAGTCAGTCGTCATAAATCGGAAATCGGGAAACAACTAATGGACAGAGAGAATGATTATAATCCATGTCTCAGTCTATATGATATCTAAAATGGAGGAATATATGATCCCTTATCTAATGGACAAGTCGTTGACAAAGATCAGAGTTCATCTACAAGGTCAGAGTTCGACAGAAGCTTTTGAGAGCTACGATTGCGAGTTGGTTCCTGAAGTCATACGTAATAATAGTTTTAGACTTATCCAAGTGGGAGACTGTTGGATTAATGTCTAAGTCCGTAACTATAATAGGTAAGACTTGACCCAACCCGGCATGGTCCATTTGGGTTGCATGGCATCATGCACTTGGATAGACTATAATGTGAGAAATAAGACACTTACGGTTATTAATATATTATAAGTTCTAGTATATTAATAATAAGAATAATGAGATTATTTAATTAGTATTGATCAAGAATTAATCTAGAATTAATTAAGTGATCAAAAGAAGACTAATTAAATATATGGGTTGATTGTGTAAATCATTCATTCTTATATATGTGGGCTTGTGATCGAAGATTCCTTATGTTGGACTAAGTCCATGGGGTGACCCATGGATACTCCATGGAGGTTAAAATCCATGGAGCATAAGGAATGGGTAAAGTCATGAGTTACATGGTGTAACCCTAATAGCCACCATATAAAAGAAACCCATGGCTCAAGAAATCGTGACTATGACGAACACTATGTGTATGTATGAGGGCTACACGATTTCATGAAGTGTTCTAATTTCTCTCTAAGTTATTCCAAGTGCTTATGGTGTTGTGTGAACCATTTGAGGTGTCACACTTGGGGCACTAGGCACTCAAGCTTCATGAAGACAAGCACTATCAAAGAGGTATGTATTCTATCTTGTTATATCCATTATTTTGTATGCTAGATTAGGATAATACCTTGGATGTTCATATTTGCATGTATAATAGAGAAAACATAGATCCAAGGTATTTAGGGTTGCATGTACACTTAGGAGTGTTAGAATGCTCATAACCCAACAAGATATACTCTACAACTTTTATTAAGATAATTAAGGCTAAAAATTAATCTATCTTAAACTCACTTTTTACACTAAACTATGTTTTGTTGGTTTTGTCGTAGATCTTTGATTGGTCATAACTTCTTTGTTATAACTCGGATTTTAGTGTTCTCTATAGTTTCGAAGGCCTTGTTACGGTATCTACCAATTGGTATATCCCAATTATGGCTTTATGGAAGTTAAATTTTGACCCTAATTTCACTGGTGTTACACAATTAGTGAGAGCTCTTTGGCTAAGAGGCTAGCAGAGATTTATGTGCGAGAGGTGGTAGCTCGGCACAGAGTGTCGATGTCTATAGTTTTAGATCGGGATCTGCATTTTACTTCCAGATTTTGGAAGAAGTTCCATGAGGAGTTGGGAACATGATTGCATTTTAGTACCACCTACCTCCCATAGAAAAACGGACAAAGTGAGCGAATGATTCGGACACTCGAGGACATGCTTCAGGCATGCATTATGGATTTCGGTGGGAGTTGGGACTCATACCTAACTTTGGCTGAGTTTTCTTGTAACAACATCCATCACTCGAGCATCAGTTTTCCTACTTTTGAGCTTCTTTATAGGAGGATGTGTCATACTCCCATCTTCTGGGGAGAGGTGGGGCAGAGAGTTATGGGTGGCACTGAGATCGTTTTGAAGACGACCGAGAAGATTCATCAAGTCCTACAAAGGTTGCAGATGGCCCAGAGTCATTAGAAGAGTTACGCGGACAAACGGCGATCCGAGCTTGATTTTGTGCTTCTAAAAGTTTCCCGATTGAAAGGAGTGATCCGGTTTAGGAAGTAGGTCAAGTTGGGGCCTCAATATAGTGGACCTTTCAGGGTGATTGCCAGGGTAGGAAAGGTGGCGTATCAGCTGGAGCTACCTGAGGAGTTTATCCAGATCCATAGCACCTTCTACGTGTCCTAGTTGCGAAAGTGTGTAGCTGATGAGACAGCAGTAGTACCAATAGAGGACATTCAGGTGGATGCGAGCCTGAATTACATCGAGAGGCTGATCGCGATCCTAGATCGGAAAGTGAAAGTTTTGAGGAACAAGGAAGTGCCTCTGGTTTAGGTCGAGTGGCAACATCGGAGGTAATCCGATTTAAGTTGGGAACCGATGTCAGAGATGCGGGAGGAGTACCCTGAGTTATTTGGATGTTAGGAGTGAGCCATGCATGAGATATGAGCTATTCAGTGTAAATCCTAGTTCGCGGGGCGTAGCGCTCAATCAGCCCGATATCAACATAGCGGTCGAGTACGCCCAGCGTAGGAATCTGGTACGTGCCACGTACTCCTTATGGTTAACTTTTGTTTACTTTTAGGGTTTAGTCAACAAATGGACCTTTGGACCATTCGAGGGGTAGAATGGTCTTTTACCCTTCTGACAGAGTATAGGAAGGGAATAGTCTAACTTTGAGAGCCTTTACTAAGTAGAGATATTTTCTGTATGTGATTAGGCGGAGGCTAGACCGGGAATTTGAGTTCGAGATTATTCTGAGATAGTTCGAGGTGAGTCTCCTCACTATAGCTTACCTAGAGTGGTAATTACATGTGATAGGAAGGGCATATGTGCTTAGGTGTGATATGTGATATATGTTTTATGTGATATGCTATGTTATGATTTTCCTGGTTCGGACTGGAAGGTCAACAGGGCTTGGATTGGAAGGTCAACAAAGTTGGGCCGGAAGGTCATTAGGGTAGGGCCGGAAGGTCTACCTGAGTTGTGGAGCCGGAAGGTTCACTTAGACACATTGGCCAGAAGGCATCATAGATCTATGGCCTCAAGTGGCTGATTTATACGTATGTGGTATTTTGGGGCACTCACTAAGCATTCGTACATACCGTGTTATGTGTTATGTGTTTCAGGTACTATGATTGTGGATCCTGGATTGAATAATTGTGTTGAAAACTTATTGGTTGTTTTTATGAGAATTAATGATAATGACATCTGTTATGAATTTTAAATTGGAAAATTTTATTTAAAAAATCTTGTCGTTACATGCATGCTAGACATTAGGGTTATTACTTTGGTATTCAATGTTGTTATATTCATATTAGAAAACCTATATCAAAGAAATTAGGGTCACATGAACACTATAGGATTGATGTTATGCTCATAAACCATTAGTATGAAGCTCACCTTGGTTTGGTTGGAGGATTTGAAGGAAAAAGGTGGTGATTTTCCAGCTAGTTTCTTGAGTGATGCTGAAAGACTTATTGGAGTTATGGATATCCTATGGGTTTCACATATGAGAAAGTGTGTAACGATGTTGAAATTTACACAAGAGTCTACTAAACTACTAGAGGATGTCGAATTTGCTTAGGAAAATACATAAGACCACTTAGATAATGACGATCTTTGAAAAGCACCTAGTTTGTTCTTTCGGAGAAGTTCTTAGAAGTGAAAGAAATAAAGAATGAGAGAGGTGATTCAAAAAGAAGGCAAGACTACTAGACGTGGATTTAATGGAAGAGATGGATGGGTAAGTTTAAGGATGTTTGAAGGATAATTAAGTGTTTCTTGGGTATACGTTGGGTATTATGTTGAAAACTGTGATTTGCATGGGAAATAGAAATGGACATCACATCCGAAAGTCAATTCCTTTTGTCTTACTCCTTCCGTTAATCCGTAAACACCATAAAATTATGGTGTTTATACCCTTAATGTGGTTCCCTTTTGAGTTCACAGCCAAATGGTGGTCCACCAAAGGTGTATACGCCCAAGCATTACTCCCTAATGCAGTTTAACCCCCATAGTGTGCTCTAGTAAGGTGTTTACGCCCAATATGCTTCCTAGGATGGTGTTTACGCCTAATGTGTGGTCCACTAAAGAGGGCGAATTCCTTCCCATTAAAGGTGTTCACGGCCAAGTCGTTCCCTTTCAAGGTGTCCACGGCTATTCATGGCCCAAATGAAGGGGTTCACAACCAAACATGGCCCAATGGAAAGGGTTGATGGTCTTAGATGGAAACCTTAAGTGTGTTTACGTTTTGGATGTTTTTTTTATAAATGTGTATATGTTGCTAGTGCTTAGAAAGCTGAAAATGATGGCCTTAAAGTTCCAGCATTCAAGGTTGCAACATAACGCAAGTTCTTATATCTATATCATGTGATTCTTAATCAAATTCATTTGTCTAGTTTTTTCCTAGATAACCTTGTTTACTTTCAAGAGATTACCTTGTATGTGGCTTCCAAAGTGTACACTTCCATATACATGTACTAATGCTCTAATGGTTTTCAGGTTTTTCATTTCAATTGGGTTGCAATTTAGACCTTGCTTGATCTAAATATTTTGGGTTGTCACAAAGATTGAAAAGCTACATGACGATCTTCCAGTTGAAAATGTTCTTATGGATAAACTCGCTATGAAAAATGAAAAGATGAAAGTTCTTTCGGTGCATCTATCACATGCCGACAAATAGCTCGTTCTTGTAGATCTCAACAATTATTACAAGAGTCGATCATATTTGGTGAATTTTTTTCGTGAATCTCACCTTTTTCTTCAAATTTTTGTAAGTTTTCAGAAAATAAAAAGTCAGTCGTATTATTGCAAAATCTTGTTCATATCTGTTAAGTTCTACACATTCTTTCACTTAATTTGTTCACGATTCGTGTTTTGGAAGAAAATACAAGAAAATTTTCGTGTTTATTCTCATATTTGTGTTCATAGCTTTTTTCTCTCTCTAGAATCCATCTAAGATCCGTTTTCTCTCTATAGAAAACTTATTCGATCTACTTTCTCTCTTCAAGATCATCTTCTTGTTGAAGATTTAATGCATTGTTTATTGTTTGGCACCATTTTATAACGTGGATTAAAGGTTACTAAGCTAATCTATGGTGTTAACAAAGTGACTATTTTTCATATTCTTGGTCAATCTATGTTGAAGGATGTTACTGAGTTGTATAATCTTTTTATTGATAAGAAAATATTTGAATACCCATGCGATGATATGGGCGCGTTACAAAAGAATAAGAAAATAGTAGAGCATATTCGTATTATCCAGAGACATCTAGATCGAGAAAATAAACAACAAATTTTGGAGATGAAAAGAGTTGAAAAGAAAAAAGAAGACGTTCTTGATGTTCTTGCTGTTCTTGGTGAAGTTCATAATGTTCTTCATGTTTCTGAAGAAAAAGTAACTCCAAATGTTCTTGTTAATGGGGAGTTAAGTGGTTCAAGTTTTTTAGAAGTGTTACATTCCGAATTTGGTATTTCTGAAGATGAATCTCAATGCAAATCTTCTAAACTAGTGAAAATAAAGGGGTTTTGTTTTATTGCAACTCAAACAAATGTTTTTTTTTTGTTCTGACGATGTTTTTGAAGGAATGATTCCTTACAAAAAAACAATTATTCAAGATGTTCAGATTTTCCAAACACCTAATGATTGTTTTCAAAAGAGCTCAAATGTTCAGATTTAGAAAGGTAAAGAGGTTATTCATATCCAAAAATCATTTCTGAAGCCTAGAAATCTCAACAAAAAGAAGAAGAAGAAGAAGAAGAAGAAGAAGAAGAAGAAGAAGAGTAATAAGAAGAAAGTTTGGATGTCGAAGGCATAATTCCCTCAAGCTTGTGAAAGAGTTCAAAAAGCTAAAGTCAAGCATGTTCAAAGAAACTTTAGTTCTTATTTTTCTTCGGATAAAGATGTTAGAAGTTGAATAAAAAGAGAAAAGAGTATTTGGTTGGTTTAATGAAATTTTTGGAAAATTTTGTTTTCCAACTAAAAAGCTGACATCATTCTTATATGATGATTGTTTTTCTTCAAAGAAGTGGGTATGCAAAAAGTCTTTATCAATCTTGAATCTTAAATGGGTGCCAACGGTTTCATAAAAGTTTTACCTTTATACAAAAAAGTAATAAATTCGAGATGACGAATGCGGAATATGAAGAACTATTATGAGTGAATCACCATAATATGCAAGTAATCTGATAAACATTTTGTGTATATTAATATTTATATGAACATACAAAGAAAACCTTAATCTGGAAAATGCATACATCAAAATAACCTAATGATTATTTATAGGAAACATAAAATATTTACCAACAATATAAAACCCTAAAAAGGCTTCCCTAAAGAACCAAAACTGTCAAATCAGTTTCAATATCTCAAAATACTCAACATTTATTTGTCCTAAAGTTCTTATCTCGGGGAGTACTACGACGTCAATCCTTTTGGTGACACTAGCCAAAATCGACCGTTCTCTTAAAACTATTTTGATGTTAATAATTTTAATTCGGAGGTCAATTTTAGTTTTTAAAAAAATCTTAACTCCTCCAATGAAAGTTAGATTTTTACGATGCTTATATCTTTGTAATTACATCGTCACATACTTTTACGAATATGTTAACCAGTTTAGAAGACGGTACAACTTTTTGGAAACTCATTACCAAACCTATTAGTTGTTTTATCTCTATGTAAGAGTATACTAAATCTTATTTGTTTATAAAATGAAATATTACATTAATACACTATTACATTTATTTGCCTATACTAATTTCTAATGGTGGTTTGTGGTGATGTTTTCCCCGTTGTCACATGAAATTTCAAAATGAAATGTATTATCAAAATTTGGTTTGGTTGAGTTTCAAAAACCATATAGATTACAGGATGAAGGTTAGGTTGTTGACTTTGAAGGAGATTAGAATCCATTGTAGAGGTTGCTAGTGACATAATAAGAAAGATTTTAATGGATGGTGTGAAAAAATAATAACGTTAGTAAGTATTTTTAAGAGTAAAACAATAAAACAAATTTATTTTTTAGATAGATTTTAGAATAGGAAAAAGGGAAAGCGAAGAGACATTGGGAGGGGGGGGGGGATAATTGGTCTTGGTTCCATACGATTCGAAGGTCTTAAGCATCGGCACTGCCCCTAAGGGTGTGGTGTTCCTGCCATTTGTGTCACTACAACACCATTTGCTTGCGTGTGGAAGCATAACATCGAACATAATATTTGTGTTATCAGTATTTAATATTATTTTACTTAAAAGTTCGAATAAGTTATCATTTGTTGAATGGTTAACAAACTATCATTTATTTTGAATGTATCAACTATCTTGTCTAACATATAGTACCCAATTTATAGTAGAATTGTTTTTATACGATTAAACTCGCTCATTAAATACATCAATGGATATCTTATGTTTCTTACTATTTCAACTTGTTATTACAACAAGTGCATCGTCGATGGATAACACACCATTCAAGGGTTGTTTTACAACCAGTTGGCAAATTTATATCCACAACATGATTCATGATCCTATTGTTGTCCATGTAAAATCAAAGAATGATGATCTAGGAAACCGTACACTTCCATTTAATGGCTCAAGAGATTGGAGCTTCTGCTCGAGAGTTGATAGTAAGACTGTTTTCTTCGCCCATTTCTATTGGAAATCAAGGACTGCTTCCTTTGATGTTTATGATTATTCATTAGGAAAGCAATATTGTTCGCCTGGTAATTCGTTCAAAGTGCATAAATGTTATTGGTTAGTCACACAGAAAGGGTTCTATATATCGTGGAAGCAAGATAACAAGCGTGTACCCAAGCTACATGATTGGTCATGAGTAATGTATTTTTTTTACCAATATACCAAAATATTCTAAATAAACTATACTATTTTTGTAATTCATAAAACTTTAAATCAACATTCTATTACTTCACAACAATTGATCATGAAACTAAATCGAAGATCATTAATTATATTGATGTACATGTCGTCTCTATAGTGGTTCTTAGGAACGGACAAAATAGTATCACATGTTTTGTTATATATATATATATATATATATATATATATATATATATATATATATATATATATATATATATATATATATATATATATATATAAAAGTTCAAATAAAAACCAAAAAAAGTTAAAAACCCTTAAGCATAATTTTTTGTCTTATAATTAAGGGTATATTTGTCATCTTTCTAATCTATTTTTATAAATATTAAAAAGGGTATTTTTTATAAACCAAGTGCTTATTAAAAAGGGCATTTTAGTCAATCAATAGTTAAAAAGGAATGGTATGATTGTAAATAACAACAAATCTTATCTTAATTTCACAAGCAATAATTAAATCTTAAAACCAAATTTAAAAAATAGATTTAATTCATTTTCTCATAATTAACAAAAATATCATTATATCCCTTCAATCTCTTCTTCCACCACCGCCAGCCTCCTCCCATCTATGTGTCCACCCCACTAACCAATAACCAGAACATAAGACGGCACTGGTGCCGCTGTCGAGATATGTTATTTCTACTCCACAAGCACAAGATCCACCGCTAGCATAATCCTCTTACATATCGAAAGTTGTGGATTTATGTTGGTTACCGCCACCACTGATGCCGACCAAAACACCATCGATGACATGTGACGCCATATCACTAGCTAAGACGAGTGATGAGTACATATCTATGAGCATCGATGAGTAGCGAGGCCAGATCTACAAGCTCCAACGACGTAGAAGACCTGCACCACCATCAACGACATCCTAACTATTGTTTCCTCCGCCAACCGCTGCTACCTCCACCTCCACCTCCCCTCTCCCCTATCACTACCCTACCGCCAACGAAAACATATATTTGATGGTTGTTTCCTCGACCGTTGTTGCCTATCGTTGTTGCCCCCGGTGAGTTGAAAACGTCTATGATGTTATAAATGCAAAATGAAGATGGTGGTCTGATGATCTTATGGAGATGATGGAACAATTGCAACTGTACAAAGCACGTATGCCACATTCAAGGTCATCATTTGTCTCCATTACGTGAATATCGTTTTCATTTGATTGGTCGAGATGTTCATGAGTTGCTTAATTTCTAGCTTGCATATAACATTCTTTTACGTTTACTGGTTTGCCAAATTAATATATATATATATATATATATATATATATATATATATATATATATATATATATATATATATATATATATATATATATATATATATATATATATATATATCATTCCTTTTACAATTATTAATTGGAACATATTTATTAGATGGAATAATATTATATTAAGAATTGGTTAACCGCTATTGTTATCAAGTTTTTGTTTTTATTAACTATTTGAGTTACCAACATATTTTTTTTCTAAGCTATGTAATAAATAGCGTGCTATAGCACCACTATAGTGTTTCTTGGTGGTACATAAATACTAATTTCAAATTAGCATTTAGGAATAGCAGGGATGCTATCAACGATGCTGGTGACCGTTATTTACTAAGAACCCCGTCACCGTTATATCGACGTTATACCGAATCTTGCACTTTCGTTCACATTTCGGTCATTTGGCTACTTTGTCAAAGAAAAAATCGACCGTGGGATACTTAACTGTTAAATATATTTTTTAATCAACCCACTATACTTTCCTTTTAATAAGCCTAAATAACAGGCCTAATTAATTACAAATTAAAAACATTCAAAGGAAAGAACGACATGCAACATCTCTTTCTCATCTTTTTTTGTACTACATGGAATCCAAGATGGCCTAAGTTGTGGTGATCGACCTATACGTGTGACTCTGTGAATGGTAATTGATTAAATATGTTTAATATTAAATGTTTCTCATTCAATGTTCCACACTTATAAACTCGTTAATTTGTGAATCGATGATCTAGCATTTATCATTTAGTAAGTATTACATCTCTAAGTCACATTGATAACTCACTTTGAATTTACGAAGTTATGTTCTTGTATGACTTTTTAGTTTTTATGATATTAATTCTATATAGAATTATAGTATTAGTACACTAGTATATAAATGGTATATAAATATATAACATAAAACTATAAGTTATACACAATATTAAAACCACTATATCACCACGATAACCGCGATTTCAAATAGCGGCATGTGACCGTGATTGATATTTTGAAGACTCATAGATTCTAACAAAGGAAAAAAAAATTATATTGATAATATATATATATATATATATATATATATATATATATATATATATATATATATATATATATATATCAAATAAAATTTTAAATAATGCGAGCTTTAAATTACTAATATTACATGGAATATTAGTAAATGACATTTTTAATGTGAGATTGATTACATGGAACTTTAACCAAAAAATATTATATAGTCTTAAAACTTGGTATACAAGGTGTTTAATAAAATGTCTTATTAGATTAGCATAAATGTTTGTTGGGTTATATTTATGGTTTTTGGTGGGCTATTTGTATACTTGGGCTTAGAGGTATTTATAGAAAATGGGCTATTGTTGTTTTCGGTTATTAAACACCAAAATGACCTTGTGTTTTCTGTCATGTATGGCCTGGGTCTTAATAGGCATTGTATTAGGTTCATTTATATAGGTGATATTCATATTCATGTGCCGGTTATTCATTCATAGTTGTATTCGGCTATCAATAGAAGTATCACATGTACCAGCCGATTTACTGATAATTGGTGTTCTTGGCATTCATCGTGTTCTTCGTGATCTTCATCTGAAATATTTGTATTAAATTTGTGGTATCTTCTAAATAACAAATCAAGGTTTTCGGTGGATTATTTGTTCAAAATTGGAGTTTTTAGTCAACATGCTAAAAGGTTTTCGGTGGATTCTTTGGTAAGTTGGAGTTTTCGGTCAACACTTAGACCAAAATCTGTTCAAGAAATATCCCCTTTTCAGTTTTGGTTCTCGGTCAAAAGCATCTGTTCTCGGTCAACGGTTTTTTGGGGTTTTCGGTCAACTCATTTTTTACTTTCTTAGTTTTCGGTCAAACTTTAACTTTTTGGTATTCTCGGTTTTTTCTAATTTAAAATGGAGTCTCAGTACAACAATTCAATGCATCAGGAATTGGACTCTATTATGGGTACTGACACTCATATTCCTCGACTTTTGTCTGTTGATGGATTTCCATAATGGAAATTTAGAATTGAAAAGTACATTAAAATGAAGGATGCCAAAATATGGAGGTGCATTCTCAGAGGTCCATTCAGGATTAAAACAACTTTGGATGATGAAGCTAAAACTATTGTTGATAAGAAGATTGAGAACTATACTGATGAGGACATTGAAAAAATTGAAGACAATATAAAGCTCTTCCCACTCTTACTATGGCCTTATCTCCTGAAATTTCCCAAGGCATTAGGGAATACACGTCTGCAAAGGATTTATGGGAAGCATTGATTGAAGTTTATGAGGGAAATAAGGACATGAGGCAGAGCCAACCGGACCTGCTTCGACAGAGGTTGAAATTGTTTAATCGTTTTCTAGGGGAGTCGCTTGAAGTTCAACTGCAAAGGTTTATTACCCTCACTACTGAGATGAGTACAACTAGAATCGATCTATCACGCTCAAGTATTAACAAGAAGCTACTTAATTCACTTCCACGTAGCTAGGACATGAATGTGGCAGTGATGAAGAAGACTAGAGATCTGAGCAAGCTTACCCTTGCTGAAGTGACGGCCATAATCAAGATGTGTGACATAGATGATAAGCAATGTGAAATTAACCATGTGAATTCCTACTCTACTACCAATCTAGGAATCTCATCAAACTATGCCTTCTCTGCTCAACAAACATATTTTGCTCATCCTGTTGTGCCTCATCAACATCTGGCACCCTCGAGTTCTTCTGTCTCAAGTTCTAAAGCCACAACTACAGTTTAATCTTCATCAATTCCAAATGAAGCTAAAAAAACATGGTTTTGATGGCTGGATTTATGAATTGTTACAATGCACTCCTGGCAGGAGATTTGGCCCCTCCAATCATGGTTGGAGAACTGGATCAGATTCATCCTGAGGACGTGGAATAGATGGACATCATGTGGAAAATTGCTATGGTTGTGTTCAGGGCAAAGAAGATTACTCAGTGCAAAGGGAAGAACAATTCGGGTGTAACATCCAGAGTCCCAGGTACATCATTTTGATCATTTACTTATGAAGTTTATAGAATAACTCAACGAATTAGTGCTACAACTCGCTGAGTAGTATCGCGAATGGACACGTAGGTTTAATGACCAACTCGACAAATCCGAGAGGCGACTCGCCGAGTAGGCGTTGGGATGAGAAACACTAAATCTCCGGGTTTGGGGTCAATTTAAAGGCATTTATAGCCTCATTTGCGACTAACCTTCTTTGACAGCAAACCCTAAACGACCTGTGAGCCTAGAGAGAGAGAGAGAGAGTGATTTGCTAATTGTGAGTGTTTGATGCATTTTGTGAAGAGGAGAGAAGATTTCAAGGCCAAGGGAAAAAGAGGGTGGTGCTAGATCTGAGGTTGTTTCACTTCAAAGCTTCTGGGAAAGGTATAAAGCTTTCACCTTTCTCATTCTATTGTATAGATCCTAGGATTTTGTGAATCTAGAGTTTTTCCACACAAATATGATGACCTTTGTCACACCCCCAAATCAAGGATGGCGGAAACGTTCGAGGGTGGCGGACTTCATGTATAGTATCACAACAACGAGTATAATAGTGCTCAAAGTAAATACAACCAATCATAAATATAAATAGAAAAGAATTACATGGTTTCAGGTAATACATATTTCAATGATCGATTACAACATGATATGAAAATAGTTGTTCGACGCCGTAGCGTACCATCCTCAAAAGCTTGTGATTTCCTGATTTCATTGATTCCCTGATAATACAAGTAGTTTTGAAAAAGTGTCAACAATTATGTTGGTGAGTTCATAAGTGTTTTGTTTGAGAAAGAAGCCGTTTTCCTCGTGAAAGCAACAAAGTATGTTTCCAGAAAATCCAATATTTTCCTTATAAAAGTTATGTAGTCTTAAAAACCAAAGACCATAATGTACAAGTGATTTTCCATGCATATTATCAATCATGCAAGTTCAAATCGACATAAATTCGTTTAGTTGAAAGGAAAAACCCGGTACTTTGTAATGAATCCATTTTGTGAAAACCCTGTACTTATGGTCGTAATTTGCTTAATGCATAACCTGGTACCGTATGGATGTACCCTGCTTAATCGTAAAAACCCGGTACTGTATGGTCGTACCTCGTTTAAAGCATAACCTGGTACCGTCTGGTTGTACCCCTCTTAATCGTGAAAACCCAATATTGTATGGTCGGACCTCGCTTAATGCATAACCTGGTACAATATGGTCGTACCCCACTAAATCGTGAAAACCCAGTACTTTATGGACGTACATCGCTTAATGCATAACCTGATATCGTATGGTCGTACCTCGCTTAATCGTGAAAACCCGGTACTGTATGGTCGTACCTCGCTTAATGTATACCCTTTTGTAACAAGTTCGAAAAGTAAATGGATCATAAACTATACCTATTATAGTTTATCAAAATGTTAAAATGTAATAGTTATAAATTTGTTTATTATGGCTAACTACTATATTTGTGAAGGTAAAAAGCCTTTTCGTTTACCGATGTATACATATACCATTTACTAAGGTGAAATAACATGTAATATAACTAGTAATTGATTGCCATACTTATGAAGGTAAAAATCTGTTTGTTTTCTGATGTATGTTAATACATCAAGACAAAATGATATGTAATGTAAAAACATATATTCACATAATGATACACACCTTTCTCAACAAGTTACAAGGTGCAAATGAAGTTGATAGCATTTTTCTAGTGTTAACATTTCTATTACTATTCTTAGAAAATTTATGAAAAAATCATCAAAGGTCCAAATAAAAATCCTTAAATTCTGAGAGTTTAGGAAAAGAGTCTAGTTTGCTCATCAATTTTATTATGATTTTTAATGACTTCCAACTTGTGTGAAAAGGTCCATAATCACAAACTGGTCTGGATTTGCTCTTGAAATGTTAGGCAGTTTTGTAAAAATCACCATAAATCATAGAAAACTCGTATGGAGATGTGCAAGTAGTCATTTTAAAGATAAAGACTTGAACTATTTGCACCTAGTATAATTTTTAAAACTAAAATGTTTAAGTTGACCAAAACAGTCTGTGAATGGAGTTAAAGTTTTCTAATGAAAGCTGTTAGATAAGTTTAGTTATGTTCTTGGTGTTTTAACTTGTATTCCCCCCCTTAAAACTTAAGAAAACATAAAAATGTACGGGAATGAACTCACCTTATATGATTTCAGTATATGGATGATGGAGAAAGGTAGTGTTCCACTCAAGAACACTAGGAAGATGTCTTGAAGGTTCGAAGATCTAACATGAATGTGATGATGTTTGTGTAAAATATCTTTGATTTGAGTTAAAAGGAAGCATAATAATCACATGGAAGATGATGATACTTACCAATGAAGAAGAAAATTCTTGGAAAAAGCCTTGGAAAAATTGGAATTGAAAGAGAGAAGTTGAGAGAAGGTGTTTTCTCTTTGGGTGGAAATGAGAGAAATGAGTGTGAATGAGGAGAGAGGGTGTGCTTTTCCAGCTCTTAGAACGTGAGTATGGATGGGATATGAGTAGGAAAGGACATTGACATGACTAGGGATGTCAGGGAGGGGTGTGGGTTGATCATGGAGTGGGTATGGGTGGTTGCTTATGTCATAAACTAAAGAAAAGTGAACACTCCACCTCTTGTACTTCACCCACTCTTCTTGGATAAGATTTACCCCAAAAAAACGTGGTTAATTAATAAATAAGGGGTTTTATATGTCAAAATATGTTTTTGGTGAAAATCCCGCATTAAAACGATGAAAAACGAAGCCAAAACGAAGTCGTAGTCGAAAACCGGGAAGAGATGGGCTTCCTGCGAGACCTCTCGGTCTTGGGTCGGAGGTTCGATCCAGAAGCTGCTGGACCCAAAGGCGAAATAGACCAATAGTAGAAGCAAGCGAAATGGGGCGAAGGCAAAATAGACCGAAGGGTTCGGTCCCCTGGTTGCGAGGTTCGGGCCCGAGAGCACCCTTCGGGTTCGGTCCTCCTAGTTTCGGTTCAGCAGCCTTTGGGTTCGGTCCAAGAGGGTTCGGTCCCTTAGAGGACTTTTGTCCCTAAGAGGCTTCGGCCCTATAAAGGGGGTTTCGGGTCTTTTAGGGTATTTTACCCATTTTAAGCGATTTTTGACCCGGTTAAGGGTCGGGATGACCCGAATGATTACATGAAGCTATGGGAAATTTTGGGAGAGATTTCAAATAGAAAGAGATAGAGTGAAAACAATTGAGAGAGGTTTCATTTGTGACCTTTTTGAGTGTCCGACTTTGAAACACAAGGTTCGTGAACCCCGTTATGCCTTGTTTTAGTGTCTTACACACTCCCGATGAGTGTGCATTAGTGTTTTATCACTTTGGTTCATTGTTTACCGCATTTAAGGCTTAGGAAATTCAGTCACACGGATTTTCCAAATGATGTTTTCTCATCATAATAGTGAGTTATACAGTAATTACCTAACGTAAGCCCTAGTACACAAGGGTTAATTTAGTCGACCGGTTTGACTTGTTGACTTTGTTTGAGTTTGAATTGACCGGAAATTGACAATTGTCAAAACCTTGAGGGATCCAAGCTCAATGTAAGGGTTGAAATTCAGATTTGGACCATGTGAGGTCCCTAGAATCCAAAAGTCCCTACTTTATCCAACCATAATAGTGATCTTGTATGAAAACCCCCATTTTTGAGTGTGTTTTGGCATTTTAAGCTCAAAATGCCATGCATGAACATAAAGCCTGCGACTTTACATGATAGATGAGCCTTAGGAGTATAGATCCAAGTTTGGGGAAGTTCCCTACCTTGAAGATGACTGAATGAGAGATGAGTTTGAATGGACTCGCTGACTCAATAAGCCAACTTAACGAGTCAGATGGGGTTGTCCCGATGGATTAGATTGTACAGCAACTTGGCGAGTTGACAGGTCAACTCGGCGAGTTAAGTCAAACTTTTGAGTAATTCTGGGAATGACGAGTAGACTTGTCGAGTTCCATGAGTGCACTCGACGAGTAGGTTCAACATGGACTGTTGACTCGAGTTTGACTTCTGTTGGCTTAGGATTGGTCAACCCTGTCTTTGGCAAACCATGGAGGGGTAAAATGGTCTCTTCCCACTTCAAGAGAGAGAGAAAGAGAGAGAGAGAGAGATAGAGAGAAAGAGAGATAACTTAGCGAAATGTTCAATATTAAGATTTAATTAGATAAACTTATCTTATGTGATTAGGAGGATGCTAGACTGGTGATTTGTGTGCGAGAGCATTCATTCACTCAGTTTACTTACGTGGTGAGTCTTCTCACTATACTTGCCTCAAGTTGTATAATGTGTGATTGAGTTGTTATTATGTTTATATGTGTCTTTGACATTATGTATTATGTCTTTGTGGTTTATGCTGAAAATTGTTACTATGAGCTTACTAAGCTGGGAACGGAGGGTCCCACTGAGACACACTGACCGGAGGGTCTTATTGAGTTACAGCCTAGAGTGGCTAATGAGTTATACGTGGTATGTTGGGGAATTCACTAAGCTTTATGCTTACCGTGTTACATGTTATGTGTTTCAGATACTTTCGGTGATCGCGGGAAGGCCCCGACTTGATTGTACACACACTCGCTTTGGAGATATATTTTGTAGGATTCTATTTTATGTGACAAACATCTTTTGATAAATAAATTGTAATAATGTTGATACTTGAGATTTCGGGAAATATGATATGTGTTAAAAATGAAAATTTTGGTTTGAAAATTTCGGTGTTACAAGTTGGTATCAGAGCCTTGGTTTTTCTAAAAAATTCAAAATAAATGATTTTTCTAAAACTAAGGATTTGAGAAAAAAATTCAAAATAAAATGCATCTCCAGGTGTGTTTGGACTCAAACTAAGGATTTGAGAAAAAAATTCAAAATAAATGATTTTTCTAAAAACGAGAGAGAGCTTAAAGAGAAACGAGTTGGAGCGGTGTGTACAATCAGCCAGAGCCCGAACGGTGATTTCCCAAGATACCCTTACTTTGTGTTATGAGATATTTATGAAATGTTATGTTTCGGTTGCATGATAGAAATTAGGCTAGGTATTTCATATTCTAGAGCTAGAGTTGCCTGATTTGTGATGCCTTAGCCTAGGACATGTTCTTAAACAATGTTACCTGCTATTCGCTCTGAGTATGTTCCGAGTTTTGAGTCGAGAGGTAACCTACGAAGAGATACCTACGTGAGCTTGAAACGACTCTTCCGAGAGAGTAGTCTGTGGATCGTGGAATGTATAGTATTTGTAAATTTGAATCCTAGGAGGAAGACTTTGGGTGATTATGGACTTGGTGTAGAAGTTAGTATTGGGCCTGTACTCGTGATAGCACCAGATCGACAAGAAACTTAAGTACAAATCCTTAGGGTGCTAAGGAGCGAGTGAGCAAGTGCGAGTACACTCGAGCGAGACTCTGATGATTTTGTGTTGTATTTTAGAGACATCATGGTGGGTACCCGCCACAACCCTGGGAGTTGTGAGACTAGTGATGATAAGCTTCGTAGGATGATTCACAAGGAGGTGGTCGCAACTACTCGAGCGGAGATTTCGGAGATGTTTGGGTCTACTAAGACCACTTTGATTGAGACTTTCGATGAGCAGTATGCTGTTGTCACTGAGGCCGCCCTTGCTGCAGCCACCGCAGCTCTCACTGCTACCGGATCATAGGGAGGTGACTCATTGATGTACCGGGAATTCAACAAAACAAAGCCACTAGAGTTTGATGGGGATCAGGATCCGATTGCAGCGATGAGGTGGATCTCAAATATCGAGGGATGTTTCTATACTTGTTCATGCCCAGAGCATTTGAGGGTGCGGTTCGCGCTGAACCAGCTTCGTTTGGGAGCGAAGGACTGGTGGAAATTTGTGACAACCGGCTTTACTCCTGTAGAGCATACTGCAGTGACTTGGGAGAGATTTTTATGATGTTCCATGATGAGTATGCTCCCCCGGTGGAGAGGGAATGGCTGGCCCAGGAGTTTCTGTCCCTCAGACAGAAGACAAAGTCGATGACTGAGATTACTCGGATGTTCCACGAGAGGGTGTTGTTCTGCCTTGAGCATGTGTTGACTAAGCAGGCACGTATTAGTCGTTATTTGATCATTTTGAGGAGGGACATTCGAGAGTTCGTAGCAAACTCGTCTTACCATACATTCGCTGAGCTGTAGGTGAATTCCAGGAGGAGAGAGATCGAGTTGGAGACTCGGGCGAGGGAGGACGCAGAGTCTTAGGGGAGAGACCTGCGATCGGTGCAATCGCAGTTGGTAGCCAAGCGGGCTAAACCCGCTGACCTGAGACCAGGAGGCCACTGTAATGCCCGTGTTTCTAGACCAGGCATTAATATTGACATAATAGTCTAGGTTAACCTTTGTAACTAATTTAGAAGAAATGAAAAGGAATTATGTGAATATTATGTGATAATTATGTGTTTTATGCTTAATTACTAGGATTTAATTAATTAAGAATAATAATGAGCATTGAAAATAAATATTAGATAAAGCTGATAATTATTAAGAAAGATTTAGTGGTCGTAACAAGGATTACGGATATCTAAAGAATACCGAAATCCGAGTTATAACGAAGAAGTTATGACCCGTCGAAGTTTCACGACAAAACCGACACAGTATCGAATGACGTAAAAAGTAGTACTTTTATTATATAAAACCAATTGTTGTATCCCTAGAATCCTCAAGTGTAATGTATATTAGTTCTATTAATTAAAAATAAAACTAATGAAGAATGAAATCCCGTAAACAAGGTTAGTTTATACTTATTGTGAGTCGCATAACCATGCTTGATATGTCCTAAAGACCTTTACAACGTTCTTCAAGTGTTGGTTAAATGACATTTGTCACCCCAGGCGTGCCCACCTGACTGTAGCTAGCAGTTCAGGTGCGGGTTGTCAATCTCGAATAGATCTACTCACAAATGTCATGCTCTCCCTCCATGAGACTCTGGTTATACTACGATAGGATTTAATTCTGTACACCTAACAGTACAGTTTTCAAGTAGAGCCCCCGCATTGTTGTACAATCTAGTTTACATGTAATTCTAAATTGTTTTCTTGAATATGATTCCATTTGATTCTATATACAATAATAATTATACTTAAATAATCATGCAATGTCAATAGTTATCATAGAATGAATTTGCCATTGTGTATATGTTTAGTGGTGAATGACTCTGAATTCGTAAAAGTTATGATTTGAAACCCAAAAATATACCTATTATAGTTTACATGTATATGATGTGAATGTTAAATCTGAAAAACTATGCAATTTTGGTGGTGATTTGAAAATGTCCCTTATGCTCAACATAGTACAAAAAGGGTAAGATATCTAAATATATGAAAATTATTGTCTGGATCAATTACATGAGTTTTATGCTTGTTAAAATTTATTTTGTATTATTTCACAAAAGCATTTGCGTTTGGCTTGTATTTCCCCTAAAAACGTTTAAAAATCGTAAAAGAGTAGGGGTATGAACTCACTGTTTGACGTAGGATTTGAATGTAAGATCGTTATGGATGTTGAGTGTCAACTGATGTTTCGTACGCAAGTGGATCCTATTTAACATATAATAGCACACACACACAGACACACACACACACACACATATATATATATATATATATACATATATATACATATATATATATATACATATATATATATATATATATATATATATATATATATATTAGATTAGGGTATTTCATGGCTAAACATGATAGGAACCCACCCTAAGGACTTGGAAACACTTGGACAAAGTGCTAAAATCACATAGGATTGTGGAAAGGAGGTATACAGACACCCTATGTGTGTGCGGCCATGGTTCTGCGGCCCATGAGTGTGCGGACGTACACTCATGAATACGTGTGTATGTTGAGGTGTTTCAAGGCCCTAAGAACCATCAAGGAAGTGTTCTATGCCCCATGCTTCGTTGTAAGGCAAGTTTGATGCCCAAAATGATAATAAAAGTGGGTTTGCAGCCATACGGTGTTTGTGCGGCCGTACAAATGGGTGAGTGGCCATACACTCCTCAATTTTAAGCCAAATTTGTCGACTTTATGGTGTAACAAGGCTAGTGCTATATCCAAGTAGAAGATAGGGGCCAAAATCTCACTTTGGAGAGCTTTTAATGAGTGTACAACCAACCTTATGAAGGTGTGCCGTCGTAATCCTTCAAAGAGTGAAGAACATGATGATTCAAGGCTTAGATCAATAGGTCCTTCATGTATAATAAGTTACGTGATAGAAAACTCACGTTTTTTAGGCCTAGGGAGGGTTTGCGGTTGATGAATCTTGAGAGAAGAAGGAGTAGTGTGCTATCAAGGGACGAAAGGAATGAATGAAGAGGTCTACCCATATATATAGGGGTGGGTGACCCACCACCTTGGGTGTGCGGCCAGGAAGGGGTGTACGGCCGTACACGCATGTGTGCGGCCGCACACTCCTCCTAAGGGACTGTATGGCCCAGTTTGCTACTTTATGACTTTGATGACTCTTCCCTAGGCTCAATCTTGGTTGCACCTAAGCTTAGAACGCTCCAATAAAGTATTAAACAATACTAAAAGGCAATATAAGTGGGCTTAACTTTGATTTAATCGAATGGTTGTACAAGATAGAGGTTCCGGGTTGTCACAAATTTTAACATTTAAAATTCTAGGGGTCGGAACTAATTACATGAAGCATTGTCTTGATAAGAATCGTCACTATCTCTTGAATATTTGTTTGTCAATAAATGTTCCTTGAAAAGAGAATCTAATATATCAACAAGTAGTAAGAGTCTTGAAATATCTTGAAAATTTTCTCAGAGTTAATCAAGAATAAACCTTTAAGTACTCACTAGCACACAACTTGAGGTTGATATGCTATCGTGTTGACATATTCTTGTTCAGTCCCCATTCCAGTTAAGTTGACTATGCATGTGAGTTCTATGAGTTCTCATTTAATTGCATAAGGAAAATCACCTTGGTCATTGAAAGTACATTCATCTGTATGGGTGACTGCTCAGCAACATGGAAGCACTGGTAGGTCCTTATGTTGCCGAATGGCAAGAAATTAAGATTAATTAAGTTCAGTCAATATAAGTTTGAATTTTTCATAAACCTTGTCTTTTGATAGTGGTTAAAAGTGACAAATTAATATGGATAGGAACACATACCCCATAAAATCTACGTGGCGAGAGGTATCTCTATTTCATTAAAATGATTGTGAGGAAATGCTTTCACTTGTAGATTTTAAAGGATTCATTAGAGTTAACAGCTGACGAAGTCTGATTCATATGGGGAAGAATTGTAACATTCAACTTTTGGTAAGTTTCACTTTTATCCCCCAATCTAATTTCTTTCAGAAATGGTCCCTTGGTTAGTACGCGGGGCATAATAAATGGGTACACTTAGCGTACAGGCGTTAATCTGGTCGTGGGACTTAACCATGTACACGAAGAGTACGTGGAGTACACATGGAATATATGAGTCTGAGACAAACCCTAATTTTTAGGTTTTTCACCCTATTTAAACCTCATTATAGCCTCATTTGAACATGTTTAGCCATCCTCCATCCTCCTTGTCCAGAGAACGAAACCCTAACTGTGTTAGTGAGTTTGGGAGCTTGATAAAGAGACTTTTTGGTGTCTTAAGGTGAAGAAGAAGAAGAGAAGCCCTTGGAGAAGTCAATTGAGCTTGTATATCCAGAATCACTTCAACATTTTCAAGCTTTTTGAGGTAAAAACCATAAATCTTTATGATCTTCTATTTTATATCTACTTCATGGAACATTTGTGCATCTCTTTGAGTCATTTGTATTAAAGGAGAGCTTTGGATCTACTCCAGAGGCTATGGATGCTAGAGCTTAGATCCTTTTAGTCCCCAAGTTCATAAAAATGTCAACTTTATGGAGCATTTGTACCCATGCATGTTTTAAGATCTATATTAATATCTGTTTGAGCTCTTGAACCCCATTAAGCCATATATGTGTGTAATGTTGCCAACTTTACATGATAAGTGGTCTTATAGAATCGGATCTGAGATTTTGGCTTGAAGTCTAAATGAAATAAGTGCTTAATGGAGTAGGGGCAAGCTGGGGAGTATGTTGGGCGTACTTAGTTGGTATGTTACGTGTACTACCCTAGAAAGTGTACGCTAAGTGTGCAAGTTGAGTTCGCCCCGCATACTCAATAGATGGGCTTTTTGGGTTTGCATTCTTAGATTGGGCCATAGGTTGGGTTTTCTTGATTTGGGCATTGTTGGGCCATTAGACTTCTAATTTGGGCTTCTAGCTAATGGTTTGGGTTCTTTTCGAATTTAGGCCATAATGGGCTTCAGGTCCAATTTGGAAGATTGGGCCATATTTTGGCTTTTAGTGATCATTTAGGATTTTGGCCTTTGGGCAATAAGGTGGGCCATGGCCTTGGGCCAAACTAGGAAAAGGGTAAAATGGTCTTTTATGATGATCTTGGGCTAAGTATATTGTATTATTGGTTATGGTCTGAGACCAATTATTAATTAGATGTTGTGTTATGATGATAGGACGGGGATTTTCCTGGCCACCAGTTAGAGATTTATTCGAGTGATTTAATAGCTTGAGGTGAGCTTCCTCACTATGTTTACTTGGTCGAAGGCACCAATTTTGGCCCAGGTTGATTATGTTAGGATGCTATATGTTTGCAAGACTCTTGCATGTGTTGTGTGTTGGTATAGTTACTAGCAAGGCCCAATGCCAAGCAGAGCCCGATGATTGTATTTTATGATATTATCTTTGTGATTATCACATGTGTTCATATGATTATATGTTTATATGTTTACATGTGTACCAGGAAGGGCCCGATGCTAGGGGGCCTGATGGCTAACATATTTGTATGCCGAGTCGGGCTCAATGCCAGGCGGGGCTCGATGCTGCGCGGGACCTGATGTCGGGCGAGGCCCAATGACGGGTAGGGGCCAGTATGTGTTTATTATGTATGGTATGTGGTAGTTTGGGGAACTCACAAAGCTTTGTGCTTATGGTTTTTAGTTTATGTTTTAGGTATTTTTGGTTCAAAAGGGAAGAGCTCAGGGTGATTGCAGAGCACACACAACATTATTCCGCATTTTGTGATTTACTCTGATATGATATGATGTAATGATACACTTTGTTCCACCTTGGTTCCATGAGGATGTATTGGATTAAAGTTTTATTAATTTAAAAATGAAATTTTTGGTCTTACTTTTTGGGACGTTATATGTCACACCCCACTAAAGCAGAAACACGAGGTGTGGTAGTACAAAGGATTTCATAGCAAAAGTTTAAAGACAACACCAACCATAGTATTAAAAATCATTACAAATTTACAATGGGTTTGAACAACTTTTAAAAGAAGTTACAATGTAAATTGAAATACAACACGTGCAAATGCTCCTAAAAGTGATGTGTCCCTAGGTGCCACTTACTCAATGATTCTTGAAAAAACATGTAAACGAGCGTCAACTACAAAAATAGGTGGTGAGTACTCCCAGATTAAAAATAAAATTGGTTTCAAGAATCGAAATAAAAGTTTTGATAAAAGTTTCTATAAATAAAACTATATTGCTAAAATGAGTTTTCAAGAATCAAAATAATACTCGTTGTTACCAGGAGCAAACAATTTCATTGCTAAAACAAGTATATAAGTTTTCAATAATAAAGGTTCGTTGCAATAATGAGAAACAAAGTTTATTGCTATAATGTGAAACAGAGTTCATTTTTATAATTAATAAACAAATTTGTATGTATATGAGAAAACAATGAGTTCCCAAGCAAGCCTATGATGATTCCCTATCAAGATCTATGCTTATCGTTCCACAGATTATATGGTATCATGCATTCAAGCAATCGGGCGAGTGAGGAGTTGTCAATTCCTAATAGTGCTATCCATAATGACCATTGGCTCAAAGAGTTAATGGTTAGAGAAAAGTGTAAGGGAAGGGACTTACGATGATAAGTTCTCATGTTTCATGTTGCATAGACATACATAGAGAGTTATAGTAATAAAATAGCAATCAAGTTTGATACAAATCAATTTAAATACAACGAACAAATAAATAGTTTTTTTTGGACATGCTTTTCCACCGGAAAACATAAAAACCGAAAGTAGGGAAGTTTGTGAATACTCAGTATACATTCAGATGATGAAATGATGCTTTGATCTACGCTACACTCGTACCACTATCCTTTTCCTACAACAATGTTACACACTAATGAGTCTTTAATTGAAATCTAGTACTAGTATACTTACTACTACAATAGAATTATGCCAATAATGTGTCAAAATTTAATATTGATAAGTTACAAACATTTTTCTATGAAAATTAAATTTCAATGAATCAATTGTTATATAATAATTGAAGTGGAAAACTCCCATTATTGAAATGCTAATATTTAATATTTTAAGAGGCGTTCCAATGGTCAAATATTCAAAAACTAAATCAATTTAGTTCTAAAATTTCCTAAACTTTGCATTTCAGTTTTAATTGAAGTCAAAGACCTTAAGCTATTTTTTTTTTTTTGAATTTTTGATTTGTCTAACTATTTTTCACCATTTTAGTTTCTTGAATAACCATAAAATCATGGAAAAATACTAAACTGTTAGTAAAAATTACAAAACTTCAGATTTTGCTTCCAACAGTACTAAAAGACTTCCAGATAAATTTTCATAGGTTATAGATATGTATAACCATTTTTCTTATATTTAATTTTCTAAATATATAAAAATTCATGAAAAATAGCAACCAGTTAAGAAAATACCCCAAATGTTTTGTAATGCTATTATTAAACATACTTAAGCTGAGATTAATATAAAAATAGATTTCCAAACTATTTAACCCAAGTTTATGATTTTTGAGCATTTATTCGAATAACAATTGAAATAAATAGAAAATGTTTCCAAAATTGCCCAAAATTTTTGTAACATTGTTATTATACGTGAAGAGGCTGTGAAAAATATAAAAGATATTTGTAACATTGTTATTATACCAAATTTTTTTGTAAAGTTCATTTACAGTGTAAATAATCGTGGAAAAATCCCAAAGGTGGTTTATATCTACCGGAATCCGATTTTGTGTATTTAAGTGTATTTAATCTTAGAAAATAGGAGAAAAATAGTATACACAAGAGAAAAATCATCAAAAATTTGTATGTAGCATCCAAATGTACTACAAGGTGTTCTGGTAAATTTTAATGAATTTTGGATGAGTAGAACTATTTTTTCTATTTTTAGGCCATTATAAATACAAAAATCAGGGAAAAATAGGAATGCATTATGAAAAACTCAGAAAATATTGTTCTTTGTTTGATATCTCTGGTAGCAACAGCGAAAATTGTTATATATCATTTTCACATTTTCTAAAGTGGTTTTATGATTTTTTGGGACTAAACAAAAAGAAAATTCAAAACCACACTAAACAGTAACAAATATCGATGAAACTTAATGAGAAATCATTATTTAGCATAGGGGTCATCCACGAATATACCTAGGATTTATAGAGCTCAGAAAGTATTTTATATGATTTGTTGCCCTATTTTCTTGCATTAGTTATAATAATTCAAGATACATGAGTTGTTTTCTGGAAATTTGTAGAACATCCCATTTTGTTGCTAGAAATCTAGGAAAAATTGTATTTGGTCAGAAAAGGAGTTTTAGATATTTATTTGGAAATAAATCCTTCATGAGCATATTTGAAAGCTTTTAACAACAAACTTTAATGATCAAGCCTCTAAGCTTGAAGATCATTACATGCATGTTAGTTTGAAGACCTATCATGTGTTTGAAATGTTCAAAAATCATTTTTGAATGAAAAATTAGAGTGCATGTGGTGATTTTCGACCAAAACTTGTAGAAAAGTGCATTTTCATGATCTTGACTTAGGTTTAGGTCATAGGACTTCACCATGTACAACATGCATGTTGTTTTTGGATGAAATCCTACCACCATCATCATCAAAACTAAAGTGAATGAATATTCACACAAATTTTCTAAGAGAAAGACGTAGAAAAAGAAGGAAATGCAAGTAAAACCTTAAAAACAGGAACGAAAATGAAACAAAATCATTTTCTACCTTAATGAACAGCACTGGATGATGAAGATTTTGTGTTTGAGGTGTGTTCTTGGATTTTTTTTTTGGAAATTTTCGTGGTTCCTAGAGAGAGGAAGAGAGAACAGAGAGAAAATAAAGTGAGGGATTGTGAGAGAGAAAGTGAACTATGCAGAAATGGAGTGTGGAAGGGAATTGATTGAGTGTTTTGGGAAGAGGAGCGAGAGGAGAGAGAGAGGACTCCGACTTTTGAATGGAGAGAGGGTCTCCCTCTTTTAAATTTTATAAAATATAACTTTATTTTATAAAAATATCAAATTTTTATAAAATATGTGCTTTATCCTAATTTACCTTCACAAAACCATGATTTTTGGCTTAGAAAATAAGGTTAAATACTAATGACTTAAATTTTATTTCTCCTTTGTTATATTTTACTAAATTGAGTTATTTTAAATTGATATTATATAGTCCATACCAAATTTTTTGGACTTTTAGGTGTTAAAGTTTATAAATTTGAGTTTTTAGGGTTTTTAGATTTAATAAATATTTGGATATTAAAATAAATTGAATTATTTGAGATTTCAGTTTATGTTAGAGTTTCATAACTCTTTTCTAGTTAAAAATAGGCTTTGTAATTTATTTTTAATGATTTATTGGCTAACTATGTAGTGGTTCCGAGATCCAAACCGAAATTGAGGAATTAAGTATACTAGTCATAGTTTTCAACTTTAACTTAAGTTCCTACGAGACTCGGACCTAATTTCTAATACTAGGTCAAGTGCATGATGTGTGTATATGATTCATGAAAAGGTGTTTGAGTCAAAGAGTGACCCGAATATTGATATTCACTATAGTTAAGTGGATGTTGAATTCACATATAAAAGTGAAATCCAAGCACACTATCATTCGGTCCTACTTGTTTCCAAGTTTCTAGTAGGTTATAACTTAGCTTCTAGTTACTAAGTTTATTATGTGTCGTTCCTATATGTGCAACTAAGTATAGTCAAATCTAGAATCGACTCAAAATTTTATGGTTGTCACATTACAGTTTTCCGCAAAAAATACACTTAATTTACTATTTGACATGCCCCGTGTCAAAATGACACATCCCCGCATCAAAAGTGCAGGTCACCATTTTGTGTAGGATTTTGCTAAAAGCTTTGTAACTTGTTCCATGAACCTCCAATGGCCACCAAACTTTACCAAGTGGTTGTTAAGGACGAAATAAGGGTTATCAACTTCTCAAATACTCAATTAAGTCCTATCCTCATGATGAATTAATTATTAAGATCTTTAAATGTCATCAAAGTTATAGGAAAGCATAAGATGACATCTAAGCATTCTAGTTCGCAATTAATAGGGGTGTTCGAAACCGGATATCCGAAAATTTCAGATAGAGGATTTCGGTATCCAAATCTGTATCGAAATATTCATATATCCGAAAGTTCAGATACGGATTCGGATAGCGAAATCGGATATCCGAAAAAAAAACTTTTTTTTTATCTACTTCATACTTTTAATCTATACAAGTTAGTCAGTTCTTTCAGTGTGAAAATTATAGTTTTCATACATACGTGATACAAATTGAATATTTTAAATATCTATCTACCCTAATAAATAAGAATTTTTTTTGTCACTTATCATCTTCTTATTCAATATACCACATGGCTTTTTCTGATTTTTTTCATTTTTCTTTTTTTCCACTTGTCAATTTATGGTACTTTTCCTTTTTTCTTAAATTATAAAAATAAGTTTGACTAACCCCTTACACGTATCTTATATATGTACGGTATTGATTGTATTTTATTGAATTAAAATCTCATCATAATTGTTATACAAAATATATCTTTCATTGTTTTTCAAATCCGTTATATATTTAATCTGTTGCGATTTCACAGCCGATCTTTGATAGATATTCTATAATTATACAATTTAGAATCAAAGGAATTCAAAATATTGTGATCCATCACTCTATTTATGTATTATTATCCTTTTCAAAATTATACTCTTATGTTATTGTTACCACCCGAATTATTGTCAACGATTCTACAAACATTTACATTGCATTATCATCACAACGGAATACACCACCGTCTACATAAGGTTAGCAAATCATTTTTATTTAGTGATGAACTTCTTTTGCAAATCATCTGTTATTGTTTATGTGCTCAATTTTTTATATTAATCTTATATTTTCTCTTCATTTGTCAACTTTTCATGTAATTCTTGTATTCAAAGCCTTGTTGATGTAGGAATGCATATATGTTGTTCGATTAAATTCGTCAAAGAAATTAATTTTCTTTGACATTTAATTTTTTGTTGTTATATTTGGGCTGCAGTTACCCTTTATTTCAGATTGTTAGTTGTTCTATAATTCTTGAAATGCTATTTACCCTTTTTTCCGGATGTTGTTATGCATATTTATGATATCCGTATGTTGCTCTTTTCTTATTCCCCGTCATTTTTTTTATTTAGATAAAATTAAGTATACCGGCTAGAAGATTTTACTTTTGTGGGATTTGATTTTTTATATCATCGATAATGTTTATCAACATGGAAATATAATATTTGAAGTATGTTAAAGGTATAAATCAGTTACTGCACTAAACAATTACAACACATACTAGGTGTTGTTTCCTTTTTAGTTAAATAATGGCCTTTTTTAAGTTTTTACATAACTAACTAACATGCTCTGATGCTTATGTAGAATTCTCTAACAATACATACACAATTCGAAGTGTTTGGAAAATATGAGTTTAATTATCTAAGTTTACAAATTGCAGGTTATGGGAAAGTATTTATAGTATCTTTTTCACTTCATCATTTAGCCATGTTTAACACTCTTTTATAACATCTTTATTGGCAAGTTATGAGAAAGTGTTTACTTCACCAATGGCAGGTTATTGTAGGAAAGTCGGTAGGGGAAAAAATAATAATGAGAACATGACAAAATCTGCTCTTTTTATCCCATCTTCTTTAGTATAATGTCGTTATAATAACAATTTTATTCTAAAAGTATAATGCTTTAATTGGGCAGACTTTTCATAGTACATTTACTTAAATATAAATCCAAAAATGTTGTCATATTTTAAAGAGATCGGCTTGATGGGAGGAGATGAAACTAGAATGTTGTAATAAACTAACTCTTCTTAAGTTTGAGCTAAATGCAAGAAATAGAAACATATATTCTTGATTTGGTGTTTATAGCATCCCATTTTTAATGATTATTTATCCCATAAATAGGTTATATCACAGGAGATGAAGTAAGAATCTTTAAATTACTTAGATTCAAGACATAAAACATATTTTCTAGCTAAGTACTGCAAAGCTATAGAAAACTCGACACCTCAAGAATCATTCGTTAAAAATAAACTTACCCGTCAAGGAAGGTATTATAATGTTTTTGCTTTTATTCATTTACTGTATTGTATTTTATTAGTTATTTATGTAATTTTGACATTTCGATTTGGATGGAATTATATATGAAAGAGATTTGATGATGAGATGAGGTTGATGTTTCGAATTGGATGGGGTTCCTGAAATATATGATCCTTTCTTGGTATTGTATTCTGTAGTCAGTTTTTTTATTCGTCTATTTGTTTAATTGTTATCATTGTATTTATCATGTAGGCATTCTCATGTTTAAACTTTGTAAAACATCTTAGGAAATAGTAATTAGTGTTGTTTTGTGGTCCTTCGAAAGATGTTCCTAAATTCACTATAGATAAAGAATTGCCTATATATACATGCATATAATTTTTTATAACATCTTAGGAAATATTAATTATTGTTGTTTTGTGCAAATATACATTTTCAAAAAATTGCCCATATATACATGCATATAACTTTTTTGCAATTGTATTAGATATATGTATGTACATACATATTTAAATTTTGATACCTAAATTCACTCTAGATAAAAAGTTTACTGTTGATAAAAAGGAACTTCAACCTAGTCTTGTGTACTGCAATTGGAATTACTACTGTAAGTGAAGTTTGGCTATCAGAGTTGAGGATGATGCTCTGTAAACCACTACCCCAATCTTATCTGCTACCGAAGATAAGAATTATATGCACATGAAGATGTTACTAACTTAGCGTGTTAGTATACTTTTATAAGGTGAACCTTGCATGGTTACTGAAGTCAGTAGAATAGTAGTATTTTATTATTCATACATCTTTACCGGACTCTATAAATAGAGACTCCTTTCCTTTGTAACAACAACTTTCACAATCTTTCCGCAATCTAACTTTTTTTCTTTCCGCAATCTAACACTCTTAACTTATTATTGTTGAGCTAACAAGATCCTTGAGATAAACTTATTCCACAACTTACACTCTTGTACTAACGTTTGTTCAAGTGTTTCTCCCAAGTTTTTCTCTCAGCAATTGGTATCAGAGCCAAAATGGTTGTTTTTTAAACAAAACTCTGATTTTGAAAAATCTTCTATACCGCTGAAGCTTATTTTTCTTAAAAAAAAACAAAGAAAATATGGCACAAGCTTTATCATTAAATGTTTCCAACGTTGTTGGAGGTTCGAAAAGAGCTCCAATAGTTGTGACAAATGAATACCATCATTGATCTCAAAGAATAGAGAGGTACCTCAAAAGGCTCGATAGAGATGTATGGAGGTATGTGGAAGAAGGACCCCATGTCCCTGTTCTTACTCCTGTTCAAACAGATGGTGCTCAAGTACGTTTGGTTGGAGGTTAAGTAGAAATGAATCAACTAACAAAAGATGACCTTGATAAAATGGAGAATGATCCCATAGCCATCTACAAAATTTCTTATGGAGTGGCCCCAGATAACTTTGTCATCATCATCAACTGCAAATCTACAAAAAATATATGGGATGTACTAAAAAATCTCTATCAAGGATTTAAACAAGCCCAAGAAAAGAAACTCACCACAAAACTCAACAAGTTTAGCAAGTTTAGAGCTCTTACTGGTGAAAGTATTGAACACTCTTTCAAAAGATTCAATCTCATCATCATAAAACATTCCAATGGTGGTATGGTTCGAAGCAATCATGAGACAAACCTACAATTTCTGAATGGTTTGCCTTGATTTTGGACCACAGAAAAATGATAGTCCAAGCAGATAGAAAAATTCACACACTCTCTCTGTTCAAACTCTATGGTGAATTAAGAGCACAAGAATCTATGGTGTTAAAAGATGGTGCTAATCTAGGAGGACCCCTTGCCTTAATGGCTCAAACCCCACAATACAAACCTCCTCAGCACCCATAGACCGTAGAAGCATAATATCAACACTTATATGATAATCCATCGTAGTTATATGAAGCCGACGTAGAACAAGATGACAAGGAAGAGTTCCAAAATCCCATTTCTTTGGTAATTCAACAATTCAATAGAATCCGACCACCATCCTTTCGCAAAATTCAGCACTTCAGCAAACCACCTTTCAACCACAACTTTAATCCTCAAAAGAACCAACCACGCTATCCCAGAAATCCTCATCTTCGTTCACAACCAAATAAAAATTCTCCAAAAGAGACACCGCAAAACAATCAATCCTCAGACCCTAGTACCACTACTGAAGAAAAAGACGAAGTCCTCATCTGCCACAAATGTCACAAGGAAAACCAATTTACCAGAGACTACAAAGAAAATGTGGTTAACGATAAAGCATTCTACCTTAGAATGGCCCAAGAGATGGAAGAAAAGGAAAAAGCAAAAGCTTATGTAGCTCAAGTGAAGAGGGATCATCAAGTCTGGTCCTCAGGAATGGTTAATCGATAGTGCCTGCTCCTTGCACATAACAGGAAGGTTAGAATACGTTATAGACTTCAGGCCTATCAGTAGTGGCGGACACATCACTTTTGGAAACAATTCCAATGGAACCATGAGGGGATACGTTATACTAACTACGGAAAGCTTCTTAATTCAATGATTTGTTTATGTTAAGGGTCTCAAACACAATTTAATTAGTGTCGGGCAGTTATGTAAAGCAGGCCATAGGGTCGACATTGATATTGAGTATTGTTACAGAATGACGAGTGACCGGAGCACATGTCTCATCAAATCTAGGGCCGAAGGAACAATGTATCCCTTGGATGTCGCCTTAATCACTGGGAAACCACAACTGTGCTTCCTTTCAATGGTTGTTTTTGAAGTAAGTTTTTTATGGCATCGCAAGCTAAACCATCTCAACTTTAAGTATATCAATAACCTGGTCACCAAAGAGTTGGTCCGTGGCTTACCAATTCTCAAGTACAACAATGATACTATGTGCCCGGCCTGTGAATGTGGAAAACAGACTAAGGGGAGTTATACTTTTATCTTTGACTCCTCAATTGCTAAACCCCTGGAGCTCCTACACATAGATCTTTGCGGTCCATATACTGTACCTAGTCTTCATCACATGAAATACAGTCTGGTTATAGTGGATGACTTCACTCGCTTCACTTGGGTCTTCTTCTTGAGACTCAAATGTGAAACACCGCAGATTGTGATCAACTTCATCGAAGAAATAGAGCTCCAGATCAAGTTGCCTGTTAGAAGAATACGAAGTGACAACAGAATTGAATTTAACAATCAACTACTAAATGGCTTCTTGATTTCAAAGGGTATCAGTCACAATTTCTAAGCACCATACACCCCGCAACAAAATGGATTAGTAGAGCAAAGGAATCTCACTTTAGTCGAAGCAACCAGATCAATGTTGAACTTTTCCAATCTTCCTCTCTACTTCTGGGTAGAGGCAGTGGCTACAACATGGTTTGTTCAAAATAGAAGTATCATTTGCAAGAGACTCTACAAGACTCCCTATGAAGGGCTCAACAACCACAAACCCAATGTCCGATTCTCCCATATTTTTGGATGCAGATGTTTTGTGATCAATAACAAAGATCATCTTACCAAGTTGGCACCGAATTCTGACCAACAAAGTCGCATACAGGGTTCTTGTGAGATGTACTAAACTGATAGTTGAAAGCCTTAATGTTAACTTTGATGACTATTATGTCCGTAACCCTGATCCTTCCACTGATACCAATTACATCATGGAAAGTGATATCCCCACATCCTCAAGTTCTTTTAACATACTTGAAGTCAACTATGATGATCTCTTCGGTCCTATAGAGGCAACTCATCTTTCTAAAATCCTAGTGTCTTCGGTGGCACAACAACAACATGTTGTTATATCTAGACCTGATCAATCTGAAGGGACATCACTCAATATTTCCACCTCTTCGGTTGACGGGGGAAAGATAAGTTCCTTTGGAAATTTCAACCACAAAAGTTCCAATACTTGAAGACAATGATACAGTGCTGCATTATAGACCAATCACTCAATCAACTGCTCTTGAAGACTCATGCGAAGAGATTAAAAACATAGACACAAGAATCGACTCAAGGATTATTCGTCACTCATCAATCCAGTGGGAACCTTCATCACTTGTACAGGGGGAACCATCCGTTGTTCAGGGGTAACTCCCATGATCAACCCAGGGGGGAACCTCCTTTACCTACTGCAGTTGCCAGTTCAACAAACCAAGACTCATATGCTGACTGTTCTCAAATCGAGGGGGAAATTCACTCTCCCACTATAGAGTCATCAGACTTAGTGGACATCCCCTCAACCACAGTCGCAAATCATCATCAATCTAGACTACATGTTTTTGATGGTTTTTGAACATTCTAACACTCATATGTTGTACATGTAACCCTATAAACCTTGAATCTTTGTTTTCTCTGATATACATGCAAATTTGATTTGCAAGGTTTACTTCCTAACTAGCATGGCAAGGGGAATATGTAATATAAAAAAAGTAGTAAAAGTACATACCTTTCTTGTTGCTTGGATTCCTTGAAGACTTTTTGAGTCTACCACCCCAAATGTTGTGCCTCAAATGCTTCAGACAATAATACAAGACTTGGAATAACTTGAGAGAATACACTTGCAGTCAAAATCAGTTATGCCCTCTTAGAATTCACTAGTAGTCCAATTTTTCTAGCTATAGGGCTCCTTTTATAGTGTTGTCACAATTAGGGTTTACACATGAATGCCCTTAATTGTCACTCTTAATTTCTAATGATCCATTGGTTTGTAACTCCCATGAACTATCCATGGAGCTCCAAATGGTTATAACCCAACTCCATAAACCATGGATCATAAATCCACCATAAAAGATTAGATGATTGTCATAATCAACCCTATATATTTAATTAGTCTCATTTTGATCTATAAATTAATACTTGATCAACAATAATTAAATAATACTATTAATAATATATTAGAACTTATAATATATTAATAATCACAAGTGTCCTTTCTCTCATTTAGTTTATCTAAGTATTGCAATGCCATGCAACCCAAATAGACCATGCTGGGTCGGGTCAAGTACATTCCAAATAATGTTATCGACTTAGACACTATATCCAACAGTCTCCTACTTAGATAATTCTAATAACTATATTTGCAGATATGACTTTAGGATCCGACTAGCAATCGTAGCTCTTTCGAAGTCTCTCGGAAATGATATAATAATGATACGCCATTTAAGATAGGTGATCATATAATCCTTTGCTCTCAAGATATCAGTCGGACAAACACATGCAACATGGTCTTACTTATTGTCCAACATTTGTTTCATGATCTCTGATTTGTTTCGACATAGATCTAAATTGAACACATCAATTATGTTATGACCGGTCCCGGTACATAAGTCAAAACCAAATCATTGAGGGGCCCATATATCACTTCAATTTCTAAAATGGACAAATAAACTTCGACTCATATGCTTGTACTTACTACTTGTTGAATTATGCACAAAATCATGTTTTATAACATCGAGTTACAAATGTGTTTTCATACAATCAATGGATAACCAACTCAAAGTCAGCAACTCATATCTCTAGGTTTAAAGATTTATATGATATTATTGTTTGGTTTTTAAGCATTGTAACACTCCTAAGTGTACATGCAACCCTAAATACCTTGGATCTATGTTTTGTCTATTATACATGCAAATATGAACTTTCGAAGTTATTCATCCTAACTAGCAAAAAGACATTGATTCATATGGATATCTCAAGTTAGAATTACATACCTCTTTGATGTATAATGTCTTAATGAAGCTTGGATGCCTAGTGCCCCAAGTGTGACACCTCAAATGGGTCACACAACACCAAATGCACATGGAATGACTTGAGAGAAGTGGAACACTCCTTGAAATCATCTAACCCTCATATTCACACACTAGTGCAAGATTTCTTGAGCCATAGGATTCTTTTGTTGTTGGGTTTTGAGCAATCTAACACTTCCTAAGTGTGCATGCAACCCTAAGAAACCTTGGATATATGTTTGTCTAAATACATGCAAAATAATAATTTTCCAAGGTTCATAACCTATCTAACATGGCATGGGGTACTTTTAAACATAAAAGAATTAGATGAGATTACATACCTTTTTGATGAGTTTGATTCTTAAGGAGTTTGAGGGCCAAGCACCAATAGTGTGAATGCCTAAAATGGCATCACAAATCACCACAAACTCTTGGAAAACTTTGAGAGAGTGTATACACACTATAAAATCAGCCACACACAAACACACACCCTAGTGGCTATTTCATGCAACATAAGCATGCTTATATAGTGTGCATGGTTAGGGTGAAACCCTAATAACCCATGACCTTTCCTTTTCCAAGGATCCATGGGTTAAAAGCTCCATGGATCATCCATGGACTTACATACAACCCTAGCCCATTAACAAATGAGTGTTAGCCCACACCATATAAAACCAATAGCCCACAATCTAATTAGTCTTCCTTTTAATCTCTAAATTAATTCATAATTAATTTAAGACTAAGACTAATTAAATAACATGACTTCATATTAATATATTATAACTTATAATATATTAATAATCATATGTGTATAACTCTCATAAAATTATCCATAAAAAGTTTGGATGAAATGCAACCCAAATGGATCATGACGGGTCGGGTCAAGTATATACCAAATAATTTATGGACTTAGACACCTTATCCAACATACTCCCACTTGGATAAGTCTAATAACTATATTTGCCTATTACTTCAGGAACCAACCAGCAATCGTAGCTCTCGAAAACTCTGTTGAACTATGAAGCGCCATTTTAAGATAAGTGATCATACAATCCTCTATTCTCATGATATCAGCCGGACAAACACATGGAACTATGTCTTGCTTATTGTCTGGCAGTTGTATCTTGATTTCCGATTTGTTTGACAAAGAACTCAATTGAACACATCAATTTAGTTTTGACCGGGCCCAGTACATGGGTTAACACAAAATCATCGAGGGGCCCAGATATCGCTTCTATTTCTAGAAGGAACAGATAAACTTCGACTCATATTCTTGTTCTACTACTTGTTGAATTGTACACAAAGGCACGTTTGATAACATCAAGTTATTGATGTGTTTACGTGCAATCAATGCATAACCAACTAATAGGTAACAACTCATATCTCTAGGTTTGAAGACTTATATGATATTACCGTCTCACAATCACTCGAGATAAATTCCATGAAGTGATACAAGTGAGCGTGGGTTTATTACAATACTCATAACTTATGAGTACTCATGAACGTTGTAGCAACCATTGCCAAGTCTAAACACTTTTAGCCATATACAAACCCAATTCATGACAATCTTGATTCATACCTACTTCCGATGTATGACCGATTGTGGAGGTTTGAATAAATTAATTATTCTGGAAGTCAAAACATGCAAAGCTGAAACAATTGTAAATAATTGACAATGATAGCAACACCTTACTCATAAATAAATCACAATTTTATTCATCATCAAATGTCGATTACATTTTACAAGTTTCATAGAATCTATCTAATCTGTAAAACTAATATTGTCCCTTAGCCCGATGCGCCTCGCATGCTGAAAATGCATAGTCCTCGTCAGTCCCTTTGTAAGGGGATCCGCAGGGTTCTCATATGACGATATCCTCTTTGCCACAAGGAGTCCTTCTTCTATCTTGTGTAATATGAAGTGATATTTTCTGTCAATGTGTCGGGATCTCCCATGATCTCTCGGTTCTTTAGCTAAAGCAACCGCACTATTGCTGTCATAGAAAATTTCCATAGGCTCCTTAATAGTTGGCACAACTCCAAGGTCTCCGATGAAGTTCTTCAGCCATATCTCCTCCTGCACTGGTTCACTCACTTCTATATACTCTGATTCACAAGTGGAATCAACCACTGTGTCCTGCTTGGAACTCTTCCAAGAGATTGCCCCTCCGTTTAAGGTAAAGACCCAGCCCGACTGAGAGTGAAAGTTATCCCTATCAGTCTGAAAACTAGCATCACTATACCCTAATACTCTCAAGTCATCACTCCCACCAAGGGTAAGGATCCAATCCTTAGTCCTCCACAGGTACTTGAGAATGTTCTTTACCGCAGTCCAATGAGCCTTGCCGGGGTTCCCCTGATACCTGCTGACCATACTCAAAGAAAAGGCCATATCAGGGCGGGTACAAGTTATAGCATACATGATCGAGCCAACAGCGGAAGCATACGGTAATCGGCTCATCTCAGCTATTTGTGCCTCTGTACTCGGACTCTGAGTCTTACTCAGCTTGGTATTGCTTTGGATCGGTAAATCTCCTTTCTTGGAATTTTGCATGTTGAACCTTATCAACACCTTATCCAATGTAGGTACTCTGACTAAGTCCAATTAGTCTTTTACTCCTTTCTCTTAATATCCTTATCCCTAGGATATAGGCAACTTCCCCTAGGTCCTTCATAGCAAAGCACTTCCCAAACCAGGACTTAACCTCCTGCAAGGTTGGGATGTCATTTCCTATAAGCAGTATGTCATCTACATACAGTACCAACAAGCTAACTATACTCCCACTAGCTCTGACATACACGCAAGACTCATCTTCACTTCTCGAGAAGCCAAACTCTTTGACCTTTTCATCGAAACAAAGATTCCAGCTACGAGATGCTTGTTTTAATCCATAAATGGATTTCTCAAGCTTGCATACTCTATTAGGGTACTCTGCACTGACAAAACCCTCTGGTTGATTCATGTACACATCCTCAGCCAATTTGCCATTAACAAAAGCGGTTTTGACATACATTTTCCATATTTCATAATCATGAAATGCATCAATGGCTAGCATAGCCCTAATAGACTTAATCTTTGCTACCGGCGAGAAGGTTTCATCATAATCAATACCCTGAGTCTGAGTAAAACACTTCGCAACCAGTCGAGCCTTATAAGTAGGAACTTTTCCTTCTATGTCGGTCTTCTTCTTGAAGATCCATTTGCACCCGACTGTTTTACGGCTTGGTACATTGTCAACCAAGTTCCAAACTTGATTGTCATACATGGACTGTATCTCGCTGTCCATAGCCTCCTTCCATTTAGCAGACTACGGGCCTGCCATGGCTTCCTTAACACTGGTAGGTTCCTCCAAATTTACTAGTATACTATCGCTGATAAATGTATCACCTTCCGTAGTAATATGAAAGCCATTATAAAACGAAGGTGTGTTCCTAACCCGTGTGGAATGCCTCGGAGGTACAGACTCGTCAGTTAGCTCAACATGAGTTTCCTCCTCAAGTTGATTGCTAGTGTCTGAGGTTCCTTCACCAATTGATTCTTGGATTTCTTCAAGATCAATTTGCCTCCCACTGTCTCCTTGCCTTATAAATTCTCTCTCACGAAAGACCCCTCTTCTTGCTACAAAGACCACATTCTCACTGGGTTTGTAGAAGAGGTAACCGAAGGATTTCTGTGGGTATTCGATGAAAATACACCTTTCACTTCGGGGTTCAAGCTTATCATGATTTTCATACCTCATGAAAGCTTTGCAACCCCAAATTTTGATGTGGTCCAAATTGGGAACCTTCCGAGTCCACATCTCATCACGTGTTTTGGTAACCTTCTTTGTAGGGACTAGATTAAGGATATGGGCGGCAGTCTCTAAGGCATACCCCCAAAAAGAGATTGGTAGCGAAGCTCGACTCATCATAAAGCGAACCATGTCTAACAAGGTTCGATTACGCCTCTCAGCTACACCATTTAGTTGTGGTGTCCTGGGAGGAGTCAATTGTGAGACAATCCCACACTCCTTAAGATAGTCAAGGAACTCGGTACTAAGATACTCACCACCTCGATCGGATCGAAGCATCTTAATCTTCCTGCCCAATTTATTTTCTACTTCCTTTTTGAATTCCTTAAACCTTTCAAAGGTTTCTGACTTATGTTTGATTAAGTAGACATACCCATATGTACTAAAATCATCAATAAAAGTCACATAATACCGATTAGCATCCCTTGTGGCGGTTTTGAATGGTCCGCATACATCAGTATGTATTAGGTCCAACAAACCCTCACCCCTATCACAAGTTCCAGTGAAGGGTGATTTTTTCATCTTTCCAAATAGACAAGATTCACAACTATCATCCGATTTAAGGTCGAATGACTCCACTCTTTTGGAGTTGGCCTATGCGTTTCTTGTTTACATGTCCAAGACGACAATGCCACAATGATGCCTTATCTAGGCTAGTAGAAGAATCAATATACAACACATTATTTACTAAGTTGTCTACAATCGACACAGTTTCATACACACCATCACAAGGTAATGCTTTAAAATAAAACACATTATTAAAGAAAGCATTAATACCACCACATTCATTATCAAACGAAAAGGTAAAACCTTGTTTGTACAAAGTATGAAAGGAAATAATATTCCTCGCCATTTCAGAAGAGTACACACATTTATTCAAATCTAATTTTAACCCATTATTCAGCAACAAAGTATAAACTCAAATCTTGGAAACAGGTGAAGCCTTCCTATTCCCCATGATCAAGTTTATCTTCCCGTGCTCCACATCCTCACTTCTTCTTAGGCCCTGCAAATCAAAACATATGTGAATACCACATCCTGTATCAAGCACCCAAGAGTTAGAATATGGTGATTTATTAGATAATATTGTGTAAATACCAGCGTGGGTGGGTTTCACTTTCCCATCCTTCAGATACTACAAGTATTTAGGGCAGTTTCGCGTCCAGTGCCCCTTGTCCTGGGAATAGTAGCAATCAGCATCCTTGGGAATAGCAGAAGGAGTGACAGAACCGCTCTTGGTCCTTGATGAGGAGCCTTCAAGAGACTTTCCCTTGGTACCCTTCAAAGGGCGCTTCCTCTTTTTCCCTTTGCTTTTCCCGATATCCAAAACAGGGGTAGATCTTGGAGTAGGAGTAGTAGAGGTAACAACCGACTTGCCCTTAAGACCGGTTTCAGCGGTCTTCAAGAGTCCTTGAAGTTTGCTAAGTGTAACTTCCTCCTTGTTCATATGATATGTCATATGAAAATGGTCATAACAAGAAGGTAAGGAGTGAAAAATGATGTCAATTGCCAACTCCTTAGGGAAGTTCACATTCAGCTTCAGCAAACGGTCCACATACCTTTGCATCTTATGCATGTGGCCCGTGACGGATTCACCGTCCTTCATGCGGGTTTTTATTATGGAGGAGATTATTTCATACCGCTCCTGACGAGCACTCTGATGGTACCTTTGCATCAGGTCTTGGTGCATCTCAAAAGGGTAGAAGTCCTCATTGGACTTTTGGAGCTCGGCTGTTATCGTGGCTATCATGATGCATGCCACCTTAGTAGCATCTCTCTCATGTGTCCTGAATTCAGCGATCTCCTCAGGAGTAGCAGTAGACTCATCAAGATCTTTTATCTCCTTATCGAGGACATATTCCTTGTCCTCATAACGAGTTACCATCCTGATGTTCCTTATCCAGTCCATGAAGTTGGAACCATCAAAGATGACTCTCCCACAAAGATTCATGAGAGAGAAAGAACCAGTTGGGTTAGACCCCGAAGCATTAGTGTTGGAAGTCATCTGAAAGAAGAAAGTAATTTTAGATTAGATATATAGAGTCCTTAATAAGACACCCAAATGTAATATTAAGGCTAGGATCCAATCACAATATATTATACTTAGAGGAGGGATGCCGTAATCTAAGTAATAATATATTTGAAAGGTAGGCGAATGACAATTCACCAATTTCCACCACGAAAACGAAATGATTTATTAGGTTTTAATTGGATTTGAAATTCCTAGATTCTTTTGAGATTCATTGAACTTTTCAATGGCATGTTTCAATCTCGATTGTGCCCTTCAAGTTTTGTGACTGGGATGCCGAGGATCACAAAACAAGGTGTGAATAACCATGCCAATTCACTTGGTACCCTTAATATTATCACCTAATCAATGTGCCGGTTAACCACACACGCTCCAATGATCTATGACAAACATCAAGTCACCCTTCGTGATCCTTACTAGTCCAAGTTAGTGTGCCAGTTAACCACACACGCTCCACCAACGACTTGGTAAGGTACAAAGTGTGAATTGCATGGATTAGCACCATGTTCACATTTTTCCTAAAGTAACTAAGATTGCGAATTAAATAAAAGATTTAGTTACTTTATAATATTCATCATACTTAATGAGAATTTATAAGTCTTTGTCTTACCCGTTCGGCTAACGACCCTCCACCATTCAAGCAAGCGGTGGGTGAGAGTATACACCCATTAAGTCGCCATTTTATAGGCAACAACCTTATACCCACCTTATAGGCTGGCTTCGTGAATGAGGCCTACTAACGGTAAAACGACTTGTTCTTATACATATATATATATATATATATATATATATATATATATATAATTAACCATTAATTTTATAAATAATATAAGTGTTGAATTTTAACTTTTAAAATTCTAAGTGTTGGAACTAAAGTTTATTAAAGTCTGTGAAACTTTTCCAAATTCCAAAACTTGAGGACAAGTTTTGTAACTCTTCAAAACTTTTCATTTCATAACTTATGAATTAAAGGTTCATAAAATGAAGACTCTTCATTGTATGTAACTTAAGTGTTTTTAATGTGTGTTAAAGAAAAGTGACCTTTGGATATCCATAACTTGAGCACAAATTATGGACTCCATTAAAACACATAAATGATCAATAATTAATCCTAAACCATTTAGCAAATAATTCCTATCATCTTCTAAATTCATAAGAACATGAACATGATTATCAAAGTTTAAAGAATTATATGAACACATAAAAAGCATGAAATTTTGATATATGCTATTGTAAATGGATTAGAACAACCATTACACCAACTAAAATAAGTTTTAAAGCATCAAAACAGTTTGGGGTAAAGTTTCTAGTCCATATCCAACAGCAAAAGTCAAAAATCTGCATTCTGAACGTTCTACTCGCCGAGTGCACGAACCTACTCGGCGAGTAGGATGAATTTTGCCTTGGACTCGGCGAGTCCCCCCATGCACTCGGCGAGTCCATCATGCAGACAGAAAAAATTCGACTTTTCTCACTATTTTGCATCAAGTATCAAACAAGCAAGCCTAGGCTCTGATACCACTATTGGGTTTTGAGCAATCTAACACTTCCTAAGTGTGCATGCAACCCTAATAAACCTTGGATCTATGTTTGTCTAAATACATGCAAAATAATAATTTTCCAAGGTCCATAACCTATCTAACATGGCATGGGGTACTTTTAAACATAAAAGAATTAGATGAGATTACATACCTTTTTGATGAGTTTGATTCTTAAGGAGTTTGAGGGCAAAACACCAATAGTGTGAATGCCTCAAATGGAATCACAAATCACCACACTCTCTTGGAAAACTTTGAGAGAGTGTATACACACTATAAAATCGGCCACACACAAACAGACACCCTAGTGGCTATTTCATGCAACATAAGCATGCTTATATAGTGTGCATGGTTAGGGTGAAACCCTAATAACCCATGACCTTTCCTTTTCCAAGGATCCATGGGTTAAAAGATCCATGGACTTCCATACAAGCCTAACCCATTAACAAATGAGTGTTAGCCCACACCATATAAAACCAATAGCCCACAATCTAATTAGTCTTCCTTTTAATCTCTAAATTAATTCATAATTAATTTAAGACTAAGACTAGTTAAATAACATGACTTCATATTAATATATTATAGTTTTTAATATATTAATAATCATATGTGTATAACTCTCATAAAATTATCCATAAATAGTTTGGATGAAATGCAACCCAAATGGACCATGCTGGGTCGGGTCAAGTATATACCAAATAAGTTATCGACTTAGACACCTTATCCAACATTTATATGGTGGCTATTAGGGTTACAACATGTAACACATAACTTTACCCATTCCTTATACTCCATGGATTTTAACCTCCATGGAGTATCCATGGGTCACCCCTTGGATTAGTCGAACATAAGGAATCCTGGATCAAAAGCCCAATATAAGAATGAATGATTTACACAATCAACCCATATATTTAAATAGTCTATTTTTGATCACATAATTAAATCCAAATTAATTCTTGATCAATGCTAATTAAATAACCTTATTAACTAACCTTAAGTGTTATTTCTCTCATTATAGTTTATCCAAATGTATGATGCCATGCAACCCAAATGGACCATGCCAGGTGGGGTCAAGTCTTACCAATTACAGTTATGGACTTATACATTAATCCAATACTCTCCCACTTGGATAAGTCTAAAACTATTATGACAATCGTAGCTCTTAAAAGCTTCTATCGAACTTTGACCTTGCCGATGATCTCTAATCTTTGTCAATGACTTTTCCATTAGATAAGTGATCATATATTCCTCCATTCTTGATATCATATGGACTGAGACATGGATTATAAATCATTCTCTATGTCCATTTGTTGTTTCCCGATTTCCGATTCATGATGACTGACTGATTGAACAAATCAAATCAGTCATGGCTTGGCCAAGCACTCACATGTATCATCATTAAATCATCGAGGGGCCCACAAATATCGCTTTTATCCCAAAGGTAAAAGGAATGGATAAATTTCGACTCATGTGGCTTGCTCTACTACTTGTTGAACCATACACAAAGGCACGTTTTATAACATTGAGTTACCAAATGCGTTTTCGTGGAATCAATGTACAACCAACTCATAGTAACAACTCATATCTCTTTGTTTGAAGAATATAAGCTATTATCATCTCATGATCACTCGTGATAAAATCCATGAAGTGATTCCAATGAGCGCGGGTTGAATCAAATACTCAAAACTTATGAGCACTCGTGAGTGTTGTAGCACAACTTTGTCCACCAACTTGGACCTCTCCAAGCCAACCCATGACAGTCTTGATTCATATCTACTTCCAACATATGACCAACTATGGATGGTTTGGATAACTTAGTCATTCATGAAGAATAACCTGGTTTGTTCTTGAAGTCAAAACATGCAAAATCAAACACAAGAATTATTGAATCAAATATGGTATCAAAACCTATGAACATAAATAAAACACCTTTTATTTATCACCATATGATTACACATTATTCATTGCATACTGTTTCAGCTATCAACTTTATTCTTCAATTAAAACAATAGTTGTCCCATGCTCCAAGCATGTACACTATGTTTCTAAACACTAGTCATGCCATACACCAAGTATGCACACAATGTTTGTCTATGATCTTTACATTGTGAAATAAACCAATTAAACCATGATTCTAATTTCACACTCCCGAATTCTTATGGCAAATGCAAGAATTCCAAATTCATGCCATTTTACCGAAATATGTTAGATTCTAAACTTATATGCAATGATTCTCTTGTAATGATTATGCACAAAGTCACAAAGACTTGTCAACAATCATTACAGAGCATTCCAAAGGAGATCAACTCCATGGAAACATCCTTCTTGCATTAAGTTTCCTAATCCTAAACAGATTTATTGAACAACTTCCACCAATGGGATCATTTCCACATTTCCCTTTTGACTATCACTTCTGAACAAGAGTTGCCTCTTTTCAGAATATGTCAATATGGTCCGTCCAACAATTAACATTATAATTCCAACTGCGCCTGAGCAACCAATCTTTGGTATACCTTAGACTGTCCTCGACAATTGCTTAATCGTTTTTTTCATATCTAGTTCAAGACCTTTTCCCTTCTTAATGCCCTAGGCATTTGGAAAATTTTAGAAACGATGAATATAACACATGTAATCGATCCTATATCTGAAGCATATGGGACATGATTCATGATGTCTCACATAAAGACTAAACTAGTCTTTTGCTATAATATTTCCATTTCTATTTGCCAAGTTCTCATAATTGATATTATGAAAAGGGATGTCGTAATCATAATCGAATTTTAGAACGCAAATAATGAACCCATATATAGAATTTCCTTATGAAATTCATATATATTCTTGACTAAATTTGATTAAAATCTCATGATCTAAGCTTACATATTTGAGATTAGGTATAATTTCCTCTTCCTTAATTATAAAAAACCAACTTTTCCCAATTGAAACCTTTTGTTTTCTATAATTAACATTCCTAACTTGCTACCTTTATCATCATTATCATGCTCCTACTAACATGATGATTATTAGCATAACACTTATGCTCCCACTAGCTTTGACATGTAGTTAGAAATCAGCTGGACTTCTAGAAAAACAATACATTATTGACTTTATTACCAAAGTTCAGATTTGTTACACCCCAAAACCGATAACGGTGAAATACGTTTCGGGGTGGAGGACGTCATGTATAGTATCATCACAATTGCACAATAGTAAAAACAAGAAATATACAACCATTTCATTTACATAGTGAGTTTAATTACAAGTGTGTTTTGTAATGTTCAACAAACACCAAAAGTAATACAAAAATTAGAGATGGATCTTGTATGCTCCACCTTCTCCCAAATGTTGCACCTGTACCTGTCTATCTTTGACTTGAGGATACAAGTTATTTTGAAAATGAATATCAGCATAAAGCTGGTGAGTTCATAAGAGTTTAGTGTGAGTTTTTGTATAACGTGCATTAGAATCGATAGTATGAAAAGCTGCAATTTACATTCATAAGTAGTAGAAAACACTAGAAAATCCAATATTTTCCAGAAAATATATTGTAAGTAAAAACCTTTAAGAAATAAGAAATCTTCATCTTTGCACACCTTTTATTGTAAAAATATATTATGGAATCTCCAATAAGTAATGTAATAAGATAAGATATGCCTGTAGTAGTAATAGAGGTGCAAACTCCCTTTAGTGATAGATACTTATTTACTTCGGGATGTTAAATTAGACTTTAGTTTAGTATTTTAGTGTGGATATAGTGTATTCCTTGTATGTTACCGATAGTGTGAGCAATAGAAAACCCCATGACCTTCCCGGTCATACACAGTGTAGTGAAGTAGTGACATCCCTTGGCCTGCACGGCTCAGATTGAAGTTAATAGTCAGGATGTAATAGTGCCTGCCCCGTATAGATCTATACATGTATTGTCATCTTCCGGTCAGAAAAACACTGGGCATAGTATGTAGCGAATAGAGTATCCCGTAGTGAGTTAGTGTGTTATCTTTTGTTTAGTGCCTTTTCTTGTATTATAGTGTAGTAGTCTTTTGTATAGCTTGTAGTGTTTTCTCTTATTAGTGTATCGTCTCGTAATAGTGTGTATTCTAGTGTGTAGAGTAGTAGTTATAGCGAGTAGTAATGGTCTTAACTATACCTATTATAGTTAACCTAGTGCGTATAGTTCTTACCAATTTAGTGGTTTAAGCATCGGATGAAATTAAAATGCTCGTATCCAACACTAATATACATGATATATAACTAAGAAATCAACGACAGTCGGACGGATAACAACTACCCTAAGCCCACAATCAAACAAGAACAGGAAATAAGGTGAGCTATCGGTCCTAAGTCCTTCAAGTCTTACTTATATAAATATATTAGTGTGGTTACATTTTATATGAAAATTTATTTAAGGAAAATCTTGTCCAAAGGGAACATTTAAAAAGTTGTTTATTTATTCAAAATAGTTTTGAAAACGTAAAATCCTTTTATAAGGCGTAGTGGTAAATCACATGTGATTTGAACTACGGATAGTGAATCACATGTGATTAATTTCCATAAACATGTATAATTGACTTGTATACCCCCTAATACATATAAAAACATTTGAAAGGTTCATTAAAGGGGTATGAACTCACCGGAAATCGAGTAAATCGGGGAAATCGGGTGAATCGGGTGAAAGTGTCGGTTGAGCGTTTGGTGCCAAATAAGGACTTGTACACCTTTCAAGACCCTAATATCATATGAAATATGTATTTTACAAGAAATTAAACATTTTATGCTTTTCATTAACATATTTAGGTATTCTAGCATTGATTCGGGGTCTTAGGGCTTAGGAGGGGGTTCCCGGGAATGGTACAAGACCAAGAGGGGTTTACGGGGGAGTCCAAGAGTTTACTCCCTTGGAGTTTACGGCCAAAAGGCCACTCCTTGGGAGTTTATAGCCGTAAGCCCCTAGGCTTGGCCTTAAACTCTTTTCCTCCTCCAAAAGTGCATGTTAAGGCCTTAATTCAATTCCCAACTTTTCTAGTAAATGCCTAGGACCAATTTGGAGGCTTAAAACCTTCATTTGGTTGAATTTAGGGGAGTTTACGGTCCTAGCTTAGGCTTGGGTTGTAAACTCCAAAATATCTTTCAAAGTTTGTTGTTTAATGGCCCTAAGCATCCCCTTAATTCATAACTAAATTCTAGAAGGCCTTAGATGAGTTTTTGGGACTTTTTACCAAGGAATTTGGGTGTTTACGGCCTAAGCATAAGCTTGGGCCGTAAACTCCCTTTTAGGCTCTAAAATAAGTTTTCATGTCCAAACTCATCTAGGTATATCCCTTAATTAGTTTACATGCTTGTAGGAAGTAAAAACGGGACATTGACCAAGTTTTGGGGTGTTTACGGACTAAAGGGCTTCCTAGGCCGTAAACTCCATATATTCCACTAAATCTTATGATTTTTGGGCTCTAAATGCAATGGAATACGTTTAGAACAAGATAGGGAAGAAACTCTTACGTTAGGAGGCCGGAATTAGTGGTTTTCGGGGTTGGGATCGAGTCTAGAGAGAGAAAGTAGTGAGAGAGAGTGAGAGGGTGGTAAAGAGTGTTCAAGTGGCATCAAATTTTCTTAAATATGCCTCGGGTATTGTACCCGGTACACGACTACCCGATGCTCAAGTTTAAGGGGGTTTAAACTTTTTACCCGGGAGAAGTGGTTGAAAAGTAATATAACTTTATTTTGTTAACGGGGTTAACACTTACAAGTTATATTTACCTATACTAAAATGATAATGTCGAGAAATACAGATAAATAGATATTTATTTATTGACAACTCCAAATATTACGGGAATTTATATATAACGACGAATTCCGTTAGTGAAAACGGTGTTATGTAATGGAAATAAATTTGGGTTGTCACATCATCCCCCCATTACGGGAATTTCGTCCCGAAATTTAGAATTCATAGAGATAAGTATTAAAATACTACTAAGTGAAGAGATGGGGGTATTTAAGTGTCATTTGATCCTCGCGTTCCCAAGTAAATTCGGGTCCCTTCTTGGCGTTCCACCGAACTTTCACAATTGGGATGCGGATTTGTTTCGTTCGTTTTACTTCCCGATCCATAATCTCTGCAGGCTCTTCCACGAAGTTGAGGCTCTCATTGACCTCGATCTCATCGAGTGGAATCACGAGAGTCTCGTCGGACAGTCATTTCTTCAAGTTTGAGACGTGGAAGGTAGGATGTGTGTTACTTAGTTCGTGGGGTAGGTTGTGTTTGTAAGCTACAGGGCCGATTCTAGCGAGAACCTCAAAAGGCCCTATGTACCTTGGGTTCAACTTTCCATGCTTTCCGAAGAGTATCGTGCCCTTCCAGGGCGAGACCTTCAAAAGGACTCGGTCTCCCACCTGGAATTCCAAGGGTTTTCTTCGTTTGTCGGCATAGCTTTTCTGTTGATCCCTAGCGGCTTTTAATCGTTCACGAATCTGTACAAGCTTGTCGGTCGTTTCTCGAATGATCTCCGGACCAGTGAGAGCGCTGTTAGGAACTCGTCCTTTAGCTAACTGAGTGTCACCCACCTCCGCCCAGCATAGTGGGGATCTGCACTTCCGGCCGTAGAGGGCTTCGAATGGGGCTGCCTTGATGCTCGTATGATAACTATTGTTGTATCAAAAATCCAAAAGAGGTAAGTGTGTATCCCACGATCTACCGAAGTTGATCACGCAAGCTCGCAACATATCTTCTAGAGTTTGGATCGTCCTCTCACTTTGTCTGTCAGTCTGCGGATGGTAGGCTGTACTCATGTCCAACCTCGTCCCTAACACCTTTTGCAGTGATTGCCTAAATGTAGAGGTGAATCTACTATCCATGTCTGAGATAATAGATATAGGGATGCCATGCAATCGTACTATTTCTTTAAGGTATGTTCTTGTGAGCTTCTGCATCTTGTCCGTCTCCCTGATGGGTAGGAAGTGTGCGGACTTGGTCAACCTGTCAACGATGACCCAAATGATATCCAACCCACACGCTGTCTTAGGCAGTTTGGTTATAAAGTCCATTGTAATCCGCTCCTACTTCCATTCTGGTATCTCTGGTTGTTGGAGGAGTCCTGATGGCTTTTGATATTCGACCTTGACCTTCGCGCAAGTAAGGCACTTACTCACAAAGGTAGCGATCTCCGCTTTCATGTTAGGCCACCAATATAGCTTTTTGAGATCCAGATACATCTTATTTGAACCTGGGTGGATGGAGTATCGAGTGTTGTGTGCTTCCTTCATGACCAGATCTCTGAAACCTCCATGGCGCGGAGTCCAGATTCGATCCATGAGATAGTATGCTCCGTCACCCTTGACCTCCCAACTCTTATCCATTTCACACAGGGATTCTCCCGTCACATTCTCAGGCTTCAAGGCCTCAAGCTGAGCCTCTTTGATCTGTAAGGACAGATGCGAATGGATAGTCATTGTTAACGATTTGGTTCTTCGACCAGAATGCTCTTTCCTACTCAGGGCATCTTCTACCACGTTCGCATTTCCCGGGTGATATCGAATTTCACAATCGTAATCGTTAAGTAGCTCGACCCATCGACGTTGTCTCATGTTAAGCTCCTTCTAGTTTAGTATGTGTTGGAGGCTCTTGTGATCAGTGTACACCACGCTCTTCGTCCCATACAAGTAGTGTCTCCAGATTTTTAGTGCGAAGACGACCGCTCCTAACTCGAGGTCATGAGTATTGTAGTTCACCTCATGCGTCTTTAGCTGTCTTGAGGCATAGGAGATGACCTTACCTCGTTGCATCAAGACAAAACCGAGCCCTTGATTCGATGCATCGTACTATACAACAAAATCTTCAACTCCTTCGGGCAAGGATAATACTGGTGCAGTGCATAAGGCTTGTTTCAGGGTCTGGAATGCCTTCTCCCGTTTCTCTTCCCAGTTGAATGATACACCCTTCTATGTCACCATGGTGAGAGGCCTCGCAATCGGAGAGAAGTTTTAGATGAATCTGCGGTACTAGCCAGCGAGGCCTAGAAATTGGCGAATTTCTGTAGGCGTCTTCGGTGCTGACCAATTCTTAATACCTTTAATTTTGGAGGGATCAATGTGGATTTCGTCTTCACTATCCACATGTCCTAGGAATTTAAATCTTTGGATCCAAAATTCGCACTTACAAAACTTCGCATACAACTTCTCTGACCGTAGGGTTTCTAGGACTCGTCGCAAATGATCCCTATGTTATTGCTCTCTCCGAGAATAGACGAGTATATCCTCAATAAAGATGATAACGAACTGATCTAAGTATGGATGATGCACCCTATTTATCAAGTCCATGAATACTGCAGGTGTGTTGGTCAGTCCAAAGAGCATCACCACGAACTCGTAGTGCCCGTAACAGGTTCGGAAGGCTGTTTTCGGAACATCTTCCTCAAGAACCCGTAACTCGTGATAACCGGACCTAAGATCAATCTTGGAGAAGTAAGTCGCTCCTTGTAGTTGGTCGAATAGATCGTTGATACGAGGGAGGGGGTAGCGATTTTTAACCGTGAGTTTGTTGAGTTCCCTATAATCGATGCACATACGGAACGATCCGTCCTTCTTCTTCACGAAAAAGACCGGAGCTCCCCAAGGTGAGATGCTTGGTCTTATAAAGCCCTTGCTGAGCAATTCGTGAAGTTGATCGGATAGTTCCGGCATCTCGGCAGGTGCTAGACGATAGAGGGACTTAGCTATGGGTGTAGCTCCTGGAACTAGGTTGATTCTGAACTTAACCTGACGTTTGGGAGGTAAACCTGGAAGGTCCTCTGGGAAGACATCAGGGAAATCACATACGATGGGGATGTTTTTTGGGTTCTTCGATTTCTGGCTTGTGTCGACGACGTGAGAAAGGAAGGTGCGATATTCCTTACGTAAGTATTTCTGAGCCTGAATACTGGAGATGATACGAAGACTCGTAGCGGGTTTATCTCCATAGATCAATAGGGTTTCACATTCGGAAGATTTAGGCAAATGGCTTTGTTAAAGAATAAGATATCGGCATGATAAAGACTCAACCAGTCCATACCAACAATGACATCAAAACTCTTGATTGAGACTGGTATGAGATCGATTGGAAATGAGTGATCGTCTAACGTGAGAGTACAACCTATGTAGATTTCATTAGAGCTCTCTGTCTTTCCGTTAGCCATTTCTACACAGAATGTTTCTTTTAGTGGTTCGGGAGATTGTTTGAGTAAGTGTTTAAAGTTATGATTTACGAAGCTTCTTTCTGCACCACTATCGAATTAGACACAGGCATAAGAGTTGTTGAGAAGAAACGTACCCGTGACCACTGTGGGGTCTGCTACCGCTTCATTGTGACCGATAGCAAGTAACCTTCCAGTTCCCCCGGCATTTGTAGCCTTCGGACAGTTCTTCTTAAAATGACTAGCTTCACCGCAGCCATAACACGTCGGGGTCACTCCCGAACCGGGAACTTGCGAAATAGGTTTGGGAGGGGCCCTGCAAAATTGGACAGTGTGGCCCTTCCGACCGCATTTGGAACACTGCGATTCACGGTAGGGGCCGTTGTGGTGAAAAGGGCACTTGGGACACTTGGTCAGATTCCCACTATAAGCTTTTGGTGGTGTAGGAGTGGCTGGAGTAGTGGCAACATGGACCGCCACAATTTGCTGGTCCTTAGAGGAGGTTTGAGTTTTCTTGCCTTTCTTCTTATCCCAACGCTTTCTGTTCCTGTCAGATGAATCGGGCGATGCAGTGGTAGTTGTGGTTGCTGTTGCTAGAGTGGAGGAGATTTCATGGTTGATCAGACTCTGGGCCAATTCCTTGGCGCTGTCGAAGGTGGTAGGGTGTGATGCTAGAACATTTCCCCGATACGGGGGAACTACACCCCAGATGTACCGTTTAATCTTCTTGCTTTCGAACGGGATCATATTGGGACACATAGCCGCCAAGTCGCAGAACCTGGCCGTGTAAGCTATTATGTCGGTCCCCACGATCTTGAGGTTCCAGAGTTCCTCCTCAAGCTTCTGAATTTTGCCCCTAGGGCAGTATTCCTTCCTCATAAGATCCTTTAAAGTATCCCAGCCCATGGCATTGGCTGAAACCAAGGAGAGTGCACTGACATGGCTGTTCCACCATGTCAGGGCCTTGTTGGTGAGGGTGGCAGTAGCGAACTTGATTTTGCTCTCTTCGGGGCAAGAGCACATTTCAAACACAACTTTGGTTCTTTCGAACCATTGGGATAATGCTAGAATTCCTCCAGTACCATCAAAAAAGGTAGGTTTACAGTTCATGAAATCCTTATAAGTGCATCCCTGCACCCTTTGATGGACTTCACCGAACCTGGAGTTACCATCACTCGTTTCCCCGGAGTTCATTTGGTCCATGGATGCTGTCACAGCCGCGGTCACCACTGTTTGGAATAGCACTGGGTCGAACTGCGGAGGAGGAGGTGTTTGAGTTGCTGGTCTTCCTCTGCTTGAACGCCTTCGTGGAGGCGTCTTTCACTGGAAGACCATAGAAATGATAGCAATAGTAAGAGTCTATTGCGAATATGAATAGAGTGTTTCATGGGTTAAATCACATAATTCAAGATCAGAATGAGAGTCATAGCAATAGAGTAGTTAACTGCCTATACACTGGTATTAATGATGTAACACAAGTTCATGAAAATTGACCTAACAATAGGTCTTACATCAAACCATAGAGAAAATGTTGGAAGTTTAGAGTTCTAGTTAGAGTACTTTTAAGCTAGGAATGTTTACAGACAAGAGATCTACGGAACATCGAGAGGAAAGGCTAGTCCTTTACACAAAAGAGTGGGGTACTAGACGTCTTCTACTGGCGATGGTTACTTGTTGGGAGAACCCTCAGATCCGCTAGCTGATGCATAACTTCTTGAAGGGGTCGATCATGAATCCTTTGACGTGCTCGGAGTTCCCTAACTTCGGCTCGGGATGCAGCCAGCTGATGCTGCAGAGCCTCGTTAGTCCTCCTTGTCCTATCCATGGCTTCCTCGAGTTGGCGGATGCGAACAGTATTGAGATTCAAGTTGGCATTCACTTCTACAACTCGACCAATGGCTGCTTGACCCTGCTCAACATTCCTGGAAATTCTTCGGACCATGACGGCCAGAACTCGGTCCGCTGATCCTCCTTCGCTGATGTTGTAGAAGCTTCGGTCTCCATTGTATGGTAAAGGCTGGCCCTGCTCCTCGCTCCATCGGTTCAGGGATATTGCCCACATGGGAGTGGGACCCTAAAATGTCGGACGGGGGTTGGGGTTTGGACCTCCGGGAGGTAGGTTATTAACTTCTGGCTCGGAGTCGGAGATATCCGAAAAGCCTTCTGCTCGGTGGTCATCCAGAGGGATTGGGTGATCATCGTCCGACTCTTCATCGAGCCATCCTCCATTGCCCTGGTTTGGATAGTACGGGTCGCCTGGAAGGTGGAAGCCAGCCATGATATCTATGCGAGAAAGGGGAAAAGAAGATTAATAGACGTACTAACCTAAACTACTTATAAGATGACCGTCACAAGTTATACCAATACTTGCATAACGCATACTAATTACATGTGTCCGGGGCAGGATAGTCCATCGAATAAGTGACCGTAACTCTAAATCCACAACCAAACAAGGAACAGGAAGTAAAGCAATGATCACAAATGCTAAGTCTATAATGCCCTAATCACAGGTAACTGGAAAGTATCCATTTAGAAACTATTGCTCCACCAGTAACAACCCTTTTTGTTTTCTCACATACGTATGTTTTAGAGACACAACATACTCGTATAGTATTTGTATGCTAATGCTATTGTGGTAGTGTTGGTAAGTTTTAGACTTGTTGCAACACCACAACCAAGCTTAGGCACATGCTAGTCACTCACAGGAAAATGTATTTGATCAGGCTACATCTCCCCAAATGTCGCTATATGTCTCAAAGCCCAATTATGCTATCCAACAATCTTAATACTTTTGTTCTGTTCTAGTGCGATACTGACTTCTATATTTTATAGTGGTGTGTGTATATATATACTTAGTTAAGTCTTTTAGATACTTATCAGTATATATTCTTGGTTAGAGTGTTTTAGTCCCGAAGCATTTATAGTTCGTATATCTTTTATAGGTTAATATACTTGATTCACTATAAACAATGCTCTGATACTAATCTGTCACACCCCAAAAACGATAACGGCGGAATACGTTTCGGGGTGGAGGACGTCATGTACAGTATCATCACAATTGCACAATAGTAAAAACAAGAAACATACAACCATTTCATTTACATAGTGAGTTTAATTACAAGTGTGTTTTTTAATGTTCAACAAACACCAAAAGTTATACAAAAATAAGAGATGGATCTTGTATGCTCCACCTTCTCCAAAATGCTGTACTGTACCTGTCGATCTTTGACCTGACGATACAAGTTATTTTGAAAACAAATATCAGCATAAAGCTGGTGAGCTCATAAGAGTTTAGTGTGAGTTTTTGTATAACATGCATTAGAATCGATAGTTTGAAAAGCTGCAATTTACATTCATAAGTAGTAGAAAACCCTAGAAAATCCTATATTTTCTAGAAAATACATTGTATGTAAAAACCATTAAGAAACAAGAAATCTTCATCTTTGAAAACCTTTTATTTTAAAAGTATATTATGGAATCTCCAATAAGTAATGTAATAAGATAGGATATGCCTGTACTAGTAATAGAGGTGCAAACTCCCTTTAGTGATAGATACTTATTTAGTTCGGGATGTTAAATTAGACTTTAGTTTAGTATTTAAGTGTGGATATACTGTATTCCTTGTATGTTACCAATAGTTTGAGCAATAGAGAACCCCATGACCTTCCCGGTCATACACAGTGTAGTTAAGTAGTGACATCCCTAGGCCTGCATGGCTCGGACTGAAGTTAACAGTCGGGATGTAGTAGTGTCTACCCCGTATAGATCTATACATGTAGTGTTGTCTTCCGGTCGGAAAAACTGTGGGCATAGTATGTAGCGAATAGAGTATCTCGTAGTGAGTTAGTGTGTTATCTTCTGTTTAGTGCCTTTTCTTGTATTATAGTGTAGTAGTCTTTTTGTATAGCTTGTAGTGTGTTCTCTTATTAGTGTATCGTCTCGTAATAGTGTGTATTATAGTGTGTAGAGTAGTAGTTATAACGAGTAGTAATGGCCTTAACTATACCTATTATAGTTAACTTAGTGCGTATAGTTCTTAACAATTTAGTGGTTTAAGCATAGGATAAAATGAAAATGCTCGTATCCAACACTAATATACATGATATATAACTAAAAATTCAATGACAGTCGGACGGATCACAACTACCCTAAGCCCACAATCAAAGAAGAACAGGAAATAAGGCGAGCTATCGGTCCTAAGTCCTTCAAGTCTTACTTATATAAATATATTAGTGTGGTTACATTTTATAAGAAAATTTATTTAAGGAAAATCTTGTCCAAAGGGAACATTTAAAAAGTTGTTTATTTATTCAAAATAGTTTTGAAAACGTAAAATCCTTTTATAAGGCGTAGTGGTAAATCACATGTGATTTGAACTACGGATAGTGAATCACATGTGATTAATTTCCATAAACATGTATAATTGACTTGTATCCCCCCTAAGACATATAAAAACATTTGAAAGGTTCATTAAAGGGGTATGAACTCACCTGAAATCGAGTTAATTGGGGAAATCAGGTAAATCGGGTGAATCGGGTGAAAGTGTCGGTTGAGCGTTTGGTGCCAAATAAGGAGTTGTACACTTTTCAAGACCTTAATATTATATGAAATATGTATTTTACAAGAAATTAATCATTTTATGCTTTTCATTAACATATTTAGGTATTCTAGCATTGATTCGGGGTCTTAGGGCTTAGGAGAGGGTTCCCGGGAATGGTACAAGACCAAGAAGGGTTTACGGGGGAGTCCAAGAGTTTACTCCCTTGGAGTTTACGGCCAAAAGGCCACTCCTTGGGAGTTTATAGCCGTAAGCCCCTAGGCTTGGCCTTAAACTCTTTTCCTCCTCCAAAAGTGCATGTTAAGGCCTTAATTCAATTCCCAACTTTTCTAGTAAATGCCTAGGACCAATTTGGAGGCTTAAAACCTTCATTTGGTTGAATTTAGGGGAGTTTACGGTCCTAGCTTAGGCTTGGGTTGTAAACTCCAAAATATCTTTCAAAGTTTGTTGTTTAATGGCCCTAAGCATCCCCTTAATTCATAACTAAATTCTAGAAGGCCTTAGATGAGTTTTTGGGACTTTTTACCAAGGAATTTGGGTGTTTACGGCCTAAGCATAAGCTTGGGCCGTAAACTCCCTTTTAGGCTCTAAAATAAGTTTTCATGTCCAAACTCATCTAGGTATATCCCTTAATTAGTTTACATGCTTGTAGGAAGTAAAAACGGGACATTGACCAAGTTTTGGGGTGTTTACGGACTAAAGGGCTTCCTAGGCCGTAAACTCCATATATTCCACTAAATCTTATGATTTTTGGGCTCTAAATGCAATGGAATACGTTTAGAACAAGATAGGGAAGAAACTCTTACGTTAGGAGGCCGAAATTCGCGGTTTTCGGGGTTGGGATCGAGTCTAGAGAGAGAAAGTAGTGAGAGAGAGTGAGAGGGTGGTAAAGAGTGTTCAAGTGGCATCAAATTTTCTTAAATATGCCTCGGGTATTGTACCTGGTACACGACTACCCGATGCTCAAGTTTAACGGGGTTTAAACTTTTTACCCAGGTGAAGTGGTTGAAAAGTAATATAACTTTATTTTGTTAACGGGGTTAACACTTACAAGTTATATTTACCTATACTAAAATGATAATGTCGAGAAATATAGATAAATAGATATTTATTTATTGACGACTCCAAATATTATGGGAATTTATATATAACAAAGAATTCCGTTAGTGAAAACGGGGTTATGTAACAGAAATAAATTTGGGTTGTCACAAGATTTCTAATACGAGATTGCTTTGATAAAACTTTGTCAAAATCATCCACCTTTCCATAGATAGTATACAAGTGTGTCTAAATAATTTTAGAACTATGAAATGGGATTCTGTAATCATAGTCTCCATTTTTTGGACCCTTTCCACTTCTCACGAGTCCATGTTAGTGTGCCGGTTAACCACATACACTCCACTAACGACTTTGATCATGAAAACATCAAAATTGCTATCTAGCTAAAATCTACTTAGTGAAAGTGTTTCCTCACCATCATTTTCATGAATCGGAGAGAAACCTTTTGACACTTAGATTTAGTGGTGTCTGTGTTCTTATCCATGTGAATTGTCAAAACCAAAGTCACAACACAAGGATAATGACAAATCTAAACTCATATGGACTGAACTTCAATCTTAATTTCTTGCCATCTGGTAGCTCAAGATCCTGCCATTGCTTCCAAGTTGTTATACAACCAATTGAGAACTCTAAGAACTCATATGCAAAGCCAACTTTAAGTAGAATGGGCACATAAATATGTCAACACGATAGGTTATAAACCTTAAGTCGTGTGCTAGTGAAGAACTTCAGGTTTTATTCTTGATTAGTTCTTTCGACTTTCAAGACCTTTAAGACTCCCACTGTCCTCTTGACATATAAGACTCCCTTGTCAAACATCCAAGATATAATGTGGATTCTAATCAAGACAAACACTTCACACAATTGGCCTTAGTTGGTCTTTGTTTTATCCAAAACATCACAACTTAGCAATTTCAAATGTACAGAAGTAGAAATTTCTACTCTTACATTTGACAAGTGTTTTAAACCTTCATTAAGACATGTCACTCAAGATACAATCTTAGAGTATAACTCTAAGAATTATTTTTGTAACGAAGTATGAGTCATCTTCTTGATTTAACCACTTCAACAATTCATAGCTCCTCTTCTTAGGAATCAGAATGCACTTAGAGGATGAATTGCGATAAGGTCTCTTAATCATTAAGATGATCATATGACATGATACTAAAGTACTCTCCCATCTTTTCAGATTTGAGAAAATTTTATCCGTCTTCCTAATTTGATTCTTCTTATTCGCTCTGCCATACATTGTAACCTTTTCCAATGTCTCTCAATTACACTTAAGCTTGTAAGCATAACTATATTTACTGAGCTTTAGTAAATTTTGACGAATAGTATTATCGATCTTTTGTGGTGGACTTGACAAGTGCACAAGAATGTGTACTCGATACCTTAGTCCTTCACTTGACTCACATATACATGTGAACAAGGAACTAGTCTTAATTTTCCAAAGATGAAAAATTCGCTTTCATCATGCTATAAAACATGCATGATTCCAAGTTTCGGTCCAATTGAAACTTGGGTGATGAGGATCTTTTCTTATTTGGTAATTTAGACATTACCACAAATGAAAGAATCAATTTCATATTTCCACTCTTGCTATTAATGGAATCATATCAGCAACAATTTTTTTCTCAAATACCATTGTAAGGATATTTTAAAATAAATAAAATCAAAATTTTTCCTTTTATTTTAAACATTGCGGAAAAACTATCCGTACAATGAAAAAGCACATGAAAACTTTGTTGTTATCTATTCCTAAGCAATATGTCATAACTCCTAAGATGTAGCTCAAAAATCCGATCTTCAAACTATGCAATAGAAATCCATCTACGCGATCAGATTCCACATATTCTTTCTTTAAGTTTTTTCACTTTTCTTTTATTCTTAAAAACATCAACATATGACCCAGTCACATCATGTATCAAGAATCTCGTAATAGAAACTTAGCGGAGTTAGATAGTGGACTTTATCTGTAGTAGGGTCAAACTTATTGACTTTAAAATCCTTAGGTAAAATTGGCAACTTCGCAACTAATTCCCCTTCCTTTGGCAATATAAACATATGGACCTTTTGGTAATGATACTGGTACTACCACAGACTTAGCTTTTCTCTTTACCATTTGGTCAACCGAGTTGACTATGGCCGATCCCTTTTCATTTGGAAGAGAATACTTTTTTTGGATTTCTAGTGTCTTCATTGTCAATGTCCATAAAGTCTTAGGAAGTTGATCTTAGCATATAGATAAGATCATTAAGGGTCTTGTCATAGTCTGTTTCATAGGATTCCCAAAGGAACTCACTGTGTGACTTAGAAAGTTATTGAACCACCAACTTTCTCAAGACTTTGACATCCAACTCTCCTGGGCTTGTCAATATGTGACTTCATCTCTAAGATGTGATCATACATAGACCTTGCCTTGCCAATTAGGCTTGAGTGACGTTGAACTTGTGGGTTAGGGAGAATAATTGGAGTAGGTGGAGGAGGTGGAGTTCCAAGAGATTTGAGAGGATCATAGATGTCTGAACTAGACATCTTTGGGAGACATTCAAGATAGTTGATTAAAAGTCACTAATATAACACCCAATATGAGATATTAAGGCTAGGACCCTACAAACTATTTTATAACTCGGAAGATGGATTCCGTAATCCAAGCTATAAAATATTTGACGGTAGGCGAATGACGATTCACCAATTTCCACCATGAAAACAAATTAATTTAATTAGGTTTTACTTGGATTTGAAACTCCTAGATCTTTCGAAACTCATTGAACTGTTCAATGGCATGTTTCAATCTCGAGTGTGCCCTTCAGGTTTTGTGACTGGGATGCCGAGGATCACAAAACAAGGTGTGAAGTAACCATGCTAATATACTTGGTACCCTTAATATTTACCCCTTAATCGATGTGCAGGTTAACCAGACACGCTCCACCGATACTATGATACATATTAAGTTACCTTTTTCCTACCTTGTTAAGTCCAGGTTAGTGAGACGGTTAACCACACACGCTCCACTAACGACTTAAGCAAAGTGCGAAATGTATTTTCATGGGTTAGCACCAAATACACATTTTCCTAAGTAACTAAAATTGGGTATTAATAAGACTTTAGTTACTTAATATTTATCATTAATACTTTTAATCATGGGAGAATTCTAGTCCTTGTCCTACCAGTTCGGCTAACGACCCTCCGCCGGTCAAGGAAGCGGTTGGTGAGAGTGGAAACCCACTAAACTCATGTGTTTTAGCCATAAGAACATCCTATGTGCTCATGCAAACCCTAATGCTTGGATCTAGGTTTCTCTATTGTACATGCATTCATCCAAGACTTTAAACCCTAGATCTAGTATGTGATAATCAATATTAATATATGGATTAGGGTTTAGATCTTAGCTTGATTGTTATGTAGCAATAACAATCTCAAATCCTCCTTGTAATGGCTTTAGAAAGCTTAGAGTCACAAGTGTCACTCCTCTAATGGCTCACAAACAACAAGAGCAAGAGGATGAAGAAGGAGAAGAGGAGAGACACCCAAAAATGGCTGGAAACCCTAAAGAATTTCTTAGCCACGTTTTTGGTGCCCTAGGGATCCTTAAATAGTGAGGCTATTAGGGTTATCTAATAAGGAAACCCTAATTTGACTGCTTAGGCCCTAAGCAGCCCATGGACTCCCTCCTTAGAGGCCTTGGACGATTTCTCATGAGTTTCCCTATAGAATTCTTCCAATACATCCTCTATGGAGTCCATCAGCCCAATATTCAACTATCGCACAATTGACAGTTCTAGTACCCTAAGTTTAATTAATATCTTTTAGCAACAAAATTAATTCTTAATTAATTATTGACTAATATTAATTAAACAAATTGATTTCTCCTTTAATATATTATTCTCATAATATATTAATAAATCATAATTAACCCTCTTTCTCTCCATAATTCATCCTATCAAGTTGCATTGGTGAAGGCAACCCAAAAGGACCATGCACCATCGGGACAAGTACATACCAAAATAGTTATGGACTTAGACACTAATCCCACATTCTCCCACTTGGATAAGTCTAATACTATTCTGCATATGACTTCGGATCCTGATCCGCAATCGTAGCTTTCAAAAGCCGCTATCAACTCTGATCCTATCAGAAGCGTGTCCTTTAGATAAGGGATCATATATTCCTTCATTCTACATATCATATAGACTGAGACATGGCTTTAAATCATTCTCTTTGTTTATGTGTTGTTTGCCGATTTCCGATTTATGATGACTGACAATAGACTATAATTAAACACATCAAATTAGTCCCGGCTTGGCCAAGCACTTAGGTGTCATCACTAAATCATCGAGGGGCCCACATATATCGCTTTAATCCCACTTTGGATAAAAGGAATGGATAAACTTTGATTCAAGCCTTGGTTGCACTCACTCACCGAATCACACACAACAATATGTTTTATAAGACCAAGTTACTGGTGCGTTTACATCTTATCAATGTGTAACCGACTCGCAAGATACAACTCACACATGTTGGTTTAAAAAATATAAGATGTTATCGTCTCACCAATCACTCGTGATAAAATCCATGAAGTGATCCAAGTGAGTGTAGTTTAATCCAATGCTCAAATCATATTTATAAGCATTCATGAAAGTTGCATCAAACATTTGCTTATGTATAATACACTTTAGGCAATCCACACACCAATTCACGATAGTCTTCATTCATACCTACTTCCAACATATGAACGACTATGGACCGTTTGAATAATTTGGTTATTATGAAATAATGTAACGACCAAAAATTTCAACACAATTTAAACTTTTCAAAACAATCCATTTTAATAACGTGATTACAAAAAGGTTTTCAATACATTTATTATCAGAGTATTCCCAGGTCCATTTCATAAAACAAAAATGCGAGGAGCTATACGATCATGCCTTTGCCTTGCCACGGTCTTCTGAAGACCCTGAAAAACATTAAACCACAACTGTAAGCCTGAAAGCTTAGTGAGATACCCCCAAAATACCAATCACATATACGCCCTTCCGGGCTACGACCTTTCAGTCCAAAACATACTGCTTTCCGGCCCATAGCATAAAAAGCAGACATAACATAACAGAACATAGAACGGCCATGCATATCGGGTCTACTGTGTGACTGGTCCGCCATATCGGGCCTTCAATCCACCAGGTCCACCCTCCGAGTCTAGTCATGTCCTTCTAGTCTACAGTGTGGTTGGTCCGCCCGCACCGGGCCTTCAACCAACCTGGTCCACTCTCTAAGTCTACAGTATGACTGGTCCGTCCACATTGGGCCTTCAGTCGGCCTGGTCCACTCTCCGAGCCTTGGCACGTCTGGTCCGCCCTCGTGGGGCCTACAGCCTATCCGGACCGCTCGCTGGGCCTTCGGAACAACCGGTTTACCCTGGGTATCTTGGCCTACAACACAAAGCAGGACCCGCCTCAACCCATCTCCAGTCCAAACAACCATGTGCACATAACATACAATCATATAGCAGTCATAGTCAACAAACCGATCAAGCAGATCACATAACATATCATTTCCCTAACCAGGTTACTGACCTAACCGGTCAGTAGCATAACATCACTCTACATATCGGGAAACCAACCTTAACCAGGTCTCTAGCATATACCATCCTAGCTACCAGGCATGATACATATCAAAGCAATAACATAACAACAATATCCAAATCTCAATCCAATAAAGGGCGGCCTTGGTGCCTTAGACCTATCAATATAGTGAGGATAACTCACCTCGCGAATGCTGATACTCTAAATTGAAGAAACAGACTCTCGAACCACCAACTCACCACAAATCCCGAACTAACCAACATAACAAGCATAGGCATTAGGTCAAACATACTTCCACTTATCGGGCCAAGACCAAAGTCCAAATCTCACACAAAGTCCAACATTGGCCCAATTTACCAAATTGGGCCCACCTCACCAAATGGGCCTAGATCCAATGTCCATAATATTAATTGGACCAAAAATACTCTATTCAAGATTTCCAGAGTTGGCCCAAACACCAACAACCCACAAATGGCCCAAACTCAAAAGCCCAAATGAAAGTCCACAGGAGGAGTACGTTGGGCGTACTCTCCTTGGTACGCTAGGCGTACTGCAATGAAACGCAAATGAAAACGGGGCACTGGCCTGCTACACGGGGCGTACTCGAAGGTTACGTGGGGCGTAACTACAATGCTCAAAAAGTCCTTTTAACCTCTTAATGGCTTAAGATCTTAAGCCTAAACTTCAGATTCACAGGTCAAATATGACTAGAATTCATAATGTCTCAGACATTATCACTTGGGAGGTCCTTAAGCTCTTAATCCAAGGTCTTAATCCATTAAGACCTGTATATCTCATACATGGAACAACTACAGCCCTTGGGACCTCATTTTTATCACTCAAGACCTCTCCAAAGGTCTGAAAGGACAAATAATCTTGACCAAATCGAACTATGCAACAAGGTGATGACTTTTGGGACAAGAATGATCACAAAGCTTCAAAATACATAGATCTATGTGTTGGATTAGTGTCTAAGTCCATAACTATTTTGGTATGTACTTGACCCGATGGTGCATGGTCCTTTTGGGTTGCCTTCACCAAAGAAACTTGATAGGATGAATTATGGAGAGTAAGGATTAAATATGATTTATTAATATATTATGGGAATAATATATTAAAGGAGAAATCATATTGTTTAATTAATATTAGTCAATAATTAATTGGTAATTATTTTTGTGACTAAAAGAGATTAATTAAACTTAAGGGACTAGAATTGTAATTATAAGATAATTGCAATTTGGGCCATGGATTGTCTTGTATTAAGGGATGGACGAATTCTAATGGGAAACCCATAAGGAAATCGTCCATGGGCTTAATTAAAGGAGTCTATGGGTTGCTTAGGGCTTAAGCATCCAAATTAGGGTTTCCTTGTTAGATAACCCTAATAGCCCAACTATATAAAGACCCCTTAAGGCTCAAAAACGTGGCCAAGCTTCTTGTAAGGGTTTACACACGTTTTGGCAGCCTCCAACCTCTCTCCCCTTCATCCTCTTGCTTATGGTGTTTGTGAACCATTAGAGGAGTGATACTTGTGACTCTAAGCCTTCCAAAGTCAATTCAAGGAGATTTGTGATTGTTATTGCTACATAACAATCAATGTAATACTATAAACTTATTCTCATGTTAATATGATTATATGTATGCTAGAATTAGGGTTTATAGTCTTGGATTCAAAGCATGTACAATAGAGAAACCTAGATCCAAGCATTAGGGTTTGTATGAGCACATAGGATGTCTTATGACCAAAACCCATCAGTGGTATCAGAGCCTAGATTGGTTTCTATTGTACTGATGCTTGATATAACTGGAAAATTCGATTTTTTGGATTCTGGAGGCTGGACTCGCCGAGTCCATGGCTGAACTCGCCGAGTCCATGCAGACTCGACGAGTCCAAGGCTGACTCGACGAGTCAACTCGTCAGACAGGTAGATTTTCGGGATTTTTACCTATTATGACTTAGGATAATTACCATAATTTTTTAAACTTAATAAAATTCGAATTTTATTAATCCCTTATGATTATCCTTGTCAAAATAAAAGATTTTGGTCATCTAATTCGATAATTGTTACCTTATTTGATATATGTGAAGTTATGGAAATTATTTGATCATTATCTTGCAAGAATTTGAACTAGATCTAATTAGATAACCACTAATTATAGTTAATTGCCTTATTTGAATTATGTGATCTAGAATATTCTTGACAAAGCTTGGAATAGTTTCAAATTAATCCCTTTAGGTTTTATAGTTTAAATTTGAACCCCAAAAGTTTTGTTGTTTTTGAAATTTAAATAGTTAAAACCCTAATGTTTTGAAAAAGGTTTCAAAACTTGCCCTCAAGTTTTGGAATTTAAAAGTTGATTAAAAGGCTTAATTAGAAATGTTAAATTCTAAAACTCTAGTAATGTTTTGAAAAGTTCAAATCACACCCTTATGGTTTTATTAATTAATTAAGGAGTATAATTAAAAGAGGTTTAATAAATCCATAAAAGTTTAGGTTAACTATTTATAACATTAAAAGTCTAACATTATATATATGTATAACTAAAAGTCAGTCTTACCGTTAGTAGGCCTCATTCACGAAGCTGGTCTATAAGGGGTGTTTAAGGAAATTGCCTATAAAATGGCGATTGAATGGGTATCCACTCTTACCCACCGCACTCTTGATTAGTGGAGGGTCGTTAGCCGAACGGGTAGGATAGGATGAAACCTTCCATTATAAGTATAATGAAATACAAAGTAACTAAATGTTTTTCAAATTCCCAATCTTAGTTACTTAGGCAAAAGTGAATTGATGCAATTCCATGAAATTACACTTTGTGCCCTTGCGAAGACGTTAGTGGAGTGTGTGTGGTTTACCGGCACACTAAATGGTTCTAATCAAAGGTAGCAAAGGGTGACTCAATGTTTGTCATAGTTCGGTGGAGCGTGTGTGGTTTACCGGCACATCGAATAGGTGATTGTAACATGTGAGGGCACCATGTAGTTTGCATGGTTATTCACACCCGCTTTGTGATCCTCGGCATCCCAGTCACAAACTAGAGGGGCATATCGAGATTTAAACATGCCATTGAAATGTTCAATGAATCTCAAAGGATCTAGGAGTTTTCATAGATTTAAAACTTAAATTTCTTTTTCGTTTTTTATGGTGGAAATTAGTGAATCGTCATTCACTTACCTTCAAATGTTCTGCATTTGGGTTACGGCATCCCTCTCCCGAGTTGTAGGATATTGTGTTGGGTCCTAGCCTTGGAATTTCATTTGGGTGATTTACCAAGGACTCAACCAATCAACTAACTTGAATTCGTTTTTCTCCCGATGTCAAAGTTCGACAACTATGGTCTTCTCAAATCCCGTGGAACAAGCATTCCACATGAAGATGATATTCCACGATTCGATCGAGGAACAAGAAATCATGCTTCACTTCCTCCTCCTCCTCCAATTATTCTCCCTAACCCACAAGATTGTAAAATTGAAAGGTTCAATATCACTCAAGCCCTTTTGGCAAGTGAACATAAAGAGGGCAAGTCGGTGTGTGCACACGTCTTAGGGATGAAGTCACACATTGATAGATTAAGAATGATGGGATCCGTTGTCTGTGAAGAAATGGCTGTTGATTGGGTTCTTCAGTCACTTCCTAACTCGTATAGTGAGTTCGTAAGAGAGTACTATATGATGAACCACGACGTGACACTTATAGATCTCACCTACATGCTTATTGCTGCTGAATCAACAATGGTTTAGCGCAATAGAAAAGCAAAGTTGATTGGTGAATCTGCCTTCAAGACCTCTATGGATATAAACAATGGCAATGAAAGACATGCAATGATCGAAAAGTTTGATCATAAGAAAAAGGCGATGTCTGAAGTAGTTCCATGTGTTGTTCCAAAAGAGTCAATTTGCTTTTATTGCCAAGAGAAGGGGCATTGGAGACGAAGTTGCCCTATTTACCTAAGAGATCTAAGAGATGGGAGAGTCAAAGGCATGACTACGCTTTAGCTAAGAATCCACTATCTAACTCCATTAAGTTCCTATTCATTGATTCTTAATGCATGATGTGATGAGATTGCATTTGAATGTTTTGAAGGATCGGTGAAAAGAAAGGAAGCTTGATAAGAGAGCAAGATGAATCTAATCACAAGAGATGGATCTTGATTGCATGGACTTGAAGATTGGATTTTGAGCTTAGATAGTTATGATAGAGTTGTTAGAAAATCTCTTTTACATAGTTTTCAATAGATTTTTCATTGTAAGGACAAATGTTTTTCCACTGCTTTTAATAAATAAAATAAATTTTGGTTTGACTTATTTATTTGTTTACTTCCTTGCAATGAAATCGTTATGAAAATTGATGTTTGAATATTTCTACAACGAATGGATGTGATTCTTAGTTATGTTATTTATGGAAATGTCAAGAATTTACCAAATAGGGAGAGTTTCTCATCGCCCAAGTTTCAATTGGACAGAAACTTGGAATCACGCAACTTGGTTGCATGATGACTGAGAAATTTCATATTTGGAAATTAGACTAATTCATTGACAAAGTGTCAAGTGAAGGACTAGGAGATCGAGTACACAAAGTTGTGTGTTGATCGAGTTCACCATAAGAGTAACAAAGATATTCATCATGATTTACTAAAGGTTTAGTAAATATGATTATACTTACAAGATTAAGTGTAATTTTGAATTGATTAAAGGGTTTAGATCAATAGCAAAACGAATAAGAAGAATCAAGTAGGCAGAAAGATAAGAGTTTCTCCATTCTAAGAAGAAGGGAGAGTAGCTTTTATGCGTTATGAACCATATCTCAATTGATCCTCTAAGTGAGTCTTGGTACAATTGTATGTCCAAGAAGAGGAATCAAAGATTGAAGAAATGGTCAAATCAAGAAGTCAATCATGCTTCGTTCCAAAACAAGTCTTAAAGTCAAGATTGTGACATTGAGTGAATAATATTAAGAAGGTTTATAACATTCATTAATTGTGGAAAGTTGTGATGTCTTGGATAAGACAAAGACCAACTAAGACCAAAATTATGAAGTGTTTTGTTTTGATAAAAGCTACACTAACTCTTGAATATTTGTTTGTCAAGAAATGTTTTGATAAGAGAATCGTATATGTCAAGGAGTCAGTGGGAGTCTTAATGGTCTTGAAAAGTTTCAAGAACAAATCAAATAAACCTTATCGATCATCACTAGCACACGAGTTGAGGTTTACAACCTATCGTGAAGACATTATTTTGTTTCTGTGCCAATCCAATCGAGTTAATTATGCATGTGAGTCCTATGAGTTCTCATTTGAATGCATAAAAGGCAAGGACCTTGATCAATGGAAAGTACATTGATAGGAAAAGGTGAGCTGCTTAACTACTTGGAAAACGTGGTGGGTAGTTGTGCTACCATAAGGCAAGAAATCAAGATTAAGAAAGTTCGATCCATATGAGTTTGAATTTGTCGTAAACTTTGGTTTTTAACAAATTCACATGGATAGGAACACATACACTGTTTAAATCTAAGTGTCATAAGATTTCCTCCTTCATGAAAATGATTGTGAGAAAATGCTTTCACTAAGAAAGATTTTAAAAGATAGTGATTTTAAAATTGCATTCTCGAATTCGATCATGGTTACGGCATCCCTTTCCATAATTTGAATTGTGAGGTTTGACAATTAGTCTTAATTGTTAAGACACACATATGAACTATCTAAGGCAAAAGTGTATATATTCAAGAAGTCTTGATAAAAGATTATCAAAGCACTAAGTATTAAAAACATGGACTTAAGAAATTCAATAGGTATTGTCTTTCTAAAAGTTAAGATGTTTATTAATACATGTCGAAGCTAGTGGGAGCATAAGTGTTATGTTTTATAATAATCATCATGATAGTGGGAGCATAAATGTTATGATTGTATGATTATTAAGGCAAGTATTGCATAGTTGGCAATATTAATTATAGAAAACAAGAGTCATACTTTGCAAAGTTGTAAGAGTTGAAAGGTTGTTTTGCTATAATTAAGGGAGAGAATATTATGCTTCATTTCAAATCTAAAGGATTAGGTTGTGAAATGTTAATAAATTTAGTCAAAGGTGCATAGTGTGCTCTTAAAATTTCGATTATGATTACGGCATTCCTCTTCACAATTCGAATTTTGAGAACATAACAAATAAAACATTGTGCATCATGTCCCATACGCTTCGGGTATAGGATCGATTGCAAATGCTTTACTGTTTGACCATTCTAAAATTTTCCAAATGTCTAGCGCATTTAGAGGGAAAAGGGACTAGAATCGGTTTTGACTAAAATAATTAAACAACTGTCAAAGAACAATCCAAAGTTCGACAAGGATTGGTTGCTTGTGAGTAGTTGGAAGCATGGTATTAATGGACCATATTGACATTATGATGAATAGAAAAGATTCTATTAAGGAATTAGTTGTCATATGGAAAATATGGAAGCATGTCCATATTGGGAAGTAAATATTGAAAATCTATGTCTAGATTAGAAACCTTTATGCAAAAGGATGTTCAAAGGAATGTACTTTGAGTGAGAGACATCGTATCTAAGGAATTGTCTTGTAACAATCTCCGATAGAGGACTTTGTAATATCATTGGCAATAGTCTTTGTGACCTTGGTGCAGTGACATTACGAAAGGATCGTTGCATAAAGTGTTAGAATCTAGCATATTCTATAAGTAGCGAGAATTTGATATTCTTACACTTAAGAAAATGGATTTGGAGTTGTAAAATGAGAATGATTGGAAATGTGTTCAATTTGTCTATTTCACAAAAGTAAGAACCATAGGTAAACATTGTGTGCATGCTAGGAGCATGGGACAAGTGTAATAATTCAAGTAAAAAGTTGATTACCCGAAACGACAAATAATGAGTAATCGATATGGTGATAAATAAAACGTGTTTTGTTTATACTCAAAGGTTTGAGGCCATATGGGATTAGTATTATTCTTGTGTTTCACCTTGCATGTTTTGACTTCCAGAATAATTGAGTTTATTAAGAATAATCGAATTATTCAAACGGGCCACAGTCGTTCATATGTTGGAAGTAGATATGAATGAAGACTATCGTGAATTGGTGTGTGGATTGTCTAGAAGAGTATTAGACATAAGCAAATGTTTGCTGCAACGTTCATGAGTGCTTATGAATATGATTTGAGCATTGGATTAAACCCACGCTCACTTGGATCACTCCATGAATTGTATTACGAGTGATTAGTGAGACGATAACATCTTATATTCTTGAAACCGAGATGTGTGAGTTGTATCTTGCGAATCGGTTGCACATTGATAATATGTAAATGCACCAGTAACTTGGTGTTATAAAACATATTGTTGTGTGTAATTCGGTGAGTGAGTGCAAGCGAGCATTGTATCAAAGTTTATCCGTTCCTTTTATCCAAAGTAGGATAAAAGCAATATCTTTGGGCCCCTCGATGGTTTAGTGATGATATACGTAAATGCTCGGCCGGGCTAGGGCTAATTTGATTTGTTCAATTAGTCTGTCGTCATAAATCGGAAAATCGAGATATAGTACAAAGAGAATGATTTGAAATCATATCTCATACGATATCTAGAATGGAGGAATATATGATCCCTTATCTAAGGACACACGTATCTGATATGATCAGAGTTGACAGCGGCTTTGGAAAGCTACGATTGCAGATCGGGATCTGAAGTCATACGCAGAATAGTTGTTAGACTTATCCAAGTGGGAGACTGTTGGATTAGTGTCTAAGTCCATAACTATTTTGGTATGTACTTGACCCGATGGTGCATGGTCCTTTTGGGTTGCCTTCACCAAAGCAACTTGATAGGATGAATTATGGAGAGTAAGGATTAAATATGATTTATTAATATATTATGGGAATAATATATTAAAGGAGAAAGCATATTGTTTAATTAATATTAGTCAATAATTAATTGGTAATTAGTTTTGTGACTAAAAGAGATTAATTAAACTTAAGGGACTGGAATCGTAATTATAAGATAATTGCAATTTGGGCCATGGATTGCCTTGTATTAAGGGATGGACAAATTCTAATGGGAAACCCATAAGGAAATCGTCCATGGGCTTAATTAAAGGAGTATATGGGTTGCTTAGGGCTTAAGCATCCAAATTAGGGTTTCCTTGTTAGATAACCCTAATAGCCCAACTATATAAAGACCCCTTAAGGCTCAAAAACGTGGCCAAGCTTCTTGTAAGGGTTTACACACGTTTTGGCAGCCTCCAACCTCTCTCCTCTTCATCCTCTTGCTTATGGTGTTTGTGAACCATTAGAGGAGTGACACTTGTGACTCTAAGCCTTCCAAAGTCAATTCAAGGAGATTTGTGATTGTTATTGCTACATAACAATCAAGGTAATACTATAAACTTATTCTCATGTTAATATGATTATATGTATGCTATAATTAGGGTTTACAGTCTTGGATTCAAAGCATGTACAATAGAGAAACCTAGATCCAAGCATTAGGGTTTGTATGAACACATAGGATGTCTTATGACCAAAACCCATCACTATGCAATATGAAGGTCAAGCAAGAAGCTTTATACCTCAAACAATCTCCAAAGGGTGTTATTGATTTAGATCTACAAGCTCCACACGCTCTTCTTCTTCTTTGACAACTTCCGTTTTCTCCTTCAAGCCTTTCTTTTGCCAACAAGAGCTTTCCAAGGTCAAACACACCCAAATATGAGAGAATACGTGATCTAGGGTTTCTGTGAGGTTGAAGATGAGCATAAGGAGGCTGAGGGGTGAACCAACATGTTCCTTATATAGTGGCTGACCCTAAAATAGGGTTTGGGGTTTCTGAGAGTACGCTGGGCGTACCTACCTGGTACGCTGGGCGTACTCACCTGGCCACCCGTATCTTTTCGCCCCTTTAAGCTGGGCGTACATCCAGCTTACGCTGGGCATACCTAGCCACCTTTCAAAAATACATGCTTGCCATGCATGCATGGGACCCTTTTTCCACTTATACCACAAAGAGCTATAAACAATGATCAACTTCGAAGCACCGCAACTCCTCTAATCTAAACCCACTCTCAAATAACTTTACATTCATACGAGGTTGACGAGAAGCCCAATACTTCTAACACATACACCCGCCCGAAACCTTCTCGGATGAAACTCATTTCTCGAAAGGGGCCAGAATTACCTTTCCTCTTAAATCTCAGGGACTCATAATTAACACTTAAAGAACGGGGTGTTACAATTCGCCCCCAAGACTCGACCATCGAAGTCCAAATCCCTATAATTTTCTGCCTGGCACTCACCGGACCTTGCTACCCAAGACTCGACCATCGAAGTCCAAAACCCAACTTTACCTTTCTTTCCGGTAGGATGAAACAAGCTTCAGCCCTAGAGCAACTCTCACGAGTTCTCCACCGCAATCTCATACCCGCACCAAACTGGCTCTAGTGTCCTCGGGTTATTAGAACCCCGATACACTGCTGACACTTCCAAACACCCTTCTGGATGCATTTTTACCACATAAAAAAATCTATCTGGAATTCCGAAATTCCATCCATGCATTCCTACCGGGCCTCAGCAACCATCCAACCCGGATGTGCTCCATACGACTGCCGTAATCTCACTGCTCAATGACCATAATTGGACCACTCCCATCGTAACCCTGCGCTGCTACTTCCACTTCCGTGGATTTACATTCCCTTAGCATGACCGCTAACCATGCGACATACATGTCCTGAGCCTGCTCGCAAGGACCCTCGAGTCCATGCACCACCTCCACTACTCACAATCAATACCCAGGGCCAGACCTTCTAATGCTAACACATCACAACATACGAAATTCATTTCCTCGAACCAATCCGATATTACCTGCAGAGTCTTTAGCATGACTGGGCCACCTCACCAGGTCTTCAGTCAATCTGGACCACTCTCAAAACCTTTAGCCAATCTAGACCGCCCTCCAGGGCCTTCAGTCTAGCTGGACCGTTCCCCGAGCCTTCGGCCTGATTGGTATGCCTACCAGCCTTCAGTCTATCCAGACCGCTCAACTAGCATTCATCATTCCGAGTTATCTCTCTGGGAAATCCTCCCATGCGTTCTGTTCTAGCCATATAGGGGTTCCGAACCCTATCTCCATCATTCACAATCGATCCCAGCCTGATCCCAAGCCCTTCATAATCACTGCTACAGGTCTATATCCTGCCCCGCACGCTTGTTACTCACCCATACGAGCCTGCTCCCGGCTGATAGAAATACTGTTGAATCCCAAGCAGCTAAACAATCTCTCAAGCCTAACGACCATCCGAAGAATTTCCAATTCTCCACCACTTAAGACACTGACTATCAACCACCGGTCGCCATCACCGACCTCCCAAAACAACCTTGCAGAAAACCCAACACCTACAAGCGGATTGCTTCCCACTAGCACTAGAAACCTTCGCAAAAACACATTTCCACACCGATCATCCCGCTCAAAAGGAACCCAATCTTCAATTATCCACTCCTCAGACTGCAGATACTACCTGACATTCAAACCAACGCCGCATCCACTAATAACCCTCACGAATGATAACTAACGATAGCCCGAAACACCAATCTATAACCATACCAAACCTTCAAGGAACAATGGATACCAGAACGAAAACCACCCAACGAGACTAGCAGACAAACGATACTCCACAATAATCATAAATAAACAAGACAACAAGAAAGAAACATACCCGCTGCAAGCTGAAAAGCACGACCCTAAGCCCTTGGGGGCTCCGCTCCACTCTGACCTTCCCCTGTGATCCTTAAAGTGGCCGGTGTTGGAGCCTGCACCGGTCCTGCAACAAGCTGTAGGCAATTGACCCTCAAGTGCCCAACCTGATGACAATGATAACAAATCCTCAAATCCCGAACCGGCACTGACTCCCGACAATCCCTCACATAGTGCCCCTCCCTTCCGCACTTGCGACATGCACCACTGGACCAACAAACTCCGGTGTGACCCCTCCCACACTTTCCACAAACGTGGCTGCCCTGATCTGCCATCCTGGAATCAACGGTGACCGTTTCGTCGCCGGCTGCAACTGAACCGGAGCTTGCCTTAGCTCACGCAACTGCAACTCAATCTCTAACTCACGCCGCCTGGCAGCCTCTTGCAACTCCAACAAGGTCTCGCACCTCTGCACGGATAAAAACTATCTGATGTCTCTCTTTAGCATACTCAGACATCGGGACATCTGAGCCTGCTCCGAAGCAAAGTCAGGGCAAAACATTGCCCTCTCAGTAAACATCCTGGTGATTTCCGTCACCGACTCCGAATCCTGCTTCAACTCAAGGAACTCCTGAGCCAACCTCTCCCTCTCGACCTGCAGAACATAATGAGTGTTGAACATCTCTCTGAACTGATCCCATGAAATTGCAGCCCCCTGCGCATTCGAGTATGATCTCGTGGTCAATCTCCACCAATCCTTTGCCCCGAGCCTTAACAGGTTCAGAGCACACCTCACCCTTTGATCAGCAGGGCATGAACACGTGAAAAACACCCCTCCATGTCTGATAACCATCTCATAGCAACGATCGGATCCTGAACTCCATCAAAGGTGGGAGGCTTCGTATTATCGAAGTCCCGATACTGAAAACCTCTACTAGCTTCTCCCCCTGCTGCTGTAGCCGCCGCAGCAGCCGTCTCCATGACAGTCGCATAGCGCTCATCAAAATACTCCACCATGGCGGTCTTGATCGACCCAAACAGTTCCGGCAACTCCGCCCGAAACAATGCAGCAACCTCATCGTCCAGGATCTCACGAATCCTCGCATCCAACTCGCGCATACTCATCTGACCAATAACCTCGGGCGGTACTGACCCGTCCACAACTACTTCTCCTGCACCCGATCCTGACCCGGATCCATTCGCAGCATGCCTCGAAATCTCCATACTGAAAATAAACCACAAAACCTTAAACACTTCCCACTATCCTGGGAACCAACTCTCAACCCAACCCTAGTGGTCATGGTTTCCCTGATACGCGTATGTGTCCTGTGCTTTCAGTAGTACGGGCCCATACTACCTTCCACACCTACCCATATTTGTATGAAGTACTTCCACAACTCCCTAAAAAAACATACATAACAACGCTCTACCCTCACTACTAGAGGAACACTGGAAATCTCAAACAGAGGAAAACCCTAGGCCAGCTGGCATCACAAAACAGGCAACATTATCATGAAATCCTGAAGATCCCTAGCCTAACACTAGCATGTTGTTCTATCAAGCTCAATAAAACAAATATCATGTATGGTATTATGGGGTTACTTACTGGCTCCGGCTCATCGTACCTCCGCGTCCTCCTTTTACTTAATTTGAAAACCATTTTATTTTCTCTTTTTAAAACCCTCCTCGATTTGAGACTGGAGTCACACGAGTGTTCCTCCAATTCACTCAAACCAAGGCTCTGATACCAACTTGTAACGACCAAAAAATTCAACATAATTTAAACTTTTCACAATAATCCATTTTAATAATGTTATTACAAAAAGGTTTTCAATACATTTATTGTCAGAGTATTCCCAGGTCCATTTCAAAAAACATAAACGCGAGGAGCGGTACGATCACACCTTTGCCTTGCCACGGTCTTCTGAAGAACCTAAAAAACATTAAACCACAACTGTAAGCCTGAAAGCTTAGTGAGATACCCCCAAAATACCAACCACATATACGCCCTTCCGAGCTACGACCTTCCGGTCCAAAACATATTGCCTTCCGGCCCATAGCATAAAAAGCGTACATAACATAACAGAACATAGAACAGCCATGCATATCGGGTCTACTGTGTGACTGGTCCACCGTATCGGGCCTTCAGTCCACCGGGTCCACCCTCCGAGTCTAGTCATGTCCTTTGAGTCTATAGTGTGGTTGGTCCGCCCGCACCGGGCCTTCAACCCACCTGGTCCACTCTCTAAGTCTACAGTATGACTGGTCCGCCCGCCTCGGGCCTTCTGTCGGCCTGGTCCACTCTCTGAACCTCGGCATGTTTGGTCCGCCCTCATGGGGCCTACAGCCTATTCGGACCACTCGCTGGGCCTTCGGAACAACCGGCCCGCCCTGGGTATCTTGGCCTACAGCACAAAGGACGACTCGCCTCAACCAATCTCTAGTCCAAACAACCATGTGCACATAATACGATCATATAACAGTCATAGTCAACAAACCGATCAAGCAGATCACATAACATATCATTTCCCTAACCAGGTTACCGACCTAACCAGTCACTAGCATAGCATCACTCTACATATCGGGAAACCGACCTTAACCAGGTCTCTAGCATATACCATCCTAGCTACCAGGAGGCAGACATATCAAAGCAATAAGATAACAACATTATCCAAATCTAGATCTAATAAAGGGCCGACCTTGGTGCCTTAGACCCTGTCGATATAGTGAGGATAACTCACCTCACGAATGTCGATACTCTAAACTGAAGAAACAGACTCTCGAACCACCAACTCACCGTAAATCCAGAACTTACCAACATAACAAGCATAGGCATTAGGTCAAACATACTTCCACTTATCGGGCCAAGACCAAAGTCCAAATCTCACACAAAATCCAACATTGTCCCAATTTACCAAATTGGGCCCACCTCACCAAATGGGCCTAGATCCAATGTCCATAATATTAATTGGACCCAAAATACTCTATTCAAAATTTCCAGACTTGGCCCAAACACCAACAACCCACAAATGGCCCAAACTCAAAAGCCCAAATGAAAGTCCACAGGAGGAGTACGCTGAGCGTACTCTCCTTGGTACGCTAGGCATACTGCAATGAAACGCAAATGAAAATGGGGCACTGGTCTGCTACGCGGGGCGTAACTGCAATGCTCAAAAGGTCCTTTTAACCTCTTAATGGCTTAAGCTCTTAAGCCCAAACTTCAGATCCATAGGTCAAATATGACTAGAACTCATAAAGTCTCTGAATTTATCACTTGGGACGTCCTTAAGCTCTTAATCCAAGGTATTAATCCATTAAGACCTATATATCTCATACATGGAACAACTACAGCCCTTGGGACCTCATTTTTATCACTCAAGACCTCTCCAAAGGTCTAAAAGGACAGATAATCTTGACCAAATCAAACTATGCAACAAGGTGAGGACTTTTGGGACAAGAATGATGACTAAGCTTCAAAATACATAGATCTATGCAATATGAAGGTCAAGCAAGAAGCTTTATACCTCAAACAAGCTCCAAAGGGTGCTATTTCTTCAGATCTACAAGCTCCACACGCTCTTCTTCTTCTTTGACAACTTCCGTTTTCTCCTTTAAGCCTTTCTTTTGCCAACAAGAGCTTCCCAAGGTCAAACACACCCAAATATGAAAGAATACGAGATCTAGGGTTTCTCTGAGGTTGAAGATGAGCATAAGGAGGCTGAGGGGTGAACCAACATGTTCCTTATATAGTGGCTGACTCTAAAATAGGGTTTGGGGTTCTGAGAGTACACTGGGCGTACCTCCCTGGTACGCGGGGCGTACTCACCCGGCCACCCGTATCTTTTGGCCCCTTTACGTTGGGCGTACCCAACCACCTTTCAAAAATACATGCATGCCATGCATGCATGGGACCCTTTTTCCACTTATACTACAAAGTGCTATAAACAATGATCAACTTCGAAGCACCGCAACTCCTCTAATCTAAACCCACTCTCAAATAACTTTACATTCATACGAGGGTGACGAGAAGCCCAATACTTCTAACACATACACCCGCCCGAAACCTTCTCGGATGAAACTCATTTCTCGAAAGGGGCCATAATTACCTTTCCTCTTAAATCTCAGGGGCTCATAATTAACACTTAAAAAGAGGGGTGTTACAAATAATTTAATAATTCAGGAAGTCAAAACATGCAAAGTGAAACACAAGAATAATACTAATCCCATGTGGCCCCAAACTCTAGGTATAAATAAAACATTTTATTTAATCACCATATTGATTACTGATTATTTGTTGTTTTCGGTAATCAACTTCTTACTTGAAATATAACAACAATTGTCCCATGCTCTTAGCATGCACACTATCTTTACCTATTGTTCTTACTTTGTGAAATAGTATAATTGAATAGCATTTTCAATCACACTCATTTCACAATTCCTAATCCATTGGTGTAAAAATACAAAATTCTTTCCACTACTAGAATATGTTAGATTCTAACATTTTATGCAACAACCCTTTTTGTAATGTCATGACACTAAAGTCACCAAGACTCGGCCAATGAAATTACAAAAATTCGCTAACGGAAGACAATTCCATAGTGATGAAGTCTCACATTCAAAATAAATTCCTTTGAACATTCTTCTTGCATAATAGTTTCTAATCTAGACATTTATTCTCGATATCCAACTCCCAATATGGACACGTTTCCATATTTTCCAGATGACAACTCAATCTAAATAGAATCTTATCGACTCATAATAATGTCAATATGGTCCATCCATGACTATACTTTCAACTGTCCACAAGTGACTAATCCTTGGCGAACTTTAGATTGTCCTTGGTAGTTGTTTAATTATTTTAGTCAAAACCGGTTCTATTTCCTTTTTCCCTCTAAATGACCCAGGCATTTGGAAAATTTTTGAACGGTCGAATATTATAGCATATGCAATTTATCCTATACCCGAAGTGTATGGGAAACAATTCATAATAAAAACATGACACTTTACCAGTTTGTTACTATAATATCGTCATAATATTTCTATCTGCCGTGTTCTCAAAAATTCGAACTATGAAGAGGGATGTCGTAATCATAATCGTACTTTGAGAATTCAAATAATAAATATACACTTAACCAAATACAATTAAATTTCTCGATCTAAGCTTTTAGATTGAAAATGAAGTATAACATTATCTCCCTTAATTATAGCAAAAACATCTATACAACCCCTGCAACCTTGCAAAGTGTAACTTTTGTTTTTCTATAATTAATATTGCCAACTTGCAATACTTAAATAATAATCATGCTCCCACTATCATGATGATTATATTCATTTCTGCATAACCCTTATGCTCCCACTAGCTTTGTCACGTATTTAGGAACCAACTAAACTTCTAGGAATCAATACTTATTGGCTTCCAAAGTTCATTGTTTCTAATACGATATGCTTCGATAAGCCTGTATCTAAGCTTCTCAAAATCACACACCTTTCCTTAGACAACTCATATGTGTGCCTGAACTAATTCATAACTTATCTTACTAAGTCCTAAATGTCCAGACTAATTGCCAAATCTCACAATTGAACTATGAAAAAGGGATGTTGTAATCATAATCGAATTTGAGAATGCAATTTACATAGTTGCTATCTCCTAAAAATATCTCTTAGTGAAAGCGTTTCCTGACAATTTTTTTCATGAATACGAGAAACCTTATGACACTTAGATTTTATGGTGTATGTGTTCCTATCCATGTGAATTTTCCATTACCATAATCGAAATATAATGTTTGTGGCAAATTCAAACTCTTATGGACAGAACTTGTTCATTCTTAGTTTCTTGCCATCAAGGGTCCTACCATTGCTTCCAAGTTATCTAGCAGCTCACTTATCCCAGTCAATGTAGTTTCATTGAACAAGGTGTTTTCTCTTATGCAACCTATTTGGAACTCGTAGAGCTCATATGCATAATCACTCAGCTGGATTGACACAAAAATAAAATTTTTCAACACTATAGGTTACAAACCCCAAGTCGTGTGCTAGTGTTTAATGATATGTTTACTCTTGATTAGTTCTTGAAACTTTTTAAGATCATTTAGACTCGCACTAACCTCTTGACATATAAGATTCTCTTATGAAGAAACATTTCTTCACAAAACAAATCTCCAAGAGTTAGTGCGTATTATCATCAAGACAAACACTACACACCTATTTCAAATGTGCAAGAGTAAGAAACACAATCTTTCTACCTCACATTTGAGGAGTGTGTTTCACTCAATTCACAATCTTAGAGTACGATTCTAAGATTTGATTTTGGAACGAAGTGTGGCTCATCCTTTTGATTTAACCATTTCAACAATTTCCGATTCCTCTTCTTATCCATATTAGTGCACTAAGATGTCCTTAGAGGATCAATTATGATATGGTATCACACCCCGAAACCGATGGCGGAAACATTCCGGGGCGGATGACATCATGTGTAGTATCACAATCAATGTACATAGTAAGCATAGCAAACACAAAACATTACATTACATATGATTAATTACATTTGTTTGAAAGTAAAGTAATACATGTTTTAACTGCACAACAGTTTGAGTAAAGGTAAATACGTGTCTTCTAAAACGCTCCGTCTTCTCCAAAAGATCGCGGGTACCTGTCTAATGTGTACCTGAAAATACAAGCAATTTGAAAATCAGCATAAAGCTAGTGAGTTCATAAGAGGTTTGTTTTCTGAAAATGAATACGTTTCCATTGTTTTCTGAACTAGTGGTTATCCAAGAAAATCCCATATTTTCTTATATGTAAAGTTTGGTTATCCGTTTGTTATATGTTCTGGTTATGTACAGTTTGTTATCCGAGGAAAAACTGTTATTTTCCTTGAAAATTTGTAATCGGTTATCGGTTATGAATGTAATGAACAAGTATCTACCATACTTGAGGTGTTTGTGTAACGTTTCCTCAAAACCCGGTTATCCTTGAAAGTACATTAGTTTTAACACGTATATAAAACTAATAAATAAGTATAAAAGTATTCATAATCTAAATTGCAAGTTCCATAACCATACAATAGACTAGATAAGGCTCGAAACAGGGGCCAGTATCGTTTATGACTTTTGTCACCCTTGAACCTTTCGGTTCGACTGTAGCTAGCAGCCAGGTGCGGGGTTGTCAATCCCGTATAGATCTATACACTCAAGTCACGCTCCCCTCTAGGAGATTGTGGTTACGAGGATACTCCTACACTCTCGTAACTAGGGGGAGTGTCAGCAAGGATGTGTCTCCAATCTTAAGATTAATGAATTTTAAAAGTAGTCCTTTACTCTCAAATCTAGGGGGAGTATTACCAAGGACTGGTCTATGTTCTAAGTTTAATGTTATTGTTCCTCCACTCTCGTAACTAGCGGGTGTTCAAGTTCTAAGTTCAATATTATAAGTCCTTCACTCTCGTATCTAAGGGGAGTGATATCAAGGACGTTTTAAAGGTCTAAGGTTCATGCTTTCAACAATAATAATATGGAAATTCATTTGTGAAATATAAAATATAACATTTAAAATAAGTTTCACAAATAGTTTGACGGTTTACTTTGCAAGTTGAACGATTGGTTAATACAATTACCAGTGTTAAAAGCATACGAAATATGAAACATTTCAAATGAGATCATAAGTTGAGTACAAGAATTCCTTGTACTTTTGCTTGTATTCTCCCCCCCCCCCCCTTAAAAACATTGAAAACATGGAAAAACAAAGGGGTATGAACTCACAAGTCGAGAAGTGTGTCGGTTGGATGCTAGGTGTCAGTTCGGGGCTTGATAACGCGCGAGGTTCCTATATAATATGAAGAGATACATAATTGTATCTAATTAGACTTTGAACCACTAATTAGGTAATACAGTACACTCCGAGATGAGAAAACACTTCATATCAACTGTTAGGAGTGACCCGGGTAGTATCTAAGGGTGTGTATGGCTTGAATATGGAGTTTGCTTTGCAAGAGTAAACTCCTTATGGAGTTTTCGGCCCAAATAACCAACTCCCAATGAGTTTACGACCGTAAAATCATGGTGGGTATGTTCTTGGTTGCTTAATGGTCTTATAACTCTTGTGGGGTAATGCTAGGATTCGTTTTAAGGCATTGGAAGGTAATATGAACATCATAAGGACCATTTGAGGAGGTTACGACAGTAAAATAGGATTTTACAGCCGTAAACTCTGATGTACCAATTCTTAATGTGTTTTGGTGGTCCTAGGTCAATTACAAGAGTTTCTAGTCCAAAGTACAAGCCATGGGAGGAAGTTAGGGCACCAATTGACCACCTTATAGGAGTTTACAGCCCAGGAACCATTCCTTGGGGGCTTTACAACTGTGAACTTGTTAGGGGGTGGTTTCTTGCATGTTTAAGGTCCCTAACACATTGTCGGATGGTTCTAGACTTTATTCCAAGGCTTATGAGGTGCTTAAGGGGAATTTTAACACCTTTAAAGGGGTTTACGACCTATGTAATGGTGTTTACGGTCCAAGAATGTGCTTGGGCTGTAAACTCTTGTTTGCCCCTCAAATGAGATGGTTTAGGTGTTCCAAGTTCATTATTGTAAGCCCCTAAGTCATATCTAAGCTCCAAATGTGGTTTGGAAGGGTTTTGAGGCTCAAAAACCCCATCTATGTGAGTTTGCGGCCCAAGGGTGTTCCAGGGCCATAAACTCATGTCCTTAGTCCTATTTTATGATTTTACCACGAGTTTGAAAGCTAAACTTGTTAATCTATGAGTTAGGATGGATAACTTACTGATTTGGTGCTTGATTTGGATGATTTTTGGATCATACTTGAGTTTCTAGAGAGAGAGTAGAGCGAGACAGAGAGGAAAAACTTCAAATGAGGTCCAAATCAACTTTATATATGGTTCTAGTTTGGGCCTCAGTGGAATTCTACCCGATACTCACGTTGAACGGGGCTTTTGGTCGTATCCGATTAAGTTTTCGTAGCCCGATGCGGTCGAAACTAAAAGTTTTCCAATTAATAATTTGGAATGTTTTAACGCAATTCTAATGTGTTCCGACACTTATGATGTCAAAACGAGAACTCCCAATTTTTATCAATTTAAACAAAGTTAACGGAAAAATTGGTATGTAATGGTTTAACTGATAGAAAACGGGTTACAAAGTTAGAAAGTTTTCGTATTGTGAGATTTTCCCCCCGTTAGAGGGAATTCCATCCCTAAATTTAGAGTTAAGATACGAATCATTGAATTTAAAAGAGATGCGGATACTTCTATTTCATCGAGTCTTTGCGCTCCCAAGTGAACTCGGGTCCCCGCTTGGCATTCCAGTGAACCTTCACTATCGGGATGCGACTTTGTTTCGTATGTTTGATCTCTCGATCCATGATTTTGATGGGTTCTTCCACAAGGTTCAAGTTCTCGTTGATCTCGATCTCTTCAAGGGGGATCACGAGGGTTTCATCCGATAGGCACTTCTTAAGATTTGAGACGTGGAAGATTGGATGGATGTTGCTAAGTTCTTGAGGGAGTCGGAGTTTGTAGGCTACAAGAACGATCCTAGCGAGGATCTTGAAAGGTCCTATGTACCTCGGGTTAAGTTTTCCACTCTTTCCAAAGTGTATCATGCGTTTCCAGGGTGAGTCCTTCAACAGGACACGATCTCCAACCTGGAATTCTAATGGTTTTCGTCGTTTGTCAGCGTAACTCTTCTGTTGCTCTCGTGAAGCTTTCAGTCGTTCTCAGATCTAGATGATCTTCTCGGTGGTTTCGTGAATAATTTTAGGACTAGTGAGAGCACTTTCGGGGACTCGACTCTTACCTAGCTATGTGTCCACTAGCTCGGCCTAGCACAGAGGGGATCTGCACTTACTGTTGGATTAATGTCTAAGTCCATAACTATAATTGGTAAGACTTGACCCGACCCGGCATGGTCCATTTGGGTTGCATGGCATCATGCACTTGGATAGACTATAATGAGAGAAATAAGACACTTACGGTTATTAATATATTATAAGTTCTAGTATATTAATAATAAGAATAATGAGATTATTTAATTAGTATTGATCAAGAATTAATCTAGAATTAATTAAGTGATCAAAAGAAGACTAATTAAATATATGGGTTGATTGTGTAAATCATTCATTCTTATATATGTGGGCTTGTGATCCAAGATTCCTTATGTTGGACTAAGTCCATGGGGTGACCCATGGATACTCCATGGAGGTTAAAATCCATGGAGCATAAGGAATGGGTAAAGTCATGAGTTACATGGTGTAACCCTAATAGCAACCATATAAAAGAAACCCATGGCTCAAGAAATCGTGACTAACACTATGTGTATGTATGAGGGCTACACGATTTCATGAAGTGTTCTAATTTCTCTCTAAGTTATTCCAAGTGCTTATGGTGTTGTGTGAACCATTTGAGGTGTCACACTTGGGGCACTAAGCACTCAAGCTTCATGAAGACAAGCACTATCAAAGAGGTATGTATTCTATCTTGTTATATCCATTATTTTGTATGCTAGATTAGGATAATACCTTGGATGTTCATATTTGCATGTATAATAGAGAAAACATAGATCCAAGGTATTTATGGTTGCATGTACACTTAGGAGTGTTAGAATGCTCATAACCCAACAGTGGTATCAGAGCCTAGGCTTGTTTTCTTGTTATACCTGCAATAGAAGCTGAAAAATCGAGTTTTGATGCTGTCAGCCCAGCTGACTCGCCGAGTCCATGAAGGGACTCGACGAGTCCAAGGCAAAATGCATCCAACTCGCCGAGTTGTGTTCATGCACTCGACGAGTTGGACCCCAGACATCATATTTTCAAGGTTTTTGGCTAGAAATGGACTAGGAACATTACCCTAAGTTGTTTTGAACTTATAAACTTGTTTTTAAATGTGGTAATGTTCATGCTAATCCATTTTCAAAGATAATTGTCAATAGATTCATGTTTTGTATTAGTTTAAAGGTTAGACTAATTACATGAAAAAGTTTGATTTGAATTATCTTGTTCTTATGAGTTGCTTAGATTAATAGAAAAGTTGAGTGAAAAAGTTGTTTTCAATCCAAATTAATCTAAGAGTTGAGTATAAAATGTGTTTGTGTAACTTATCCTTAAGTTACATGAAGAGTCACATTAAAGACTCATAAAACTCATAAAGTTGGCAAAGGTTACAAAAAAAGATGAAGAGTCTTGTCCTTAAGTTATGGAGGTTCAAGAGTCACTTCATTAATAAGTAAATAAATAAAATATGTAACCTTAATTAATTCCATATGTTATAAAATAAAGAAAAGATTAATTCTTTATTAGTTTAAAGTCTTCCATAATTTGTCCACAAGTTATGGAACTTGAAGAGTTTTTGGATTAAAACTACTTTAAATACATAAGTTATGGAATTAATTAGTTTTGAATAGTTTCAAAACTTGCCCTCAAGTTTTGGAATTTGTAAAGTTTTCTCTTATGAATACTTTAATTCCAAGTTAGCCCTTAGAATTTTAAAAGTTAAAATTCAACCCTTATACTTTATAATATTGTAAGTTAATAATATTTATATGTATAAGAGTAAAGTCGGTCTTACCGCTAGTACGCCTCATTCACGAAGCCGGTCTATAAGGTGGGTATAAGGTTGTTGCCTATAAAATGGCAACTTAATGGGTGTTCACTCTCACCCACCGCTCGCTTGACTGGTGTAGGGTCGTTAGCCGAACGGGTTTGACATGACTATAATTCTCCCTTCATTAAAAGTATTAATGATAAATACTAAGTAACTAAACTTTTAATAATACCCAATCTTAGTTACTTAGAAAAATGTGAATAAGGTGCTAATCCATGAAATTACACTTTGCACTTTGTTTAAGTCGGTTAGTGGAGCGTGTGTGGTTAACCGGCACACTAACTCGTATTTAACAAGGTAGGCGAAGGGTAACTTAATGTTTATCATAGTATCGATGGAGCGTGTGTGGTTAACCGGCACATCGATTGAGGGGTAAACACTTAAGGGTACCAAGTAATTTGCATGGTTACTTCACACCTTGTTTTGTGATCCTCGGCATCCCAGTCACAAAACCTGAAGGGCACACTCGAGATTGAAACATGCCATTGAACAGTTCAATGAATCTCAAAAGATCTAGGAGTTTCAAAACCAATTAAAACCTAATAATATATTTCGTTTATCTTGGTGGAAATTGGTGAATCGTCATTCACCTACCTTCAAATTGTTTTATAGCTTGGATTACGGCATACCTCTTCTAAGTTATAAAATAGTTTGTTGGGTCCTAGCCTTAATATGTTCATATTGGGTGTCATATTAAGGACTCAAAGATCAACTATCTTGAATATCTCCCATAACATGTCTGGATTAGACATTTATGATCTTCCCAAATCTCTTGAAACAAGTTTTCCTAAATGAAGATGATGTCCCATGGATATCATACTTCTCTCTCCTCTTCCAATTATTCTCCCTAACCCACAAGTTCTTGAAAAATTTAAGGTCACTCGAACCCTATTGGCAAGACAAGGTCTAGGTGTGATCACATCTTGGAGATGTAGTCACATATTGACAAGCCGGGAGAGTTGGGTGTCAATGTCTTGAGAAAGTTGGTGGTTCGATCACTTTCTAAGTTACATAGTGAGTTCCTTTGGGACACCTATGAAATAGACTATGACAAGACCCTTAATGATCTCATCTATTGTTAAGATCAACTTCCTGAAACTTTATGGACATTGACAATGGTGACACTGGAAATACAGAAAAAAGCATTCTCTTCCCAATGGAAAGGGATCGGCCATAGTCAACTCGGTTGAACAAATGGTAAAGAGAAAAGCTAAGTCTGTGATAGTCCCGTTATCAAAGTAAGGGTCATTAGTTGCGAAGCTGCCTAATTTACCTAAGGATGTTAAAGTCAATAAGATTGACTCTACTTCAGGTAAAAGTCCACAAATCTAACTCTGTTAAGTTTCTATTCTGAGATTCCTGATACATGCTGTGACTGGGTCACATGGTAATGTTTTAAGAATCAAAGAAAAGTAAAGGAACTTAAAAGAAAGAATATGCTGAATCTGATCGCATAGATGGATTTCTATTGCGTAGTTTGAAAAATCGGATTCTTGAGCTACTTCTTAGGAGTTATGAGATATTGCTTAGGAATAGATAACAACAAGTTTTCATATGGATTGTAAGGATAAGTTTTTCCGCATAGTTTTAAAATAAAAGGAAAATTTTGATTATTTTAAAAAAATATCCTTACAATGGCATTTGAGGAAAAAAATTGTTGCTTATATGATTCCATTAATAGCAAGAGTGGAAATATGAAATTGATTCCTTCATTTGTGGTAATGTCTAAATTTACCAAATAAGGAAAGATTCTCATCACCCAAGTCTCAATTGGACCGGAACTTGGAATCATGCGAGTTGTATAGCATGATGAATGAGAATTTTCAAGTATTGGAAAAATTAAGACTAATTACTTGTTCACATGGATGTGTGAGTCAAGTAATGGACTAAGGGATCGAGTACATAGTCATGTGCACTGATTATGTCCACCACAAAAGATTAATAAGACTATTCGTCATAGTTTACTAAAGCTCAGTAAATATGATTATACTTACAAGCTTAAGTGTAACTCTGAGACATTGGAAAAAGGTTCCAATGTATGACAGAGCGAATAAGAAGAATCAACTGAGGCAGAAGGATAAAAGTTTCTCAAATCTGAAAAGATGGGAGAGTACTTTAGTATCAGCTTTGTGATCATCTTAATGATTAAGAAACCATATCAAAATTTGTTCTCTAAGAGAGTCTTAGTGCATTCTTATGACTAAGAAGAAGGGATCTTGAAATTGTTGAAATGGTTAAATCAAGAAGATGAGTCATACTTCGTTCCAATACAAGTCTTAGAGTCATACTCCAAGATTGTAATTTGAGTGACATGTCTTAAAGAAGGTTTAAAACACTTGACAAATGTAAGAGTAAAAGTTTTCTACTCTTGTACATTTGAAATTGGTAAGTTGTGATGTTTTGGATAAAACAAAGACCAACTTAGGCCAATTGTGTGAAGTGTTTGTCTTGATTAGAATCCACACTATCTCTTGGATGTTTGACAAGGAAGTCTTATAGGTCAAGAGGACAGTGGGAGTCTTAAAGGTCTTGAAAGTCTCAAGAACTAATCAAGAATGAAACCTAAAAGTTCTTCACTAGCACACGACTTGAGGTTTATAACCTATCGTGTTGACATATTCTGTGCCCATTCTAGTTAAAGTTGGCTTTGCATATGAGTTCTTAGAGTTCTCAATGTGTTGCACAACAACTTGGAAGCAATGGCAGGCCCTTGAGCTACCAGGTGGCAAGAAGTTAAGATTGCGTTCAGTCCATATGAGTTCGGATTTGTCATTATCCTTGTCTTGTGACTATGGTTTTGACAATTCACATGGATAAGAACACATACACCATTAAATCTAAGTGTCATAAGGTTTCTCTCCGATTCATGAAAATGATGGTGAGGAAACACTTTCACTAAGTAGATTTTAGATAGATAGCAATTATGATATTTGCATTCTCAAAGTCGTTAGTGGAGCGTGTGTGGTTTACCGGCACACTAACATGAACTTGTGAGAAGTGGCAAAAAGGTCTAACCATTATGATTACGGCATACCTCTTCATAATTGTTTAGACATACAAGTGTGCTATCTAAGGGAAGGTGTATGTTTTTTGATAAAGTTTTATCAAAACAATCTAGTATCAGAAATCTGAACTTTGGTAAGAAAGTCAATAAAGTATTGATTTCTAGAAGTCCAGCTGTTTTTTGGGTACATGTCAAAGCTAGTGGGAGCATAAGTGTTATGCTAATAAATCATCATGTTAGTGGGAGCATGATAATTACGATAAGTATTGCAAGCTAGCAATGTTAATTATAGAAAACAAAATGTTTCAATTGGGAAAAGTTGTTTTGCTATAATTAAGGGAGAGGAAATTATACTTCATCTCAAATCTATAAGCTTAGATCGTGAGGTTTTAATCATTTAGTCAAGGATATATATGAATTTCATGTTGGAATAGCTCAACATAAGGAAATTCTGTATATGGGTCCATATTTGCGTTCTTAAATTCGATTATGATTACGGCATCCCTTTTCATAATCTGAATTATGAGAACTTGGCAAATTGAAATGGAAATGTTATAGCAAAAGACTGGTTTAGTCTTTATGTGAGACATCATGAATCGTGTCCTATATGCTTCGGATATAGGATCGATTACATGTGCTATATTCATCCTTTCTAAAATTTTCCAAATGCCTAGGGCATTAAGAAGGGAAAAGGTTTAGAACTGGATATGACTAAAAGGATTAAACAATTGTCGAGGACAATCTAAGGTTTACCAAAGATTGGTTGCTCAAGGACAATTGGAAGTATAGTGATAATTCTGGAAGGACCATATTGACATAATCTGTAAGGAGGCAACTCTTGTTCAGAAGTGATAGTCGAAATGGAATCTGGAAATGTTTCAAAGTCAGAAATTTCAATCTGTGTAAGATTAAGGAAACTTAATGCAAGAAGGATGTTTCCAAGGAATTGATCTCCTTTGGAATGCTCTGTAATGATTGTTGTTCTGACTTTGTGCATAATCATTACAAGAGGATCGATGCATATAAGTTTAGAATCTAACAGATTTCAGTAAATGACATGAATTTGGAATTCTTGCATTTGCAGTAAGGATTTGGGAGTGTGAAAAGAGAATCATTGAAGTTATGTTCATTTGATCTAGTTCACAAAATAAAGATCATAGACAAACATATTATGCATACTTGGTGTATGGCATGACTAGTGTTTAGAAAAACATAGTGTACATGCTTGGAGCATTGGACAACTATTGTTTTAAATTCAAGAGTAAAAGTTGATAGCTGAAACAATATACAATGAATAATGTGTAATCATATGGTGATAAATAAAAGGAGTTTTATTTATATTCATAAGTTCTGAGACCATATTGGATTCAATTATTATTGTGTTTCACTTTGCATGTTTTGACTTCCCGAATAAACTAGGTTATTCTTCCGGAATGAGTAAGTTATTCAAACCATCCACAGTCGGTCATATGTTGGAAGTAGATATGAATTAAGACTGTCATGGGTTGGCTTGTAGAGGTCTAAGGTGTTGGAAAAATGGCTACAACACTCATGAGTGCTCATAAGTTCTGAGTATTGGATTCAACCCGCGCTCATTGGAATCACTTCATGGATTTTATCACGAGTGATCATGAGACGATAATATCTTATATTCTTCAAACCTAGAGACATGAGTTGTTACTATGAGTTGATAGTACATTGATTACACGAAACGCATTTGGTAACTCGGTGCTATAAAACGTGTCTTTGTGTATGATTCAACAAGTAGTAGAACAAGCCATATGAGTCGAAGTTTATCCATTCCTTTTACCTTCAGGATAAAAGCAATATCTGTGGGCCCCTCGATGATTTGATGATGACAAATGGAAGTGCTCGGCCGGGCCAGGACTGATTTGATTTGTTCAATTAGTCAGTCGTCATAAATCGGAAGTCGGGAAACAACTAATGGACAGAGAGAATGATTATAATCCATGTCTCAGTCCATATGCTATCTAGAATGGAGGAATATATGATCCCTTATCTAATGGACAAGTCATTGACCAGATCAAGGTCAGAGTTCGACAGAAGCTTTTGAGAGCTACGATTGCTAGTTGGTTCCTGAAGTCATACGCAATAATAGTTTTAGACTTATCCAAGTGGGAGACTGTTGGATTAATGTCTAAGTCCATAACTATAATTGGTAAGACTTGACCCGACCCGGCATGGTCCATTTGGGTTGCATGGCATCATGCACTTGGATAGACTATAATGAGAGAAATAAGACACTTACGGTTATTAATATATTATAAGTTCTAGTATATTAATAATAAGAATAATGAGATTATTTAATTAGTATTGATCAAGAATTAATCTAGAATTAATTAAGTGATCAAAAGAAGACTAATTAAATATATGGGTTGATTGTGTAAATCATTCATTCTTATATATGTGGGCTTGTGATCCAAGATTCCTTATGTTGGACTAAGTCCATGGGGTGACCCATGGATACTCCATGGAGGTTAAAATCCATGGAGCATAAGGAATGGGTACAGTCATGAGTTACATGGTGTAACCCTAATAGCCACCATATAAAAGAAACCCATGGCTCAAGAAATCGTGACTAACACTATGTGTATGTATGAGGGCTACACGATTTCATGAAGTGTTCTAATTTCTCTCTAAGTTATTCCAAGTGCTTATGGTGTTGTGTGAACCATTTGAGGTGTCACACTTGGGGCACTAAGCACTCAAGCTTCATGAAGACAAGCACTATCAAAGAGGTATGTATTCTATCTTGTTATATCCATTATTTTGTATGCTAGATTAGGATAATACCTTGGATGTTCATATTTGCATGTATAATAGAGAAAACATAGATCCAAGGTATTTAGGGTTGCATGTACACTTAGGAGTGTTAGAATGCTCATAACCCAACACTTACGACCGTAGAGGGCTTCGAACGGGGCAACCTTGATGTTGGTGTGGTAGCTGTTGTTATATGAGAACTCGATCAAAGGTAAATGGATGTCCCACGAATTTCTGAAATCAATGACACTTGCTCTTAGCATGTCTTCTAGGGCCTGGATAGTTCTCTCACTCTATCCGTCTGTCTGAGGGTGATAAGCTGTACTCATGTCCAGCTTGGTTCCAAGAGCTTTCTGGAGGGACTGACGAAACATTGAGGTAAACCTACTATCTCGATCGGAGATAATGGACACAGGCACACCGTGTAGTCGGACTATCTCATAGATGTAGACTCGCATGAGTCTTTCCATCTTGAATGACTCCTTAATCGGAAGGAAGTGAGCGGATTTTGTCAAACGATCAATAATTACCCAAATGGTATTGTAGCCACTCAGAGATCTGGGTAACTTGGTGATGAAATCCATGGTAATCATCTCCCATTTCCACTCAGGTATCTCGGGTTGCTGGAGCATACCCGAGGGCTTCTGGTACTGGAATTTTGGCGTGGCGCAAGTCAGACACTTGGCCACGAAGGTCGCGATTTCAGCTTTCATGCTCGGCCACCAATATTGTTTCTTGAGATCCAGGTACATCTTTTCCGAACCTAGGTGAACAGAGTATTTGGTCTTGTGAGCTTCAATTATGACGACGTCTCTGGAGCGTCTGAACTTTCGGGTCCAAATTCTATCCATGAAACAGTGGACTTCATTATCTCTGATCTCAAGTTTCTTATCCATACCCCTCAAGGCTTCATTCATCATGTTTTCGTGCTTTAGGGATTCCAACTGAGCTTATCGAATCTATGCGGATAAGTGAGAATGGATGGTCATCGTCAATATCTTCGCCTTGCGGCTTGAACTCTCCTTTCGGATTAGGGTATCTGCTACCACATTGGCCTTACCGGGATGGTAGCGGATTTCGCACTCATAATCACTGAGTAGTTCTACCCATCGCCGTTGTCTCATGTTTAAGTCTTTCTGGTAGAAGATGTGCTACACGATTTTATGGTCAGTGAAGATTGTGCACTTAGTTCCGTAGATATAATGTCTCCAAATCTTCAGTGCAAAGACCATTGCTCCTAGCTCCAGGTCCTGAGTCATGTAGTTAGCTTCGTGTGCTTTCAATTGTCTCGAGGCATAAGAAATAACTTTTCCTCTCTACATAAGCACACAACCTAATCCCTGATTGGATGCATCATAATAGACAATGAAGTCCTCTATCCCTTCGGGCAGGGACATAATAGGCGCACTGCCCAGGGCTCATTTCAATTTTTGGAATGCGGTTTACTAATTCTCACTCCATCAAAAGGGTACACCTTTCTATGTCAGAGTGGTTAGGGGTTTGTGATGGGTTTTAGCCATAAGAACTTTCCTATGTGCGCATGCAAAACCCTAATGCTTGGATCTAGGCTTTCTAATAAACATGCTTTTGAATCCAAGACTTCTAATGGCTAATTAGGTTAAACAACAATATTAAAACAGATCTAGAATCATACCTTTGAATCCCTTGTTGATCTTGTTTGTCTTGGAGCTTCTAGAGTCACAAATGTCACTCCTCTAATGGCTTACAAACACCAATAGCAAGCAAGATGATTTAGGAGAGAGGAGAGGGGAGGAATTCGGCCAGGGGTTCCTTGCTTAAGGTTCTGTGTCGAATTCCCTCACCCATAGGGGCTATTTATACTATTAGACTCCTTAAGGGTTTCACCCTAAACCCTAATTGGATAATCTTCTCTTAAGGCTATCCAAATCCATTCCATAGATAACCCTATGGACGATTTGAGCTATCTAAAGCTCTTAGAATCCGTCCAAGGTATATCCTAATGGATTTACAGTCTAAAGTCTAACTATCAAACAATTGACAGTTTATACCCTCTTATTTAATTAATCTCTTTAAGTCACTAAATTAATACCAATTAATTTATGACTTATATTAATCAAATAGCCAAATATTATATCTTATAATATTTACTCTCTCTTAATAAATCATCCTTCAAGTTGCTATGGTGAAGGCAACCCAAAAGGACCATGCACAACCAAATATAGTTATAGTCTTAGACACTATTCCAACAGTTTGGCGATTCTGGAAAATTCTGGATGAACCTGCGATAGTAGCCAGCGAGACCCAAGAAGTGATGGATTTCTGTGGGTGTCTTTGGTGCCGACCAATTCTCTAACGCCTTGATCTTGGACCTGTCCACGTGTATACCCCCTATCTTACCAAGTGACCAAGGAAAGCTACCTTCCGAATCCAGAACTCGCACTTAGAGAACTTCGCGTACAACTTCTCCATCTTAAGTGTTTCCAACACTAACCTCAAGTGTTTCTTATGATCTTCTTCGCTTATGGAATAGAAAATTATGTCATCGATGAACACGATGACGAACTTTTCCAGGAAAGGATGACACAACGGGTTCATCAAGTCCATGAACACAGCCGGTGCATTGGTTAAACCGAAGGGCATCACCACCAACTCATAATGACCATACCGAGTTCTAAATGCTGTCTTGGAAACATCATTCTCGTGAACTCGAAGCTAATGGTACCCTAATCTGAGGTTTATCTTCGAGAAGTAACTAGCTCCCTGAAGTTGATCAAAAAGGTCATCTATTCAAGTAAGCGAATAACGGTTTTTGACTGTTAACTTGTTCAGCTCGCGGTAGTCTATGCACATCCGAAAGGATCCATCTTTCTTCTTCACAAATAAAACCGAGGCTCCCCAAGGTGAGGAACTCGGTCTGATGAACCCTTTGTCGAGTAGCTCATTGAGGTGACTGGATAACTCCTGCATTTCTGCAGGAGCTAAACGGTATGGAGATTTGGATACAGGATTAGCTCCAGGAATTAGGTCGATGCGAAACTTGACTTGACGTTCGGGAGGAATTCCCGGGAGCTCTTTGGGAAAGAAATCGGGAAAGTTTCAAACATTGTGGATGCTCTCGAGGTCTTTAACTTCCTATTTCTTGTTGATCACATGAGCTAGGAATGCGTGACACTCTTTTCGCAGAAGCTTTTGGGCTTTGATGCAAGATATGATACGAAGATTGGAACTGAGTTTATTGCCATAGTTCTTGAGAGTTTCATCAGAGGGGAGGTTGAGACGGATGGCCTTTTCATAACAAAGTATATCAGCATGATTGGGACTCAACCAATCCATGCAAATGATAACATCAAATTTCTTAATGGAAACTAGCATTAGGTCGATGGGGAATGAAGGATCGTTCAAGGTAAGGGTATAGCCTATGAATATGTCATGAGCGTTTTCTTTCTCACCATTAGCCATCTGAACGGTAAATCTTTCAGTTAATGGTTGGGGATTACGTTTAAGAAAATGTTTGAATGAATGGCTAACAAAACTTCGTTCAACATCAGAATCGAAAAGGATACTAGCATAAGAGTTGTCGAGAAGGAACGTACCCGAGACAATGGTGGGATCCGCGAATGCATCTTCTCGTCCCATAGCTATGACTCTACCAGTGTCACCCATTGTAGCTGCCTTGGGACAGTTCCTCTTGAAATGCCCTACTTCCCAACATCTGTAGCAGGCATGACCGACACCAACTATGGAAGATTGATTTGTTGATTGAGTTGGTGTTTTGCAGTTTTTTGCAGTGTGGCCCTTTTTGCCACATTTGTTGCAAAGGACATCCCGACATGAGCTGGAAGTGAGGTGATGATAGTTGCACTTGTTACACATGGGAAGGGTACCAACATATCTATTGGTAGGTGTTTGGGCTGCAGATCCGACAATAGAGATAACAGCAGGGGTAGTAGTAGTGTGGACTGCCACAGTTTGTTGTTTCTTTGAACAATCTTGGGAAGACTGACCCTTCTTCTTCTTCTTCTAGAATTTCCTTTTCTCACCATTCCTCTTTTTCCGTTCCGGAATGGTGGTTGTTTCCTCAATGTCATCACTATGATTGATCAAAGTATGTGCTAGCCATTTGGCACTGTCGTATGTTTCTAGCCTCGCAGCCAAGACGTTTCCCTTGGTTGGATGGGTTAACCCCCAGATAAATCTCTTAATTTTTTTTACTCTCCGGGGTAACCATTCCCGGGCAGAGGAGCGCCAAATCATCAAATCTTGAAGTGTAAGTAGCGATATCGGAAACCTTCATCTTGAGGTTCCAGAGTTCATGTTCCAGTTTTTGCATTTCTCCCCGAGGGCGGTACTCCGCAAGCAGATGCTCTTTTAGGACCTCCTAACCCATAGCATTGGCTACAGGTAAAGTTAAAGATTTAACTCGGCCGTTCCACCAAGTCAGGGCTTTGTCGGTGAAGGTGCAACCGGCGAACTTCACCTTATCGGATTCTAAACAGCCACAGATTTCAAAGATAGATTCTATTTTCTCGAACCATCGGTTTTGCGTTCATGAAGTCCTTGTAAGAACACTCGTTCTAGTGTCCCTAGCTACTTTCTTGGTTTTCAGGTTGAGTACCACTTCCTGACCCGCTTTACCAACGAGGTTCATTTATGATATGGTAGCAGCTACAGCAACACTGACAACTGCTTGAAACATGGCGGGATCAAATGAAGAGGGATGTAGTGGTGGAGGAGGATTGTTGTTCTTTGAGTTGGGTCTTTTCTTGCGAGGCATCTTGATCTATAATATTCAGGAAAGAGAGGATCATAAGTCCTCTGAATTGAATCAAGAGATATCTCATTATGACTGGTATAAAGTTCTAGTAAGCAATAAAACAGGAAGGAGTTAACAAAGCAGATAAACTATCGCTAAGGAAGGAAAGAGTAGTAACACTCGGAATGCATTTCTACAATGTACTCGACTCTGGCTAAAATACTCCAATAGTATTTTATGTTTCGCTGCAACGACAAATCATTTTTTGGATCTTAGGTAAGTTTTAGGCATGCTGCACACCACAGTCACTCAAAAGAACATGTTAGCCGTGTCTCGAATGAAGATAGTTGATCAGGCTATATTGACCCTAGACACGACTACATAACTGTCAGGTTTAACCGCAACATACAACACCCAATTGCTTATGTTTTGTTCTACTCGTAGTTACGGTTCCCGGCGGTTAGGTATACTTGTATACTTTTGGAAATACTTATATTTTAAGGTATACTTTTAGTTCAGAGCACTTTGGCCCGTTAATGTTTATAGTATTATACCATGTAAGGTTTGGTATACTAGTTCACTATAAACAAGGGCTCTGATACGTATCAATCTGTCACACCCCGAAACTTATGGCAGAAACGTTTCAGGGCGGATGACGTCATGTGTAGTATCACAACCAATATACATAGTAATCATAACAAACACAAAACATTAGATTACATATGATTAATTACATTTGATTGAAAGTAAAGTAATACATGTTTTAACTGCACAATAGTTTGAGCAAAAGTAAAGACGTGTCTTCTAAAACACTTTGTCTTCTCCAACAGATCGCAGGTACCTGTCTAATGTGGACCAGAGAATACAAGCAGTTTGAAAATCAACATAAAGCTGGTGAGTTGACAAGAGATTTGTTTTCTGAAAATGAATAAGTTTCCTTTGTTTTCTGAAAAAGTGGTTATCCAAGAAAATCCCATATTTTCTTATATGTAAAGTTTGGTTATCTGTTTGTTATACGTTTTGGTTATGTAGAGTTTGTTATCCGAGGAAAAACCCTTATTTTCCTTGAAAAATTGTAATCGGTTATCGATTCTGAATGTAATGAACAAGTATCTACCATACTTAAGGTGTTTGTGTAACGTTTCCTCAAAACCCAATTATCCTTGAAAGTACATTAGTTTTAACATGTATATAAAACTAATAAATAAGTATAAAAGTATTCATAATCTAAATTGCAAGTTCCATAACCATAAAGTAGACTAGATAAGGCTCGAAACAGGGGCCAATATCGTTTATGACTTTTGTCACCCTTGAAACTTTTGGTTCAACTGTAGCTAGTAGCCAGGTGCGGGGTTGTCAATCCCGTATAGATATATACACTCAAGTCACGCTCTCCCTCCAGGAGATTCTGGTTACGGGGATAGTCCCGTATAGATCTATACTCTCAAGTCACTCTCTCATAACTAGGGGGAGTGTCACCAAGGACGTGTCTCCAATATTAAGATTAATGAATTTTAAAAGTAGTCCTTTACTCTCGAGTCTAAAGGGAGTATTAGCAAGGAATGGTCTACGTTCTAAGTTTAATGTTATTGTTCCTCCACTCTCGTAACTAGGGGGAGTGTTAAAGTTCTAAGTTCAATGTTATTAGTCCTTCACTCTCATATCTAAGGGGAGTGATATCAAGGACGTTTTTAAGTTCTAAGGTTCATGCTTTCAACAATAATCATCTGGAAATTCATTTGTGAAATATAAAATATAACATTTAAAACGAGTTTCACAAATAGTTTGACGGTTTACTCTGCAAGTTGAACGATTGGTTGATACAGTTCCCAGTGTTAAAAGCATACGAAATATGAAACATTTCAACTGAAATCATAAGTTTGAGTACAAGAATTTCTTGTACTTTGGCTTGTATTCCCCCCTGAAAACATTGAAAACATGAAAAAAACATAGTGGTATGAAGTCACCAGTCGAGAAGTATGTCGGTTGGATGCTAAGTGTTAGTTCGGGGCTTGAGAATGCGCAAGGCTCCTATGTAATATGAAGAGATACATAATTGTATCTAATTAGACTTTGAACCACTAATTAGATAATACAATACACCCCGAGACGCGAAAACACTTCATTTCAAGTGTTAGGAGTGACCCGGGTAGTATCTATGGGTGTATATGGCTTGAATACGGACTTTTCTCTTCAAGAGTAAACTCCTTATAGAGTTTTCAGCCCAAATGACCAACTCCCCATGAGTTTACGACCGTAAACTCATGGTGGGGGTGTTCTTGGTTGCTTAATGGTCTTATAACTCTTGTGCGGTAATGCTAGGCTTGGTTTTAATGCATTGGAAGGTAATGTGAACATTATAAGAACCATTTGAGGAGTTCACGGTAGTAAACTAGGAGTTTACGGCCATAAACTCTTATTTACCAATTCTTAATGTCTTTTGGTGGTCCTAGGTCAATTACAAGAGTTTCTAGTCCAAAGTACAAGCCATGGGAGAAAGTTAGGGTACCACTTGACCACCTTATAGGCATTTACGGCCTAGGAACCATTATGTGGGGGGTTTACACCCGTGAACTCCTTAGCAGGTGGTTTCTTGCATGTTTAAGGTCCCTAACACATTGTTGGATGGTTCTAGACTTTATTCCAAGGCTTATGAGGTGTTTAAGGGGCATTTTAACACCTTTAAAGGGGTTTATAGCCTATGAAATGGTGTTTATGGTCCAAGCATGTGCTTAGGCCGTAAACTCTTCCAGGTCCAGCATTGTAAGCCCCAAAGTCATATCTAAGCGCCAAATGTGGTTTGGAAGGGTTTTGAGGCTCAAAAACCCCATTTATGTGAGTTTGCAGCCCAAGGGTGTTCCAGGGCCATAAACTCATGTCCTTGGTCCTATGTCATGATTTACCATGAATTTGAAAGCTAAACTTGTTAATCTATGAGTTAGGATGGATAACTTACTGATTTGGAGCTTGATTTGGATGATTTTTGGATCAAACTAAGTTTCTAGAGAGAGAGTAGAGAGAGACAGGGGAAAAGCTTCAAATGAGGCCCAAATCAACTTTATATATGGTTCAGGTTTGGGGCTCGGTGGAATTCTACCCGATACTGACGTTGAATGGGGCTTTTGGTCATACCCGATTAAGTTTTCGTAACCCGACGCGGTCGAAACCAAAAGTTTTCCTATTAATAATTTGCAATGTTTTCACGCAATTCTAATGTGTTCCGACACTTATGATTTCAAAATGAGAAGTCTGACTTTTTATCAATTTAAACAAAGTTAACGGAAAAATTCGAACGTAATGGCTTAACTGACAGAAAACGGGTTACAAAGATAGAAAGTTTTCGGATTGTGACATATGGTTCTTAATCATTGAGATGATCATAAAACCGATACAAAAGTACTCTTCCTTCTTCTTAGATTGGAGAAACTTTTATCTTTCTGCCTAATTGATTCTTCTTATTCGTTCTGCCATTCATTGAAACTTTTCAATGATTTAGAATTCCACTTAATCTTGTAAGCATAATCACATTTACTAAACTTTTAGTAAATCATGACGAATAGTCTTATTGTTATTTGTGGTGGACTTGACTAGTGCACAACATTGTGTTCTATTCCTTTAGTCCTTTACTTGACTCACATACTTGTGTGATCAAGGAATTAGTCTTAATTTCCTAAGTACCAAGATTTCCATACAAACATGATTCAAATCATAGGATTCCAAGTTTCTGTTCAATTGAAACTTGGGTGAGGGGAATCTTTCCATACTTAGAAAATTTTGACACTATCATAAATAACATAACTAAGAATCACATCCTTTTATAGAAATACACAAACATCAATTTTTGACAACGATTTCATTGCAAGGCTATACAAAAATAAGATAAATCAAAAAATTATTTTATTAATAAAAGCAGCGGAAAACATGTTCTTACAATGCAAAATCAAATGAAAAACTATGTAATTAAATATTCCTAACAACTCTATCATTACTTTCTAAGCTCAAAATCTGATCTTCGAATCCATGCGATCGTGATCAAACTCATCTTGCTCTTCCATTAAGCTTCCTCTCTTTTTACTGATCTTGCAAAACATTCAAATGCAATCTTATCATATTATGTATTAAGAATTAACGAATAGGAACTTAATGGAGTTAGATAGTGGATTTTACCTGAAGTAGAGCCAAACGTCTTGACTCTCCCATCTCTTAGATCTCTCAGGTAGATAGGGCAGCTTCGTCTCCAATGCCCTTTCTCTTGGCAATAAAAGCAAATTGACTCTTTTAGAAAAGCACACGGAACTACTTTAGACTTTGCCTTTCTCTTATGATCAAACTTTTCAAGCATGACATGCCTTCCGTTGCCATTGCCTATATCCATAGAGGTCTAGAAGACAAATCCACCAATCACTTTACTTTTCCAGTGCGCCAAATCATTGCCTATTCAGCGATAATAAGCATATAGGTGAGATCGATGAGGGTCACGTCATGGTTCATCATATAGTACTCTCTTACGAACTCACTATATGAGTTAGGAAGCGATAGAAGAACCCAGTCAACAGCCAGCTCCTCACAGACAACATATCACAACATTTTTAACCTATCAATGTGTGACTTCATCTCTAGGACATGTGCACACTCTGACTTTCCTTCTTCATGTTTACCTACCAAAAGGGCTTGAGTGAGTTTGAACTTTTCAATCCTTTGAACTTATAGGTTAGGGATAACAATAGGAGGAAGTGGAGGAAGTGAAGCATGATCTTATGTTCCTTGATAGAATTGTGGAATATCATCTTCATGTGGAAAGCTTGTTTCACAGTATTTGGGGAGACCATAGTTGTCATACTTTGACATCTACAAAATGGGAGAAAATTCAAGTTAGTTGATTGATTAAGTCCTTAATAAATCACCGAAATCAGATATTAAGGCTAGGACCCCACACAATATTCCACAACTTTTGATAGGAATGCCGTAACCCAAATTGCAGAATATTTGAAGGTAAGTGAATGTCGATTCACTAATTTTCCACCATGAAAAAAGAAAAAGAGATTAGGTTTTAAATGTATTGAAAAACTCCTAGATCCTTTGAGATTCATTGAACTTTTCAATGACATATATAAATCTCGATGATTTGTGATAGGGATGTCGAGGATCACAAAAAAGGGTGTGAATAACCATGCAAACTTACACCGTGCCCCTAATGTTACAGTCACCTATTCGATGTGCCGGTTAACCACATACTCTCCACCGAAATATAACAAACATTATGTCACCCTTTGCTACCTTTGCTTAGAACCATTTAGTGTGCCGGTTAACCACACACGCTCCACTAACATCTTCACAAGGGTACAAAGTGTAATTTTATGGAATTGCATCAAATTCACTTTTTCCTAAAGAAAATAAGATTGGGAATTTTGTATAAAACTTTTAGTTACTTTATAATTCATTATACTTTTAAAGCTTGAATAAATAAACAAGGCATCAATATAATAGAAACCAACCTAGCTCTGATACCACTGATGTGTTTTAGCCATAAGAACATCCTATGTGCTCATGCAAACCCTAATTCTTGGATCTAGGTTTCTATATGAATTAGGGTTTAGATCTTACCTAGATTCTTATGTAGCAATAACAATCTGAAATCCTCCTTGTAATGGCTTCAGAAAGCTTAGACTCACAAGTGTCACTCCTCTAATGGCTCACAAACACCAAGAGCAAGAGGATGAAGAAGGAGAAGAGGAAACCCTAATTTGATTGCTTAGGCCCTAAGCAGCCCATGGACTCCCTGCATAGAGGCCTTGGACGATTTCTAATGGGTTTCCCCATAGAATTCGTCCACTCCATCCTCTATGGAGTCCATCAGCCCAATATTCAACTATTACGCAATTGACAGTTCTAGTCCCTTAAGTTTAATTAATATCTTTTAGCAACAAAAGTAATTCTTAATTAATTATTGACTAATATTAATTAAACAATATGATTTCTCCTTTAATATATTATTCTCATAATATATTAATAAATCATAATTAATCCTCTCTCTCTTTCTCTCTCTCTCCATAATTTATCATATCAAGTTGCTTTGGTGAAGGCAATCCAAAAGGACCATGCACCAGCGGGTCAAGTACATACCAAAATAGTTATGGACTTAGACACTAATCCAACATAAACTGTCATTTTATAGACAGTAACCTTATACCCCCTTATAGACTGGCTTCGTGAATGAGGACTACTAACGATATGACTGACTTTACTCTTATACATACATACATACATACATACATACATACATATATATATATATATATATATATATATATATATATATATAAACTTACAATATTATAAAGTATAAGGGTTGAGTTTTAACTTTTAAAATTCTAAGGGCTAACTTGGAATCAAAGTACTCATAAGTGAATGCTTTTCAAATTCCAAAACTTGAGGGCAAGTTTTGAAACTATTCAAAACTAATTAATTCCATAACTTATGTGTTTAAAGTAGTTTTAATTAAAAAAAACTCTTCAAGTTCCATAACTTGAGGACAAGTTATGGAAGACTTCCAACTAATAAAATAATGTAACTTTTCTTTATTTTGTAACTTATGAAATCAATTAAGGTTACACATTTTATTAGTTAATGAAGTGACTCTTAAACCTCCAAAACTTGAGGATAAGTTATGGAGTCATAAAACCATTTAATGAGCACAAGACTCTTCATTTTGTAACCTTTGCCAACTTTTATGTGCTTTAAGAAACTTGAATGTGACCTTTCATGTAACTTGAGGAAAAGTAACAAAAACAAATTTTAGAATTATCTCTCATATTAAAATGGATTGAAAACACATAATCAATTAACTAATCTATTAATGTAAACAACTCATATGAACAAACATAATTCACATCAAACTTTTTCATGTAATTAGCATAACTCTTAAACTAATAGAAAACATCAATCTATTGACAATTATCTTTAAATTGGATTAGCATGAGCATTACCACATCAAAAACAAGTTTATAAGTTCAAAAATAACTTATGGTAATGTTCCTAGTCCAATTCCAGCCAAAAAAACACGAAGATATGCTGTCTGGAGGCCAAACTCGTCGAGTTCTTCATGGAACTCGTTGAGTTCATGCTCTAATACATGAACTCACCGAGTTTTCTACAAGAACTCGTTTGCATAAAGTATAAGAGAAAGAAGCCTAGGATTCTTGGCTTCGAAAAATCTATTTGCAATGCTATCTTTAGGCCCTAACAGATTCTTTGCTTCGAAAAATCTATTTGCATCAAGTATAAGAGAAAGCAAGCCTAGGATTGTTTGGTTTTTAAGCATTCTAACACTCCTAACTGTACATGCAAACCTAATACTTTGGATCTATGTTTTGTCTATTATACATGCAAATATGAACTTTCCAAGGTATTCATCCTAACTAGCAAAATAACATTGATTCATATGGATATCTCAAGTTAGAATTACATACCTCTGTAATGTGGAATGTCTTCATGAAGCTTTAGTGCCTAGTTCCCCAAGTGTGACACCTCAAATGGTTCACACAACACCAAAAGCACATGGAATGACTTGAGAGATGTGGAACACTCCTTGAAATCATCTAGCACTAATATTCACACACTAGTGCACGATTTCTTGAGCTATGAGATTCTTTTATATGGTGGCTATTTGGGTTACACCATGTAACTCATAACTTTACCGATTCCTTATGCTCCATGGATTTAACCTCCATGTTGTATCCATGGGTCACCCCATGGACTTAGTCTAACATAACGAATCTTGGATCACAAGCCCACATATATAAGAATGAATGATTTACACAATCAACCCATATATTTAATTAGTCTCCTTTCGATCACATAATTAATTCCAAATTAATTCTTGAACAATACTAATTAAATAACCTTATAAATATATTAGAACTTATAATATATTAACCAACCTTAAGTGTTAGTTCTCTCATTATAGTCTATCAAAATGCATGATGTCATGCAACCCAAATCGACCATGTCGGGTCGAGTCAAGTCTTACCAAATACAGTTATGGACTTAGACATTAATCCAACAATTATCGTCTCACGATCACTCGAGATAAATTTTATGTAGTGATGCAAGTGAGAGTGGGTTAACTCCAATACTTAGGACTTATGAGCACTCATGAATGTTGCATGAACTATTGCTATGTCTAATACCATTTAGACATATCATACAAAGAAAATTCATGACAGTCTTGATTGATATCTACTTCCGACGTATGACCTACTGTGGAGAGTTCGAATAAAATAATTATTCTGGAAGTCAAAACATTCAAAATTGAAACCATAGTAAACGATTAACATAAGATAGTAACACTTTACTCATAAATAAATAAGAACTTTTATGTAATCATCAAAATGTCAATTACATTTTACAAGTTTCAGAAATCTAATTATTGAAACTAATATCATCCTTCATCCCGATGCGCCTCACATGATGTAAATGTTTAACCCTACCCAGTCCCTTTGTGAGGGGATCTGATGGTGTCACACCCCAAAACCGATGGCGAAAACATTCCAGGGTGGAGGACGTCATGTAAAGTATCACAACCAATGTACATAGTAAGCATAGTACACACAAAACATTACATTACATAGGAATAATTACATTTGTTTGAAATTAAAGAAATACATGTTTTATCTATACATTAGTATAACAAAAGTGAAGACGAGACTGCTAGAATACTCCGTCTTCTCCAAAAGATCATAGGGGTACTTGTCTAACGTGGACCTGAGAATACAAGCAGTTTTAAAAATATCACCATAAGGCTGGTGAGTTCATAAGCGGTTTGTTTCTGTAAAAAGAGCAAGATTCCTTTGGTTTTTTTTAATAGTTCTTATCCAAGAAAATCCCATATTTTCTTATATGAAAAGTTGAGTTATTCGTTTGTTACACAATCTGGTTATGAACAGGTCAGTTATCCCAGGAAACACCCTTATTTTCCTTAAAAGTTTGTAGTTGGTTATCGATTCGGAATGCAGTGTACAAGTATCTACCATAGTTATAATGTTTGTGTGAAGTTTCCTGAAAGCCTGGTTATCCTTGAAAAGTATGTTAGCTTTGACACGTATATAAAACTATTGTGTGGGAAGTAAACTAATTCTTAAGGTTATTAGCTTACTAAGTTCATTATTGCCAACAAGTAAGTCTTTGTTATCTAAATTGCGAGTTCCATAACCATACGAGAGACTAGATATGGCAATAAGAAGTCCAATATCATTTTATGACTTTTATCACCCGTAGACCTGCCGGTCCTGCTGTAGGTAGCAGAAAGGTGCGGGGTAGTCAGTCTCGTATAGATCTATACACTCAAGTCACGCTCTACGTCCAGGAGATTCTGGTTATAGAGGCGGTCCTCCACTCGCGTGGAGTGTTTCAAAGGACGTGTCTCCAATTTTTAATATTAACAAATTTACAAGTAATAATGTGAAAAATCGTTTGTGAAATATACAATATTTCAGAGGACGTGTCCTCCACTCGCGTGGAGTGTTTCAGAGGACGTGTCCTCCACTCGCGTGGAGTGTTTCAGAGGACGTATCTCTGTGGAGTGTTACCGAGGATGTATAAAGTTCTAAGATTAATGATTTAACAGTACTGAAGTGGAAAATCGTTTGTGAAATATACAATATTACACTACATAATAAGATTTGCAATTAGTTTGAAAACTAACTCTGCAAGTCTAACAGTTGGTTAATACGGTATCGATTGTTAAAAGCATACAAATATGAAATATTTCAAATGAAATAATAAGTTTGAGTACAAGATATTCTTGTACTTTTGCTTGTATTCCCCTCCCCCCTGAAAACATTGAAAGCACGGAAAAAGGTGTAGGGGTATGAACTCACCATACGAGAAGTGTGTCGGCTAGGATGCTAAGTGCCAGTTCGGGGCTTGAATACACGCGAGGTTCCTATGTAATATGAACAGATACATAATTGTATCTAATTAGACTTTGAACTAGTAATTAGATAAGAATATACACTTTGAGGCGCGAAAAAACTTCATTTCGAGTGTTAGGAGTGATATGGGTAGCATCCAAAGGTGTGTAGGGCATAAATAAGGAGTTTACTCTTCAAGAGTATGCCTTTAGGGGTGTTTACGGTCCAAAGACCATGTCCCCATGAGTTTACGGCCGTAAACTCATGGGTGGTGTGTTATTGGATGTTTAAAGTGATGGGTTTTGAGTATTCTAACACTTCCTATGTGTACATGCAACCCTAATAACCTTGGATCTATGTTTGTCTAATTATCATGCAAAGTTGAATTCCAAGGCTATATTCCTATCTAGCATACATGGGGAACAATTTAAACTTGAATGATAGATAGAATAACTTACCTTGTTGTTACTTGTGTTCCTTGAAACCTTATGAGCCTAGCACCCCAAGTGTGATGCCTCAAATGCTTCACACAACACCAAAAGCTCTTGGAAAGACTTTTGAGAGAATGCACACTTCTTGAAATCGGCCTAGCCCTCTTGTTTCCTTTGTGTAGCCGATTTTGGTGGAGAATGAGATCCTTATATAGTGTTGACACATCTAGGGTTACACCATGTAAACCCTAATGTGTCATGACTCTTCATTTCCATGACCCATGGGTTTGTAACTCCCATGGAGCATCCTATGGGTGGAACCCAACTTGATAATCCATGGAGACTCTTAGCCTACTATACAAGATATGGATGATTTACATAATCAACCCATATATTTAATTCGTTATTTTTTGATCACTTAATTAATTCTAAATTAATTCTTGATCAAACTAATCAAATAATATTATTAATATATTAGAACTTATAATATATTAATAATCTCCAAGTGTTATTTCTCTCATTTAGTCTATCCAATTGCATGGTGCCATGCAACCCAAATGGACCATGCCGGGTCGGGTCAAGTACATACCAGATTTAGTTATGGATTTAGACACCTTTGATGGGTTTTGAGCATTCTAACACTTCCTAAGTGTACATGCAACCCTAATAACCTTGGATCTATGTTTGTCTAATTTGTCATACAAAGTTGATTTCCAAGGTTATATTCCTATCTAGCATACATGGGGAACAATTTTAACATAAAGTATAGATAGAATAACTTACCTTGTTGTTGCTTGTGTTCCTTGAAACCTTGTGAGCCTAGCACCCCAAGTGGTGATGCCTCAAATGCTTCACACAACACCAAATGCTCTTGGAAGAACTTATGAGAGTATACTCACTTCTTCAAATCGGCTAAGCCCTCTATTTCTTTGTTGCAACCGATTTTGGTGGAGATTATGCTTCTTATATAGTGTTGACACATCTAGGGTTAAACCCTAATGTGTCATGACTCTTCATTTCCATGACCCATGGGTTTGTAACTCCCATGGAGCATCCATGGAGCATCCTATGGGTGGAACCCAACTTGATGATCCATGGAGCCTTTAAGCCCACTATACAAGATATGGATGATTTACTTAATCAACCCATATATTTAATTAGTTATCTTTTGATCACTTAATTAATTCTAAATTAATTCTTGATCAAACTAATCAAATAATATTATTAATATATTAGAACTTATAATATATTAATAATCTCCAAGCGTTATTTCTCTCATTTAGTTTATCCAATTGCATGGTGCCATGCAACCCAAATGGACCATGCTGGGTCGGGTCAAGTACATACCAGAAATAGTTATGGACTTAGACACCTTATCCAACAGTCTCCCACTTGGATAAGTCTAGTAACTATTACTGCAAGTATGACTTCAGGAACCGATCGGCAATCGTAGCTCTTTACAAGGTTTCTCGAAACTTGAGAAGATGATGGTACACCATTTAAGATAAGTGATCATATAATCCTCTGTTCTAGATATCAGTCGGACAAATACATGGAACAATGTCTTATTGTCCAACATTTGTTTCCCGATTTCCGATTTGTTTGACAAGGAACTTTATTGAACACATCAATTTAGTTCTGACCGGGCCCGGTACATAGGTCAAAACAAAATCATCGAGGGGCCCAGATATCAGCTTCTAATCCAAGAAGGAACAGATAAAATTCGACTCATATGTTTGTTCTACTACTCATTGAATTACACATAAGAGCACGATTTTATAACATCGAGTTACCAATGCGTTTTTCGTACAATCAATGCATAACCAACTCGTAAGTAACAAATCATATCTCTAGGTTTAAAGACTTATATGATATTACCATCTCACGATCACTCGAGATAGAATTCCGTGAAGTGATTCCAGTGAGCGTGGGTTGAGTCCAATGCTCAGAACTTATGAGCACTCATGATTGTTGTAGCCTTGTCCTAGACCTCTACAACCAATCATGACAGTCTTGATTCATACCTACTTCCGACATATGACCGACTGTGGAGGTTTGAATAATATGTTAAACCAAACAAAATTATCCTGGAAGTCAAAACATGCAAAAGAAATATAGTAAACGATCGACAAGAGATAGCAACACTTTACTCATAAATAAAACACTTTTATTCATCATCAAATGTCAATTACACTTTACAAATTTCAAGATTATCTAACTACTAAATCTAATATCATCCTTCAGCCCTATGCTACGAGCATGCTGGAGATGCTTAACCCGAGTCAGTCCCTTCGTGAGGGGATCTGCCGGATTCTCATCTGATGATACCCTCTTTGCCACGAGGATTCCTTCTTCGATCCGATGTCTGATGAAATGGTATTTTTTGTCGATGTATCTGGATCTCCCGTGATCCCTTGGTTCCTTGGCTAAGGCAACAGCACTTTCACTATCACAGAAAATTTCCATCGGCTCTTTAATAGCTGGTACAACTCCAAGGTCTCCAATGAAGTTCCTCAGCCATAACGCCTCCTTTGCCGCTTCGCTAGCTGCAATATACTCTGATTCACAAGTAGAATCTGCCACTGTCTCTTGCTTGGAACTCTTCCAAGAAATTGCTCCTCCATTTAGGGTAAAGACCCAGCCCGACTGAGAGCGGAAGTTATCCCTATCAGTCTGGAAGCTAGCATCACTATACCCTACAACTCTCAAGTCATTACTCCCACCGAGGGTAAGGACCCAGTCCTTAGTCCTTCGTAGGTACTTGAGAATATTCTTTACTGCAATCCAGTGTGCCTTGCCAGGGTTCCCCTGAAACCTGCTAACCATGCTCAAGGCAAAGGCTACATCAGGTCGAGTACACGTCATAGCATACATGATCGAACCTACAGCCGAAGCATAAGGTATTCGACTCATTTCTGCTATCTCAGCCTCAGTGCTAGGGCTTTGTGTCTTACTCAGCTTGGCGCTACTCTGGATGGGTAACTCTCCTTTCTTGGAGTCTTGCATTCTGAATCTCTTCAGAATCTTCTCCAAGTAGGTACTTTGACTAAGTCCAATTAGTCTTTTACTCCGATCTCTCAAGATCCTTATCCCCAGAATATAGGCAGCTTCACCAAGGTCCTTCATAGCGAAACACTTTCCAAGCCAGGACTTTACTTCCTGCAGGGTTGGAATGTCGTTTCCTATGAGTAGTATGTCATCATCATAGTCCACTCCAGGAATTTGAGAGAAGCCCTTTGCAACCAGTCTAGCCTTATAAGTGTGTACTTTACCATCCATGTTGGTCTTCTTCTTGAAAACCCATTTGCACCCTACAGTCTTTCGACCTGGTACATTCTCAACCAAGTTCCAATCTTGATTGTCATACATGGATTGTATCTCGCTATCCATAGCCTCTTTCCATTTGGCAGACTCGGGACCCGCCATGGCTTCCTCGTAGCTGTTACGGTCATCTTGACTTACTAGTGTCTCATCACTAATAAGTGTCTCACCTTCTGCAGTAATATGGAATCCATAGTAATGCTCAGGTGCACTCCTAACTCTCGTGGAACGCCTCAGAGGTACAGATTCGTCAATTGGCTCAACAGGAGTTTCCTCCTCAAGTTGAGGGCTAGAGTTTGAAGTTCCTTCACCACTTGACTCTTGAATTTCTTCAAGATCAACTTGCCTCCCACTGTCTCTTTGGCTTATAAACTCTCTCTCTCGAAAGACTCCTCTTCTTGCTACAAAGACCACGTTGTCACTAGGTCTGTAGAAGAGGTAACCAAAGGATTGCTGTGGGTAGCCGATGAAAATACACCTCTCGCTTCGGGGTACGAGCTTATCATGAGTCTCGCGTCTCACGAAAGCCTCGCAGCCCCAAATCTTGATGTGGTCTAGTTTAGGTACTTTACCAGTCCACATCTCGTGAGGAGTTTTGGCAACTTTCTTTGTAGGGACTAGATTAAGGATATGGGCGGCAGTCTCTAAGGCATACCCCCAGAATGAGATTGGTAGCGAAGCTCGACTCATCATGGAACGAACCATGTCCAACAAGGTTCGATTACGCCTCTCAGCCACACCATTCAACTGCGGTGTCCTGGGAGGTGTCAATTGTGAGACAATCCCACATTCCTTTAGATAGTCGAGGAACTCTGAACTAAGATACTCACCACCCCGATCGGATCGAAGCATCTTAATGTTCCTGCCCAATTGATTCTCGACTTCCTGTTTAAATTCCTTAAACTTCTCGAAAGTCTCTGACTTATGCTTGATTAAGTAGACATATCCATATCTTGTAACACCGTGATTTTCAAGACAAAAAAAAATATTTAAATAATCAATTTAATATTAATACACTTGTTTAAAACCTCATTCATAATAGATTTACAAAACGTAGTTTCATTTTCAGTTAAATAGGAAACCAGGATCCTCTAAAACACAACTCTTTCTTCGGTGTGTACAATCGAACCGTTGCCATCCCGCGTTACTGTAAGAACCTGAAACAACATAACATAAACAACGTAAGCACGAAGCTTAGTGAGTTCCCCAATATACACCTTACGCACGTACGCCTTTCCAGGCCCTGACCTTCCGGTCTACTGCACAATGCCTTCCGGCCCATGAGATAATCGCCTTCCGGCCCATAAGATATTTGCCTTCCGGCCCATAAGATAATTGCCTTTCGGCCCATAAGATATTTGCCTTCCGGCCCATAAGATAATTGCCTTCCGGCCCATAAAATAACTGCCTTCCGGCCCATACACATATGTAACACATAATACAAATACTCTAACACATAAAACACATATATCATATATCAACCTGCCTTCCGGCCCGTAACATACTCTAACACATAAAGCACATATATCCTATATCATACCTGACCTTTCCGTCACATAATACTTTGCCTTCCGGCCCATATATAAACATGTACATCACGCGTAGCAGCTAACTTTCCATTTATAGCATATAAACATAACACATAACATACTTGACCTTCCGGTCACACAATCAAACCCTTCCGGGTGAAGTATAGTGAGAAGACTCACCTCGCGGATACTGGAAGATAACAACTCCTGAAATCCCTTGCACTTGATCCTCCGAGCTACAAGCTCCCTGTAACATCATATATCTCTTTATTAATACTTCTATCTTCCATGTTAACTGCCCCTAAGAAATCACACCGGTCAACTCTGGTCAACGGCCATCTCCACTGGACTCGGCGAGTACCCTGGCGACTCGGCGAGTCTAGTCGTCCTCACAAATTCCTGAATGTTCCCTTTCTACTCGTCGAGTATCCCTCTTGACTCGACGAGGTCCTCGTGGAAGAATCGCGGGGCCACCCCGACTCTACTCGCCGAGTCTGAAGAACAAACTCGGCGAGTCCCAGTGAATCTTCAAGCTACTCGCCGAGTCTGCTCATCCGACTCGGCGAGTCCACGCCATGCAGTCGATCGAACTGCTTCCTGAGATACATTTATTCCCGAATATACAAACATGGGACCTTCTGGACCTCTAAGGGTCCTAATACAAGGTTATAAACATTGGATAACGACACAACAATCCATCTAATCTCCAAATGGGTTTCATAAACCCTAAATTCGTGTACACATCAAAATAACAGGAATGATCCGAAACATAACCTGAAAACGTACTCTCTGTGTCCCCAAACCTCAGAACTCGACCCCCTTGATCTTCCTTTGGCCAAAATCCTTCCTCTTCTTGCACCACAATTCCTTCAAAGTCAATAATGGCCTTCAAGCTTGCTCTAGATGCCACAGTCGTTTAGGGTTCTCCTCAATCGGCCAAAAGATGTTAAATGACGACATAACAACCCTTATATACGACCCAATACGAAACGGCTAGGGTTTCCGCTGAACAGCGTCGACTCGCCGAGTCCATACCTGGACTCGTCGAGTCCAGTCGCGAACCCGCGACCAAATCTGCGACCCTACTCGGCGAGTCTGGCTCCAACTCGCCGAGTCTCCCCTTTAAAACACCCCAAAATGCAATTTAACAATACTTGAGATTTTGGGCTGTTACATATCTACTGTAATCATCGGTAAAAGTCAAATAATAACGATTAGCATCCCTTGTGGTATGTTTGAATGGTCCACACACATCCGTGTGTATAAGGTCCAACAAACCTTCACCCCTTTCACACGAGCCTGTGAAGGGTGACTTTGTCATTTTTCCAAGTAAGCATGATTCGCAACTATCATTTGACTTCAGGTCAAACGACTCCAAGACTCCATCCTTTTGGAGTTGGCCTATGCGTTTCTTGCTTATATGTCCAAGACGACAATGCCATAATGATGCTTTATCCAAGTTATTATTATTAGTAGAATCAATACACAAAACATTATTTCCTAAGTTATCTACAATAGATACAGCTTCATACACACCATCACAAGGTAATGCTTTAAAATAAAGTACATTATTAAAGAAAGCATTAATCGAACCAACTTCATTATCAAACGAAAAGGTGAAACCTTGTTTGTACAATGCATGAAAGGAAATAATATTTCTTTCCATTTCTGGCGAATAACAACATTTATTCAAATCTAAATTTAACCCACTACTTAGCGATAAAGTATAAACTCCAATCTTGGTGACAGGTGTAACTTTCCTATTCCCCATGATTAAGTTTATTCTTCCTTGCTCCACATTCTCACTTCTTTCCAGTCCCTACAAGTCACAACAAATATGAATACCGCAACCTGTATCAAGGACCCAAGATTTCGAATGGGGTGAGTTATTAGAAATGATAGTGTAAATACCTGCATGGTTGGGTTTGACTTTCCCATCCTTCACATCTTGCTGGTACTTTGGGCAGTTTCGCTTCCAATGAGCTTTTTCGTGGCAATAGAAGCATTCAGCCTCTTTTGGGTCAGAAGAAGGAGTAATGAAACCTTTCTTGGTTCCACTTGAAGAAGAGCCATCAAGGGTCCGAGCCTTGGTACCCTTTGAAGATCTCTTTCTCTTCCTCCCTCGACTCTGCCCGATTGCCAAGACCGGAGTTGTTTCTGGAGTAGGAGTGATAGCAACCGACTTCCCCTTAAGACCTGTTTCTGCGGTCTTGAGAAGTCCCTGAAGTTTGCTGAGGGTGACCTCTTCCTTGTTCATGTGATATGTCATGCGGAATTGATCATAGCACGATGGTAAGGATTGCAAAATGATATCTATTGCAAGCTCCTCAGGGAAGTTCACATTAAGCTTCAGCAACCGATCCACATACCTTTGCATTTTCTGCATGTGGCTCGTGACGGACTCTCCGTCCTTCATCATGGTTGTTATCATGGAGCAGATGACTTCGTACCTCTCTTGTCGTGCACTTTGATGGTATCTTTCCATCAAATCTTGGTGCATTTCATAAGGGTAGAAATCTTCATAAGACTTTTGGAGTTCAGCTATCATGGTGGCCAACATGATGCAAGCCACCTTGGTTGCATCTCTTTCATGAGTATGAAAGTCAGCGATCTCCAGGGGAGTTGCAGTGGACTCGTCAATTTCCTTAAGCTCCTTGTCAAGGACATATTCTTTGTCCTCGTAGCGGGTAATCATCCTGATGTTTCTGATCCACTTATTGAAGTTGGATCCATCAAAGGTGACTTTCCCACATAGACTCATAAGAGTAAAGGAGCCATTAGGATTCGAGCCAGAAGCATTAGTTGAAGACATCTGAAAAGGAAGAACAAGTTTAGTTTAGATTTAAGAGAGTCCTTAATAAAACACCCAAATGTAATATTAAGGCTAGGATCCAATCACAATATAATATAACTTAGAAGAGGTATGCCGTAATCTAAGCTATACCATATTTGAAAGGTAGGTGAATGACGATTCACCAATTTCCACCACGAAAACCGAAATATTAAATATTTAGTTTTTATTGGTTTTAGAAATTCCTAGATTCTTTGAGATCCAATGAACTTTTCAAAGGCATGTTTCGATCTCGGGAGTGCCCTCCAGGTTTTGTGACTGGGATGCCGAGGATCACAAAACGAGGTGTGAAGTAACCATGCAAATCACTTGGTACCCTTAAAGTTTATCACTCAATCGATGTGCCGGTAAACCACACACGCTCCACCGATACTATAATAAACCTTAAGTCACCCTTTACCTACCTTGTTAAGTCCAAGTTAGTGTGCCGGTTAACCACACACGCTCCACCAACGACTCAGACAAAGTGTAAAGTGTAATTTCATGGATTAGCACCTTATTCACATTTTTCCTAAAGTAACTAAGATTGGGAATTTAATAAACGTTTAGTTACTTTATTATATTCATCATACTTTGAATGAGAATTTATAAGTCCTTGTCTTACCCGTTCGGCTAATGACCCTCCACCAGTCAAGCAAGCGGTGGGTGAGAATATTCACCCATTAAGTCACCATTTTATAGGCAACAACCATATACCCACCTTATAGACCGGCTTCGTGAATAAGGCGTACTAGCGGTAAGACGACTTGTTCTTATACATATATATATATATATATATATATATATATATATATATATATATATATATAATTATTAAATCATCATAATATAAGTATAAGGGTTGAATTTTAACTTTTAAAATTCTAGGGGTTGGAACTAAAGTTTTAACTTAACTTTACTTGTTCCAAAACTTGAGGGCAAGTTTTGTAACTTTCAAAACTTTTCATTTCTTGTAACTTATGAGTTTAATAGAGTCATAAAATGAAGACTCTTCATTTTTATAACTCTTGTGTTTTCTTAATGGTTTTAACTCAAGTGTGACTCTTGGTTTTCCATAACTTAAGGATAAGTTATGGACTCCATTAAAACATATTATGATCAAGAATTAAACTACCAAATAGGTTACAAATAATTCCTATGATCATCTAAAACATCATAAGAACAAGAACATGAATATGAACACAATCAAAAATTACATAAAACTTTGTAATTTTGATAACTAGTTGTTGTAAATGAATTAGCAAGACATTACACCACCAAAAACAAGTTTACATTTACTAAAACAGTTTAGGGTAATGTTTCTAATTCATTTTCCAGCAACTGAATCGAAATTCTGCACTCATTCGACCCTACTCGCCGAGTGCATGAACATGACTCGCCGAGTTGGTTGAAGATACACATGGACTCGACGAGTCCCCCTATAGACTCGACGAGTCCGATCGCAGACAGCAAATTTTCGATTCTGTTTTCAACTTTTAAGAACAAATAAGAACAAACAAGCCTAGGCTCTGATACCACTGATGGGTTTTGAGCATTCTAACACTTCCTAAGTGTACATGCAACCCTAATAACCTTGGATCTATGTTTGTCTAATTTGTCATACAAAGTTGATTTCCAAGGTTATATTCCTATCTAGCATACATGGGGAACAATTTTAACATAAAGTATAGATAGAATAACTTACCTTGTTGTTGCTTGTGTTCCTTGAAACCTTGTGAGCCTAGCACCCCAAGTGGTGATGCCTCAAATGCTTCACACAACACCAAATGCTCTTGGAAGAACTTATGAGAGTATACTCACTTCTTCAAATCGGCTAAGCCCTCTATTTCTTTGTTGCAACCGATTTTGGTGGAGATTATGCTTCTTATATAGTGTTGACACATCTAGGGTTAAACCCTAATGTGTCATGACTCTTCATTTCCATGAACCATGGGTTTGTAACTCCCATGGAGCATCCATGGAGCATCCTATGGGTGGAACCCAACTTGATGATCCATGGAGCCTTTAAGCCCACTATACAAGATATGGATGATTTACTTAATCAACCCATATATTTAATTAGTTATCTTTTGATCACTTAATTAATTCTAAATTAATTCTTGATCAAACTAATCAAATAATATTATTAATATATTAGAACTTATAATATATTAATAATCTCCAAGCGTTATTTCTCTCATTTAGTTTATCCAATTGCATGGTGCCATGCAACCCAAATGGACCATGCCGGGTCGGGTCAAGTACATACCAGAAATAGTTATGGACTTAGACACCTTATCCAACAACCTTATCCAATAGTCTCCCACTTGGATAAGTCTAATAACTATAACTGCAAGTATGACTTCAGGAACCGATCGGCAATCGTAGCTCTTTTCAAGGTTTCTCGGAACTGAGAAGATGATGGTACGCCATTTAAGATAAGTGATCATATAATCCTCTGTTCTAGATATCAGTCGGACAAATACATGGAACAATGTCTTACTTATTGTCCAACAGTTTGTTTCCTGATTTCCGATTTATTTGACAAAGAACTTAATTGAACACATCAACTTAGTTCTGACCGGGCCCGGTACATGGGTCAAAACAAAATCATCGAGGGGCCCAGATATCAGCTTCTAATCCAAGAAGAAATAGATAAACTTCGACTCATATGTTTGTTCTACCACTCATTGAATTACACACATGAGCATGATTTATAACATCGAGCTACCAATGCGTTTTCATACAATCAATGCATAACCAACTTGTAAGTAACAAATCATATCTCTAGGTTTGAAGACTTATATGATATTACCATCTCACGATCACTCGAGATATAATTCCATGAAGTGATTCCAGTGAGCGTGGGTTGAGTCCAATGCTCAGAACTTATGAGCACTCATGATTGTTGTAGCCTTGTCCTAGACCTCTACAACCAATCATGACAGTCTTGATTCATACCTACTTCCGACATATGACCGACTGTGGAGGTTTGAATAATATGTTAAACCAAACAAAATTATCCTGGAAGTCAAAACATGCAAAAGAAATATAGTAAACGATCGACAAGAGATAGCAACACTTTACTCATAAATAAAACACTTTTATTCATCATCAAATGTCAATTACACTTTACAAATTTCAAGATTATCTAACTACTAAATCTAATATCATCCTTCAGCCCTATGCTCCGAGCATGCTGGAGATGCTTAACCCGAGTCAGTCCCTTCGTGAGGGGATCTGCCGGATTCTCCTCTGATGATACCCTCTTTGCCACGAGGATTCCTTCTTCGATCCGATGTCTGATGAAATGGTATTTTCTGTCGATGTATCTGGATCTCCCGTGATCCCTTGGTTCCTTGGCTAAGGCAACAGCACTTTCACTATCACAGAAAATTTCCATCGGCTCTTTAATAGCTGGTACAACTCCAAGGTCTCCAATGAAGTTCCTCAGCCATAATGCCTCCTTTGCCGCTTCGCTAGCTGCAATATACTCTGATTCACAAGTAGAATCTGCCACTGTCTCTTGCTTGGAACTCTTCCAAGAAATTGCTCCTCCATTTAGGGTAAAGACCCAGCCCGACTGAGAGCGGAAGTTATCCCTATCAGTCTGGAAGCTAGCATCACTATACCCTACAACTCTCAAGTCATTACTCCCACCGAGGGTAAGGACCCAGTCCTTAGTCCTTCGTAGGTACTTGAGAATATTCTTTACCGCAATCCAGTGTGCCTTGCCAGGGTTCCCCTGAAACCTGCTAACCATGCTCAAGGCAAAGGCTACATCAGGTCGAGTACACGTCATAGCATACATGATCGAACCTACAGCCGAAGCATAAGGTATTCGACTCATTTCTACTATCTCAGCCTCAGTGCTAGGGCTTTGTGTCTTACTCAGCTTGGCGCTACTCTGGATGGGTAACTCTCCTTTCTTGGAGTCTTGCATTCTGAATCTCTTCAGAATCTTCTCCAAGTAGGTACTTTGACTAAGTCCAATTAGTCTTTTACTCCGATCTCTCAAGATCCTTATCCCCAGAATATAGGCAGCTTCACCAAGGTCCTTCATAGCGAAACACTTTCCAAGCCAGGACTTTACTTCCTGCAGGGTTGGAATGTCGTTTCCTATGAGTAGTATGTCATCCACATACAATACCAAAAAGCTAACTATACTCCCACTAGCCTTGACATATACACAAGATTCATCTTCACTCCTAGAAAAGCCAAATTCCTTGACCTTTTCATCAAAGCAAAGATTCCATCTGCGAGGTGCTTGCTTTAATCCATAAATGGATTTCTCAAGCTTACACACTCTATTGGGGTACTCGTAACTGACAAAACCCTCTGGCTGACTCATGTAAACATCTTCAGCCAACTTTCCATTAACGAAAGCAGTTTTGACATCCCTTTGCCAAATTTCATAGTCATGAAATGCGGCTATGGCTAACAGAACCCGAATAGACTTAATCTTGGCTACCGGAGAAAAGGTCTCATCATAGTCCACTCCAGGAATTTGAGAGAAGCCCTTTGCAACCAATCTAGCCTTATAAGTGTGTACTTTACCATCCATGTCGGTCTTCTTCTTGAAAACCCATTTGCACCCTACAGTCTTTCGACCTGGTACATTCTCAACCAAGTTCCAATCTTGATTGTCATACATGGATTGTATCTCGCTATCCATAACCTCTTTCCATTTGGCAGACTCGGGACCCGCCATGGCTTCCTCGTAGCTGTTAGGGTCATCTTGACTTACTAGTGTCTCATCACTAATAAGTGTCTCACCTTCTACAGTAATATGGAATCCATAGTAATGCTCAGGTGCACTCCTAACTCTCGTGGAACGCCTCAGAGGTACAGATTCGTCAATTGGCTCAACAGGAGTTTCCTCCTCAAGTTGAGGGCTAGAGTTTGAAGTTCCTTCACCACTTGACTCTTGAATTTCTTCAAGATCAACTTGCCTCCCACTGTCTCTTTGGCTTATAAACTCTCTCTCTCGAAAGACTCCTCTTCTTGCTACAAAGACCACGTTGTCACTAGGTCTGTAGAAGAGGTAACCAAAGGATTGCTGTGGGTAGCCGATGAAAATACACCTCTCGCTTCGGGGTTCGAGCTTATCATGAGTCTCGCGTCTCACGAAAGCCTCGCAGCCCCAAATCTTGATGTGGTCTAGTTTAGGTACTTTACCAGTCCACATCTCGTGAGGAGTTTTGGCAACTTTCTTTGTAGGGACTAGATTAAGGATATGGGCGGCAGTCTCTAAGGCATACCCCCAGAATGAGATTGGTAGCGAAGCTCGACTCATCATGGAACGAACCATGTCCAACAAGGTTCGATTACGCCTCTCAGCCACACCATTCAACTGCGGTGTCCTGGGAGGTGTCAATTGTGAGACAATCCCACATTCCTTTAGATAGTCGAGGAACTCTGAACTAAGATACTCACCACCCCGATCGGATCGAAGCATCTTAATGTTCCTGCCCAATTGATTCTCGACTTCCTGTTTAAATTCCTTAAACTTCTCGAAAGTCTCTGACTTATGCTTGATTAAGTAGACATATCCATATCTTGTAACACCGTGATTTTCAAGACAAAAAAATATATTTAAATAATCAATTTAATATTAATACACTTGTTTAAAACCTCATTCATAATAGATTTACAAAACGTAGTTTCATTTTCAGTTAAATAGGAAACCAGGATCCTCTAAAACACAACTCTTTCTTCGGTGTGTACAATCGAACCGTTGCCATCCCGCGTTACTGTAAGAACCTGAAACAACATAACATAAACAACGTAAGCACGAAGCTTAGTGAGTTCCCCAATATACACCTTACGCACGTACGCCTTTCCAGGCCCTGACCTTCCGGTCTACTGCACAATGCCTTCCGGCCCATGAGATAATCGCCTTCCGGCCCATAAGATATTTGCCTTTCGACCCATAAGATAATTGCCTTCCGGCCCATAAGATATTTGCCTTCCGGCCCATAAGATAATTGCCTTCCGGCCCATAAAATAACTGCCTTCCGGCCCATACACATATGTAACACATAATACAAATACTCTAACACATAAAACACATATATCATATATCAACCTGCCTTCCGGCCCGTAACATACTCTAACACATAAAGCACATATATCATATATCATACCTGACCTTTCCGTCACATAATACTTTGCCTTCCGGCCCATATATAAACATGTACATCACGCGTAGCAACTAACTTTCCATTTATAGCATATAAACATAACACATAACATACTTGACCTTCCGGTCACACAATCAAACCCTTCCGGGTGAAGTATAGTGAGAAGACTCACCTCGCGGATACTGGAAGATAACAACTCCTGAAATCCCTTGCACTTGATCCTCCGAGCTACAAGCTCCCTGTAACATCATATATCTCTTTATTAATACTTCTATCTTCCATGTTAACTGCCCCTAAGAAATCACACCGGTCAACTCTGGTCAACGGCCATCTCGACTGGACTCGGCGAGTACCCTGGCGACTCGACGAGTCTAGTCGTCCTCACAAATTCCTGAATGTTCCCTTTCTACTCGTCGGGTATCCCTCTTGACTCGACGAGGTCCTCGTGGAAGAATCGCGGGGCCACCCCGACTTTACTCGCCGAGTCTGAAGAACAAACTCGGCGAGTCCTAGTGAATCTTCAAGCTACTCGCCGAGTCTGCTCATCCGACTCGGCGAGTCCACGCCATGCAGTCGATCGAACTGCTTCCTGAGATACATTTATTCCCGAATATACAAACATGGGACCTTCTGGACCTCTAAGGGTCCTAATACAAGGTTATAAACATTGGATAACGACACAACAATCCATCTAATCTCCAAATGGGTTTCATAAACCCTAAATTCGTGTACACATCAAAATAACAGGAATGATCCGAAACATAACCTGAAAACGTACTCTCTGTGTCCCCAAACCTCAGAACTCGACCCCCTTGATCTTCCTTTGGCCAAAATCCTTCCTCTTCTTGCACCACAATTCCTTCAAAGTCAATAATGGCCTTCAAGCTTGCTCTAGATGCCACAGTCGTTTAGGGTTCTCCTCAATCGGCCAAAAGACGTGAAATGACGACATAACAACCCTTATATACGACCCAATACGAAACGGCTAGGGTTTCCGCTGAACAGCGTCGACTCGCCGAGTCCATACCTGGACTCGTCGAGTCCAGTCGCGAACCCGCGACCAAATCTGCGACCCTACTCGGCGAGTCTGGCTCCAACTCGCTGAGTCTCCCCTTTAAAACACCCCAAAATGCAATTTAACAATACTTGAGATTTTGGGCTGTTACAATTCTCCCCCACTAGAATTAGACTTCGCCCTCGAAGTCTCACTCTGAAAATAGTTCTGGATGCTGCTCCCGCATCACACGTTTCAGCTTCCCTAAACACTTCCGATATCTTCCGAGGTTGCCACTGAATCAATACCAGAGGTACCTCCTTGTTCCTCAGAAACTTGATCTTCCGATCCCTGATGGCCACTGGCCTCTCGGCGTAACACAGGCTCGCATCCACCTAATCGTTCTCTAGTAGAACCACCGGTGACTCATCTGCTATACACCTCTTCAATTGCGACACCTAAAAGTGTCATGGATCCATCCAAATTCCGTTGGCAGCTCCAACCGGTATGCCACTTTTCCTACCTTCGCACCTTCACGCAAAGACCCAACATACCGGCCCCTACTTACCCCTCTTCCTGGATCCAAACACCCCTTCCCAGGGAGAGACCGTCAGGAATACGAAGTCGCCGACCTGAACCACATGCTCGCAACGGCGTCTGTCTGCATAACCTTCCTGTCAACTCTAAATGATCTTTAACCTCTGATTAGCCTGACGCATCTACTCTGTCGACCAAAACACGATCGATGCACTATCCACCACTTCCTGCAACCGAGAATTACCCAAGACGCGAGTCTGCTCTAAATCTCAATGATCACACGACTCATAAGGCTTATGAAACTCTGAATTACCGGTTCCCCGATCCTAAGCCCACTTTATCCATATCGGACAACTGAGGGACCCATTCTCAATCTTAGGGCAACTCTCACGAGTTCTCTTCCTGCAAACACCTACCCTGGCTGCATTAGCCCCAACATACCTTTCCCTTCCCTCACTTAGTGAAACCCGCTTGACAACCTTGACACTACTCCCTGTATCACACATGCACTGGATCTGCTCGCAAGGACTCTCGAGTCCATGCATTACCTTTCCTCAACGAACGAGATTCCGACATCACCTTCCATGCAACAGCTCAAAGGGCGGCATACTAATGCACTAATGATGGCTGTTAATATGGAACAACTCAACCATAGATAATTACGTACCGCGGCTTCCTCCGACAGCTAATACACATGCCCGAAACATGTCTTCGAACGTCCGCATCGTTCGCCCTCTCTAAAGTGTCCTCAGATGTCATCATGATAAGCTCCTTTCCCATATTCCTCTTCAAGACTAAGTACCAGATCAACTTTTGGCTCCACATCTGAGCCCCCAACGGTCACCCATATCGCGATCCAAATATTCCACTGACTTTTCTCCCCGTGATCACTATCCCGACCCAGTGACACGTAAGTCACAAAGTCTTCTTTTCCTCGTGAGAGAAAATACAATCCCACCGAGGATCGTCTCAACTCTAATCTCTGGTTTCTGCTGTGCCGCTTCCTTGCATATCTCCTCGCATCTACCGACAGAGACGTAGACCCCCCCCCCCCCCGTCTCGCCCCCGACTCAACATCCAAGCTCCAAAGACTCAATACCAGGGCTACCCGAACTCGAAACTCTTCCACCTCATACGCTGCTCGAAAATATCCAACATAAAAATTCTCTTGCCACCCAGTGAGTACTGCAACTCCACGCAGTATCACAACACCCTCTGACTAGTGAGTATTGCGACTCGAACATCCACCACAGACTATGGAGGCCATCAACATAACGAACGCCCATCTTGCGAAAATCCACCCTCTCAACTAATCTCCCTGAATGCCCATACTCGAAGACTCCTACTAAATCCGCAGATACCTAATATGCCACACGTCGATTCAATTCGGGACTCCCGAATAACTCCAAAATAAGGATATCATACCCGAATATCCCATAATACTACCACCACCACTGATCTCCTGCACCCCCATAATTAAATCTATATTTTCCCCGCCTTACAACCTTGGTGCATCTAATTTCTCGATTGGAATGCGAGATAACGTTGACGTACGAAATGCGCTGATAATTCTCCAAATCCCTTTTTCCCGACACTCAAAACCCAAACAAGGATATGCATACCGACTCCAGAAGTTGACTGCCCAATCATTCTCTATCTTCTTGCAACAACACTAATCACCTGTCATGAATTCGTTCGTTCTCCTCTTCAAGTACTTCACGCATTAACTCACTCTGACCCCTTTACTCGATCATCGACACCTCTGGTCTCATGATTTCCTACTGCATCTCTATACTCCACTTATAACTACTCTTGGCAATTCTTTGTTTTCTACGTACCGCACCCGGTTCTCCCCCACTAGGGTTCGAACCGTCACTAGTTAGCATACCATCAACCCACGACTATCTTTCACCAGCGAAATCGTACCTGCTCCAGGAAAGTGCTATGCAACGCCCAATAGTCCCTCCCCTTATGAAGTCAATCAACCCTCTATACTCTGAACCTCTGGTTAACTCTCCAAGAACTTCTCATCACGGCTGTCTCTAATCGTTCCAAATCCCATACCAATCTAATACTAAGCACCTGCTCTGCTCGATAACATCTTTGACTCGTAGACTGCACCGCAAAATCATCGTTCCTCTCAGCTCAACTCATCAACCCATATCCACGCCGGATTTGTCCCAAGAACAGGAACTCACTCTCAACATAGACGAAACTCTCTGCACTGCAAAACTCGACTGAACTCTTCACTGCTACCACTATAACACAACCTGTCATTCTCAATTAGGTGTGGTGTGGTTCTCGACTACCTCGGTCCCAACTGACTGTCTGCTCACGGTAAATCACTGTCTCGCGGCACACCCGCTACCTGATACTCTGAGGGAAGTCATTATCAATAACTACTTGCAGGGTGTACTCCCAAATCCAAAACTGAAACACCAGGCCTCTCGTGTCTTGCACCCGAACATAAATGGCACTACCCACCTAGAAGGTGACCTCTCCTCTATCGACTGATTTCTCGACTCAGACCGAAATTTTCCTCTCCCTTTAACTCCCTACCACAATACTCTGATAGGTACTCGTCTTTCCCCTCAAGGAACGCCTCTCCATCCTCAATCATGGTCTACAGGCCTAAAACCCATAGCGTCCGATCTCTACCTCATCGATCCTAACCGGATAACAAGATAGTCACCAACATCATCCACTACGAACTACGATACTCATCCCATGACATCCCTTCTCAATTTGCTTCGGTGCATGGTGCCTGAACCATTGTATTACTCCTCAATCTGTTCCGACGTATGGTACACGAACCATAACATCACTCTGTAATCCGCTCCGATGTATGGTGCTCGATCCACAACATCCATCCTCAATCTGTCCCGATGTATGGTACCCGGACCATAACATCGCTCCGCAGTCCGCTCCGACGTATCGTATTCGAACCATAACATCACTCCTCAATCTGTTCCTTAGGACCTTCAGAATGCTCCCTGTATCAAGTATGGGTCCTCTGCTTTCAGTAGTACGGGCCCATACTACCTGCCACATCTACCCATACTTTCCACACGAACCATCCCAGAGTTCCTAAGTAGCTGATCGACCTGCTCTTTTCACCAATCCCATCTTGCATGCTCGCTCCCCAGCGAAATCCTCTACTCTACCCGCGCACCCATCTTGGCTAGGTTTAATCTCTAGCCCCTTCCGCCGTCCTCCCACTTCTTTGCTATCAGCTGCTGAAGAGCTCCTAATGATGCCAAACATCTACCTCCTGAGTATCGTCATACTCACTTAGTAGCTGTCTCCCATCATCGAGAACTCCACAAAGCACGAAGCAAGCAGCATTCGAGCATCGAAGCATACATAGGACTCCCTAGCTGTGATAGCTCCACCTTCTCGGCTCATCCTCGGAAGTACCACTGTACTCTGTAGCTCTACCCCTCGTGCATTCTAACTAGATACACTCACTCATCACATACACACAAAAGCATAACGCACATATAACCACAAACCCTAGACTAAGGCATCACAAATCAGGCCACTCTAGTCCTAAGATATGAAATACCTAGCCTGTCTCTAACATGCAATAGTATCTCATAAATGCATAATAAATATTTCGTAACACAAAAGTAAGGGTATTTTGGGAAATCACCGTTTGGCTCTGGCTGATTGTACACACTGCTCTTTCTTGCTTTCTCTTTGAACTCTTATTCACTTTTAGAAAACCATTTATTTGGAAAACTTTTTCTTACTTCCTCAGTTTGAGTCCAGATTTACCCGTAGGCGCGTCCGAATCCCTCAAACCAAGGCTCTGATACCAATTGTAACACCGTGATTTTCAAGACAAAAAAAAATATTTAAATAATCAATTTAATATTAATACACTTGTTTAAAACCTCATTCATAATAGATTTACAAAACGTAGTTTCATTTTCAGTTAAATAGGAAACCAAGATCCTCTAAAACACAACTCTTTCTTCGGTGTGTACAATCGAACCGTTGCCATCCCGCGTTACTGTAAGAACCTGAAACAACATAACATAAACAACGTAAGCACGAAGCTTAGTGAGTTCCCCAATATACACCTTACGCACGTACGCCTTTCCAGGCCCTGACCTTCCGGCCCATGAGATAATCGCCTTCCGGCCCATAAGATATTTGCTTTTCGGCCCATAAGATAATTGCCTTCCGGCCCATAAGATATTTGCCTTCCGGCCCATAAGATAATTGCCTTCCGGCCCATAAAATAACTGCCTTCCGGCCCATACACATATGTAACACATAATACAAATACTCTAACACATAAAACACATATATCATATATCAACCTGCCTTCCGGCCCGTAACATACTCTAACACATAAAGCACATATATCCTATATCATACCTGACCTTTCCGTCACATAATACTTTGCCTTCCGGCCCATATATAAACATGTACATCACGCGTAGCAGCTAACTTTCCATTTATAGCATATAAACATAACACATAACATACTTGACCTTCCGGTCACACAATCAAACCCTTCCGGGTGAAGTATAGTGAGAAGACTCACCTCGCGGATACTGGAAGATAACAACTCCTGAAATCCCTTGCACTTGATCCTCCGAGCTACAAGCTCCCTGTAACATCATATATCTCTTTATTAATACTTCTATCTTCCATGTTAACTGCCCCTAAGAAATCACACCGGTCAACTCTGGTCAACGGCCATCTCGACTGGACTCGGCGAGTACCCTGGCGACTCGGCGAGTCTAGTCGTCCTCACAAATTCCTGAATGTTCCCTTTCTACTTGTCGAGTATCCCTCTTGACTCGACGAGGTCCTCGTGGAATAATCGCGGGGCCACCCCGACTCTACTCGCCGAGTCTGAAGAACAAACTCGGCGAGTCCTAGTGAATCTTCAAGCTACTCGCCGAGTCTGCTCATCCGACTCGGCGAGTCCACGCCATGCAGTCGATCGAACTGCTTCCTGAGATACATTTATTCCCGAATATACAAACATGGGACCTTCTGGACCTCTAAGGGTCCTAATACAAGGTTATAAACATTGGATAACGACACAACAATCCATCTAATCTCCAAATGGGTTTCATAAACCCTAAATTCGTGTACACATCAAAATAACAGGAATGATCCGAAACATAACCTGAAAACGTACTCTCTGTGTCCCCAAACCTCAGAACTCGACCCCCTTGATCTTCCTTTGGCCAAAATCCTTCCTCTTCTTGCACCACAATTCCTTCAAAGTCAATAATGGCCTTCAAGCTTGCTCTAGATGCCACAGTCGTTTAGGGTTCTCCTCAATCGGCCAAAAGACGTGAAATGACGACATAACAACCCTTATATACGACCCAATACGAAACGGCTAGGGTTTCCGCTGAACAGCGTCGACTCGCCGAGTCCATACCTGGATTCGTCGAGTCCAGTTGCGAACCCGCGACCAAATCTGCGACCCTACTCGGCGAGTCTGGCTCCAACTCGCCGAGTCTCCCCTTTAAAACACCCCAAAATGCAATTTAACAATACTTGAGATTTTGGGCTGTTACAATTCTCCCCCACTAGAATTAGACTTCGCCCTCGAAGTCTCACTCTGAAAATAGTTCTGGATGCTGCTCCCGCATCACACGTTTCAGCTTCCCTAAACACTTCCGATATCTTCCGAGGTTGCCACTGAATCAATACCAGAGGTACCTCCTTGTTCCTCAGAAACTTGATCTTCCGATCCCTGATGGCCACTGGCCTCTCGGCGTAACACAGGCTCGCATCCACCTAATCGTTCTCTAGTAGAACCACCGGTGACTCATCTGCTATACACCTCTTCAATTGCGACACCTAAAAGTGTCATGGATCCATCCAAATTCCGTTGGCAGCTCCAACCGGTATGCCACTTTTCCTACCTTCGCACCTTCACGCAAAGACCCAACATACCGGCCCCTACTTACCCCTCTTCCTGGATCCAAACACCCCTTCCCAGGGAGAGACCGTCAGGAATACGAAGTCGCCGACCTGAACCACATGCTCGCAACGGCGTCTGTCTGCATAACCTTCCTGTCAACTCTAAACGATCTTTAACCTCTGATTAGCCTGACACATCTGCTCTGTCGACCAAAACACGATCGATGCACTATCCACCACTTCCTGCAACCGAGAATTACCCAAGACGCGACTCTGCTCTAAATCTCAATGATCACATGACTCATAAGGCTTATGAAACTCTGAATTACCGGTTCCCCGATCCTAAGCCCACTTTATCCATATCGGACAACTGAGGGACCCATTCTCAATCTTAGGGCAACTCTCACGAGTTCTCTTCCTGCAAACACCTACCCTGGCTGCATTAGCCCCAACATACCTTTCCCTTCCCTCACTTAGTGAAACCCTCTTGACAACCTTGACACTACTCCCTGTATCACACATGCACTGGATCTGCTCGCAAGGACTCTCGAGTCCATGCATTACCTTTCCTCAACGAACGAGATTCCGACATCACCTTCCATGCAACAACTCAAAGGGTGGCATACTAATGCACTAATGATGGCTGTTAATATGGAACAACTCAACCAATGATAATTACGTACCGCGGCTTCCTCCGACAGCTAATACACATGCCCGAAACATGTCTTCGAACGTCCGCATCGTTCGCCCTCTCTAAAGTGTCCTCAGATGTCATCATGATAAGCTCCTTTCCCATATTCCTCTTCAAGACTAAGTACCAGATCAACTTTTGGCTCCACATCTGAGCCCCCAACGGTCACCCATATCGCGATCCAAATATTCCACTGACTTTTCTCCCCGTGATCACTATCCCGACCCAGTGACACGTAAGTCACAAAGTCTTATTTTCCTCGTGAGAGAAAATACAATCCCACCGAGGATCGTCTCAACTCTAATCTCTGGTTTCTGCTGTGCCGCTTCCTTGCGTATCTCCTCGCATCTCCCGACAGAGACGTAGACCCCCCCCCCCCCGTCTCGCCCCCGACTCAACATCCAAGCTCCAAAGACTCAATACCAGGGCTACTCGAACTCGAAACTCTTCCACCTCATACGCTGCTCGAAAATATCCAACATAAAAATTCTCTTGCCACCCAGTGAGTACTGCAACTCCACGCAGTATCACAACACCCTCTGACTAGTGAGTATTGCGACTCGAACATCCACCACAGACTATGGAGGCCATCAACATAACGAACGCCCATCTTGCGAAAATCCACCCTCTCAACTAATCTCCCTGAATGCCCATACTCGAAGACTCCTACTAAATCCGCAGATACCTAATATGCCACACGTCGATTCAATTCGGGACTCCCGAATAACTCCAAAATAAGGATATCATACCTGAATATCCCAGAATACTACCACCACCACTGATCTCCTGCACCCCCATAATTAAATCTATATTTTCCCCGCCTTACAACCTTGGTGCATCTAATTTCTCGATTGGAATGCGAGATAATGTTGACGTACGAAATGCGCTGATAATTCTCCAAATCCCTTTTTCCCGACACTCAAAACCCAAACAAGGATACGCATACCGACTCCAGAAGTTGACTGCCCAATCATTCTCTATCTTCTTGCAACAACACCAATCACCTGTCATGAATACATTCGTTCTCCTCTTCAAGTACTTCACGCATTAACTCACTCTGACCCCTTTACTCGATCATCGACACCTCTGGTCTCATGATTTCCTACTGCATCTCTATACTCCACTTATAACTACTCTTGGCAATTCTTTGTTTTCTACGTACCGCACCCGGTTCTCCCCCACTAGGGTTCGAACCGTCACTAGTTAGCATACCATCAACCCACGACTATCTTTCACCAGCGAAATCGTACCTGCTCCAGGAAAGTGCTATGCAACGCCCAATAGTCCCTCCCCTTATGAAGTCAATCAACCCTCTATACTCTGAACCTCTGGTTAACTCTCCAAGAACTTCTCATCACGGCTGTCTCTAATCGTTCCAAATCCCATACCAATCTAATACTAAGCACCTGCTCTGCTCGATAACATCTTTGACTCGTAGACTGCACCGCAAAATCATCGTTCCTCTCAGCTCAACTCATCAACCCATATCCACGCCGGATTTGTCCCAAGAACAGGAACTCACTCTCAACATAGACGAAACTCTCTGCACTGCAAAACTCGACTGAACTCTTCACTGCTACCACTATAACACAACCTGTCATTCTCAATTAGGTGTGGTGTGGTTCTCGACTACCTCAGTCCCAACTGACTGTCTGCTCACGGTAAATCACTGTCTCGCGGCACACCCGCTACCTGATGCTCTGAGGGAAGTCATTATCAATAACTACTTGCAGGGTGTACTCCCAAATCCAAAACTGAAACACCAGGCCTCTCGTGTCTTGCACCCGAACATAAATGGCAATACCCACCTAGAAGGTGACCTCTCCTTTATCGACTGATTTCTCGACTCAGACCGAAATTTTCCTCTCCCTTTAACTCCCTACCACAATACTCTGATAGGTACTCGTCTTTCCCCTCAAGGAACGCCTCTCCATCCTCAATCATGGTCTACAGGCCTAAAACCCATAGCGTCCGATCTCTACCTCATCGATCCTAACCGGATAACAAGATAGTCACCAACATCATCCACTACGAACTACGATACTCATCCCATGACATCCCTTCTCAATTTGCTTCGGTGCATGGTGCCTGAACCATAGTATTACTCCTCAATCTGTTCCGACGTATGGTACACGAACCATAACATCACTCTGTAATCCGCTCCGATGTATGGTGCTCGAACCACAACATCCATCCTCAATCTGTCCCGATGTATGGTACCCGGACCATAACATCGCTCCGCAGTCCGCTCCGACGTATCGTATTCGAACCATAACATCACTCCTCAATCTGTTCCTTAGGACCTTCAGAATGCTCCCTGTATCAAGTATGGGTCCTCTGCTTTCAGTAGTACGGGCCCATACTACCTGCCACATCTACCCATACTTTCCACACGAACCATCCCAGAGTTCCTAAGTAGCTGATCGACCTGCTCTTTTCACCAATCCCATCTTGCATGCTCGCTCCCCAGCGAAATCCTCTACTCTACCCGCGCACCCATCTTGGCTAGGTTTAATCTCTAGCCCCTTCCGCCGTCCTCCCACTTCTTTGCTATCAGCTGCTGAAGAGCTCCTAATGATGCCAAACATCTACCTCCTGAGTATCGTCATACTCACTTAGTAGCTGTCTCCCATCATCGAGAACTCCACAAAGCACGAAGCAAGCAGCATTCGAGCATCGAAGCATACATAGGACTCCCTAGCTGTGATAGCTCCACCTTCTCGGCTCATCCTCGGAAGTACCACTGTACTCTGTAGCTCTACCCCTCGTGCATTCTAACTAGATACACTCACTCATCACATACACACAAAAGCATAACGCACATATAACCACAAACCCTAGACTAAGGCATCACAAATCAGGCCACTCTAGTCCTAAGATATGAAATACCTAGCCTGTCTCTAACATGCAATAGTATCTCATAAATGCATAATAAATATTTCGTAACACAAAAGTAAGGGTATTTTGGGAAATCACCGTTTGGCTCTGGCTGATTGTACACACTGCTCTTTCTTGCTTTCTCTTTGAACTCTTATTCACTTTTAGAAAACCATTTATTTGGAAAACTTTTTCTTACTTCCTCAGTTTGAGTCCAGATTTACCCGTAGGCGCGTCCGAATCCCTCAAACCAAGGCTCTGATACCAATTGTAACACTGTGATTTTCAAGACAAAAAAAAAATATTTAAATAATCAATTTAATATTAATACACTTGTTTAAAACCTCATTCATAATAGATTTACAAAACGTAGTTTCATTTTCAGTTAAATAGGAAACCAGGATCCTCTAAAACACAACTCTTTCTTCGGTGTGTACAATCGAACCGTTGCCATCCCGCGTTACTGTAAGAACCTGAAACAACATAACATAAACAACGTAAGCACGAAGCTTAGTGAGTTCCCCAATATACACCTTACGCACGTACGCCTTTCCAGGCCCTGACCTTCCGGTCTACTGCACAATGCCTTCCGGCCCATGAGATAATCGCCTTCCGGCCCATAAGATATTTGCCTTCCGGCCCATAAGATAATTGCCTTCCGGCCCATAAGATATTTGCCTTCCGGCCCATAAGATAATTGCCTTCCGGCCCATAAAATAACTGCCTTCCGGCCCATACACATATGTAACACATAATACAAATACTCTAACACATAAAACACATATATCATATATCAACCTGCCTTCCGGCCCGTAACATACTCTAACACATAAAGCACATATATCCTATATCATACCTGACCTTTCCGTCACATAATACTTTGCCTTCCGGCCCATATATAAACATGTACATCACGCGTAGCAGCTAACTTTCCATTTATAGCATATAAACATAACACATAACATACTTGACCTTCCGATCACACAATCAAACCCTTCCGGGTGAAGTATAGTGAGAAGACTCACCTTGCGGATACTGGAAGATAACAACTCCTGAAATCCCTTGCACTTGATCCTCCGAGCTACAAGCTCCCTGTAACATCATATATCTCTTTATTAATACTTCTATCTTCCATGTTAACTGCCCCTAAGAAATCACACCGGTCAACTCTGGTCAACGGCCATCTCGACTGGACTCGGCGAGTACCCTGGCGACTCGGCGAGTCTAGTCGTCCTCACAAATTCCTGAATGTTCCCTTTCTACTCGTCGAGTATCCCTCTTGACTCGACGAGGTCCGCATGGAAGAATCGCGGGGCCACCCCGACTCTACTCGCCGAGTCTGAAGAACAAACTCGGCGAGTCCCAGTGAATCTTCAAGCTACTCGCCGAGTCTGCTCATCCGACTCGGCGAGTCCACGCCATGCAGTCGATCGAACTGCTTCCTGAGATACATTTATTCCCGAATATACAAACATGGGATTAGCATCCCTTGAATGGTCCACACACATCCGTGTGTATAAGGTCCAACAAACCTTCACCCCTTTCACACGAGCCTGTGAAGGGTGACTTTTTCATTTTTCCAAGTAAGCATGATTCGCAACTATCATTTGACTTTAGGTCAAACGACTCCAAGACTCCATCCTTTTGGAGTTGGCCTATGCGTTTCTTGCTTATATGTCCAAGACGACAATGCCATAATGATGCTTTATCCAAGTTATTATTATTAGTAGAATCAATACACAAAACATTATTTCCTAAGTTATCTACAATAGATACAGCTTCATACACACCATCACAAGGTAATGCTTTAAAATAAAGTACATTATTAAAGAAAGCATTAATCGAACCAACTTCATTATCAAACGAAAAGGTGAAACCTTGTTTGTACAATGCATGAAAGGAAATAATATTTCTTGCCATTTCTGGCGAATAACAACATTTATTCAAATCTAAATTTAACCCACTACTTAGCGATAAAGTATAAACTCCAATCTTGGTGACAGGTGTAACTTTCCTATTCCCCATGATTAAGTTTATTCTTCCTTGCTCCACATTCTCACTTCTTCCTAGTCCCTGCAAGTCACAACAAATATGAATACCGCAACCTGTATCAAGGACCCAAGATTTCGAATGGGGTGAGTTATTAGAAATGATAGTGTAAATACCTGCATGGTTGGGTTTGACTTTCCCATCCTTCACATCTTGCTGGTACTTTGGGCAGTTTCGCTTCCAATGAGCTTTTTCGTGGCAATAGAAGCATTCAGCCTCTTTTGGGTCAGAAGAAGGAGTAATGAAACCTTTCTTGGTTCCACTTGAAGAAGAGCCATCAAGGGTCCGAGCCTTGGTACCCTTTGAAGATCTCTTTCTCTTCCTCCCTCGACTCTGCCCGATTGCCAAGACCGGAGTTGTTTCTGGAGTAGGAGTGATAGCAACCGACTTCCCCTTAAGACCTGTTTCTGCGGTCTTGAGAAGTCCCTGAAGTTTGCTGAGGGTGACCTCTTCCTTGTTCATGTGATATGTCATGCGGAATTGATCATAGCACGATGGTAAGGAGTGCAAAATGATATCTATTGCAAGCTCCTCAGGGAAGTTCACATTAAGCTTCAGCAACCGATCCGCATACCTTTGCATTTTCTGCATGTGGCTCGTGACGGACTCTCCGTCCTTCATCATGGTTGTTATCATGGAGCAGATGACTTCGTACCTCTCTTGTCGTGCACTTTGATGGTATCTTTCCATCAAATCTTGGTGCATTTCATAAGGGTAGAAGTCTTCGTAAGACTTTTGGAGTTCAGCTGTCATGGTGGCCAACATGATGCAAGCCACCTTGGTTGCATCTCTTTCATGAGTATGAAAGTCAGCGATCTCCTGGGGAGTTGCAGTGGACTCGTCAATTTCCTTAAGCTCCTTGTCAAGGACATATTCTTTGTCCTCGTAGCGGGTAATCATCCTGATGTTTCTGATCCACTTATTGAAGTTGGATCCATCAAAGGTGACTTTCCCACATAGACTCATAAGAGTAAAGGAGCCATTAGGATTCGAGCCAGAAGCATTAGTTGAACACATCTGAAAAGGAAGAACAAGTTTAGTTTAGATTTAAGAGAGTCCTTAATAAAACACCCAAATGTAATATTAAGGCTAGGATCCAATCACAATATAATATAACTTAGAAGAGGTATGCCGTAATCTAAGCTATACCATATTTGAAAGGTAGGTGAATGACGATTCACCAATTTCCACCACGAAAACCGAAATATTAAATATTTAGTTTTTATTGGTTTTAGAAATTCCTAGATTCTTTGAGATCCAATGAACTTTTCAAAGGCATGTTTCGATCTCGGGAGTGCCCTCCAGGTTTTGTGACTGGGATGCCGAGGATCACAAAACGAGGTGTGAAGTAACCATGCAAATCACTTGGTACCCTTAAAGTTTATCACTCAATCGATGTGCCGGTAAACCACACACGCTCCACCGATACTATAATAAACCTTAAGTCACCCTTTACCTACCTTGTTAAGTCCAAGTTAGTGTGCCGGTTAACCACACACGCTCCACCAACGACTCAGACAAAGTGTAAAGTGTAATTTCATGGATTAGCACCTTATTCACATTTTTCCTAAAGTAACTAAGATTGGGAATTTAATAAACGTTTAGTTACTTTATTATATTCATCATACTTTGAATGAGAATTTATAAGTCCTTGTCTTACCCGTTCGGCTAATGACCCTCCACCAGTCAAGCAAGCGGTGGGTGAGAATATTCACCCATTAAGTCACCATTTTATAGGCAACAACCTTATACCCACCTTATAGACCGGCTTCGTGAATGAGGCGTACTAGCGGTAAGACGACTTGTTCTTATACATATATATATATATATATATATATATATATATATATATATATATAATTATTAAATCATCATAATATAAGTATAAGGGTTGAATTTTAACTTTTAAAATTCTAGGGGTTGGAACTAAAGTTTTAACTTAACTTTACTTGTTCCAAAACTTGAGGGCAAGTTTTGTAACTTTCAAAACTTTTCATTTCTTGTAACTTATGAGTTTAATAGAGTCATAAAATGAAGACTCTTCATTTTTATAACTCTTGTGTTTTCTTAATGGTTTTAACTCAAGTGTGACTCTTGGTTTTCCATAACTTGTGTTTTCCTAATGTGTCATGACTCTTCATTTCCATGAACCATGGGTTTGTAACTCCCATGGAGCATCCATGGAGCATCCTATGGGTGGAACCCAACTTGATGATCCATGGAGCCTTTAAGCCCACTATACAAGATATGGATGATTTACTTAATCAACCCATATATTTAATTAGTTATCTTTTGATCACTTAATTAATTCTAAATTAATTCTTGATCAAACTAATCAAATAATATTATTAATATATTAGAACTTATAATATATTAATAATCTCCAAGCGTTATTTCTCTCATTTAGTTTATCCAATTGCATGGTGCCATGCAACCCAAATGGACCATGCCGGGTCGGGTCAAGTACATACCAGAAATAGTTATGGACTTAGACACCTTATCCAACAACCTTATCCAATAGTCTCCCACTTGGATAAGTCTAATAACTATAACTGCAAGTATGACTTCAGGAACCGATCGGCAATCGTAGCTCTTTTCAAGGTTTCTCGGAACTGAGAAGATGATGGTACGCCATTTAAGATAAGTGATCATATAATCCTCTGTTCTAGATATCAGTCGGACAAATACATGGAACAATGTCTTACTTATTGTCCAACAGTTTGTTTCCCGATTTCCGATTTATTTGACAAAGAACTTAATTGAACACATCAACTTAGTTCTGACCGGGCCCGGTACATGGGTCAAAACAAAATCATCGAGGGGCCCAGATATCAGCTTCTAATCCAAGAAGAAATAGATAAACTTCGACTCATATGTTTGTTCTACCACTCATTGAATTACACACATGAGCATGATTTATAACATCGAGCTACCAATGCGTTTTCATACAATCAATGCATAACCAACTTGTAAGTAACAAATCATATCTCTAGGTTTGAAGACTTATATGATATTACCATCTCACGATCACTCGAGATATAATTCCATGAAGTGATTCCAGTGAGCGTGGGTTGAGTCCAATGCTCAGAACTTATGAGCACTCATGATTGTTGTAGCCTTGTCTAACACCTTAGACCTCTGCAACCAATCATGATAGTCTTGATTCATACCTACTTCCGACATATGACCGACTGTGGAGGTTTGAATAATATGTTATACCAAACAAAATTATTCTGGAAGTCAAAACATGCAAAAGAAATATAGTAAACGATTGACAAGAGATAGCAACACTTTACTCATAAATAAAACACCTTTTATTCATCATCTAATGTCAATTACACTTTAAAAATTTCAAGGTTATCTAACTACTAAATCTAATATCATCCTTCAGCCCTATGCTCTGAGCATGCTGGAGATGCTTAACCCGAGTCAGCCCTTCGTGAGGGGATCTGCCGGGTTCTCATCCGATGATACCCTCTTTGCCACGAGGAGTCCTTCTTCTATTCGATGTCTAATAAAATGGTATTTTCTGTCGATGTGTCTGGATCTCCCGTGATCCCTTGGTTCCTTGGCTAAGGCAACAGCGCTTTCACTATCACAGAAAATTTCCATTGGCTCTTTAATAGCTGGTACAACTCCAAGGTCTCCGATGAAGTTCTTTAGCCATATAGCCTCCTTTGCCACCTCGCTCACTGCAATATACTCTGATTCACAAGTAGGATCTTCCACTGTCTCTTGCTTGGAACTCTTCCAAGAAATTGCTCCTCCATTTATGTCACACCCCCGAACCAGACGGCGGAAACGTCCGGGGGCTGTCGTGACTCATTGAAAACCATCACAATGCATATACATGAAACATAACATTATACATCACCAACATTTGGGATAATACAACCGGTAGCGTTTACATTGTTCAAAACATTACATTCTCAAAAAAAATAACTGTTTGATACTACTTAAACCACAGCAAAACGTCATAGAGTACAAATCATCCTTCACCTTATCTGTTACCTGAGAATACAAGTATTTTGAAAACGTCAACATATGAAATGTTGGTGAGTTCATAAGTAGTGTTTGAAATCCAATGTATTGTTTGAAAACCATCAGAAAATCTGATATTTTCTAAAAATAGAATAGTGTAAAAATATGTGATGATCCATGAGTATGCTTGTTTGAATTCTATAGATGTAAGTGTAAGAGTTGTGAAATTCGACCGATAATTCAAAATTGTAACTGTTGAAAACCCCAGGAAAACCCGACGTTTTCCTATCACTTTGCTTTACTTAGTTTGTATAACGTTGTTTCGTTGCGTTAGAGGATACCGTTGAGCTCCGGAGGCATTGAGAATACAGTGGGTGGTGAAGTGTTGTGACATGCGTTAATGAAAACGTCCAATCGACAACCTTACAAGCGATCCCTTAGGCGTCACTCGTAATTCTTCACACCACTCAATCCTCCCGGACTTGTGTAGTCCCACGACCGGAGGGAAGAAGAGAAGGTGCGAAACCCTCGGTATTTCCCCGCGTCGTTCAAGACCATTGCAATTGCGAAGGGCCCGAAGCCCAACCCGCAATCGTGAGTTACAGACTTTACTAGCAGCACTGAAGGACCCTTGGGGACCAGCAGCATGTTTGCCATTGAAAGTCCTTTTACATTATGTCGGATCGGTAAAACCCAACACTTCGTAAGAGAGAGGTCTTCGGGCCTTAAGATCAGGTCATTGGGCTAGCTAGGCTCAACAAACAAGATTTTACACTTTTGGGGCCCAAAGATGGTGCGTAGACGTCTGTGCACACTCGCATGTATAGTGATTTCCCAATCGTTATTAGTTATGAATCGTAATGTCGTAATGTCATAGTGTCGTCGTGTTAGTAGTTTCGGATTGTTATTGGTTCGAGACCGAACCAATTCGTTTGACAACGACTTTTGGTATTGTAATGTATTGTATTTCGTCGATAGGCGTGGTACCATCATTTGGTCAAATTGCATGTATTGAACTAGCCTTGAGAATTTTCTGTTTTCAGTCCCTCCTTATTTCTAAAATTTACCCTTTTCACCCCTTTATTTAAAAACTTTCCGGTTTGGTCCTTAAATCAATTTTCTTGACATTTTAACACCAAAAATTATTGAAATAAGTATTTTCCAGCATATTTTTCATAGAAAACAGCTTAAGTCCTTGAAATTGCAGTTTTCTCGGTTATAACCCCTCTTTTTCGCAATTTTTACATTTTTGGCCCAATTTGGAAAATCTTTGCAACTTTGGTCCTTTTTATATTTGAAAAGCATTTTAAACCTTTGAAAAGTACATGGAACACTTATAGTCCACTGGTTTACAGAAAAATGCAGTTTTGGTCCTCCAAATTATAAAATTTCGCATATTGGGCCTCATTGGGCCGAAAATGTCATATTTAGCCCAATAAGCTTGGAATTTATGTTTTTAACCCTCCAAATAGAACATTTTCAGAAAATGCATTATGTAAACTGTTTTGACTCATCTCACCCATCATATTTCGAAATATTTCATTTTAGACCCTTCAACTTTGTATTTTTAACACTTTATGTCAAAAAAATGAGTTTTTAGCCCAAAATAAGTGTTGTCAAGCCATTTGGCTATTTTTCTTAGTATACTTTGCATGTAATAGTATATTTTATGCTAGAATAAAACATATATCTCGGTTTTTAGCATTTCATCACTAGATCTAGCATCAAAATCATACAAAACACACATATAAGCGTAGAAATCAACCACAACATACACATAATGATGGATCTACACCTTTTCTTGTATTCTCCCCCACAAAAACTTATAAAAACCCAAAATAAGGGGGTATGAAACTCACCTTTGGATGTTGATTCGGTTTTTGAAGAAAGGATGGAAGAAAGCTTGGTGATTTTCGACCCTAGCACCCCTTGTTGAGGATCTCGAGTTTATGGAGTTCTAAGACACAAGTTCATGATTTCATGAGGGTTAAGAAGAGGTTTTTGGATATAAGAAGAAGTCTAAAGTTTGGATCCAAGCTTCAACTTACCTAGATGATGATCTTTGTGGAAGAACTCCCTTGAATTCCTCTTGGATCTTCGAAAATTTGGAGAGAAATGGAGAGAGCTCTTTGAGAGAAAAGATGAGTGAAATGTTTGTGTGTGTGTTTGGGATTCGGCCGAGAGTGAGGGAGAGGAAGAAGTGAGGTGATCTTTGAAGTGATACTTGCATGGAAAAATGAGATACAATGCATGGATGTCCTTTGGGTATTAGTGAGGTGGCATCCAAAGTCAACACTTCCATTTCTCTTTGGGTTTGGGCCTTGGGCCGAGAATTGGAAAGGGAGAAGAAAAATTTGGGCTTTTTTCCCTTAAGCCCAAAATTAGAGTTAGTTAGGGTGTGTTTTATACCTAAAAGAGTGTGGTAGGATTTTCATATTTTTATTGGACTAGTTTAGGTTATTCATGTATCAAGGCTTTTAGTTCATTTCATTCTAGGTCCAACATGACCTAAAATGTTGAATAAAATAAATGTGGGTCCAATTTGAATCCAATTAGGGTTCTAAACCCAAGATAGTTAAATTGGAAGCTTATTGGCCCATTAGGTCCAATAAGGAAGTTCTAGTCCCAAAATGGACCTAATTAAGAACTTCTAGTGTTCCCAATTGTTTGATGACTATTTGTAGTATTTGTATGATGTATTTGATTGAAGTTTTTGATTCACATAAGCTTGAATGTATAGATTACATGACACAAAATTTCCAGTTGTGACATCATCCCCCCGTTAGAGGGAATTTCGTCCCGAAATTCTGTTCGAAAGCTAGATTTGAGAAGGCTAGAATAGGTGAGGGTACTTTTGCTTCATTTGATCTTCGCGTTCCCAAGTGAATTCTGGCCCACGCTTTGCGTTCCACCGTACTTTCACAATCGGGATGCGACTCTGCTTAGTACGATTCACCTCCCTGTCCATTATTTCAATTGGTTCCTCAACGAACAGGAGTTTCTCATTGATTTCGATTTCGTCAAGAGGAATGACGAGTGTTTCATTTGAGAGACACTTCTTCAGATTAGAGACGTGAAACACGGGGTGTACTCCGTTTAGCTCTGCGGGTAGTTGCAGTCTGTATGCTACTGGACCAATTCGGGCGACGATTTCGAAAGGTCCAACGTATCGCGAATTTAGTTTTTCCCGTTTTCCAAAACGTATAACCCCTTTCCAGGGCGAGACTTTTAACAGTACTCGGTCACCGACCTGAAATTCTAAGGGCTTCCGCCGTTTGTCAGCGTAGCTCTTTTGTCGGTCGCGCGATGCTTGCAGTCGAGCTCTGATTTGAACGATCTTTTCCGTGGTTTCGCGGATGATCTCTGGTCCCGTTAGTGTTTTTTCCGACGTATGGGTCTTTGCTAGCTGGGTGTCACCTACTTCAGCCCAACATAGCGGTGATCTACATTTACGCCCGTACAGCGCTTCGAAAGGAGCCACCTTGATGCTCGAATGGTAACTATTGTTGTATGAGAACTCGATTAAGGGTAGATGGGTATCCCAAGACTTTCCAAAGTCTATCACGCATGCGCGGAGCATATCTTCGAGCGTTTGGATGGTTCGCTCGCTTTGACCATCCGTTTGTGGATGATAAGCGGTGCTCATATCGAGGTTTGTTCCCATCACCTTATGGAGTGATTGCCAAAATCGGGACGTGAACCTACTGTCCCTATCCGAGATGATAGATGTTGGAATTCCGTGGAGTCTCACGATCTCTCGAATGTATAAACGCGTCAATCTCTCCATCTTGTACGATTCTTTAATTGGCAGGAAATGGGCAGATTTCGTTAGTCGGTCGATTATTACCCATATAGTGTCTAATCCATCCGACGTTTTGGGTAGCTTGGTCACGAAATCCATAGAAATCCCCTCCCATTTCCACTCAGGGATTGCTGGTTGTTGTAACAATCCTGAGGGTTTTTCGTATTCCACTTTTACTTTGGCGCACGTAAGGCACTTACTGACGTAGGTCGCGATTTCCGCCTTCATGTTAGGCCACCAATAGTGTTGCTTAATATCCAAATACATCTTATCGGAACCGGGATGAATGGAGTATCGCGTCTTGTGGGCTTCCTTCATGACAATATCTCTAAACCCTCCAAATTTAGGGACCCAAATACAGTTCATGAAATAGTATACTCCATTCTCCCTTGCCTCCAGGTTCTTTTCCATTCCGCGTAATACTTCGCTTGCTCTGTTTTCTGTCTTCATGGCCTCTGACTGGGCTACTACAATTTGAGTGGCCAGGTGTGATTGAATGGTTATCGAGAGAGTTTTTGTATAACGATTAGAGTACTCCTTCCGACTTAATGCATCAGCTACCATGTTGGCCTTGCCTGGGTGATACTTAATCTCACACTCATAATCATTTAGCAACTCAACCCATCTTCGTTGCCTCATGTTTAACTCCTTTTGGTTCAAGATGTGTTGGAGACTCTTGTGATCTGTGAAGATGGTGCACTTTGTACCATAAAGGTAATGCCTCCAAATTTTTAGGGCAAAGACTACAGCTCCCAACTCTAGGTCATGGGTCGTGTAGTTTACTTCATGCGTCTTTAGCTGGCAGGATGCATAGGCTATCACTCTCCCACGTTGCATGAGAACGCAACCTAAACCCTGATTTGACACGTCGCAGTAGACTACAAAGTCTTCCGTTCCTTCAGGCAGAGATAGTACAGGTGCGCTACAGAGACCTTGTTTCAAGGTTCGAAACGCGATCTCTTGTTTGTCTATCCATTTGAATGGTACACCCTTTTGCGTAAGCGAGGTAAGTGGCTTGGCGATCTTAGAGAAGTTTTGAATGAACCTCCTATAGTAGCCTGCTAATCCCAAGAATTGACGAATTTCCGTGGGCGTTGTCGGGATTGCCCATCCTTCTACACCTTTGACCTTACAGGGATCCACATGGATTCCATCTTGGCTGACTACATGACCTAGGAAGTTCACGCTCCGCAGCCATAACTCACACTTGGAGAGTTTGGCGTAAAGTTTTTCTGATCGTAGAGTTTCTAAGACTTGTCGAAGATGTTGGCCATGCTCTTCCTTGCTTCGAGAATAGACTAGGATGTCATCGATAAAAACAATGACAAAGTTGTCGAGAAACGGTCGGCAGATTCGATTCATTAGGTCCATAAATGCGGCTGGGGCATTCGTTAGACCGAAGGGCATTACGACAAATTCATAATGTCCGTAGCGAGTTCGGAAAGCGGTTTTTGGAATATCCTCTTCCCGGACTTTGAGTTGGTGGTATCCGGACCGTAGATCTATTTTAGAAAAATAACTAGCTCCTTGGAGCTGGTCAAATAGGTCATCGATTCGTGGGAGTGGGTAGCGGTTCTTGATTGTGAGTTTATTTAACTCTCGGTAATCGATACACATTCTAAAAGATCCGTCTTTCTTTTTGACAAAGAGCACCGGAGCTCCCCATGGCGAGTAACTAGGTCGTATAAATCCCTTATCCATAAGTTCGCTGAGTTGGCTGGATAATTCCTGCATTTCGGCAGGAGCCAACTGGTAGGGTGATTTAGCGAGAGGAGTTGCTCCTGGAATGAGGTCGATTCGAAACTCCACCTGTCTCTCTGGGGGTACTCCCGGAAGATCTTCAGGAAACACATCCGGAAATTCACATACTACGGGAATGTCTCGAACGTTAACCTCCTCCTTGGTTTTGTCCACCACGTGAGCCAGGAACGCCAGATTGTTCCTTCGTAGATATTTTTGTGCTTTGATACACGAAACGAGGCGAAGGTTCATGCTAGATTTGTCTCCGTAAATTACTAGGGTTTCGTGATTTGGAAGGCGAAGATGGACGGCCTTCTCATGGCACATAATTTCGGCATGGTGGGGGCTTAACCAGTCCATGCCGATGATCACATCGAAGCTCCTAATTGACACTGGCATTAGGTCTATTCGAAAAACGTGTTGATTAAGAGTTAGGGTACATCCTGTGTAGATTTCCCCAGTGGATTCGGTTTTCCCATTGGCCATTTCCACCGTATAGGCTTCATTTAGCTTTTGGGGAAGTTGTTTTAATAAGTGCTTAAACTTATTGCTTACGAAACTTCGCTCCGCTCCGGTGTCAAATAAGATGCATGCATATGCGTGGTTTAAGAGAAACGTACCGGTAACAACAGAAGGGTCTTGAATAGCCTCACTCTGACCCATGGTCAACATCCTTCCTGTTCCTCCATTTCTTAAATTGTTGTTGTTGGGACAGTCTCGGCGGATGTGTCCAGTCTTCCCGCATCCGAAGCAGGTGTAGCTAGGTCCTGCGCTATTGCCGTTGGCATGGGCGTTGTTGTTGTTGCGAGGGTTGTTGTTGTTGATTCCCTGATTTTGGTTATGGGACTGGTAAGCCTTGCAGTACTTTGCGGTGTGACCCCTTTGGTTGCAAATGGTGCACTGAAAATCCTTGCATTCTCCATAGTGATGGAAACCGCACTTGTTGCATTTGGGAAGATTACCGAAATAAGGTTTGGAAGCATTTGAAGTGGATGAGGTTGGAGCATGTGGTGTGGCTGGAACCGATGTGGTAACAGCATTAACCGCCACTGTCTGCTGCTTCTTGGAGGTGTCGGGGCCCTGGCGCCCCTTCCTCTTATTGTTCTTTCCCCTCTTGCCATCTCCTTCCTTCGTCTTCTCAGCCTCCACTGGCTTCTCTCCCTTTTTGTTGTTATGGTCGTACAACCTTTTTGCCAGTCTCTTTGCACTGTCAAATGTTTCGGGGTTTGCAGCTATCACATTCCCTTGAATTGGTGATGTGAGTCCCCAGATGAATCGCTCAATCTTCTTTCCTTCCGAGGTGATCATACCCGGGCACAGCAGAGATAGTTCGCTAAATCTCGATATGTAGGCATTGATATTCGCGTTCTGCACAGTGAGGTTCCATAGCTCTTGTTCCATCTTCTGTATTTCACCTCGTGGGCAGTACTCTGCCATTAACATTTCCTTCATCTCCGTCCACGGTATAGAGTTGGCTACAGGGAGTGTCATGGATTCTACATGTCCGTTCCACCAGGTGAGTGCTTGATCCACAAAAGTGCAGGCTGCGAACTTCACCTTCATGTGCTCAGGGCAGTCGCATATCTCGAATACCGACTCCACCTTTTCGATCCATCGCTTCAGAGTGATCACTCCTCCAGTGCCATTAAAAGTTCGTGGTTTGGCGTTTGTGAAGTCCTTGTAGGTACATGTCTTGGTGGGTCCTTGATTCATTCCATTGTTTGAACTTCCGGCTCCTTGCCCATTGACTCCTCCATTGTTCCCTTGTTGAATTTGCGCAATCGTTGCAGTGACTGCTGCAGATACAACTGCCTGGAAAGCGGCTGAGTCAACTTCAGGTGGGGTTGGTCCTGGGTTTCCGCGAGTAGGTCGGAGAGGCATCTTTCTGTGACAAAACGGAAAGATGTTGAGGGTATGTGGTTTCGGTGAGGTCGTGATCCTACTGACTAGGTGCATGGTACGAACTTAAACACTACTACCATTTACCAATCAATAATAATATCTCAACACATAGCAATTTGCAATATCGTAATAAAACACGTAAAAATTTATTAATATTATCCGCATTTGATATATGAAAATTTGCTCGTAGGAGCATACATGAGTGATACTAGTTCGACAGCATAACGACTCTATGAGTAGTGTAGTCACTTAAACATAGAGTTGGAGTACATAGCATATTTCCTAACGATCTACTAAGATAAGTCTATCCCTAACCGCGATGAGCTGCGTCCGGAGGTGGTGCTGAGGATGTGGATGCTCCCTGAAGACGAGCCACCAAGCGTTCCGCATCCCGGAGTCGAGACTCCCACCGAACCTGCCTCATGTGAAACTCTCAAAGGACGTCACGCGTCTCCTGCTCCGCACGCTTGACCCTAGTCCTCAACTGGCGCACCCGATCCGCAGTGTCCTGGGCAAGGTCGCCCGTATTCCGTAACCGTTTCACCATGACTGGAAGGGCTCGATCAGCCGGTCCTCCGTCTCTCAGGTCAAAGAACTCGCGTGACATGCCGTACGGGGGTCGCTGTCCCTGCTGTCTACTCCATCTCCAAAGATCAATTCCCCAGGGAGGTGTAGGACCAGTGGGGCCTACGCGATAGGCAGGCACCCTGATCGGGTAAGGGGGGTTGATGACTTCGGACTCCGCATCCGAATCACCCCCTTCTCCATCATCAGCATCCTCCTCGAGGCTTCCTTCATCCTCCTCTGATTCGGCAGGCTCGCCCTCAACTTCGGCCTCCGGTTCCCCGTCAGATTCCTCTTCGGGGTCTTCCTCAGGCTCCTCCTCAGGCTCTTCCTCAGGCTCTTCCTCGGGCTCTTCCTCTAACCATCCGTTGTTCCCCTGGTTAGGGAAGTAGGGGTCTCTAGGGTGATGAAAACCAGCCATGCGGTCTGCGAGAGTGTGTAATTATGCTAACGTTATTCCTAGGATGCTACAATTATCGCATAGATCGAGTAGGCGTTCTCTTTTCGGTGGTAGGGGTATAGTTTTAGATTCCCTAATAATCCCGATCTCATCAGGACGTGTGTTAATTTTACTTTGGAGAGAATGTAGTTGATCAGGCTGCATTCACTCCTTGGTATTACTAAGAACAGTCCTGAATTAACCGAGACACTAGTATTATTTTTGTTTGGTTCGGCGTTATGTTCCTATTCCTAGTGCAAGCAAGGGTGTTTTATTTACTTGTTTTGTTCAGAGTTATGTTAGTCCCTCTTTTTCGTTTATAGTTGCATATCCATATGTGGCTAGATATGCTAGTTCACTATAAACAAAGCTCTGATACCAACCTGTCACACCCCCGAACCAGACGGCGGAAACGTCCGGGGGCTGTCGTGACTCATTGAATACCATCACAATGCATATACATGAAACATAACATTATACATCACCAACATTTGGGATAATACAACCGGTAGCGTTTACATTGTTCAAAACATTACATTCTCAAAACAAATAATTGTTTGATACTACTTAAACCACAGCAAAACGTCATAGAGTACAAATCATCCTTCACCTTATCTGTTACCTGAGAATACAAGTATTTTGAAAACGTCAACATATGAAATGTTGGTGAGTTCATAAGTAGTGTTTGAAATCCAATGTATTGTTTGAAAACCATCAGAAAATCCGATATTTTCTAAAAATAGAATAGTGTAAAAATATGTGATGATCCATGAGTATGCTTGTTTGAATTCTATAGATGTAAGCGTAAGAGTTGTGAAATTCGACCGATAATTCATAATTGTAATTGTTGAAAACCCTAGGAAAACCTGACGTTTTCCTATCACTTTGCTTTACTTAGTTTGTATACCGTTGTTTCGTTGCGTTAGAGGATACCGTTGAGCTCCGGAGGAATTGAGAATACAGTGGGTGGTGAAGTGTTGTGACATGCGTTAACGAAAACGTTCAATCGACAACCTTACAAGCGATCCCTTAGGCGTCACTCGTAATTCTTCACACCACTCAATCCTCCCGGACTTGTGTAGTCCCACGACCGGAGGGAAGAAGAGAAGGTGCGAAACCCTCGGTATTTCCCCGCGTCGTTCAAGACCATTGTAATTGCGAAGGGCCCGAAGCCCAACCCGCAATCGTGAGTTACAGACTTTACTAGCAGCACTGAAGGACCCTTGGGGACCAGCAGCATGTTTGCCATTGAAAGTCCTTTTACGTTATGTCGGATCGGTAAAACCCAACACTTCGTAAGAGAGAGGTCTTCGGGCCTTAAGATCAGGTCATTGGGCTAGCTAGGCTCAACAAACAAGATTTTACACTTTTGGGGCCCAAAGATGGTGCGTAGACGTCTGTGCACACTCGCATGTATAGTGATTTCCCAATCGTTATTAGTTATGAATCGTAATGTCGTAATGTCATAGTGTCGTCGTGTTAGTAGTTTCGGATTGTTATTGGTTCGAGACCGAACCAATTCGTTTGACAACGACTTTTGGTATTGTAATGTATTGTATTTCTTCGATAGGCGTGGTACCATCATTTGGTCAAATTGCATGTATTGAACTAGCCTTGAGAATTTTCTGTTTTCAGTCCCTCCTTATTTGTAAAATTTACCCTTTTCACCCCTTTATTTAAAAACTTTCCGGTTTGGTCCTTAAATCAGTTTTCTTGGCATTTTAACACCAAAAATTATTGAAATAAGTATTTTCCAGCATATTTTTCATAGAAAACAGCTTAAGTCCTTGAAATTGCAGTTTTCTCGGCTATAACCCCTCTTTTTCGCAATTTTTACATTTTTGGCCCAATTTGGAAAATCTTTGCAACTTTGGTCCTTTTTAAATTTGAAAAGCATTTTAAACCTTTGAAAAGTACATGGAACACTTATAGTCCACTGTTTTATAGAAAAATGCAGTTTTGGTCCTCCAAATTAGAAAATTTCGCATATTGGGCCTCATTGGGCCGAAAATGTCATATTTAGCCCAATAAGCTTGGAATTTATGTTTTTAACCCTCCAAATAGCACATTTTCAGAAAATGCATTATGTAAACTGTTTTGACTCATCTCACCCATCAGATTTCTAAATATTTCATTTTAGACCCTTCAACTTTGTATTTTTAACACTTTATGTCAAAAAAATGAGTTTTTAGCCCAAAATAAGTGTTGTCAAGCCATTTGGCTATTTTTCTTAGTATACTTTGCATGTAATAGTATATTTTATGCTAGAATAAAACATATATCTCGGTTTTTAGCATTTCATCACTAGATCTAGCATCAAAATCATACAAAACACACATATAAGCGTAGAAATCAACCACAACATACACATAATGATGGATCTACACCTTTTCTTGTATTCTCCCCCACAAAAACTTATAAAAACCGAAAATAAGGGGGTATGAAACTCACCTTTGGATGTTGATTCGGTTTTTGAAGAAAGATGGAAGAAAGCTTGGTGATTTTCGACCCTAGCACCCCTTGTTGAGGATCTCGAGTTTATGGAGTTCTAAGACACAAGTTCATGATTTCATGAGGGTTAAGAAGAGGTTTTTGGATATAAGAAGAAGTCTAAAGTGTGGATCCAAGCTTCAACTTACCTAGATGATGATCTTTGTGGAAGAACTCCCTTGAATTCCTCTTGGATCTTCGAAAATTTGGAGAGAAATGGAGAGAGCTCTTTGAGAGAAAAGATGAGTGAAATGTTTGTGTGTGTGTTTGGGATTCGGCCGAGAGTGAGGGAGAGGAAGAAGTGAGGTGATCTTTGAAGTGATACTTGCATGGAAAAATGAGATACAATGCATGGATGTCCTTTGGGTATTAGTGAGGTGGCATCCAAAGTCAACACTTCCATTTCTCTTTGGGTTTGGGCCTTGGGCCGAGAATTGGAAAGGGAGAAGAAAAATTTGGGCTTTTTTCCCTTAAGCCCAAAATTAGAGTTAGTTAGGGTGTGTTTTATACCTAAAAGAGTGTGGTAGGATTTTCATATTTTTATTGGACTAGTTTAGGTTATTCATGTATCAAGGCTTTTAGTGCATTTCATTCTAGGTCCAACGTGACCTAAAATGTTGAATAAAATAAATGTGGGTCCAATTTGAATCCAATTAGGGTTCTAAACCCAAGATAGTTAAATTGGAAGCTTATTGGCCCATTAGGTCCAATAAGGAAGTTCTAGTCCCAAAATGGACCTAATTAAGAACTTCTAGTGTTCCCAATTGTTTGATGACTATTTGTAGTATTTGTATGATGTATTTGATTGAAATTTTTGATTCACATAAGCTTGAATGTATAGATTACATGACACAAAATTTCCAGTTGTGACATCATCCCCCCGTTAGAGGGAATTTCGTCCTGAAATTCTGTTCAAAAGCTAGATTTGAGAATGCTAGAATAGGTGAGGGTACTTTTGCTTCATTTGATCTTCGCGTTCCCAAGTGAATTCTGGCCCACGCTTTGCGTTCCACCGTACTTTCACAATCGGGATGCAACTCTGCTTAGTACGCTTCACCTCCCTGTCCATGATTTCAATTGGTTCCTCAACGAACAGGAGTTTCTCATTGATTTCGATTTCGTCAAGAGGAATGACGAGTGTTTCATTTGAGAGACACTTCTTCAGATTAGAGACGTGAAACACGGGGTGTACTCCGTTTAGCTCTGCGGGTAGTTGCAGTCTGTATGCTACTGGACCAATTCGGGCGACGATTTCGAAAGGTCCAACGTATCGCGGATTTAGTTTTCCCCGTTTTCCAAAACGTATAACCCCTTTCTAGGGCGAGACTTTTAACAGTACTCGGTCACCGACCTGAAATTCTAAGGGCTTCCGCCGTTTGTCAGCGTAGCTCTTTTTTTCGGTCGCGCGATGCTTGCAGTTGAGCTCTGATTTGAACGAGTAGGTCGAGTACAAGTCATAGCATACATGATCGATCCTACAGCCGAAGCATAAGGTATTCAACTCATTTCTGCTATCTCAGCCTCAGTGCTAGGGCTTTGTGTCTTACTCAATTTGGCGTTACTCTGGATGGGTAACTCTCCTTTCTTGGAGTCCTGCATGCTGAATCTTTTCAGCACCTTATCCAAGTAGGTACTTTGACTAAGTCTAATTAGTCTTTTACTCCGATCTCTCAAGATCCTTATCCCTAAAATATAGGCAGCTTCACCAAGGTCCTTCATAGCGAAACACTTCCCAAGCCAGGACTTTACTTCCTGCAGGGTTGGAATGTCGTTTCCTATGAGTAGTATGTCATCTACATACAATACCAAAAAGCTAACTATACTCCCACTAGCCTTGACATACATACAAGATTCATCTTCACTCCTAGAAAAGCCAAATTCCTTGAGCTTTTCATCAAAGAAAAGATTCCATCTGCGAGGTGCTTGCTTTAATCCATAGATGGATTTCTCAAGCTTACACACTCTATTAGGGTACTCGTTGCTGACAAAACCCTCTGGCTGACTCATGTAAACATCTTCAGCCAACTTTCCATTAAGGAAAGCGGTTTTGACATCCATTTGTTGTATTTCATAGTCATGAAATGCAGCTATGGCTAACAGAACCCGAATAGACTTAATCTTGGCTACCGGAGAAAAGGTCTCATCATAATCCACTCTAGGAATTTGAGAGAAGCCCTTTACAACCAGTCTAGCCTTATAAGTGTGTACTTTGCCATCCATGTCGGTCTTCTTCTTGAAGGCCCATTTTCACCCTACAGTCTTACGACCTGGTACATTCTCAACCAAGTTCCAAACTTGATTGTCATACATGGATTGTATCTCGCTATCCATAGCCTCTTTCCATTTAGCATACTCGGGGCCTACCATGGCTTCCTCGTAGCTGTTAGGGTCATCTTGACTTACTAGTGTCCCATCACTAATAAGTGTCTCACCTTCTACAGTAATATGGAATCCATAGTAATGCTCAGGTGCACTCCTAACTCTCGTGGAACGTCTCAGAGGTACAGATTCGTCAATTGGCTCAACAGGAGTTTCCTCCTCAAGTTGAGGGCTAGAGTTTGAAGTTCCTTCACCACTTGACTCTTGAATTTCTTCAAGATCAATTTGCCTCCCACTGTCTCCTTGGCTTATAAACTCTCTTTCTCGTAAGACTCCTCTTCTTGCTACAAAGACCACATTATCACTAGGTCTGTAGAAGAGGTAACCAAAGGATTGTTGTGGGTAGCTGATGAAAATACACCTCTCGCTTTGAGGTTCGAGCTTATCATGAGTCTTGCGTCTCACGAAAGCCTCGCAACCCCAAATCTTGATGTGGTCTAGTTTAGGTACTTTACCAGTCCACATCTTGTGAGGAGTTTTGGCAACTTTCTTTGTACGGACTAGATTAAGAATATGGGTGGCAGTCTCTAAGGCATACCCCCAGAATGAGATTGGTAGCAAAGCTCGACTTATCATGGAACGAACCATGTCTAACAAGGTTCGATTACGCCTCTCAGCCACACCATTCAACTGCGGTGTCCTGGGAGGTTTCAATTGTGAGACAATCCCACATTCCCTTAGATAGTCGAGGAACTCTGAACTAACATACTCACCACCTCGATCGGATCGAAGCATCTTAATGTTCCTGCCCAATTGATTCTCGACTTCCTGTTTAAATTCCTTAAACTTCTCGAAAGTCTCTGACTTATGCTTGATTAAGTAGACATATCCATATCTACTGTAATCATCAGTAAAAGTCAAATAATAACGATTAGCATCCCTTGTGGCATGTTTAAATGGTCCACACACATCCGTGTGTATAAGGTCCAACAAACCATCACCCATTTCACACGAGCCTGTGAAGGGTGACTTTGTCATTTTTCCAAGTAAGCATGATTCGCAACAATCATCTGACTTTAGGTCAAACGACTCCAAGACTCCAACCTTTTGGAGTTGGCCTATGCGTTTCTTGCTTATATGTCCAAGACGACAATGCCATAATGATGCTTTATCCAAGTTATTATTATTAGAAGACTCAATACACAAAACATTATTTCCTAAGTGATCTACAACAGATACAACTTCATACACACCATCACAAGGTAATGCTTTAATATAAGGAACATTATTAAAGAAAGCATTAATCGAACCAACTTCATTATCAAATGAAAAGGTGAAACCTTGTTTGTACAATACATGAAAGGAAATAATATTTCTTGCCATTTCTGGCGAATAACAACATTTATTCAAATCTAAATTTAACCCACTACTTAGCGATAAAGTATAAACTCCAATCTTGGTGATAGGTGTAACTTTCCTATTCCCCATGATTAAGTTTATTCTTCTTTGCTCCGCATTCTCACTTCTTCTTAGTCCCTGCAAGTCACAACAAATGTGAATACCACAACCGGTATCAAGGACCCAAGATTTCGAATGGGGTGAGTTATTAGAAATGATAGTGTAAATACCTGCATGGTTGGGTTTAACTTTCCCATCCTTCACATCTTGCTAGTATTTTGGGCAGTTCCGCTTCCAATGTGATTTTTCATGGCAATAGAAGCATTCAGCCTCTTTTGGGTCAGAAGAAGGAGTGACAAAACCTTTCTTGGTTCCACTTGAAGAAGAGCCATCAAGGGTCCTAACCTTGGTACCCTTCGAAGAGCTCTTTCTCTTCCTCCCTCGACTTTTCCCGATTGCCAAAACCGGAGTGGAGTTTGGAGTAGGAGTGTTAACAACCGACTTCCCCTTAAGACCTGATTTTGCGGTCTTGAGAAGTCCCTGAAGTTTGCTGAGTGTGACCTCTTCCTTATTCATGTGATATGTCATGCGGAATTGATCATCGCACGATGGTAAGGAGCGCAAAATTATATCTATTGCAAGCTGCTCAAGGAAGTTCACATTAAGCTTCAGCAATCGATCCACATACCTTTGCATTTTCAGCATGTGGCTCGTGATGGAATCCCCGTCCTTCATCATGGTTGTTATCATGGAGCAGTTGATTTCGTACCTCTCTTGTCGTGCACTTTGATGGTATCTTTCCATGAAATCTTGGTGCATTTCATAAGGGTAGAAATGCTCATAGGACTTTTGGAGTTCGGCTGTCATTGTGGCCATCATGATGCATGCTACTTGCGTAGCATCCCTTTCATGTGCCTAAAAGTCATCGATCTCCTGAGGAGTTGCAGTGGTCTCATCAATCTCCTTAAGCTCCTTGTCGAGGATATATTCTTTGTCCTCGTAGCAGGTAATCATCCTGATGTTTCTGATCCACTCATTGAAGTTGGATCCATCAAAAGTGACTTTCCCACACAAGCTCATAAGAGTAAAGGAGCCATTAGGATTCGAGCCAGAAGCAGCATTGTTTGAAGACATCTAAAGGAAAAGGACAAGATTAGTTTAGATATTAAGATAGTCCTTAATAAAACACCCAAATGTAATATTAAGGCTAGGATCCAATCACAATATATTATAACTTAGAAGAGGTATGCCGTAATCCAAGCTATAACATATTTGAAAGGTAGGTGAATGACGATTCACCAATTTCCACCACGAAAACCGAAATATTAGATATTAGGTTTTATGATTGGTTCTTAGAAATTCCTAGATTCTTTGAGATTCAATGAACTTTTCAAAGGCATGTTTCAATCTCGAGTGTGCCCTCCAAGTTTTGTGACTGGGATACCGAGGATCACAAAACGAGGTGTGAAGTAACCATGCAAATCACTTGGTACCCTTAAAGTTTATCACTCAATCGATGTGCCGGTAAACCACACACGCTCCACCGATACTATAATAAACCTTAAGTCACCCTTTACCTACCTTGTTAAGTCCAAGTTAGTGTTCCGGTTAACCACACACGCTCCACCAACGACTTAGACAAAGTGTAAAGTGTAATTTTATGGATTAGCACCTTATTCACCTTTTTCCTAAAGTAACTAAGATTGGGAATTTAATAAAACATTTAGTTACTTTATAATATTCATCATACTTTGAATGAGAATTTATAAGTCCTTGTCTTACCCGTTCGGCTAACGACCCTCCACCAGTCAAGCAAGCGATGGGTGAGAGTAGACACCCATTAAGTCACCATTTTATAGGCAACAACCTTATACCCACCTTGTAGACCGTCTTCGTGAATGAGGCGTACTAGTGGTAAGACGACTTTGTTCTTATACATATATATATATATATATATATATATATATATATATATATAATTATTAAGTCATCATAATATAAGTATAAGGATTGAATTTTAACTTTTAAAATTCTAAGGGTTGGAACTAAAGTTTTAACTTAACTTTACTTGTTCCAAAACTTGAGGGCAAGTTTTCTAACTTTCAAAACTTTTCATTTCTTGTAACTTATGAGGTTAATAGAGTAATAAAATGAAGACTCTTCATTTTCTAACTCTTGTGTTCTTTTAATGGTTTTAATTCAAGTGTGACTCTTGGTTTTCCATAACTTGAGGACAAGTTATGGACTCCATTAAAACACATTATGATCAAGAATTAATCTACCACAGAGGTTACAAATAATTCATATGATCATCTAAAACATCATAAGAACAAGAACATGAATATGAACACATTGATAAATCAAAATTACACTTAAAACTTTGTAATTTTGATAACTAGTTGTTGTAAATGAAGTAGAAAGAACATTACACCATCAAAACAAGTTTTCAAGTACCAAAACAGTTTAGGGTAATGTTTCTAGTCCATTTCCAGCAACTAAAGTCGAAATTCTGCAATCTGTTGACCCTACTCACCGAGTGCATGAACTTACTCGCCGAGTTGGTTGAAGATACACGTGAACTCGACGAGTCCCCCCCATGGACTCGACGAGTCCATTCGTAGACAGCAAGATTTTCGACTTTTTTTCAACTTTTAAGCACAAATAAAAAGCAAACAAGCCTAGGCTCTGATACCACTGATGGGTTTTGAGCATTCTAACACTTCCTAAGTGTACATGCAACCCTAATAACCTTGGATCTACGATTGTCTAATTATCATGCAAAGTTGAATTCCAAGGCTATATTCCTATCTAGCATACATGGGGAACAATTTTAACTTGAATGATAGATAGAATAACTTACCTTGTTGTTGCTTGTGTTCCTTGAAACCTTATGAGCCTAGCACCCCAAGTGTGATGCCTCAAATGCTTCACACAACACCAAATTCTCTTGGAAAGACTTTTGAGAGAATGCACACTTCTTGAAATCGGCCTAGCCCTCTTGTTTCCTTTGTGTAGCCGATTTTGGTGGAAAATGAGATCCTTATATAGTGTTGACACATCTAGGGTTACACCATGTAAACCCGAATGTGTCATGACTCTTCATTTCCATGACCCATGGGTTTGTAACTCCCATGGAGCATCCATGGAGCTTCTATGGGTGGAACCCAACTTGATAATCCATGGAGCCTCTTAGCCCTCTATACAAGATATGGATGATTTACATAATCAACCCATATATTTAATTAGTTATCTTTTGATCACTTAATTAATTATAAATTAATTCTTGATCAAACTAATCAAATAATATTATTAATATATTAGAACTTATAATATATTAATAATCTCCAAGTGTTATTTCTCTCATTTAGTCTATTCAATTGCATGGTGCCATGCAACCCAAATGGACCATGCCGGGTCGGGTCAAGTACATACCAGAAATAGTTATGGACTTAGACACGTTATCCAACATAAAGGTCTTACAATGCACAAGGGAAGGTTCTAGGGTTGATTCATGGGATATGGAAGTGATTGGGACTTGATATGACCTTGGAAAAGGAGTTTACGGTTCTTGAAGGACACTAGGGGAGTTTACTACCTTAAATACATGGGTTTATGGCAGTAAGCTCATGTTTTCGATGAATCATGTGTTTTTGTGGTTGTAGGTTAAGCATACAAAGTTCTAGACCCAATTCTAAGCCATACAAGGTGTTAAGGGCACTTAAACACCCCTTTGAAGGTTTTTATGGTTTTTAGAGACCTTCCCAAACTATAAAGTCGTGTTTAGTTCATTTGTGTATGTTTTGGTGCATCTCATGAAGTAATATAATGTTCTAGGCACCCACGGAAGCCTTTGGAGGTGTTTAAGGGGCAATTTAACACCTTAAAAGGTGTTTAGGGTCTATGAATGTGTGTTTACGGTCAAAGAATGTTCTTGGACTGTAAACTCACGTTTAATACCCAAAATGACATGATTTTGGTGTTCAAATCTTGTACATGCAGGTCCTTAAGCCATATCTAAGCACTAAAAGGGACTTGGAAGGGTTATGGGGCTTCAAAACCCCTTTAAGGGAGTTCACGGTTTGGGAGGTGTTCACAAACTGTAAACACTTGTTCTTGAGTGTTTTGGGTGATTTAAACATAGGTTTGCATGCCTGACAAATTAAAAAACAAGGTATGGTAGATTACTTACGATTTTGGAAGCTTGAAGAGGCATTTTTGGATCGAACTCGAGTTTTAGAGAGAGAGTACAGAGAGAAAGTTATAACGTGGTGGTAAAAAGCTAAATTGAAGTTCACTCATCCTTTATATAAGGCTTGAGTTTGTGGCGCAGTGGAAATCTACCCGATACTGACATTAAACGGGGCTTATGGTCGTACCCGATTAAGTTGTCGTAACCCGACGTGGTTGAAACTAAAAATTATCCAAATAATAATTTGGGGAGTTTTCACGTGTTTTTATTGCGTTCCAACACTTATGATGTCAAAATAAAAAGTCCCATTTTATTTAATTTAAACCAAAAGTTAACGAACAAATTGGAATACGAACGATTTTATTAACAGGAACGAATTATAGTAACGGAAAGTTTCCGGATTATCACAAATGGGTTCTCATCTGTTGGTACCCTCTTTGCCACGAGGAGTCCTTCTTCTATTCGATGTCTAATGAAATGGTATTCTCTTTCAATTCCCTAGATCTTCCGTGATCTCTTGGTTCCTTAGCCAAAGAAACCGCACTTTCGCTGTCATAGAAAATTTCCATTGGCTCCATTATAGCTCGTACAACTCCAAGGTCTCCGATGAAGTTCTTTAGCCATATCGCTTCCTTTGTTGCTTCAGTTGCTACTATGTACTCTGATTCACAAGTAGAATCATCAATTGTCTCCTACTTGGAACTTTTCCAAGTAATTGCCCCTCCATTTAGGATAAAGACCCAGCCTGACTACGAGCAGAAATTATCCCTATCATTCTGAAAGCTAGCATCGCTATATCCTTCCACTCTGAAGTCATCACTGCCACCGAGGGTAAGGATCTAGTCCTTAGTCCACCGTAAATAGTTGAGAATGTTCTTTACTGCAATCGAGTGAGCCTTTCCAGGGTTCCCTTGATATCTACTGAGCATGCTCAAAGCAAAGGCCACATCAGGGTGAGTACAAGTCATAGCATCCATGATAGAGCCCACAGCGGAAGCATATGGTATAAGAATCATCTCAACTATCTCAGCCTCTGTACTCAGACTCTGACTCGTACTCAGCTTGGCACTACTCTGGATAGGTAATTCTATTTTCTTGGATTTTTTCATGTTGAACCTCTTCAGCACCTTATCCAAGTAGCTACTTTTACTAAGTCCAATTAGTCTCTTACTTGTGTCTCTCATTATCCTTATCCCTAGGATATAGGCAGCTTCTCCATGATCCTTCATATCAAAACACTTCTCAAGCCAGGACTTAACATCCTACAAAGTTGGGATTTCATTTCATATGAGTAATATGTCATCCACACACAACACCAGAGAGCTGACTATACTCCCACTAGCCCTAACATACATACAGGACTCATCTTCGCTCCTCGAAAAGCCAAACTCTTTGGCTTTCTCATCGAAGAAAATATTCCATCTATGAGATGCTTGTTTCAATCCATAAATGGATTTTTGAAGCTTACACACCCTATTAGGGTACTTTGCATCGAGAAAACCCTCAGGCTGAGCCATGTAAACATCATCAACCAACTTTGCATCAAGGAAAGCGATTTTGACATCCATTTGCCATAATTGATAATCATAAAATGCAGCTACGGCCAACAAAACTCTAATAGACTTAATCTTTGCTACTGGTGAAAAGGTCTCATCATAGTCACTTCGTGGAGTTTGCCGCCAGTCTTCCTTTGTAGGTGTGTACCTTCCCATCCATGTCGGTCTACTTTTTGAAGATTCATTTGCACCCAACTGTCTTACGACCTGGTACATTGTCAACCAAGTTCCACACTTGATTGTCATACATGGACTGAATCTCGCTATCCATAGCCTCCTTCCATTTAGTAGACTCACGGCCTCCCATGGCTTCCCTATAATTATTAGGTTCATCCAAATCTATTAGTGTACTATCACTAATAAATGTATCACCTTTAGTGGTGATGTGATAACCATAATAAAATTTAGGTGTGTTCCTTACTCTAGTGGAACTCCTCAGAGGTACAGACTCATCTATCATCTCAACAGGAGTCTCCTCTTCAAGTTGGTCGGTAGTATTTGAGGTTCCTTCACCACTTGACTCTTGAAGCTCTTCAAGGTCAATTTGCCTCCCACTGTCCCTTTGTCTTATAAATTCTCTCTTATGAAGGACTCCTCTTCTTGCTATAAAGACCACATTATCACTGGGTCTATAGAAGAGGTCACCAAAGGATCTTTTTGGATAGCCTATGAAAATACACCTCTCACTTTGAGGTTCAAGCTTGCCATGAGACTAGTGTCTCACAAAAGCTTCACACCCCCAAATCTTGATATGGTCTAGATTGGGAACTGTAACGACCAAAAATTTCAAAAAAATTTAAATTTTTCAAAAACATCCCAATTAATTAAGTTATTACAAAAAGGTTTTCAATACATTTGTTATCAGAGTATTCCCAGGTCCATATCATAAAACATAAACACGAGGAGCAGTACGATCACGCCTTTACCTTGCCAGAGTCCCCTGAAGAACCTGAAAAACAGTAAACCACAACTGTAAGCCGGAAAGCTTAGTGAGATACCCCCAAAATACCAACCACATATACCATACACATTCCATGCTATATCATATCGAATCACAAAATAGCCATGCATATCGGGTCTACTGTGGGACTGGTCCGCCGTGTCGGGCCTTAAGTCCACCTGGTCCACCCTTCAAGTCCAGTCATGTCCCTCGAGTCAGTAGTGTCGTTGGTCCGCCCGCAACGGGCCTTCAACCCACCTGGTCCACTCTCTAAGTCTACAACATGACTGGTCCGCCCGCATCGGGCCTTCAGTCAGCCTGGTCCACACTTCGAGTCTCGACACATCTGGTCCGCCCTCATGGGGCCTACCGCCTATCCGGACCGCTCGCTCGGCCTTCGGAACAACCGGTCCGCCCTGGGTATCTTGGCCTACAACACGAAGCAGGACCAACCTCAATTCATATTCAATCAAACCGATCTAGCGGATCACATAACACAACATACTCTAAGTAGGATACCGACCTAACCAGTCACTAGGATAGCATCATCTTATATACCAGGATACCAACCTTAACTAGGTCTCTAACGAATACCGTCCTAACTACCAGGATGCAAGCATAGTAAAACAACAACATAAAAACAATACCCGGATTACAATCCGATAAAGGGCCGGCCTTGGTGCCTTAGACCCTGTTGATATAGTGAGGATAACTCACCTCAAAACTGCCGGTTGAACGGATAACTCAAGCTGCTCCGACTACTGGTAGGATCTCCACCACTCGCCAACCACCCATACACTGAACTTAAAACAATATTCAACAATTACCAAAATGCCCAAAGGGCTAAAGAGAGAAGTCCATGGAGAACTACCAAATCCAATGACTTTCTGGAAATCAACTGGTCAACCCTTGGTCAAAGTCAAAGTCAAAGTCTACCCCTGACTGACTCTACTTGCTGAGTCAACCCGATGACTTGCCGAGTCCCCATACACAGAACCTCCTTCAATTTGCGACCCAACTCGCCGAGTCATCCCTTGACTCACCGAGTCACAGCCCTTCCAAAAGAAACTTGGACCCTACGACCAGACTTGTCGGGTCCAAGAACAGACTCGCCGATTCTACGACTATATTCAACCTACTCGCCGAGTTGTTCTTACAAGTCGTCAAGTTCCAAGCCATCTTCATCCAACTTGCTGAGTTGTTCTTCCACCTTGCTGAGTTCCAGCCTTTCTTCAAGCAACTCATTGAGTCCACCCATGTGACTCGCCGGGTACCACCGGGTCTGAATCCAAACAGAGGCTTTCCAAGCCATGCAGATGATCCAAACCATAGATCTACCCTTCCTAAGGCCATCCATCACGTAAAGTGGCAATCTTTACGTGAATCCAACAACATCTATGCATTTTCACTCTAGGGTTTGGGTTTTGGGACAAGATAGCTCCATCAATCACTCAAAAACTAGGACCTTTATGCATTCTAACGCTCCTCCATTCCAAATCTGAGGTAGGAACCTCAGATCTAACCTCTAAACTCCAATACATCAAAAGATATGATCTCTAACACCTCCAAAAATGATGAATCTAGATAATAGCAGCTTAAACAATGAAGTAATACCTCTTAAGGATGCTCCAAGAGGAGGTTAATCTGAATCCTTGCAAAGCCCTTTGATCCAAGTCTCTTCTCCTTCAAGATTTCTTCAACAATCACTTCCCCAAGCTCCAAATGCACTCAAATCCTCCACAATCACGTATCTAGGGTTTTTGGACTTCAAGGGATATCAAAGAGGCTGGGGAGAGGATATAATGTCCTTTAAATAGGGATCATCCTCCGGATTTAGGGTTTTCTCCACTCAGCGCCTACATACCAAGTCCCGCCTTGGACTCTCCGAGTTGGCCACTTAATACGCGACCTGAGTCGCGACCCTACTCGCCGAGTCCACCCATAGAGTCGCCGAGTTGCGCTTTCAAATTTACAATTTTAGCCCTTCAATTCTACTCTAGATATTCCGGGATTTTACAATTTTCCCCCACTTAAATTAGGCTTCGTCCTCGAAGCCTGCGGCAACTGCACTTCTAGAAATTCTCTCGCATTACAATTCCTGGCATTAACCCAACCAGGTTCCTCAAATCACAACCATGGAAACCAGAAACTCACTCTCTCCTTTCTCGCGGTGTCCTGACCACCGTCACAAGTCGGCTACCGGCTTTACCCTCTGATAACCACACCTAACAACTCAGTACCACCCATGATGCAACACTGCTCCAAATCACAACCATCACTCTACCATATGAGCTAGAAATAACCATGCACCACCGGATTCCTGATCCAAGACCAACTCTATCCATTCCATGTTGACAGGAAGACACATTCTTCAGAGCAACTCCCATGAGTTCACCTCTTGCAATCACATGCACATGCTGAACTAGCTCTAGTACCCTCGGGTTAGGAAAACCCATCACACTGACGACCCTCAAAACATCCCTCAGGATGAACCATTACTACACAATTCCTTCACCAAAATCAAGTTGGGAATCCAAAACTCCATCCATGCATCCCTTACGAGTCTCTTGACTTAACGCCCTCGGAATTTCCTTCCGTGACCTCGGCAAACATCCAAACCAGATGTGATTCCATATCACCGCCGCACACACTGCAAAATAGCCATAATTGAAACACCTCAGTCATAACTTCGCTCTACTGATTTCACTTTCGTGACTTACACTCCCCACCTCGGAGCTACATTCCTTTTCTTTTTCCTTACCAAGGAGATTCACTTGGCTGCCTTGACACTACCTCAAGTGCCACGGTGCTCACCCAATACTACACCATTTCCTTATGGCATAACCACTATCCCATTCACCATACATACTCTAAATCCACTGGCGAAGTCTCTCAAGTCCATGCACTACCTCCACTGATCGTGATCAATATTCAGGGCCAGACCTTGCAGCGCTAACATATCACGACATACTCAATTCATTTCCTTAAACCGATCCAATAATACCTGCAGATTCTTCAGCATAACTGGACCACCGTACCAGGCCTTCAGCCAATATGGACCACCCTCCAAGGCTTTCAGTCTGGTTGGACCGTCCCCCGAGCCTTCGGCCTGACTGGTACGCCAACCGACCTTCAGTCTATCCGTACCGGTCGATTATCATTCATCACTCCGAGTTATCTCTCTAGGAAATCCTCCCATGCATATTGTTCTAGCCCTCTAGGGTTCCGAACTCTACTGCCATACCATATACTCAGTCCCGGCCCAATCCTAAGTCTTCCACAATCAATCGTTAATGGTCCGTATCCCGCCCCGCACGCCTACCATTTACTCATACCTGCCAATGCCCTTGGCTGACCGAGGCACTACTGAATCCCATGCAGCTAAAAAACCTTTCATACTGGTCAATCCTCCGGAGAATTCTCCAATTCTCGCCCACTTAGAGCACTGACTATCAACCACTAGTCCCCATCACCGACCATTCGCAACAACCCTTCACGACACGTACTCTTTCACGCGAACCGTTTCCCACTAACACGAACAACCTTCACCAATCGCATATCAATACTGATGATCCCGACACGAAAGAACTCGATCCTCCGCTAACCACTCGTCAGACCGCAACTTCTACCCGATATCTAGACCAACACCCGATTCCCACGAACAACCCTCATGAAAGATAATCAACAAATTTTCCAACACTAAATCCATAACTAAGCTATAACCCTCAAAACCAAAGAATACAATACCGAAATCCACACAACAAGACTAGCAGATAAACAATACTCCACAATAATCATAAAATAATAAGACATCAAGAAGAACATATCCGCAGCTGCATCCGGCACTGCCCTGACCTCCTCCGTTGAAAGTTGAAAAGCACGACCCTGAGCCCTTGGGGGCTCCGCTCCACAATGACCTCCACCTGTGATCCTCAAAGTGACCGGTGTTGGAGCCTGCACCAGTCCTGCAGCAAGCTGTAGGCAGTTGACCCTCAAGTGCCCAACCTGATGACAATGATAACAAATCCTCAAATCCCGAACCGGTGCTGACTGCCGACAATCCCTCGCATAGTGCCCCTCCTATCCGCACTTGCAACATGCACCATCGGACTGACAAACTCCGGTGTGACCCCTCCCACATTTCCCACAGACGTGGCTGCCCTGATCTCCCACCCTGGAGTCAACAGTTTTAGACCGCTTCATCGCCGGCTGCGACTGCACCGGAGCTTGCCTCAGCTCACGCAACTGCAACTCAATCTCGAACTCACGCCGCCTGGCGGCCTCCTGCAACTCCAACAAAGTCTCGCACCTCTGCGCGGATACAAACTGTCTGATATCTCTCTTCAGCGTACTCAGATATCGGGACATCTGAGCTTGCTCTGAAGCGAACTCAGGGCAAAACATCACCCTCTCAATAAACATCCTGGTGATCTCCGTCACCGACTCCGAATCCTGCTTCAGCTCAAGGAACTCCTGAGCCAACATCTCCCTCTCGAGGTGCAGAACATAACAAGTGCTGAACATCTCTCTGAACTGATCCCATGAAACCGCAGCCAGTTGCGCATCCGAGTATGACCCTGTGGTCAATCTCCACCAATCCTTCGCCCTAAGCCTCAACAGGTTCAGTGAACACCTCACCCTCTGATCAGTAGGGCATGAACACGTGAAGAAACACCCTTCCACGTCTGACAACCATCTCATAGCAATAATCGGGTCCTGAACTCCATCAAAGGTAGGGGGCTTCGTATTATCGAAATGTCGATACTGAAAACCTCTACCAGCTCCTCCCCCTGCCATTGCTACAGCCGTTGTAGCCGCCGCGGCAGCCGTCTCTACGAAAGTCGCATAACGCTCATGAAAATACTCCACCATGGCGGTCTTGATCGACCCAAACAGTTTCGGTAGCTCGGCCCGGAACAACGCAGCAACCTCATCATGCAGGATCTCACGAATCCTAGTATCCAAATCACATGTGCTCATCTGACCAACAACCTCGGGCGATACAGACCCGACCGAAACTCCCTCTCCTTCTCCCGATCGTGACACGGATCTACTCCCAGCATGCCTCGAAATCTCCATACTGAAAATAAACCACAAAATCTCAGACACTTCCCACTACCCCAGGGACCAACTCTCAACCCAACCCTAGAGGTCATGGTTTCCCTGATACGCTTATGGGTCATGTGCTTTCAGTAGTACGGGCCCATACTACCTTCCACACCTACCCATATTTGTATGAAGTACTACCACACCACCCTAGTGACAAATATACATAGCAGCGCTCAATCCTCACTCCTAGAGGAACACTGGAAATCTCATACAGAGGGGAACCCTAGGCTGGCAGGCATGATAAAACAGGCAACATTATCATGAAATCCTGAAGATCCCTAGCCTAGTACTAGCATGTTGTTCTATCAAAGCTTAAAAACAAATATCATGTATGGTATTTTGGGGTTACTTACTTAATTTGAAAACCATTTTAATTTCTCTTTTAAAACTCTCCTTGATTTGAGACTGGATTCACACGAATGTTCCTCCAATTCACTCAAACCAAGGCTCTGATACCAACTTGTAACGACCAAAATTTTCAACAAAATTTAAACTTTTCAAAAACATCCCAATTCATTAAGTTATTACAAAAAGGTTTTCAATACATTTATTATCAAAGTATTCCCAGGTCCATATCATAAAACATAAACATGAGGAGCGGTATGATCATGCCTTTTCCTTGCCACGGTCTCCTGAAGAACCTGAAAAACATTAAACCACAATTATAAGCCCAAAAGCTTAGTGAGATAGCCCTAAAATACCAACCACATATACCATACACAAAACATGCTATATCATATCGAATCACAGAACAGCCATGCATATCGGGTCTACTGTGGGACTGGTCCGCCGTGTCGGGCCTTCAGTCCACCTGGTCCACACTTCGAGTCCAGTCATGTCCCTCGAGTCTACAGTGTAGTTGGTCCGCCCGCACCGGTCCTTCAACCCACCTGGTTCACTCTCTGAGTCTACAGTATGACTGGTCCGCCCGCATCGGGCCTTCAGTCGGCCTGGTCCACTCTTCGAGCCTCGACACGTCTAGTCCGCCCTCGCGGGGCCTACCGCCTATCCGCACCGCTCGCTGGGCCGTCGGAACAACCGATCCGCCCTGTGTGTCTTGGCCTACAACACGAAGCAAGACCCACCTCAACCCAACTCCAGTCCAAACAACCATGTGCACATAAACATACAATCACATAACAATTCATATTCAATCAAACCGATCTAGCGGATCACGTAACACAGCATACTCTAAGCAGGATACCGACCTAACCAGTCACTAGGATAGCATCATCCTATACACGAGGATACCGACCTTAATCATGTCTCTAACGAATACCGTCCTAACTACCAGGATGCAAGCATAGTAAAACAGCAACATAACAACAATACCCGGATTATAATCCAATAAAGGGCCGGCCTTGGTGCCTTAGACCCTGTTGATATAGTGAGGATACCTCACCTCGAAACTGCCGGCTGAACGGATAACTCAAGCTGCTCCGACTACTGGGAGGATCTCCACCACTCGCCAACCACCAATACACTTAACTTAAAACAATATTCAACAATTACTAAAATTCCCCTGAAAATCAACTGCTCAACCCTTGGTCAAAGTCAAAGTCAAAGTCTACCCCTGACTAACTCTACTCGCCGAGTCAACTCGATGACTCGTCGGGTCCCCATACACAGAACCTCCTTCAATTGGCGACCCAACTCGTTGAGTCATTCCTTTACTCACCGAGTTACAGCCCTTCCAAAAGAAACTTGGACCCTACGACCAGACTCACCGAGTCCAAGAACAAACTCGCCGAGTCTACGACTATCTTCAACCTACTCGCCGAGTTGTTCTTACAACTCGCTGAATTCCAGGCCATCTTCATCCAACTCGCCGAGTTGTACTTCCAACTCGCAGTCCACCCATGTGACTCGCCGAGTACCACCGGGTCTGAATCCATATAGAAGCTTTCCAAGCCATGCAGATGATCCAAACCATAGATCTACCCCTCCTAAGGCCATCCATCACGTAAAGTGGCAATCTTTACGTGAATCCAAGGAGATCTAGGCATTTTCACTCTAGGGTTTGGGTTTTTGGACAAGATAGTTCCATCAATCACTCAAAAACAGGGACCTTTATGCATTCTAACCCCCCTCCATTCCAGATCTAAGGTAGCAACCTCAGATCTAACCTCTAAACTCCAATACATCAAAAGATATGATCTCTAACACCTCCAAAAATGATGAATCTAGATAATAGCAGCTTAAACAATGAAGTAATACCTCAAAACAATGCTCGAAGAGGAGGTTAATGCGAATCCTTGCAAAGCACTTTGATCCAAGTCTCTTCTCCTTCAAGATTTCTTCAACAATCACTTCCCCAAGCTCCAAATGCACTCAAATCCTCCACAATCACGTATCTAGGGTTTTGGACTTCAAGGGAGATCAAAGAGGCTGGGGAGACGGTATAATGTCCTTTAAATAGGGCTCATCCTCCATATTTAGGGTTTTCTCCACTCAGCGCCTACTCGCCGAGTCCAGCCTTGGACTCTCCGAGTTGGCCACTTAATACACGAGCTGAGTCGTGACCCTACTCGCCGAGTGCACCCATGGACTTGCCGAGTTTCCCTTTGAAATTTACACTTTTAGCCCTTCAACTCTACTCTTGATATTCTAGGATGTTACAGGAACTTTCCCAATCCACATCTCGTAAAGTGTTTTGGAAACCCTTTTAGAATGAGATTGGTAATGAATCTTGACTGATCATTGAACAAACCATATCCAACAATGTTCGATTACACCTCTCAGCCACACCATTCAACAATGGTGTTCTGGGAGGTGGCAATTGTCAGATGATCTAACATTCCTTGAGATAGTCGAGGAACTCTATACTAAGATACTCACCACCACAATCGGATCGAAGCATCTTAATGCTCCCGCCCAATTGATTCTCAACTTCCTATTTAAAATCTTTAAACCTCTCGAAAGTCTCTGACTTATGCTTTATTAAATAGACATATCCATATCTACTATAATCATCAGTAAAAGTCAAATAATAACGATTACCATCCCTTGTGGTTGATTTGAAGGGTCCATGAACATTTGTGTGTATGAGGTCCAACAAACCCTCACCCTTCTCACAAGTAATAGTGAAGGGTGACTTTGTCATTTTTCCAAGTAAACAAGACTCGGAACTATCATTTGACTTTAGGTCAAATGATTCCAAAACTCCAGCCTTTTGGAGTTGGCCTATGCCCTTCTTGTTGACATGTCCAAGACGACAATGCCACAAGGATGCTTTATCCAAGCTATTTGAAGAATCAATATACAACACATTATTTCCTAGATTGTGTACAACATTCAAAGCTTCATATACACCATCACAAGGTAATGTTTTAAAGTAAAATACATCATTGTAATAAACATTAATACCACCATTATTATTATCAAATGAAAATGAAAACCCTTGTTTGTGTAAGCCATGAAAGGAAATAATATTTCTCACCATTTCAAGCGAGTAACCACATTTATTCAAATCTAACATTAACCCATTATTAAGCAATAAAGAATAAAATCCTATCTTGGTGACAATTGATCCTTTCTTGTTGCCCATGACTAAGTTTATCTTCCCATGCTCCAGTTGCTCAATTCTTCTTAGGCCATGCAAATCAATACAAATGTGAATACGACAACCTGTATCAAGCACCCAAGAATTAGCATTAGATGAGTTATTAGACAATATTGTATAAATACCTGCATGGATGGGTTTAACTTTCCCATCCTTTACATCTTGCAAGTATTTGGGGCAGCTTCGCTTCCAGTGCCCCTTTTCCTAGCAATACAAGCATTGTGCTTCCTTTGGGTTTAAGGAAGGAGTAATGAGACCTTTCTTTGTCCCACATGAAGAGGGACCATCAAGGGGCTTACCCTTGGTCCCCTTCGAAGGGTTTTTCTTCTTCTTACCCTTTCCCTACCCAATTGCAAGAACATGGGCTGCTGTAGGAGTAGGAGTAGAAGTAACAACTGACTTACCTTTAAGGTCACTTTCAGTAGTCCTTAAAAGTCCTTGAGGTTTGCTAAGTGTAACTTCCTCCTTGTTCATATGATAAGTCATTCAAAACTAATCATAACTAGGAGGTAAGGATTAGAGAATGATATCAATCACCAAGTCCTCAGGGATGTCTACATTCATCTTCAATAACCAGTCAATGAACCTTTGCATATTCTGTAAGTGACCGGTGATGGGTTCACCATCCTTCATCCTGGCCGTTATCATGGAGGATATGATTTCATACTTCTCTTCACGTGCACTCTGATGGTACCTATCCATCAGATCCAGGTGTATCTCATAGGGGTAGAAATCTTCATAGGATTTCTGGAGTTTGGGAGTCATGGTAGCTAACATGATGCAGGACACTTTGGTAGCATCCCTCTCATGTACAATATACTCCGCAAGCTCCTTAGGAGTAGCACTGGACTCATTGATAACCCTATGATCCTTATGAAGGACATATTGCTTCTTCTTATAGTGGGTAATAATCCTGATGTTTCTAAAGCATTTATTGAAGTTAGACCCATGAAAAGTGACTTTCCCACACAAATTCATGAGGGAAAAGGAGCTTGTAGGGTTTGAGCAAGTAGTAGTGTTGGAAGACATCTAAAATGAAGAAGGATGTGTTTAATTAGATGAAGAATCCTTAATAAGTCACCCAAACGAAATATTAAGGCTAGGATCCAACAAACTATTTATAATTGGAAGAGGGATGCCGTAATCCATACTATAAAATATTTGAAGGTAGGTAAATGACGATTTACCAATTTCCAGCATAAGAAAAAAAATATTTTATTATTAGGTTTTATTGGATTTGAAACTCCTAGATCTTTTTGAGATACATTGAACTTTCAATGGCATGTTTGAATCTCGATTGTGCCCTCTCAAGTTTGTGACTGGGATGTCGAGGATCATAAATAAGGTGTGAATAACCATACAAATTGACTTGGTACCCTTAGTTATATTACCTAATCGATGTGCCGGTTAACCACACACGCTCCACCGATCTGTAACAAAGTCAAGATACCCTTTGCCACAGTTACTAGTCCTTGTTAGTGTGTCGGGTAACAACACAAGCTCCACTAACGACTTGGTAAGGTACAAAGTGTAATTTTATGGGCTAGCACCTATTTCACATTTTCCTAAAGTAACTATGATTGGGAATTAATAATGTATAGTTACTTTATAATTCATTATACTTTTAATGAGTGTTAAAGTCTTTTCCTACCCGTTCGGCTAACGACCCTCCACCAGTCAAGGAAGCGGTGGGTGAGAGTTGACACCCATTAAGCTATCATTTTATAGGCAACAACCTTATACCCCCCATATAGACCAGCTTCGTGAATGAGGCGTACTTGTGGTAAGATTGACTAATTCTTATACATATCTATATAAATAAGATTATAATAATAGTGTAAGTGTTTTTTTTAAACCTTTCAAAAAAACTAAGGTTTAATTTGGAATGAAAGTATTAAAGTGTAAGACTTTTCAAATTCCAAAACTTGAGGGCAAGTTTTGAAACTATTTCAAGACTCTTCAATTTGTAACTTATGAGTTTTAATGGTTCATAAAGTTAAAGACTCTTCATTTTATGAAACCTCCTATTATTTAATGACAACTTTTAAAGAAGTGACCTTTGGTTATCCATAACTAGAGGACAAGTTATGGACATCATCATTAGCATGAAGATTATGAATTAAACAAGCATGTAGGTTACACACAACTCATATGATCTTCTAAAACTGATAAGAACAAATATTCATATCAAACAATTTCAAGAAATCATATTAACACATATAAAACTTGAAAATTGATAATAGTCATTTGAAATGGGTAAACATCATCATTACCACTTGGACTTTTCGAGCCCATTTCCAGCAACAAAAAAAGTTTGGGATAATGATTCTAGCCCATTTCCAGCAACAAAACTCGAAAAACTGCCCAACATGCACCTACTCATTGAGTGCATGACCCTACTCGACGAGTAGGATGAATTTTCCCTTGGACTTTTCGAGTTCTCCCCTTGCACTCAGCGAGTCCAGTCGAACAGTGAACAATTTTTCGATTTTTCAAGCAGATTGCATCAAATATACAGAAAACAAACCTGGCTCTGATACCACTGATGGATTTTGAGCATTCTAACACTCCTATGGTGTACATGCAATCCTATAAACCTTGAATCTATGTTTTCTCTAATATACATGCAAATTTGATTTTCAAGGTTTACTTCCTAACTAGCATGGCAAGGGGAATATGTAATATAAAAAAACTAGTAGAAGTACATACCTTTCTTGTTGTTTGGATTCCTTGAAGACTTGGTGAGCGTAGCACCCCAAATTTTGTGCCTCAAATGTTTCACACAACACTACAAGACTTGGAATAACTTGAGAGAACACAATTACACTCAAAATCAGTTATGCCCTCTTAGAATTCACTAGTACTCCAATTTTTCTAGCTATAGGGCTATTTTTATAGTGTTGTCACAATTAGGGTTTACACATGAATGCCCTTAATTGTCATGACTCTTCATTTCTAATGATCCATTGGTTTGTAACTCCCATGAACTATCCATGGAGCTCCAAATGGTTATAACCCAACTCCATAAAACATGGATATTAAATCCACCATAAAAGATTAGATGATTGTCATAATCAACCCTATATATTTAACTAGTCTCGTTTTGATCTCTAAATCAATACTTGATCAACACTAATTAAATAATAATATTATTAATATATTGGAACTTATAATATATTAATAATCACATGTATCCTTTCTCTCATCTAGTCTATCCAAGTATTGCAATGCCATGGAACCCAAATGGACCATGCCGGGTCGAGTCAAGTACAAACCAAATAAAAGTTATGGACTTAAACACTATATCCAACAATTTGGACAAGAGATCACCCACCAAGTCAAATCATCAGCAACCCATCCTCAGGCATTCAGACTCGATGTTCCTCTTATTTTAATCAACACTAACATTATGCAGCATTTATGTCCTCCGTCTAGCCAAGAAAAATTAAAGAAGCAATCTTGGAGCCTAATTAGATTGTTGCTATGCAAGAGGAACTAGCTGAATTTGAATGAAATATTATTTCGAAACTAGTAACGAAGCCAAAAGCTTGTACAATCTTCGGTACAAGATTGGTATTCAAGAACAAACTAGATGAATCTGGTGCAGTTGTAAGACCTAAAGCTTGATTAGTTGCCAAGGGGTATAGTCAAGTTGAAGGTGTTGACTACAACAAAACATATGACCCTGTAGTCAGAATGGAAGCCATACACATCTTCTTAGCGTATGTTGCTCACTGAAACATCAAAGTTCACGAGATGGATCTTAAAAGTTCTTTTTAAACGGAGAACTGAAAGAAGAAGTCTATCTATAACAACCTCCATGCATTATAAGTATACAATTTCCAAATCATTGCTGCAAGCTGGAGAAAGCAATATATGATCTTAAGCAGACACCAAGAGTGTGGTATGTGACTCTCTCTGAGTTTCTTATCACCTCCTGTTACAAAAGAAGAGTGCTTGATCCCACATTGTTTAGATGAGAAAATGGTAATCACTCGATGCTTGTTTAGATATATGTGGACGATATCATCTTTGGTTCAACAGATCAGGGTATCGTGGATGAATTCACAAAGCTCATGATAAGCAAATTCCAAATAAGCATGAATAGAAAGATTAACTTCTTTCAAGAACTTCAAGTCAAACAAGTCCCTCAAGGGATATTTATCCATCAACAAAAATATACCACTGAACTGCTGAAGAAGTTCTCAATGGACAATTGTTCCTCGACAAAGGTCCCAATGGCCTTTGGTTACAAGATCTCAGCTGACCTTACCGGAGATTTAGTTTACCACAAAAATCTATCGAGGAATGATTAGGTTGTTGAAGTACCTCATTGCCATTCAACTGGATAGTGTATTTGCAACAGGCTTATGAGCTCGATACCAAGCTGACCCTAAAGTATCTCACTTGACCGTAGTCAAACAAATCTTCAGATATCTCAAGGGAAGAAAAGCAATGGGCCTATGGTATCCTGTAGGAAATGACTTCAGCTGTGACATCCCCAATTTTCACGGCCAGAAAAGACCGATTTTGTTTATAATTGATAAAAATCAGAGTACCTCTTTTAATAAAAATATTGCGGAATTTGATCCAAGAAAACATGATAAATATGTTATCAAAGCATTTTTGAAGAAATGTATTTTTATCCATTTTAAAACATTTGGGATGTCATCGTCAATACAGAATCATAAGCATAAACCGAAATTACATTCATTATCACTAGCAATCTATATCTCTTTTAAATCCCTCAGTGTAAAGTGGATTCATATCGACAACTGTGATACAAATAAGCTTGAGTGGGTCAGGTTGGGAAACCTGGTGAGTATATAGGGTTTTCAACCCACAATAATATAATTATTATGTTTAAACAACAAACAATCAACCCAATAACCCTTCCCCATTATCTTCTTTATTCTACCTTAATAATCAACTATTCCTCGTTCATTTATTCCTAAGGAGTATCCTAAGGAATCGACATGAAATCCATCGTTGCTAGAGTCTACTCATTTGGCACTACGTCGCATAGTTGGCAGGTTTTAGGCACTAAGTCTCATAGTTTCCAGGGTTTATACTATTGGATTAATGTCTAAGTCCATAACCATAATTGATAAGACTTGACCCGACCCGACATGGTCCATTTAGGTTGCATGGCATCATACACTTGGATAGACTATAATGAGAGAAATAAGACACTTATGGTTATTAATATATTATAAGTTCTAGTATATTAATAATAAGAATAATGATATTATTTAATTAGTATTGATCAAGAATTAATCTAGGATTAATTAAGTGATCAAAAGAAGACTAATTAAATATATGGGTTGATTGTGTAAATCATCCATACTTGTATAGTGGGCTAATGCTCCATGGATAATCAAGTTGGGCTAAAACCCATAGGATGGTCCATGGATGATCCATGGTGTATGTGAACCCATGGATCCAATGAAATGGAAAGTCATGACAATTAGGGTTTACCCTAATTGTAACACTATATAAAGATCTTATTCTTGTCAAAATCGGCACAAGTATGATTCTAGAGAGGGCTAGCTGATTTCATGAAGTGTAGAATTCTCTCAAGTTATTCCAAGCGTATTTGGTGTTGTGTGAACCATTTGAGGTGTCACACTTGGGGCACTAGGCACCCAAGCTTCATGAAGACATTCTACATCAAAGAGGTATGTATTCTATCTTGTTATATTGATAGTTTTGTATGCTAGATTAGGATAATACCTTGGATGTTCATATTTGCATGTATAATAGAGAAAACATAGATCCAAGGTATTTAGGGTTGCATGTACACTTAGGAGTGTTAGAATGCTCATAACCCAACAGTGGTATCAGAGCCTAGGCTTGTTTTCTTATTATACTTGCAAATGGAGCTGAAAAATCGAGTTTTGATGATGTCTGCCGAGCAGACTCGCCGAGTCCATGAAGGGACTCAATGAGTCCAAGGCAAAAAGCATCCAACTCGCCGACTTGGTTAGTGCACTCGACGAGTTGGACCCCCAGACATCATAAATTCAAATTTTGGCTGGAATTGGACTAGGAACATTACCCTAAGATGTTTTTGAACTTATAAACATGTTTTTGATGTGGTAATGTTCATGCTAATCCAATTTCAAAGATAATTGTCAATAGATTCATGTTTTGTATTAGTTTAAAGGTTAGACTAATTACATGAAAAAGTTTGATTTGAATTACCTTGTTCTTATGAGTTGCTTAGATTAATAGAAAAGTTGAGTGAAATAGTTGTTTTCAATCCAAATTAATCTAAGAGTTGATTCTAAAATGTGTTTTTGTAAGTTGTCCTCAAGTTATATGAAAAGTCACATTTAAGTTTCATAAAACTCATAAAAGTTGGCAAAGGTTACAAAATGAAGAGTCTAGTTCTAATTAATTGGAGTTATGACTCCATAATTTGTCCTCAAGTTATGGAGGACCAAGAGTCTCTTCATTAAATAAAATGAAAAAAATAAAAAAAGTGTAACCTTAATTAATTCCATAAGTTATAAAATAAAGAAAAGTGAATTCTTTTATTAGTTTAAAGTCTTCCATAACTTGTCCTCAAGTTATGAAACTTGAAGAGTTTTTGGATTAAAACTACTTTAAACACATAAGTTATGGAATTAATTAGTTTTGAATAGTTTCAAAACTTGCCCTCAAGTTTTGGAATTTGTAAAGTTTTCTCTTATGAATACTCTTATTCCATGTTAGCCCTTAGAATTTTAAAAGTTAAAATTCAACCCTTATACTTTATAATATTATAAGTTAATAATATGTATATGTATAAGAGTAAAGTCAGTCTTACCGCTAGTACGTCTCATTCACGAAGCCGGTCTATAAGGTGGGTATAAGGTTGTTGCCTATAAAATGGCAACTTAATGGGTGTCCACTCTCACCCATCGCTTGCTTGACTGGTGGAGGATCATTAGCTGAATGGGTTTGACAGGACTAGAATTCTCCTTTCATAAAAAGTATTAATGATAAATACTAAGTAACTAATGTCTTAATAATACCCAATCTTAGTTACTTAGGAAAATTTGAATAAGGTTCTAATCCATGAAATTACACTTTGCACTTTGGTTAAAGTCGGTTAGTGGAGCGTGTGTGGTTAATCGGCACACTAACTCGTATTTAACAAGGTAGGAAAAGGGTAACTTAATGTTTGTCATAGTATCGATGGAGCGTGTGTGGTTAACCGGCACATCGATTGAGGGGTAAACACTTAAGGGTACCAAGTAATTTGCATGGTTACTTCACACCTTGTTTTGTGATCCTCGGCATCCCAGTCACAAAACCTGAAGGGCACACTCGAGATTGAAACATGCCATTGCACAGTTCAATGAATCTCAAAGATCTAGGAGTTTCAAATCCAATTAAAACCTAATAATACATTTCGTTTATCTTGGTGGAAATTGGTGAATCGTCATTCACCTACCTTGAAATATTTTATAGCTTGGATTACGGCATACCTCTTCTAAGTTATAAAATAGTTTGTTGGGTCCTCGCCTTAATATTTCGTATTGGGTGTCATATTAAGGACTTGAAGATCAACTATCTTGAATATCTCCCAAAACATGTCTGGTTTAGACATTTATGATCTTGCCAAATCTCTTGAAACAAGCTTTCTTAAATGAAGATGATGTTCCATGGAAATAAATTCATGGATGATCCTTATGGGCATAAATCATATAAAATACTTCCAGAGGTCAATAAATCCTAAATAAATTCATGGATGATCCTTATGGGGAATAATGACCCCTCACCAAATTTCAGCAATTTTTGTTACTGTTTAATACGATTTCTAATTTTATTTTGTTTAGGGAATGATAAATTACAAAACCACTTTATAGGATGTGAAAATTATATCTAACAATTTTCGCATACCTCACCTGTGATGGGTGACTTCAGAAAATAATTTCAAGATTTTTCATCATGTCTTACTATTTTTACCAATTTTTGGTAATTATAATGGTCTAAAAATGGGAAAAATAGTTCTCATTATCCAAAATTCATGAAAATTTACCAGGATATCATATTATGCAGTAGGAGGTTACATAAAAGTTTAGAGGATTTTTCTCTACTGTAAACTATTTTTCTCTTATTTTCTAAAGTTAATTTCATTAAAATGTACTTAAATACACATAAATACCCAAAACCAGTTTATACATTATGAAAACCACTTTTGATATTTTTGCCAGGATATTTATAGTGTAAATGATGTTACAAAAATTTATGGTGATTTATGTTAACTGTTTAATATTATTTCTTTAATTAATGACTATTTAAAGGAATAAAACAAGGAAAAATAGAAATACCCACTGAAAAATATCTTTTATATTTTTTCCAGCCTAGTTATGTATAATAACAACTAAATAAAAAGTTTGGGTAATTTTGGAAACTGGTTTCTATTTATTTCAATTTTTATTGGAATAAATGCCCATAAATCATAAAATATAATTAAACAGCTTGAATATCCATTTTTATATTTTTCCCAGCCTTGTATTGTGTAATATCAGTTAAATAAAAAGTTTGGGAATTTTTACCCCTGGAATGCTATTTTTCGTGAATTTATGTTGTTATTGAGACTTAAAATTTGGAAAATTAACCTTCCAAGGTTGTAATTAATCGCACGACTTGTAAAATTTCAATACATCAGAAAAAGTGTAACAAATTGATATAAAATCCAATACTAAAACATAAATTGGCATTTCCCTATATGTAGAGTTTAGTATATTAGCATTAGATATCGACATGGAAACTCACTAGTGCGTGTGTTTGATGTCGTAGGATCCCGGTAGTAAGACGTTGGCGCATCCCGAAGTACCGCTTGTGCCTATACAAAACATCATGAGTATTCACGCACTCCCCTATTTTTGGTTTTTATGTTTTGGGGTGGAACAGCATGTCATAAACTACTTATGTTCGTTATATTTAATTGACTCGTATAAACTTGATTACTATATTTTGCATATTGTGAGTATTCACGCACTCCCCTATTTTTGGTTTTTATGTTTTGGGGTGGAAAAGCATGTCCAGAAAAACTATTGTTTGCATGATGTATTTAAATTGTTTATTATCAAACTTGATTGCTATTGTATTGCTATGTATCTTTATGTATGTTTATGCAACACGGAACATGAGAACTTATCGTACTAAGGCCCTTCCCTTATCTCTAACCATTAACTCTTTGAGCCAATGGTCATTATGGATAGCGCTATTAGGAATTGACAACTCCTCACTCGCCCGAATCGCTGGAGTGCATGATACCATATTCATCTATGGAACGATAAGCATAGATCTCGATAGGGCTTCAGTCATAGGTTTGGTTGAGACTCATTGTTTGCTCATACACATACAAACGCGTTTCTCGTTCTAGCAATAAACTTGTATACCTTAATAGCAATCAACTTTGTTTTATCATTAAAGCAATGTACTTGTACTTACGAAAAGCATTATTGTACCCTCGATTTATAAACTTGTGATACTCACCAACTATTTTCATAGTTGACGCTCGTTTTACATGCTTTTTCAGGAAGTAATTAGTAAGTGGATGTAAAGATTCATCATCATAGAGCATGCTGCATCGTGTTGAAGCTATTATGAAGCTATATTTTGAACAATGTTATTTTGAAAAACTTGTATTTTGTTTCTTTTGAAGCTATGGGTTGTAAACTTTTAAATACTGCTATGGAGATGTATCTTTATCTTTTGCATTGAAACCGTTATCGTTGTCATACCTTGCGTTTCCGCTTTAGTGGGGTGTGACAGGTTCCTTCTTACTACAAGGGTAGATAAGCAAGTCATTACATGGAGAAATGACGAACTGATCCAGGTAAGAAAGACATACCCTACTCGTTTTAGCTCATAAAAGCTATGGGTGTGTTGGTCCTATCCAACGGGTATCACTACAGACTCGAAGTGTCCATATCGAGTTCAGGGGATAGTCTTCCGGACATCTTTCCCTAACACTCGCACTGGTGGTATTCGGATCCCAGATCCATTCCTGGAAGTAGTTTCTTTCTTTGCATTTGCTCAAACATTTTGTCTACGCGCGGCAGAGATAACGATTTCTAATGAAAAATCTCAAAGGAGTCTTTGATAACCGAGGTACATGCAATGCGATCCGTCGATCTCTGGATGAATATGACCGAGGTTTTCTAGGGTGAGAAACCTAGTCTTCTAATTCTATTTATGTGTAGTTCACTTAGTTGTCCAAACTGTTCTTGTATCTCCGTGGGTGTTTAAACTATAAGGTGATATGTTTACAGGAGTCGTACTAGGTTCTATGCTTGTTCTTATGACGGTGTGATTACTCGTACTTAGGCAGGTCTCCGTCCTGAAGTTCATATTAGAATTTATACCTAGTTTCACAATCACCCTTTCGTGTATACGAGTCATATATAGTTAAGGTTGAAAAGGTAGTCGAATAACTGATTCTTCTTTAAGTTCAGATCCCATCAGGGAAAAAGAATTTAAAGTGGAATCATCAATGCTAAACCTGTAGAACCTTGATTATATATCACTCTTATGCATACATTCTTCAGTGATAGATCAACCGCATGAATCCCTGGATTAAACTTGACGTACTGCACGAGTGGTACTTCGGGGATTTCTTCGGAAAGAAAATAACTAATAGGTACTCCTGACATGAGTACTTCGGCGTTCTGATGTGACGGTTTCGCTGGAAAAGTGATCTAGAAGAAAGGGGTGTACGTATGAAGCTGTTTTTGTGAGGATCAATTTGAATCTAGTCGTATGATAATGTCGAAATCATACCGAAACATAAAGACATTAGATTTGAACATAAGACGTTTACAGACAAAACGCAACCGTACAACCATGAACAGAGTTACAGTACTTTAGGTTTACCACAAGACTATTGTTGCGAATAAGGTATACTACAAACGACAAGTATACGCAGCACGAGAGTCCTTATACAGATAGGATCTCGCAAAAGGTAAGACTCTGGTTGCAATAGTTTTAGATAGTTTATAAGTCTGTTACAACGAAACGCCTAAATTACATTTAACGTGGTTCCGGAGCAGGCTCTCCTGCAGTTGTGATCCTGAGAATTCTCCCATCTGCGCCAGAGTTCTTTGCTATCGGGCAATCTTTCATGAAGTGCCCTACTTCCCCGCATTGGTGGCATGCCTGGGTAGTACTAGCTTTGGCAACAGGATTGCGGTGGTTAGCCAAAGTTATGTGGACACAAGTGCCTTCCTCGTTACTCCACCTTGGAAATTGTTTCTTAAATCGTTATGCGTCATAACTCTTCTTGTGTGTAGGGTTAGTCCCGATGAAAGGGTCTTGAGTGATGGGTCATTTCGGTGCTCCACAGTCACGAGCATGATGCCCTATGCTTAGGCAATTGCAACATTGCATCTCATGGCAATTCCCATGATGATGGAAACGACAAGTATCACACTTCGGGAGTTTTCCCTCGTATGGCATGCTCGGCACTGGGATGGCAGGGGTTTCCGCTTGTCGCAGTTGCATAGCCAGCTTATGGGATTTCTTGCGTTCTTTCTGGGCTTGACGCTTTCGTTTCTTGTTCTCTGTCTTTCAGCTTTGTGAGCTAGTGACTGTTACTGTTTGTTGGTTTCCCGGTTTGGTACTACCATCTAAACTCTCGAGTCCTTCTTCAGTCTTATTGGTGTTGCCTGAGTTGATGTGTGTAAGGAAAGTTTTCACAGCAGCTGCTAGTACAGCTTGTAATGTAGCGGCGTCGATAGGAAAGGTAGAGGTCTCGTTGCTTGGCTGGTTGTTTCCGGATGACGACATGATTCTGTTAACACGAAAGAATAAAGATTTTCTGAGCGATTCTGGTTGACCCTGATGTACTTAGATTGTTCATGTAAAGAGTAGAAGTATGCTCTCGAATGTTGGACCTACATCCCCATGATGCAGTCCTAGTCATGGGTGGAAGTAAGTTCGTAGAATGGTCTCGAGATGTTTGTTGTTCAATCCAAGGTATCATAAGTTGGTGAATAAAAGATCCAACCTGGAAGAGACTTGGAAATGTCTCCGGAGATGAATCACTATAGTCCAATGACTTGACTAAAGCATGATTCAGATATACTCTAATGAAAGAATGATAAGAGTACTTAAATGAAGAATGACACAGAAGTTAGCCGGCTGTCAATATCTTTGATATTCACAATGTATAGATTCTGGAAAATGACCTTGTAAAGGTCTCACATCATATCAGGAGAAGATAGTTCCTGACAACATAAAGGCCTAGCTAAAGTACTTACGGAACAAGATAATTTCATAGAAAATGCCACATCCGGCATAGACAGGAAAATACGATTCCTTTTTATAAGGGAAATAAAGTAAAGCATCTACTACTGGTGACGGTCATCCCTCTGGTGAATTCGTAGTTCAACCAATTGACGTTCCATGTCAAGTAGGTGTCTTTCACGCACTATCTGGCGTACCTGGAGCTCTATGACTTTGGCTCGTGATTCGGCCAGTGCTTGCAGCAGGTTTCATGGTTTCTCTCTGATCTCTCATGTGCATCTTCTAGACGAATGGTGTGGAGGGTATGCATTCTAGCATAGGCGACTACTTCTGTAATCTGATGTAGGTCTGTCCTACCTTGAATCTCATTTCGGGCCACTCTGCGGACCAAGATTGGCAAGACTATATCTGTTAAGCCCTCATTACTCAAGTCATAAAACCTTCGGTCGCCATCAAATAGCATAGACTGATCTTATCCTTGGCTCCTTGTTTCCAAGCATTCCCCTCACTTAGGGGGGGTCGGGCCATGAAAAGCCGGACTAGGGTTAGGAATTGGAAAGGGAGCTGCTCGGGGTAGGTTTTCAACCTCTGCTTCGGAGTTAGCATCATACGAAAAGTCTTCATCATGGTGATCATTCAAGGAGACAGGATGATCATTCTCTAGTTATTCTCCAAACCAACCAGCTATGACTTCATTCGGAAGGTACTGGTTGTCGAGGGGGTGGAGTCCAGTTATGTTTTCTATGCTAGAATTTAGGGTAAGAGAATAATTATTAGACGAACTATCTAGATAATTATTTAGAAAACCTTCATTAGTTACATCGCTATTTCTGAAGTGCATACCAGCTATGTGTAGTCTAAACAGGATAGACCTTCGAATAAGTGACCTTAATTCCAAATTTACACAGAATAGGGGTAAGGCAAAATTATCACAGATTCTAAGTCTATAACATCCTAATTACATGTAGCCTTAGTGTATCCACTTAGCAACTATCAACTTAGTAATGAAGATCTCGTTTTATTTCTCAAGTATAAAGTACTTATAGTAACAAAAAATACTCATATAGTATTTTAAATTTTAATGTTATGTTCCATTGTTCTCATTGTGGTAGGGTTGGTAAGATTTTAGCATTGTTGCAACCCCACAGTTAAACTTAGACGCATGCTAGTCAACCCTCGGATAATATAGGTGATCAGGCTATATCTTCCCAGTTTTGACCATATGTCTCTAAGCCCACTTGTGTTGTCCAACAATCGTAATTCTTTTGTACTGTCCTAGTGACACTGATTTTAGTATGAATGCAGCACGTATACTTACTTAAATATTTTACTATTTAAAGTATAAACTCTTGGTCAGAGTATTTTTAATCCCTTATGTATTTATAGTTAGTATATCTTTTATGGGATTATATACTTAATTCACTATAAACAATGCTCTGATACCAATCTGTCACACCCCAAAACCAGGAACGGCGGAAATGTTCTGGGGCGGAGGACGTCATGTATAATATCAACAACAAGGTAAAGTAGTAAACAAGCAACAACATCATCCATTGCATTAATAATATAATTATTATACAAATGTGTTCTGTCAAATTTTGATAAACACTAAAGCATAGATCAAAACAAAAGATAAGTCTTGAACAAGCTCCATCTTCCTTTCTCCTTGCATCGGTACCTGTCTATGATGACCTGAGGATACAAGTAATTTTGAAAGCGAGTATCAGCTTTAAAGCTAGTGAGATCATAAGTATTTAGTGTCTTAATTTGCATGTAAGAATATGTAAGTACATGTATTGTAAGTATTGAAAGTGTATATGAATTGTAAGTGTTTGAAAAACCCTAGAATCCCTATGATTCCTACTAGTATATGAAGGTGTCTTCTACCAAGACCTAACTGTTCTGAATGTGTGTGTCTCTTGTAAGAGGATGTATTTTCCAAAGTATAACTATCATTATCCAAAAATATAATTTGTACATTAATGTTTAAGTGAGGTTATCACTAAAAATATGTAATGGAAAAATCAATGTAGTATTATGGTGTAGTACCGAACTACTACCGTACCTATTACCTTAAATCTAGGGTAATACTTCCAAGTACTGTAGTATTTAATATAAATAACTACATCGGTACTCAATACCTTATTTGAGGGATAAGGTATAATGTGATGTCTAGATCCCAGACTATACGCTCCCCTATCAAAGGGATTTTGGGACCTACCCACGACCCCTGCCTGAATGCAAGCTGTGAGCATCCACATTACCGAATGATCATGTATACTCGATAGTAATGTAATCATTCTAGTATAGCTGTATATGTTCTCGTCCTAGTATAGTTGTATATGTAATGTACTGAAAAGTTCTAGAAAGTATTGACTCATGAATGAACTGACTCATTGTATGATATCACGTTCTAGCAATGGTTCTAGTATCTTCCTGAACTACCCATATGGTAGCTTTCTAGTAATCTAAGTGGTACGTGTGGACATGGATGTATACCCTTGCTACCCAAGGGCATATGTTGAACTGGAAGGACCTTTTATGACTATATATGTACACATGATATATAACTAATATTTAAACGACCTTCGGACGAATATCCAATATCCCACCAGACCACATCTCATGGCGCGAAAAGGAAATAGGGTGGATAGCCTTCCTAAGTCTTTTAAACATTTCTTATATAACTATACATATAGAGGCATGCAATTTATAATATAAAAGCATAAATAAGTTTTGTAGAACATTTGAAATATAAGTATTATTTTAAGAAAAGCTCGACTTGATGTCAATCTATAAAACAATTTGAAGGCATAAGTTTAATAAAACAGTTTAAGTATAAAGAAACATTTGTTTGAAACACATTTGTAAATAAGTTTGAAAGGAAATGTACGGAGTAAGATGTACAGTGTAAAAAGGAGTTTAAAACATATAAAATGTTTATAAAAAGTCATTTGAAGGAAACTGTTTGGTAAAACGGCTAAGGAGTAGCCAAATCATTTGAATGTTGTATATTAATCACATGTGATTGATGTAATAAGTAATGTAGTCCTACTTACTAATCACATGTGATTGACATAATAAGTAGCATGATTCTACTTGTATCCCCCCCCCCAAAAAAAAAAAAAACATTTAAAAATAGTTTAAAACATTAGTTAAGGGGTATGAACTCACTTGCAGTAAGTGACTGGAATTGAACGGACTGTTATCGTACGGAAGGATCGGACAAGTGCTTGGTGTCATGTGGAGACTTAGACACACACAATGATCCTAATTACATATGAAAAGATATGTATATAAATAATTAGTGATTATAACACTAATTATACAAGTAATAACATTTAAGCGCGAGGATAACACTTTTGGTCAAGTGCTAGGAGGCTAAAGGGTTGCAACAAAGGAGTGCAATGCCCCTAATGTCAGTTTAAGGTCAAAAGACCATATTCTTTGGAGTTTACGACCCAAGAGAGTAAGCTCCTGGCCGTAAACTCCCAACCAAGGCTTGGGATGCTACTTTCAATTACTACAACCTTAGTGGGAATTGTTTCAAGGCGTGTACAAGTGTTTGGGCACCATATTGACTCCTTTGGGGAGTTTACGGCCCAAAGACCCTTTTCCCTTGGAGTTTACGGCTGTAAACTCCCTTGGGTGGGTGATTATGGTGCTTTCAAGTCTCAAACATTTATAGGAACAAGTCTAGGTTTTAGTACTTTGCTTTAGGAGGATTTATGGCACCATTTGGTACCATTTCTTGGAGTTTACAGCCATAGAACATCTTGGGCCGTAAACTCCCTCAAACATGGGGTTCTAAATGTTTTAGCTAGTCCATAACTCATCTAGGTACTTGTCCAAATTGTCTCTTGGCCTTAGGAAGTGTTTAGGGTGTCCTTTGAACCCTTTATGGGAGTTTACGGCCCAAGAATTACTCTTGGTCGTAAACTCTTCAACACTTGTGTTTTCCTTATGTTTTCTAGGTCCTAAATAGTTTAGGGTATTTGTCTAACATAAAGTCCAAGCTTTAGGTGCCTTAAAAACACCATTTGAGCATGTTTTAAGGGAGTTTACGGCCATAGAACATTTTGGGCTGTAAACTCCTAACCTTGGGTGTTTTTTGGCTGATTTCTTGTACCTAAGACACTCCTATACATGTCCAAGGTAGTTACTAAGCACGGGGGAAAATCTAGGCTCGGTTTCGGGAGTTTACCGCTCAACAACACCTTGGGAAGTAAACTCCTAAATCGGATGATTTAGCTATGTAATCTATGTTATGAACACATTTAAAGCTTTCTACCACTCTTTCACACCCCGAAAACCAAAGGCGGAAACGTTCCCGGGGTTGACTCCACGTTGAGTATCAAATCCAATGCACATAGTAAAGCAGTAATCGCAAAACATGACATTACATAATATTGTTTACATCTGATTGAAAGTAAAGTCGTACATGTATTATATATATGTAATATAGACAAAAGTAAAGACAAGTCTTCGGGATGCTCCGTCTTCTCCAAAAGGTTGCGGTGTACCTGTCTAACGTTGACCTGAGAATACAAGCAGTTTGAAAATCAGCATAAAGCTGGTGAGTTCATAAGCAGTTTAGTTTTGAAAAGACGAGTTCCTTAACGTTCGAGAAAAGATGTTGATGAAGAAAATCCCATATTTTCTTATTCAAAACAGTTTAGTTATTCCTTGATATATTTTCAAAAACGGTTGGTTATGACATTCCAGGAAAATCCCATATTTTCCTTATAGTTATAGTTATTCGTTTGTTTCTTTATTCGATTATGTGCTGTTATGTTACTCAGGAAAATCCCATATTTTCCTATATGTTGATTTGTATATTCGTATCTAGGTTCGTTAATGATTTTAATGCTATCCCAGGAAAATCCCATATTTTCCTATGTGTTGAGTTGTCTATTCGTATCTAGGTTCGTTAATGATTTTAATGCTATCCCAGGAAAATCCCATATTTTCCTATGTGTGGTGTTTTGTTATTAAGTCTGATTTCGAAATACCAGTAATTACTATGTGAGTAGTAATAATTATGTATTCTACTTCCTTAGTTATTCTACAATCGGATGACTATAATCTATTAACTTAGTTATAATTTCGAAGCTCTGTCGACATTCTGAGGCGGATATATTCGAAACTCAGAAGAGGTCCAGAGGAGAATTTTCGTAATAAATTCGAAACTCTGGTGACACTCAAGGAGTACATTAATTGTATATTCGAAGTCTCAGTGTCAACCAAAGGCGTTATTTCGTATTCGTAGTCGTATTCGTATTCGTAGGCGTATTCGTATTCATAGATGTATTCGTATTCATAGACATATTCATATTCGTAGACATATTCGTTCTAAATTACATTCGTATTCGTATTAGTATTCGTATTCGTATTAGTATTCGCATTCATTCTAGATTACATTCGTATTCTTGTTAGTATTCGTATTCGTATTCCCATTAGCATTCGAATTCATTATTCGTATTTGTACCTAGTTATATCCGTATTCACATTCGTTCTATCCTATTAGTTATATTTATTATAATTAGTATGATTTCTTTTACAAAAGATAATGTAGATCAAAACACTTTTCGAAAGAAATCTATAATTAACCTGCAATTCGAAACATCAGTTATCATAATCTTTGGAAATCATGATATTTAGAAACTAAAATCATTGAATTGTAAATCAGTTTAAGTACAAGAAACACTTGTACTTTTGCTTGTATTCCCCCCCCCCCCCCTAAAAACAGTTAAAAACAGTGAAAAAGGGTAGGGGTATGAACTCACCGGACGAGAAACGTGACGATTTCGGATGCTAAACTTTAGTCCAGGGCTTGTATGTCGCACCCCGAAAACCGAAGGCGGAAACATTTTCGGGGTTGACTCCACGTTGAATATCAAATCCAATGTACATAGTAAGTAAAGTAAAACAACCATTACATTACATAATAAAAGTTTTACAGTTGTTTCAAAAGTAAGTTTGTACAGTTGTGATACATAGTATATATAGACAAAATGAAACGGATCTTCATGTACTCCGTCTTCTGATCAAAAGGAATCTTCGGGTACCTGTTCTAACGCTGACCTGAGAACACAAGCGGTTTGAAAATCAGCATAAAGCTGGTGAGTTCATAAGCGGTTTTTGTTTGTGAAAATGTTTCGAGTTTCCTTTCTGTTTCTGAAATGTTATATGCACCAAGAAAATCCCATATTTTCTTATTAGTTCGTTATTGTTTCCCAAATGTAAAGTATAGTAAGTTTGTACACTGAAATCATGTTTATTCATGTGAAAATGTATAATTGGTTATATGACTGGTTAAACTGTTCTGTTTACTTATCACGTGATACCATGAAAGTCCCATACTTTCCTTATTGTATGTTACAAATTGTAAGAGATGTAATGTTATCCAGTTTGTTACTCTTTCTAGTTATGTATGTGTTACCCAGGAAAGCCCCATGCTTTCCTGCATATAGGTTTCTAATGTAAACGATGTTAAAGATGTAAAAGATGTAATCGTGATTAGGTTCCATATTTTCCCCAGGAAAGTCCCGTACCTTCCTGAATGTTAGTTACAGTAAGTAAAAGATGTAAAAGATGTAAACGATGTATAAAGTAATCCATTATTACTGTAAGTAAATCTCTGTTATCCTAATTGCGAGTTCCATAACCATACAATAGACTAAAACCTATGGAAATAAGTAGTCCACATGTGGCAATAAGTCGTCCACATACTTATGACTTTCGTCACCCTTGAACCATTTCGGTTCGGCTGTAGCTAGTAGCCAGGTGTGGGGTAGTCAGCCCCGTATAGATCTATACACTCAAGTCACGCTCTCTAAATACCAGAGATTCTGGTTATGGGTGTAGTCCTCCACTCGCGTAATCTGGGTGGAGTGTTCTCCGAGGACGTGTCTCCAATCATACAGGAATGACAAATTTACTAGTAATAATATGATAGTCCTCCACTCGTATATGTGTGTGAAGTGTTACCGAGGACAAAACAGTGTACAGGTGTTATGTTCAAATGTTTTAATGTCATGCTTTTAACTGATAAAATGTGGGAAGCCATTTGTGAAATATATGTAAAACATACTAGTTTAAAGACCTATTTCACAAATATATGTTACGTGATCTGTAAGTTCAATCTGTTATCAGTTGTAGTAATCAGTTATAAAAGCATAAGAATATGAAACACACATTTGAAAACATGTTTTGAGTACAAGAATTCCCTTGTACTTTGCTTGTGTTCCCCCCCTGAAAACAGTGAAAAACAGTGAAAAAGGGTAGGGGTATGAACTCATCGGACTCGGAAACGTGTCGGTTTTGAATGCTATACGTTGGTTCGGGGTTTGATTACTCGCGATGACCCTATGTAAAATGATATAATGTCCATATATATACAATTAGAGATACATTCACTAATCATATAGAGCATTACACTCCAATGAGGTTAAACACCTCAAAACGAGCGTTTGGAGTGACCCGGGTGACATCTTCGGACTTGTAATGGCACTAGGGACTTGGGACTTGAGTTTACTCTCCATAAGTAAACATTTAAATGAGTTTACAACCATAAAACACACTCACACATGAGTTTACGGCCGTAAACTCATGTTGGTGTGGTTTTGATGATCTAAGGGCTTAAATGGACATGGGGATTGCTAGAATGGATTATCTAAAATGCATTGGAACACTTGGAATGAATTTAAATCATCAAAATGATTATTTTATGGGAGTTTACGGCCTAGTATAGGCTCTTGGCCGTAAACTCCTTAATCTTCATGAAATTGGTGTTAAATGTTGTTAAAACAAATCACATGTGATTAATAGGATTATTCCAAGACCTAGCATGAGTTTTATGGGACATTTGAGGGGTGTTATGGAGTTTACGGCCCATGAGACCCTCCTCATGGCCGTAAAGTCTTATGTAGGATCATACAAAGTGTTTCAAGGTCTAAAACTTGCATAGAAGGGCTTCTAAAATTCATCTAAAGGCTTTAGGGGTGTTTAGTTTGCATTCTAACACCAAAAATCTTGGAGTTTATGGCCCAAGAACAGGCCTTGGCCGTAAACTCTTAGAAATCCCAAAAATGATGTGATTAAGTCCCTTAAACTATTTTTGGTTGGTCCTTTGATTTATTCCAAGGCTTTTGGCAGTGTTGGATGGCTTTCTAACACCTTAGAAATGAAAGTATGCCTTGTTTTGGGGATTTTACGGCCCAAGCACTCACCTTGGCCGTAAACTCACATAAGTCCCCCAAAAGTTATGTTTCAAGTGTCCAAATGCTAAAACCAAGGTCCTATAATTCATATCTAAGCCATAGAAGTGATTTGGAAGGGTTTTAGGGCATGAAAAACCCCTTTTACATGAGTTTACGGCCCAAGTTTATGCCTTGGCCTTAAACTCCTTCAATTGGCTCAAAATCAAAGTTTCAAATGTTCTAAGTCCATATCTTGAAGTTCCATAGCCATATCTGAAGTCCAATTGAGTTTAGGAAGGAGTTTAAGGGCTTAAAACCCTTCAAATTGGTGTTTACGGCCTAGGCATGCTCCTGGGGTGTAAACTCACATATGTTGTCCTAAATCATGCTTTGAACTCGAATTTGAAGGCCATATATGTTATAGATTAAGGCTAGGAAGGTACCTTAGAGATTTGAAGCCTTAATTTTGAGTTTTGATCCCTTAAACTTGGATTAGGAGAGAGGTGGGTAGTGTTTAGTGGTAAATTGACCAAAGGCTTCAAATGAAGTCTTAAACACGTTTATATAGTGTTTAAGTTTCGGACACGGTGGAATTCTACCCGAAACCGGTGTTAGACGAGGCTTTTGGTCGTATCTGATTGAGTTACCGTAACCCGATATGGTAATTTCTAGAAATATTCCGATCACTAAAGTTGGGTGCTAAAATGATTTCTAAATGTATTAAGACACCCATTAGGTCATTTTGAATGGCTTTCTAGAAATGCTAGGACTGATGAACCCAGACCTGCAGTTCTTTTTGAAATGCTAAGTACCGAAGACTGTTTATAGTCCCCAGTGGTGAATGAACTGGTTCTTTTCTTTTCAACAAATAAAACTCTTGAAGCATTTTACTCACTGCGGTTCTTCTCTATAGAATAATATATACATGATATTTATTCTTTAGCGTACTTTGTATACTAAAATTGCATATGATCCGTTTATTCTTCCGATCTTTTATTTCTTTTATTTCTAACCATCTTGATCAAGTCTGTTCTTAGCTATCGCAGTCACACTGTTCTCAAGCTACCGCAACTACTTTGCATCCTACCGTAGTTGAAATAAATGAACCTGAAACTCATCACTTCATAAATTATTTTTCTTAAATGTTGTGTGTTATTTAATGGTCTTCTATAAATAAAAACATTCCTCATAACATTCTTTTTGTAGCACATAAGGTTTCAGTCTTTTTCAAAATAAATTTCCTCAGTTAGGCCTATTTTGGGCTAAAATTCAAATAAATTGTTTTTCCATAAAACACGATATTTTAAGAAATCTCATTTCTCAATCGGTGATGTCTCACAGCCATTTGGTGTAAAATCTGTTTCCACTTCCCCATTTTCACAACGGATTAATCCCCTATTTTAATTTTCATATATTTATATTGTTGTTGATAGTGGTAAAAACCCAAATTTTTTTAACTTCAACATCCGGAGGTATAACTTTTCACATCCGGAGGTATAAAACCCCAAATTTCTTCCCAAGATAGCTTTACACTTTCTGAACCATCAAGATGATCTTCGTCTTCTCCATCTCCTTTCTAATATCCTTTTCTGCAAGTTCTAAAAAATTTCCTACAATCTTGGTGAATTCTGGAATCTCAAAGAAACAATCGAATGCATGTGGGTCTGCTCGTCCCACTGGTTCTGAATCAACCATCAAAGACCAATACCCCTCCATTAGTTCAAGAAACTTCATGGCTGTGTTTGAAGATCATCCCTCCTACAATGAAGCTGTGAAATTGATGATCAAGTTCCTCCCAAAACATCCCCTATTTGGTGTGTTTGATTCTTTCACTAAAGCCGTTCCAATGGCAGTTTTGTTCAAGTGTTCCTTCTCCGCCTTCTGACCTAATCACAATCTGCAAGAGGTTCATCTGAACCTGGTGAATGATTCTCTCGTTGTCCTAACCAAAGAGATTTTTTTGTCAGCAATCAACCATCTAGTTCTTCCATCTACCAAATTCTACACTCCAAATCCAACTGATGTGTTCTCAACCTTGTATCAATTGTTGGCTGTGTGGCAATTTGTTTGTCACTTCATCATCAGGTGTCTGTCTAGAAGAACGGGTGGAACGGATAACATGACAATCAAGCTCCTGGAAATAGTTTGGAGTATCTGCACAGGCAACATAGTCAACTATGGTCAAATTTTATTGGATGACTTCTTACAGTACATTCCCAAGCAGGCTCCAAAAGAAGATGCTACAGGGATAAACTTTGCTCGTTTTTGGTCACTCTGCATCTTTGACCTTCAGAAGGATGCAAAGCTTGATATGGGCGATGACAAAAATCTATTTTCAACTTGTAATCTGAAAAGGTACGCTGCCTTTAAGGATCAAACTATTTTTGGATCCCTTATACATTTTCCTATGTATATATTGGAAACCATTGGACTCAAAAATATTGAGCTAGCTTGCCATATTATGGCTACGAATGGTATTGCCCCATACCAAACAGGTTAAATCCCTTGTTGTTACAAGGAAGAAACCAGTGAACATTGTGAAAAAAAGGAATTGCTCCCTCGAAGAAACGAAAAGCCAAGACCGCAGGCTCTTCTACTACGATCCATGAATCCCCTTCAAAAACTCTTTATCCACCAGTGAACGTTGATGATGAAACTCATCATGAGTCGTCATCTTCTGGAGATGTCTTTAGAAGGAAGAAACTCAAGCTTATCCCCAGTCCCAGCCATATGCGTCCCACGAAAAATAGCACACACTCTCAAAAGACTCTGGTAGTCCTTGGAGTCACCGCAAACTCACCCACTCATACCCCGTATCATCACTCAGATACAATAAGTGCATTACTTTCATCACATTGTGGAGACACACCCCCAATTGGTTATTAAATGGATCTGAGTGTGACGAGTCGCCCTAAGGTCTCGAAGGCATCACGTTTACAGTTTTTTAGCCTAAGGAGTTGAACTCCATATCAACACTCAGATACACGTTTACCTTTACAAACACTACAAACACATGTTACACCGAAAGGAACTTCTTTATCCTTTTCTACAACTGAGCCGAGGACAGATTTGACTTTAGGTTAAGGAGACTGAGGAAGCTCAGGAAATCCTATTCCATCCACATTACTCATAAATGTTCAAGGCATGGGGAGCACATCTGTGCAAGGAACCATGGAACTGAGGGACACCTCATGGAAACAAGGATTTGTCGGATATGCTTCAGACAATTCCTGGTCTAGATATCGTCCATGTACCGAATCTGGCATCTAGAAATTCGAAGCCTTCAAAAGGTCTAAACAAGCAAGGAATGCATAGAAAATCTAACAGTAGCAACAAAAGGAGCAATCTATTAACTTCGTGGCAAAATATTAGGCAAACTCATACAACAATTCCAAGACATTTCATGACATCTTGCAAATTCAACAATAGATGTCACAGATGGAAGCAACCGTGCAACAAGCCCAAGTCATGGAAAGTGGTGCTTGTCCTTCAAAGCCTATTGTCAATGTAGAAAATCATGATTTTAATGATTACGGAACTGCAATAAAGATAAGCTCAGCCCCGACTTTTGGTTTTCATGAAGATACCTTCGAAGATGTTCAACATCCCATTCTAGATGATGACTTCATAATGGTGTTAGATGATGAAGAGTCGAGTGGATCATAACATTCCACCTCGAAGCCCAAAGAAAAGAAAAAGAAGAAGATTGCAGTTTCAAGAAAAGAATTTCTAAGTCTTCAAGCTAAATTTGATCAGAACTTGGCCGCAGTCACAACAAAAGAACAAAATACTAAAGTCCATACACCACAATCTCTATTCGATCTTGTTGAAACTCTGGAAACCAGGAAAATAATGACTTCTCAAAAAAAATATATCAGAGTTGAAATGGGGATAAGAGATTTGGATAACAGATGAACCGCGGATCATAAGGAGTTTCTTTCAAACGCAGAAAAACTCATTGGAGAGGTCACTGCACTGAAGGAAGAACTCAAACTCATTCTTGAAAAACAAAGAACTCATTCCAAGTAGCTTATCGAAGAAACACATAATGCCTATGAGTCTAGTCTTGCGGTCCTTCAATCCACTATCAACGGATTAAGGCGATCCCTCAGTGCAAATTCAAGTGTTGATGAAATCCTTAATCTCACAAATGAAATCTATCAACTGCTCTTCAAAAAGGAAATTCCCAACAATCTCTAAGTGTTTGACTTGATCAAATCTTAGTTCAATGAAACCTTCTCCTAAATCGATGTGTGACAACCCAAACATTTTCATTTGGTAAAACGATCCACTGCAATCGAAGTCAAATTTGTTCAGCTAACTTTCAAACTTTTAGGATACGTTTGAGTGTTTTTAAACTTAGTGCTTCAGAAGATATCAGGAGAGAGGATACCCTATGGTTTATTATGTAGCAATAAGTGCCCAAAACCTCAAGAGTTTGGAATTTACGGTCCAAAAATGTTATTTGGACCATAAATGAGACTTAGACATTTTGGTTCATTTCTTTCCTTTCAAACAATAGAAAACCCGATTTCTCTCTCAAGTATCTTCATCCGTTCACCCCCAATTGACTTATTGTGTCTCGGGACTTCATTTGTGGAACTTCTCATCCGTATGCACATACCCGTTTGAATCACCCACATCAGGTGAGGTCATACCCCGTAATGAATCTTTTAACAATTTTAACTGTGTTAAGGGGGGAATACAGGTTGAACACAATGATAATTGTGTAAATTTTTGTTGTTAAATATCTTTTAAAATGATACTTATGTTATTAATAGGTTGTCAAAACATTTCAAAACTCTTTGAAAGTTATGTTACTTCATACTTATACAAAACTCTACTTTTAAAGTATAAGCATAACTTAGTAGATAAATGAGTCTTTTCAGTAACAATCCAGGTAGAACATTAGTAAACTATTATAGGTATAGTTTAGGAGAATGCTATTCATTACTTCTAGTACAATGAAGCACACAAAGAAACAGTACCATAAGATAATAAACAGTGAAGAGAATCAAACAATACCATAACAGAAAAAACAATGAACAGAATCAAACAATACTAGAACAGAGCATAACAAAAATGTTATGTTGCTATAGCATGAGAGCACACAAACATGATCTAATTATATCAATGAATCACTAACGCATTAGTGATAGTTATATTGGGTATACATGATTATATAACTTTAATGTGAATTATACGGCTTGCAAGAAATTGATGGGTTCACGTTTGGTTCCCTAAATCTCTTTACATTAAGACCGTTTAGTAGGGCTTCTAGCTTTCACATTATGACCGTAATAAAACAAATGTGTTTTTAGGTTATTAGTACATCCGCATGTCATTATAGACGACATCTATGTACTTACTTTTCCCATTACATTCATAAAGTGCCAGTACCATTTGAAAGTTGATCTATTTTCTAGTCAAGATATATATAAACTACGGAGAATATATTGTTACATTTGACAAAGGACACAGTCGGGTTTAACACAGAACAAAATATGCCTTGGTAGAAGGCTACGATTAAAGGTTAGGATCATAATGCTAGCTTTATGATTCCTTAATGTATACACTATAGGATACATATATGCTAATATATTCCGATAGCTAATAGGATGTGTGCTCTTTGCTTCACATCCTATTCTCGATCGATGTAGGCTTGGAATGACGTCACTCAATCTTTTATCTACCCGAATCTATATATATCTATGCTTAGTATCCATTATATCTTCGTAAGGGTAACAGGCATGGATCAGGTTATAGGACACAGAGTCAACGCATAACTTTTCTAGTACAAAAACTTACTTTTCAAAGTCAGTACTTTTGGTATACAAAACTAGAGATTTCCCAGATAAGGGCTTAATCCATTTTATTAATCCAGTACAATTTTAGAGACTTTAGGTGAGTAACTCTATAACACCTTAGTTTATACACCATGTTTATATATAAAACTAATACCCAATAGATAGTTAACGGTGTGTTTTCCGCCTTACTTCCTGTTCCCGTTGGACTGTGAGTGTAGGGCAGATTCTCAATTAGCTTTCTGCCCGATATCAGATTATATATAGCAGTATAAACAAAGCTATTATAAAAGTAGTCACCGTAGTCATTATTTTACTATAAGAAATATAGGTTTTCGTAAAGAACTTTTCATTAGATATAAAGGAACCGTTGCAAATAACTCCGTGAGTAACAAATGGATACACCAGGGTTAGATATGATAACGATCTAACAACCAATGGAATGTGCGCTATCCGCCTTACTTTCTGTTCCCCGTTAGGTTGTGAGCTTCGGGTAGATGCACACAATCGATTGTTTGTTTTCTCGGAGTATATATAACTTGTACCCACGTAGTACCCTTAGAAAGGCTTGTAGTGTCATTTTACTTAAATTTCATTCAAGTAGGAAATATATGATTTTCTAGAGGAACAGACGAACCTTTCAAAACATAACTTACAACTTACATCACATTTACATATATATTTTCCACAAAGCTTTACAGCTTACTAACATCACTAAAATCTTATGAAATCACCAGCTTAATTTTTGATCAACTCTTTCAAATAACTTGTATTCTCGGGAGACTATTAGATAGGTGCTCGTGCTGGGGATTCAGAATATGGAGCATTATAGCTTCAAGTCTTGGTTTGTTATTTGTGTGTGAATTCTATGATTTGTGAACACATACATTGTAAACACTTTCTTTCTAAATGAAATGGTTGTTCATTACTTGCTTACCATATACATATCTCTTGATACTAAGCATGATGTCCTCCACCCCCGAACGTTTCCGCCGTTCCAGTTTTGGGGTGTGATAGATTGGTATCAGAGCATTGTTTATAGTGAACTAAGTATATCAACCGCTAAAAGATATACATCTATAAATACAACGGGGCTTAAGTGCTCTGGATAATGATATATTTTAGAGTATAACTACAAGTTATAAAAAGATACCTACTTGCTCATACATGTACATAATAGAACTAGTTTCACAAGGAGAACAGAACTAAAAAGTATTTAAAGGTTGGGTACTGTCGTCCACCCGAACAATTATGTAATCATAGCTAGGATCAGTATAGCCTGATCAAATATATTCATTCGAGATGTGACCGACATGTGTTTGGGAATGATGTGGTGTTGCAACAGAGTTAAAACTTACCTGAACACCAGTCAAGAGAACACTGAAAGAGTAGATTTAGAGTTAGAATACTATAGGAGTATTTTAGTCCAGTTAAATAACTTATGTGATAACTTAAAAGACCCTTGCGGATAGGAATATAATCTTACAAGGTATATTCATAAAGTTTTTTATATAATCAACATCTTATAGACATATAATCTATGACCTATGCTTCGTTATCCATTCCTCTTAATGAAGTAGTGTTGAGGTGGAATCAATTATTTGAAGGTCTATTCGATATTCAATTATATACAATAGAAACTGGTGTACCATGTACAATTATAGGAAGATTACGTAAGGATCACCCCATAAGGTTACCTTAAGTGGAAACACTGCTCACATTACATGTATTCATTCGAGGATAGTTATTTCCAATTCATAGAGTTTATTAGGTATAGACTAATTTATGAATTGATCCTAGAACCCTGTAAAAGTCAGGACCCATACATCCATAACTAGGATAACCTTGTCTTTTTAGCTTTCGGCTTGTATCCATTTCTATACACTTATTCCGTCTCACCTTTGTTTTTCTTTTAGCAAAGATGCCTCCTCGCAGATCACCCGGACACGCTGCCTCGATAACTCACATACTTTCTCCACAAATTGATGCAGCAACTCTAAACGCTGCAGTGGCCGCAGTTGTGGTTACAGCCATGGCATAATGTCACCCCATCGGTACAGGTGGAGGCGAAACACCTGCTAATTCTACTCAGTATGAGGTCCTTGTGCCCCAGGGAGAGTTCTACTACATGGACTTCACCAGATGCCAACCATTGTCGTTTAAGGGGACTTAAGGAGTCATTGCCCTCATGCAATGGTTGAAGAAAATAGTATCGGTCTTCAAAATTTGTTTATGCCCAAAAGGAAGCAATGTGAAGTTTGATGCCTGCACCTTCTCTGGCAAGGCCCTAACATGGTGGAACAGCCATGTTAAGTCACTGACTCTATCAGTCGCAAACTTAATACGTTGGGATTACCTAAAAGAGTTAATGTGGGAGGAATATTGTCCGTTAGGTGAGGTTCAAAAACTGGAACAAGAGCTGTGGGATCTTACTATGGTCGGCTCATACAGAGTGACCTACACTGACCGGTTCAGCGAACTAGCAACTCTATGCCCCTAAATGATTACCTCGGAGAGCAAGAAGATAGAAAGATACATTTGGGGTCTGACTGCTCCGACCCAAGGAAATGTGTTGTTTTCTAACCCAAACACGTTCGATAGTGCTAAACGCCTGGCTCAGCGACTCATCGACCATGGAGTCCACCATGGTGTAAAAATCCCTATTCCCGAGACATCCAGGGAAGAGGACTATAATCAGAAGTCGGAGAACAAGAGAAAGAAGAAGAGGACAACACAAGACACCCCACAAGAGCAATGATCGAGTACTATGTACGCCGCTATGTCTCCTACTGCTTAAGCACCTGCCAGTCGGTATGCTAGAAACCTTCCGAAATGTGGAAAGTGCAATTTCCACCATACTGGAGTATGCCGAGTAATGCAGTGTCTAAAGTACCACAGAAAAGGACACACCATCCGTTAAGGTAGGGCACGGATCAACCAATCTCCCAAGACTTCGGAACTGAAGAAAACCAAGTCTGCTATGACTGTGGTGAGATTGGACACCATCAGGAATACTACCCAATAATAAGGAACTCAGGCGTGGATGGATGCATTCTAATGATCACCGCATCAGAATTTACCTCGGAGTCTTCGATGAGTAGTGGTATGTTTTCAAAATAGTAATTAGTTTTAAAATTAATATAAGATTAAAATAAGGGGATGACACTTAAAAGTAACTATGACAACTCACATGTTGAAATAGGTCGAAATATTCAAGATAACTAAAAGATTCCTTAGAGAAGCTATTATGGCTCACCATATACTTCAGGGTTATGCGCAATTAAGATGTTGCAAACTTAAAGTGAGTGACTCCGTTTAGGTCCCCTTTCCATAATTGGTTGAGGATTTGAGACAGAGATGCTCAATTGACTGCCTGACCCATCTTAAGTATTCACAACTGGTATATGATGAGCGATGGTAGTGGTACCATGGGGGATCATGGTATAAAAGTATCCCTTCAGTTAGTAAAGAACTTTTATTTGTATGTATGTGCACATAGTGGTACAATACATATGCGTGTTAATTTCAAAATAGAAAACAGGAAACACGAGAACAGTTACAAGGAGTACATTGTTGGACATACTAGGAGTACAATATCGAGCATACCAGGGATACATCATCGTTTATCAGACGTTTCTTTCATTTGACCAAAACTTTGTTCAGTATAGAGTCTTTTGTTTTCTTTCGTCTTGAGTTGGTGTGGTGCTCACCATATTGATGTCACACCCCAAAACCAAGAACGGTGGAAACGATCTGGGGCGGAGGACGTCATGTAAAGTATCACAACACAGTATATGTAAATAAGCAAACAACATCATCCATTGCATTAAATATATAATTTTAATACAAGCGTGTTCTGTACAGTATAGACACCAAAAATAATGTATATCAAAATAATAAGATAAGTCTTGAATGCGCTCCATCTTCTCAAAAGTTGGCCTCGGTACCTGTCTACTGATGACCTGAGAATACAAGTTATTTTGAAAGAGTTTATCAGCATTCAGCTGGTGAGTTCATAAGTATTTTAGCGTCGGTATTTGTCATCCAAAAATGTTTGAACATGTATCAAGTATAAGTTTGTAAAATGTATGTAAAGGTTTGTAATTGTTTGTAAAAGTTTGAATCTCTCAGAAAAACCTATATTTTCTATAAAAGTAGCCTTCTACCAAGGCTTAACTGTTTTGTATGCTCGTTTTTTGTAAAAGTGTGTGATTTCCCAAGTGTAACTATCATTTAACAAAATATAGTTTGTACATTAACGTTTAAGTGAGGTTATCACTAAAATATGTAATGGGTAAATCATTGTAGTACTGTAGTTTTGTATGACAAGAACTACTGCTTTACTAACTACCTTAAACCGAATTTATATTAAGGTATGATGTGATAAATTGCACCATGCTATCGACTGGTAACAACGACAAAATGAATGGTCGCAATAACGGAATGACGTTTGGCACCCGCACACCTGCAGGTCCGGCTGTAGCTAGCAGCAAGGTGTAGGATAGTCAATCCAGTATAGATCTATACGCAAACTCAGGCTCTCCCTCCAAGAGAATTCTGGCTACAACTCGGGCCATGACATTTAAGTCATGCTCCGACACAGTGGATCACAGTTGTTAACGTGTTCATGTATATGTAATCTTTCTCTTTCTAGTATAGTTGTATATGTACTGTTTCTAGTATAGTTGTATATATGCTGTTTCTATTATAGTTGTATATGTACTGTTTCTAGTATAATTGTATATGTATTGTTTCTTGTATAGTTGTATATGTACTAATTCTAGTATAATTGTATATGTACTGTTTCTAGTATAGTTGTATATGTTATGTTTCTAGTATAGTTGTATATGTTTTGTGTTACCCCGATGGTAACTAGCTATTGATGTACTGATAGTTATGAATATGGAAGTACTTTTATGTCTATACATGTATATATGATATATAACTAATATTGAAACGACCTTCGGATGGTCACCCGAAATCCCACCAGACCAAATCTCAGTGCGCGAAAAGGAAATAGGGCGGATGGCCTTCCTAAGCCCTTTAAACATTACTTATATATGTATACATATATGGTCATGCAATTTATAAGAAGTAAAACAAAGTTTAATAAAAGCATTTGATAAGTAAAAAGAGTTTGTAAAACATTTTGAAGTGAAACAGTTTGATAAACAGTTTGAACAGTGATAAAATCATTGTTTTCTAGTTATTAATCACATGTGATTAATGCAATCACATGTGATTGATGCAATAACTCTAAGTATTTAACTTGTATCCCCCCCCCCCCCCATAAAGTATTTAAAACATTTAAAAGTATTTCAAAGGTTGATTAAAGGGGTATGAACTCACTTGTGGTGAGTAGATTGGATTGATGTATCGAGTACCTTGCTAGGTGGCAAACGGAGACTTGTTCACACGTTCGAGCCTAGTTATCATATAATGAACATATATATAACTAATTAGCCAAATAATAACTTAACAAAGTAATTTGAAACACTTAGGAGGATGTAAACACTTTATATAAGTGTTATAGGTCCTAATGGTTGCATCTAAGTTGATACGGGACAAGGCAAAAGGGGTTTAATGTACCAATGACCTTGTATATGTGTTCACCACCCAACAAACCCCACCCTTTGGAGTTTACTGCTATGAACCCATGAGTTTATGGCCGTGAACTCCTCACTTGCTGGTTTTGGGTGTTTTGAAGTGCCATATTGATCCTAGAATAAGCCTAGCCTTGTTGGAATAATCTTTGAAGTAGTTTAAGGCCTTGGAATGCTCCTATGGGGAGTTTACGGCCAAATGACCATATCCCCTAGAGTTTACGGCCGTAAACTCCTATGGGGTGTTGGTTTTAATTCTTTTAGGTCACTTGCACATGTAGGTCAGCTTCTATGTTTTTGTCTAAGGCTAAAGGGAACATTAGGCACACATTTATTCCTTTACTTGGAGTTTACGGCCCAAGATATGTTCCTTGGCCGTAAACTCCCTTTAAGGGGTGATTTTGATGTCATTTGTTCCCCATTCAAGTCCTAAGTATTTAAGGGTAATTGTCTTGAGGTTTTAAGGGTGTTTAGGGCATCTTTAACCCTTGAAAAAGGGGTTTACGGCCCAAGATCCTTCCTTGGCCGTAAACTCCTAAAACCCTATGATTTTGAAGTGTTTTGGTGTCCAAATTAACTACAAGCATTAGAGGGTAAATTCCTTAAGCTTTAGGGGTGATTAGGGCACACTTTGGCCCTTGGAAATGTTGTTTACGATCCAAGAAACTCTTAGGCCGTAAACTCCAAAAGTCTAATGATCTTGGATGATTTCTAGCCTGAATAGATCATACAATAAGTCCTAAACAAGTTGTCTAACAAGGAATCGGGTCTAGGAAGCCTTTAGGCTTCGTTTTGGAGTTTACACCCCAAGAACGTTCTTGGGCCGTAAGCTCCCAGATCTTGTATTTTAGACATGTAAACAATGTTATAAAGCATATAACAAGCATTAAAACACATTTAGGAAAGTAGACTCACAATCCGGGATGAAAACCCAAAGATCCGTCAGAGAGAAATGGCTTTTCTCTAGTTGGAATTGTGAATAATGAATTAATTAAATTCAGAAATCTATTTATAATCCTGAAATATTTTGATAGAAAATATTTTTATTCCGGAAGTTTGGACTATAAAATTATGAAACTTGGAATGTTCAAGTTTCACAATTACAGGAGCATCCACTCTCCTGATATATCCAGAAACGTAAACCCTAATGTACACAAACTTGTTCGGACAAGTCTGAAAATCACTGAAACTGGACTAGCTTCTATTGAATAGATAATGTTCGTACAAATGGAAATTTCGGGTTGTCACATCATCCCCTTGTTAGAAGGAGTTTCGTCCCGAAATTAGAATTTAAGCAATTAAGAAGTTACAAATAACTAAGCGAAAAGATGAGGGTATTTCAGTTTCATTTGATCCTCGCGTTCCCAAGTGAATTCCGGTCCTCGCTTGGCGTTCCAGCGAACCTTCACGATAGGGATACGACTTTGTTTCGTCTGTTTGACCTCACGGTCCATGATCTCTACAGGTTCTTCCACAAAGTTGAGGCTCTCGTTGATCTCGATCTCGTCGAGTGGGATTACGAGAGTCTTGTCAGACAGACACTTTTTCAAGTTAGATATGTGGAATGTAGAATGTACGTTACGAAGTGTATCGGGTAGATCGACTTTGTAAGCTATGGCGCCGACTCTTGCGAGAATCTCGAAAGGCCCTATGTACCTAGGATTAAGCTTCCCACGCTTACCGAAGCGTATCAAGCCCTTCCAGGGTGAGACCTTGAGATGGACTCGGTCTCCCACCTGAAATTCCAAAGGTTTTCTGCGTTTATCAGCGTAGCTCTTTTGTCGGTCTCTAGAGGCCTTCAATCGTTCACGGATCTGAACGATCTTCACTGTCGTTTCCCGAATGATTTCCGGAAAGGTGAGAGTACTGTCGGAAGCTTGCCCCCTAGCTAATTGGGTATTTCCAAGCTCAGCCCAGCACATAGGGGATCTGCACTTTCGGCCGTAGAGAGCTTCAAATGGAGCAGCCTTGATGCTTGTGTGATAACTGTTATTATAGGAAAACTCGACAACGGGTAAATGGGTATCCCATGCTTTCCCTAAATCAATCACACAGGCTCGCAACATATCTTCCAGTGTTTGGATGGTCCTCTCACTCTATCTGTCGGTCTGTGGATGGTAGGCTGTGCTCATGTCTAGCCTTGTTCCCAGGAAATGTTGTAGTGATTGCCAAAATCTTGAGGTGAACCTACTATCTCGATCGGAGATAATGGATATAGGTACACCATGTAGCCGTACGATTTCCCTAATGTATGTTCTCGTAAGTTTCTCCATCTTGTCGGTTTCTTTGATAGGCAGGAAGTGTGCAGACTTGGTCAATCTATCAACGATGACCCATATGGTATCAAGTCCACCCGTTGTCTTGGGCAACTTGGTTATGAAATCCATAGTAATCCGCTCCCACTTCCAGTCTGGAATCTCTGGGTGTTGCAGTAAACCGGAGGGCTTCTGGTACTCGACCTTTACCTTTGCGCAAGTAAGGCATTTACTTACGAAGGTAGCAATCTCTGCTTTCATATTAGGCCACCAATATAGCTTTTTAAGATCCAGATACATCTTAGCTGAACCTGGGTGGACGGAATACCGAGTGTTGTGCGCCTCGGTCATGACCAAGTCTCGGAAACCACCGTGTTTCGGTGTCCAGATCCGGTCCATGAAGTATAAGGCTCCGTCACCCTTGGCTTCTGAATTCTTGTCCATTCCTCTGAGGGATTCACTCATCACATTTTCAGGTTTCATGGCTTCAAGTTGGGCCGCCTGAATTTGGTTAGACAAGTGTGAATGGATGGTTATTGACAATGACTTGACCCTGCAACCAGAATATTCCTTCCGACTTATGGCATCTGCTACTACATTGGCTTTACCCAGATGATAACGAATATCGCATTCGTAATCACTGAGTAGCTCTACCCACCGTCGTTGTCTCATGTTGAGCTCCTTCTGATCGAATATGTGTTGTAAACTCTTGTGGTCGGCAAAGATAGTGCTTTTTGTTCCATACAAGTAATGTCTCCAGATCTTCAGAGCAAACACCACTGCTCCCAGTTCAAGATCGTGGGTCGTATAGTTAACTTCGTGTGTGTTCAACTGTCTGGAGGCGTAGGCGATGACCTTACCTCGCTGCATCAGAACACACCCAAGCCCTTGGTTCGATGCATCACAATAGACTACGAAGTCTTCTATCCTTTCGGGGAGAGATAGTATTGGTGCAGTGCACAAGGCTCGCTTTAGCGTTTGGAAAGCTCTCTCTTGTTTCTCTTCCCAGTCAAAGGCCACGCCTTTCTGGGTTAGGGTTGTAAGAGGTTTCGCTATTCGAGAGAAGTTCTGAATGAATCTACGATAGTAGCCAGCAAGACCTAGAAATTGACGAATTTCCGTCGGCGTCTTGGGTGCTGACCAGTTCTCAATGGCTTTAATTTATGATGGGTCCATGTGGATTCCCTCTTCGCTTACCAAGTGTCCTAAGAATTCGACTCTTCGGATCCAAAATTCACATTTCGAGAACTTCGCATAGAGTTTCTCCGTTCGTAAAGTTCCTAAAACTTGTCGCAGGTGATCGCCATGCTCTTCCTTACTTCAGGAATAGATCAGGATGTTGTCAATCAAAACGATGACGAACTGATCCAAGTAAGGTCGACATACTCTGTTCATCAGGTCCATGAAAACCGCTAGCGCATTGGTCAATCCGAATGGCATCACCACGAACTCGTAGTGTCCGTAACGAGTTTGGACGGCTGTCTTTGGAACATCCTCCTCTAGTACCCGTAATTGGTGATACCCAGATCTTAGATCAATTTTGGAAAAATAGTTCGCCCCTTGCAGTTGGTCAAATAGATCGTCTATGCGAGGTAGAGGTTAACAATTTTTGACCGTCAGTTTGTTGAGTTCTCTGTAGTCGATACACATACGGAATGATCTGTCTTTCTTCTTAACAAACAAGATCGGTGCTCCCCAAGGTGAGAAGCTTGGTCTTATGATGCCCTTGCTGAGTAGTTCGTTAAGTTGACCAGATAATTCCTGCATCTCTGTTGGTGCTAAGCGGTAGGGCGACTTGGCTACTGGGGTAGCTACTGGGACTAAGTCGATTCTGAACTCGACTTGTCGTTGCGGAGGTAATCCAGGTAGTTCTTCTGGGAAAATGTCGGGGAAGTTGCTCACTACTGGAATGTTCTTTAGTTCTTTCGTTTCGAGGTTCGTGTCGACGACGTGAGCAAGGAATGCATGGTATTCTTTGCGCAGATATTTCTGTGCTTGAATACTTGATATAATGCGAAGACTCACGCCAGGTTTGTCGCCGTAGACTATAAGAGTTTCGTTAGACGGAAGGTTTAGTCGTACTGCTTTCTCGAAGAACATGATATCGGCGCGATGAAGACTCAACCAATCCATGCCGATCATAACGTCGAAGCTTTTTATTGAGACCGACATGAGGTCGATTGGGAATGAATGGTTATATAGGCTTAGGATACATCCTAAGTATATACTACTGGTGTTTTCTGTTTTTCCATTAGCCATTTCTACTGTGAATTGTTCTTTAAGTGTGTGTGGTTGTTGTTTAAGCATGCGAGCAAATTTATAGTTCACGAAGCTTTGCTCCGCTCCACTATCGAACAGAATGCACGCATAGGAGTTATCAAGGAGGAACGTACCAGTCACCACTGTCGGGTCAACAACTACTTCCCCGTGGCCTATAGCCAGTACCCTCCCTGCTCCTCCATCATTTCTCACTTTGGGGCAGTCCCTCTTATAGTGGCCCGTTTCGCCACATCCATAGCAAGTTGGGCTTGCACCAGAGCCAGGGACTTGTGTGATCGGTTGTGCCGGGAACTTACAGAAACGGACGGTGTGTCCTTTCCTGTTGCAGTTAGAGCACTGCATTTCACGGCAGGGGCCATTGTGGTGGAAGTTGCATTTGTTGCACTTTGGCAGACTTCCATCATACTGCTTCATCGGAGCAGTAGTAGCAGTAGGGGTTACTGCGGCATGTACTACCACAATTTGCTGCTTCTTGGTAGCTCGCTGCCTCTTCTTGTCATCCCAGAACTTCCGCTTGGTGTCAGCAGGTTTGGAAGGTTCCGAGATGGCTAGGGTTGTTGTGGTTGTAGGGGTTTTGACACCATGGTCAATGAGTCGCTGTGCCAGTCGCTTGGCATTGTCGAAGGTAGTGGGGTTTGATGATAGTACATTCCCCTGATACGGAGGCACTAGCCCCCATATGTACCGTTTGATCTTTTTCCCTTCAGTGGGAACCATATTAGGGCAGATGGCCACCAGTTCGCTAAACCGGGCAGTGTAAGCAACAATGTTGGTGCCCTTCATGGTCAGGCTCCAAAGCTCCTGTTCTATTTTCTGGATCTCGCCCCTCGGGCAGTATTCCTCAATCATGAGGTCTTTCATCATATCCCAGCCTATGTCGTTGGCCACGATGAGAGTTAGAGATTTAACGTGGTCGTTCCACCACGTCAGTGCCTTCCCTTCGAAGGTGCATGCGGCATATTTGACTTTGCTCGCAGCAGGGCAAGAACAAATTTCGAAGACTGATTCAGTCTTCTCGAACCATTGTGAGAGAGCAATGACTTCGCCGGTCTCATGAAAGGACTTCGGCTTGCAGTTGGTGAAATCCTTGTAAGATCACTCTCTCGAGCGCACAGGAGTTTCAACCGGAATAGAGTTTACAGGGGTTCCACCTCTGCTGGCATCAATAGAGTGATACTGTGCCATGGAAGTTGGCACTGCTGCAGCTACGGCAGCATTTAGGGCTGCTGTATCGATGACCGGAGGTGGAGGAGGTGGGGTAGGTGTAGGGTTATTCCGAGGAGATTTGCGAGGAGGCATCTTTCAGCTATAAGTTTATAAAGATGAGAAAGTGGTAAGAATCAATTTGTAAGTAAGGTGAGAATGATAGATGGACTAACTAACCATAGCCCAACAATTGAATGAGTGTTTGAGAACATAACAAGTAAGATGTGTAGGAGAAACCCAAATGTAAAGATTCTTCCCACAGAGTAGGTAGTTGTCAATAATACTGGTATTACTGATGTAATGAGTTAAATGAAAATTGACCTAACAGTAGGTCTTACTGTTGGATAAGGTGTCTAAGTCCATAACTATTTCTGGTATATACTTGACCCGACCCGACATGGTCCATTTGGGTTGCATGGCACCATGCAATTGGATAGACTAAATGAGAGAAATAACACTTGGAGATTATTAATATGTTATAAGTTCTAATATATTAATAATATTATTTGATTAGTTTGATCAAGAATTAATTTAGAATTAATTAAGTGATCAAAAGATAACTAATTAAATATATGGGTTGATTATGTAAATCATCCATATCTTGTATAGTGGGCTAAAAGGCTCCATGGACTATCAAGTTGGGTTCCACCCATAGGATGCTCCATGGATGCTCCATGGGAGTTACAAACCCATGGGTCATGGAAATGAAGAGTCATGACACATTAGGGTTTAACCCTAGGTGTGTCAACACTATATAAGTAACATGTTCTCCACCTAAAATCGGCTACACTAAGAAACAAGAGGGCTTGGTCGATTTTGAAGAAGTGTGTATACTCTCATAAGTTCTTCCAAGAGCATTTGGTGTTGTGTGAAGCATTTTAGGCATCACACTTGGGGTGCTAGGCTCACAAGGTTTCAAGAAACACAAACAACAACAAGGTAAGTTATTCTATCTATACTTTATGTTAAAATTGTTCCCCATGTATGCTAGATAGGAATATAACTTGGGAATTCAACTTTGCATGACAATTAGACAAACATAGATCCAAGGTTATTAGGGTTGCATGTACACTTAGGAAATGTTAGAATGCTCAAAACCCATCAATGGTATCAGAGCCTAGGCTTGTTTGCTCTTATTTGTGCTTAAAAGTTGAAAACAGAATCGGAAATTTTGCTGTCTGCGAATGGACTCGTCGAGTCTATAGGGGGGACTCGTCGAGTCCATGAGTATCTTCAACCAACTCGGCGAGTCAGTTCATGCACTCGGTGAGTAGGGTCGACTAAGTGCAGAATTTCGATTCAGTTGCTGGAAATGAATTAGAAACATTACCCTAAACTGTTTTGGTAATTGAAAACTTGTTTTTGGTGGTGTAATGTCTTTGCTAATTCATTTACAACAACTAGTTATCAAAATTACAAAGTTTTATGTAATTTTTGATTGCGTTCATATTCATGTTCTTGTTCTTATGATGTTTTAGATGATCATAGGAATTATTTGTAACCTATTTGGTAGATTAATTCTTGATCATAATGTGTTTTAATGGAGTCCATAACTTATCCTTAAGTTATGGAAAACCAAGAGTCACACTTGAGTTAAAACCATTAAGAAAACACAAGAGTTAGAAAAATGAAGAGTCTTCATTTTATTACTCTATTAAACTCATAAGTTACAAGAAATGAAAAGTTTTGAAAGTTACAAAACTTGCCCTCATGTTTTGGAACAAGTAAAGTTAAGTTAAAACTTTAAGTTCCAACCCCTAGAATTTTAAAAGTTAAAATTCAACCCTTATACTTATATTATGATGGTTTAATAATTATATATATATATGTATAAGAATAAAGTCGTCTTACCGCTAGTACGCCTCATTCACGAAGCCGGTCTATAAGGTAGGTATAAGGTTGTTGCCTATAAAATGGTGACTTAATGGGTGTATATTCTCACCCACCGCTTGCTTGACTGGTGGAGGGTCGTTAGCCGAACGGGTAAGACAAGGACTTATAAATTCTCATTCAAAGTATGATGAATATAATAAAGTAACTAAATGTTTATTAAATTCCCAATCTTAGTTACTTTAGGAAAAATGTGAATAAGGTGCTAATCCATGAAATTACACTTTACACTTTGTCTAAGTCATTGGTGGAGCGTGTGTAGTTAACCGGCACACTAACTTGGACTTAACAAGGTAGGTAAAGGGTGACTTAAGGTTTATTATAGTATCGGTGGAGCGTGTGTGGTTTACCGGCACATCGATTGAGTGATAAACTTTAAGGGTACCAAGTGATTTGCATGGTTACTTCACACCTCATTTTGTGATCCTCAGCATCCCAGTCACAAAACCTGGAGGGCACTCTCGAGATTGAAACATGCCTTTGAAAAGTTCATTGGATCTCAAAGAATCTAGGAATTTCTAAAACCAATAAAAACTAAATATCTAATATTTCGGTTTTCGTGGTGGAAATTGGTGAATCGTCATTCATCTACCTTTCAAATATGGTATAGCTTAGATTACGGCATACCTCTTCTAAGTTATATTATATTGTGATTGGATCCTAGCCTTAATATTACATTTGGGTGTTTTATGAAGGACTCTCTTAAATCTAAACTAAACTTGTTCTTTTCTTTCAGATGTCTTCAAATAATGCTTCTGACTCGAATCCTAATGGCTCCTTTACTCTTATGAGTTTGTGTGGGAAAGTCACCTTTGATGGATCCAACTTCAATAAATGGATCAGAAACATCAGGATGATTACCTGCTACGAGGACAAAGAATATGTCCTTGACAAGGAGCTTAAGGAAATTGAAGAGTCCACTGCAACTCCCCTGGAGATCGCTGACTTTCATACTCATGAAAGAGATGCAACCAAGGTGGCTTGCATCATGTTGGCCACCATGATAGCTGAACTCCAAAAGTCTTATGAAGATTTCTACCCTTATGAAATGCACCAAGATTTGATGGAAAGATACCATCAAAGTGCACGACAAGAGAGGTACGAAGTCATCTGCTCCATGATAACAACCATGATGAAGGACGGAGAGTCCGTCACGAGCCACATGCAGAAAATGCAAAGGTATGTGGATCGTTTGCTGAAGCTCAATGTGAACTTCCCTGTGGAGCTTGCAATAGATATCATTTTGCACTCCTTACCATCGTGTTATGATCAATTCCGCATGACATATCACATGAACAAGGAAGAGGTCACCCTCAGCAAACTTCAGGGACTTCTCAAGACCGCAGAAACAGGTCTTAAGGGGAAGTCGTTTGCTATCACTCCTACTCCAGACTCAACTCCGGTCTTGGCAATCGGGCAAAGTCGACGGAGGAAGAGAAAGAGATCTTCGAAGGGTACCAAGGCTCGGACCCTTGATGGCTCTTCTTCAAGTGGAACCAAGAAAGGTTTCATTACTCCTTCTTCTGACCCAAAAGAGGCTGAATGCTTCTATTGCCATGAAAAAGCTCATTGGAAGCGGAACTGCCCAAAGTACCAGCAAGATGTGAAGGATCGGAAAGTCAAACCCAACCATGCAGGTATTTACACTATCATTTCTAATAACTCACCCCATTCGAAATCTTGGGTCCTTGATACCGGTTGCGGTATTCATATTTGTTGTGACTTGCAGGGACTAGGAAGAAGTGAGAATGTGGAGCAAGGAAGAATAAACTTAATCATGGGGAATAGGAAAGTTACACCTGTCACCAAGATTGGAGTTTATACTTTATCGCTAAGTAGTGGGTTAAATTTAGATTTGAATAAATGTTGTTATTCGCCAGAAATGGCAAGAAATATTATTTCCTTTCATGCATTGTACAAACAAGGTTTCACCTTTTCATTTGATAATGAAGTGGGTTCGATTAATGCTTTCTTTTATAATGTACTTTATTTTAAAGCATTACCTTGTGATGGTGTGTATGAAGCTGTATCTATTGTAGATAACTTAGGAAATAATGTTTTGTGTATTGATTCTACTAATAATAATAACTTGGATAAAGCATCATTATGGCATTGTCATCTTGGACATATAAGCAAGAAACGCATAGGCCAACTCCAAAAGGATGGAGTCTTGGAGTCGTTTGACCTAAAGTCAAATGATAGTTGTGAATCATGCTTACTTGGAAAAATGACAAAGTCACCCTTCACAGGCTCGTGTGATAGGGGTGAAGGTTTGTTGGACCTTATACACACGGATGTGTGTGGACCATTCAAACATGCCACAAGGGATGCTAATCGTTATTATTTGACTTTTACTGATGATTACAGTAGATATGGATATGTCTACTTAATCAAGCATAAGTCAGAGACTTTCGAGAAGTTTAAGGAATTTAAATAGGAAGTCGAGAATCAATTGGGCAGGAACATTAAGATGCTTCGATCCGATCGGGGTGGTGAGTATCTTAGTTCAGAGTTCCTCGACTATCTAAGGGAATGTGGGATTGTCTCACAATTGACACCTCCCAGGACACCGCAGTTGAATGGTGTGGCTGAGAGGCGTAATCGAACCTTGTTGGACATGGTTCGTTCCATGATGAGTCGAGCTTTGCTACCAATCTCATTCTGGGGTTATGCCTTAGAGACTGCCGCCCATATCCTTAACCTAGTCCCTACAAAGAAAATTGCCAAAACTCCTCACGAGATGTGGACTGGTAAAGTACCTAAACTAGACCACATCAAGATTTGGGGTTGCGAGGCTTTCGTGAGACGCGAGACTCATGATAAGCTCGAACCCCGAAGCGAGAGGTGTATTTTCATCGGCTACCCACAGCAATCCTTTGGTTACCTCTTCTACAGACCTAGTGACAATGTGGTCTTTGTAGCAAGAAGAGGAGTCTTTCGAGAAAGAGAGTTTATAAGCCAAGGAGACAGTGGGAGGCAAGTTGATCTTGAAGAAATTCAAGAGTCAAGTGGTGAAGGAACTTCAAACTCTATTCCTCAACTTGAGGAGGAAACTCCTGTTGAGCCAATTGACGAATCTGTACCTCTGAGGCGTTCCACGAGAGTTAGGAGTGCACCTGAGCATTACTATGGATTCCATATTACTGCAGAAGGTGAGACACTTATTAGTGATGGGACACTAGTAAGTCAAGATGACCCTAACAGCTACGAGGAAGCCATGGCAGGCCCCGAGTCTGCTAAATGGAAAGAGGCTATGGATAGTGAGATACAATCCATGTATGACAATCAAGTTTGGAACTTGGTTGAGAATGTACCAGGTCGAAAGACTGTAGGGTGCAAATGGGTCTTCAAGAAGAAGACCGACATGGATGGTAAAGTACACACTTATAAGGCTACACTTGTTGCAAAGGGCTTCTCTCAAATTCCTGGAGTGGATTATGATGAGACCTTTTCTCCGGTAGCCAAGATTAAGTCTATTCGGGTTATGTTAGCCATAGCCGCATTTCATGACTATGAAATTTGGCAAATGGATGTCAAAACCGCTTTCCTTAATGGGAAGTTGGCTGAAGATATTTACATGAGTCAGCCGGAGGGTTTTGTCAGCAACGAGTACCCTAATAGAGTGTGTAAGCTTGAGAAGTCCATTTATGGATTAAAGCAAGCACCTCGCAGATGGAATCTTTGCTTTGATGAAAAGGTCAAGGAATTTGGCTTTTCCAGGAGTGAAGATGAATCTTGTGTATATGTCAAGGCTATTGGGAGTATAGTTAGCTTCTTGGTATTGTATGTGGATGACATACTACTCATAGGAAACGACATTCCAACCCTGCAGGAAGTAAAGTCCTGGCTTGGAAAGTGTTTCGCTATGAAGGACCTTGGTGAAGCTGCCTATATTTTGGGGATAAGGATCTTGAGAGAACGGAGTAAAAGACTAATTGGACTTAGTCAAAGTACCTACTTGGAGAAGATTCTGAAGAGATTCAGAATGCAAGACTCCAAGAAAGGAGAGTTACCCATCCAGAGTAATGCCAAACTGAGTAAGATACAAAGCCCTAGCACTGAGGCTGAGATAGCAGAAATGAGTCGAGTACCTTATGCTTCGGCTGTAGGTTCGATCATGTATGCTATGACGTGTACTCGACCTGATGTAGCCTTTGCCCTGAGCATGGTTAGCAGGTCTCAGGGGAACCCTGGCAAGGCACACTGGACTGCGGTAAAGAATATTCTCAAGTACCTATGAAGGACTAAGGACTGGGTCCTTACCCTCGATGGGAGTGATGACTTGAGAGTTGTAGGGTATAGTGATGCTAGCTTCCAGACTGATAAGGATAACTTCCGCTCTCAGTCGGGCTGGGTCTTTACCCTAAATGGAGGAGCAATTTCTTGGAAGAGTTCCAAGGAAGAGACAGTGGCAGATTCTACTTGTGAATCAAAGTATATTGCAGCTAGCGAAGCGGCAAAGGAGGCTTTATGGCTGAGGAACTTCATTGGAGACCTTGGAGTTGTACCAGCTATTAAAGAGCCAATGGAAATTTTCTGTGATAGTGAAAGTGCTGTTGCCTTAGCCAAGGAACCAAGGGATCATGGGAGATCCAGACACATCGACAGAAAATACAATTTCATCAGACATCGGATCGAAGAGGGACTCCTCGTGGCAAAGAGGGTATCATCAGATGAGAATCCGGCAGATCCCCTCACGAAGGGAATGACTCGGGTTAAGCATCTCCAGCATGCTCGGAGCATAGGGCTGAAGGATGATATTAGATTTAGTAGTTAGATAACCTCGAAATTTGTAAAGTGTAATTGACATTTGATGATGAATAAAAGTGTTTTATTTATGAGTAAAGTGTTACTATCTCTTGTCGTTCGTTTACTATATTTCTTTTGCATGTTTTGACTTCCAAAATAATTTTGTTTGGTATAACATATTATTCAAACCTCCACAGTCGGTCATATGTCGGAAGTAGGTATGAATCAAGACTGTCATGTTTGGTTGTAGAGGTCTGGGACAAGGCTACAACAATCATGAGTGCTCATAAGTTCTGAGCATTGGACTCAACCCACGCTCACTGGAATCACTTCATGGAATTCTATCTCGAGTGATCGTGAGACGGTAATATCATATAAGTCTTTAAACCTAGAGATATGATTTGTTACTTACAAGTTGATTATGCATTGATTGTACGAAAAACGCATTGGTAACTCGATGTTATAAAATCGTACTCTTGTGTATAATTCAATGAGTAGTAGAACAAACATATGAGTCGAAGTTTATCTGTTCCTTCTTGGATTAGAAGCTGATATCTGGGCCCCTCGATGATTTTTTTTTGACCTATGTACCGGGCCCGGTCAGAACTAAATTGATGTGTTCAATGAAGTTCTTTGTCAAACAAATCGGAAATCGGGAAAAAAATTGTTGGACAATAAGTAAGACATTGTTCCATGTATTTGTCCGACTGATATCTAGAACAGAGGATTATATGATCACTTATCTTAAATGGCGTACCATCTTCTTCTCAGTTTCGAGAAACCTTGTAAAGAGCTACGATTGCCGATCGGTTCCTGAAGTCATACTTGCAGTAATAGTTATTAGACTTATCCAAGTGGGAGACTGTTGGATAAGGTGTCTAAGTCCATAACTATTTCTGGTATATACTTGACCCGACCCGGCATGGTCCATTTGGGTTGCATGGCACCATGCAATTGGATAGACTAAATGAGAGAAATAACACTTGGAGATTATTAATATATTATAAGTTCTAATATATTAATAATATTATTTGATTAGTTTGATCAAGAATTAATTTAGAATTAATTAAGTGATCAAAAGATAACTAATTAAATATATGGGTTGATTATGTAAATCATCCATATCTTGTATAGTGGGCTAAAAGGCTCCATGGACTATCAAGTTGGGTTCCACCCATAGGATGCTCCATGGGAGTTACAAACCCATGGGTCATGGAAATGAAGAGTCATGACACATTAGGGTTTAACCCTAGGTGTGTCAACACTATATAAGTAACATGTTCTCCACCTAAAATTGGCTACACTAAGAAACAAGAGGGCTTGGCCGATTTTGAAGAAGTGTGTATACTCTCATAAGTTCTTCCAAGAGCATTTGGTGTTGTGTGAAGCATTTGAGGCATCACACTTGGGGTGCTAGGCTCACAAGGTTTCAAGAAACACAAACAACAACAAGGTAAGTTATTCTATCTATACTTTATGTTAAAATTGTTCCCCATGTATGCTAGATAGGAATATAACCTTGGAATTCAACTTTGCATGACAATTAGACAAACATAGATCCAAGGTTATTAGGGTTGCATGTACACTTAGGAAGTGTTAGAATGCTCAAAACCCATCACTTACATCATACCATACGGAAAGTTTGACAGTTCTTAGATTCCTAATTAGAGTACTGAAAGTTAGGAATATTTTACAGATAAGTGCTACTTAGAGCACAGATGTTAAAGGCTAATCCTTAACCCAAAAGATAATGATGTACTAGAAATCATCCAACGGCGATGAGTATTCCTCGGGAGAACCCTGAGGTTTCTCATTTGACGGACCACCTCTTGAAGGTGTCGTTCATGAGCCCTTTGACGAGCTCGCAGTTCCATGACTTCAGCTTGTGAGGTAACCAGATGTTGTTGTAGGGTTTCATTGGTTCTCCGGGTCCGTTCCATGTCTTCTTCGAGACGGCGAATGCGGACTGTGTTGACACCAAAGTTGGCATCAATCTCCACGACCCGGTCGATGGCTGCTCGACCTTGCTCGACATTACGAGCTATTCTGCGGATAATGACAGGTAGAGCTCGGTCAGCAGAGCCACCATCGCTGACATTGTAAAAGGTTCGGTCCCCAAAGTATGGTAAGGTTTGACCCTGTTCGTCACTCCAGCGATTCAAGTTATCTACCCACAAGGGAGTGGGACCTGGAAAAGCTGGTCGAGGGTTGTTGTTCGGGGCTTGACCAACTGGAGGTAGGTTGTTGACTTCGGGCTCAGAGTCTGATCCATCCGAGAAGCCTCCAGCTTGATGATCATCCAACGGGATTTGGTGTTCATCGTCAGACTCTGCTTCAAGCCATCCTGCGTTTCCTTCATTTGGAAAGTACGGGTCGCCGTGATGGAATCTAGCCATTTAAATCTACGCGACAAGAAAGGTATAAAGATATAGTATATATGTAGTTAGTAGTACAAAATAGACCTATAGTATTTTAAGTTTAGGTTCTATTGATCTTCTTGTGTTATTGTTGGTAAGTTTTTAGACTTGTTAACACATCACAACCATTCTAGGGCATATGCTAATCACTCCTCGGACCAGCATAGTTGATCAGGCTATGCCATTCCCAGGACTGACCATATATCCCTGAGCTTACTTGTGATATTTAACAATCGTAATACTTTTGTTCTTGTCATTGTGACACAGATTTTAGTATGAATGTAGACTAGTATACTTAAGTAAATATTTTAGTATTTAAAGTATAGACTCTTGATCAGATTGTTTTAATCCCAAATGGGTTTATAGTTTAGTATATCTTTTATGGGTTGATATACTTGATTCACTATAAACAATGCTCTGATACCAATCTGTCACACCTCAAAACCAAGAACGGCGGAAACGTTCTAGGGTGGAGGACGTCATGTAAAGTATCACAACACAGTATATGTAAATAAGCAAACAACATCATCCATTGCACTAAATATATAATTTTAATACAAGCGTGTTCTGTACAGTATACACACCAAAAATAATGTATATCAAAATAATAAGATGAGTCTTGAATGCGCCCCATCTTCTCAAAAGTTGGCCTCGGTACCTGTCTATTGATGACCTGAGAATACAAGTTATTTTGAAAGAGTTTATCAGCATTAAGCTGGTGAGTTCATAAGTATTTTAGTGTCGGTATTTGTCATCCAAAAATGTTTGAACATGTATCAAGTATAAGTTTGTAAAATGTATGTAAAAGTTTGTAATTGTTTGTAAAAGTTTGAATCTCTCAAAAAAAATCTATATTTTCTATTAAAGTAGCCTTCTACCAAGGCTTAACGGTTTTGTATGCTCGTTTGTTGTAAAAGTGTGTGATTTCCCAAGTGTAACTATCATTTAACAAAATATAGTTTGCACATTAACGTTTAAGTGAGGTTATCACTAAAATATGTAATGGGTAAATCATTGTAGTACTGTAGTTTTGTATGATAAGAACTACTGCTATACTAACTACCTTAAACCGGATTTATATTAAGGTATAATGTGATAAATTGCACCATGCTATCGACTGGTAACAACGACATAATGAATGGTCGTAATAACGGAATGACGTTTGGCACCCGCAGACCTGCAAGTCCGGCTGTAGCTAGCAGCAAGGTGTAGGATAGTCAATCCAGTATAGATCTATACGCAAACTCACGCTCTCCCTCCAAGAGAATTTTGGCTACAACTCGGGCCATGACATTTAAGTCATGCTCCGACACAGTGGATCACAAATGTTAATGTGTTCATGTATATGTAATGTTTCTCGTTCTAGTATAGTTGTATATGTACTGGTTCTAGTATAGTTGTATATGTACTGTTTCTAGTATAGTTGTATATGTATTGTTTCTAGTATAATTGTATATGTACTGTTTCTAGTATAGTTGTATATGTATTAATTCTAGTATAATTGTATATGTATTGTTTCTAGTATAGTTGTATATGTTCTGTTTCTAGTATAGTTGTATATGTTCTGTGTTACCCCGATGGTAACTAGCTATTGATGTACTGATAATTATGAATATGGAAGTACTTTTATGTCTATACATGTATATATGATATATAACTAATATTGAAACGACCTTCGGATGGTCACCCGAAATCCCACCAGACCACATCTCAGTGCGCGAAAAGGAAATAGGGCGGATGGCCTTCCTAAGCCCTTTAAACATTACTTATATATGTATACATATATGGGCATGCAATTTATAAGAAGTAAAACAAAGTTTAATAAAAGCATTTGATAAGTAAAAAGAGTTTGTAAAACATTTTGAAGTGAAACAGTTTGATAAACAGTTTGAACAGTGATAAAATCATTGATTTCTAGTTATTAATCACATGTGATTAATGCAATCACATGTGATTGATGCAATAACTCTAAGTATTTAACTTATATCCCCCCCATAAATTATTTAAAACATTTAAAAGTATTTCAAAGGTTGATTAAAGGGGTATGAACTCACTTGTGGTGAGTAGATTGGATTGATGTATCGGGTACCTTGCTAGGTGGCAAACGGAGACTTGTTCACACGTTCGAGCCTAGTTATCGTATAATGAACATATATATAACTAATTAGACAAATAATAACTTAAGAAAGTAATTTGAAACACTTAGGAAGATGTAAAAACTTTATATAAGTGTTATAGGTCCTAATGGTTGCATCTAAGTTGATACGGGACAAGGCAAAAAGGGTTTAATGCACCAATGACCTTGTATATCAGTTCACCACCCAACAAACCCCACCCTTTGGAGTTTACGGCTGTGAACCCATGAGTTTATGGCTGTGAACTCCTCACTTGGTGGTTTTGGATGTTTTTAAGTGCCATATTGATCCTAGAATAAGCCTAGCCTTGTTAGAATAATCTTTGAAGTAGTTTAAGGCCTTGGAATGCTCCTTTGGGGAGTTTACGGCCAAATGACCATATCCCCTAGAGTTTACGGCCGTAAACTCCTATGGGGTGTTGGTTTTAATTCTTTTAGGTCAGTTGCACATGCAGGATAGCTTCTATGTTTTTGTCTAAGGCTAAAGGGAACATTCGGCACACATTTATGCCTTTACTTGGAGTTTAGGGCCCAAGATATGTTCCTTGGCCGTAAACTCCCTTTAAGGGGTGATTTTGATGTCATTTGTTCCCCATTCAAGTCCTAATTATTTAAGGGTAATTGTCTTGAGGCTTTAAGGGTGTTTAGGGCATCTTTAACCCTTGAAAAAGGGGTTTACGGCCCAAGATCCTTCCTTGGCCGTAAACTCCTAAAACCCTATGATTTTGAAGTGCTTTGGTGTCCAAATTAACTACAAGAATTAGAGAGTAAAGTCCTTAAGCTTTAGGGGTGATTAGGGCACACTTTGGCCCTTGGAAATGGTGTTTACGGTCCAAGAACTCTTGGGCCGTAAACTCCAAAATTCTTATGATCTTGGATGATTTGTAGCCTCAATAGATCATACAATAAGTCCTAAACAAGTTGTCTAACAAGGAATCGGGTCTAGGAAGCCTTTAGGATTCGTTTTGGAGTTTACACCCGAAGAACGTTCTTGGGCCATAAGCTCCCGGATCTTGTATTTTAGACATGTAAAGAATGTTATAAAGCATATAACAAGCATTAAGACACATTTAGGAAAGTAGACTCACAATCCGGGATAAAAACCCGAAGATCCGTCAGAGAGAAATGACTTTTCTCTAGTTGGAATTGTGAATAATGAATTAATTAAATTCAGAAATCTATTTATAGTCCTGAAATATTTTGACAGAAAATATTTTTATTCCGGAAGTTTGGACTATAACATTATGAAACTTGGAATGTTCAAGTTTCACAATTACAGGAGCATCCACTCTCCTGATATATCCAGAAACGTAAACCCTAATGTACACAAACTTGTTCAGACAAGTCTGAAAATCACTGAAACTGGACTAGCTTCTATTGAATAGATAATGTTCATACAAATGGAAATTTCGGGTTGTCACAATTGAGTTCATATGTTTCTATCGCCTCGATCGGCAAGTTCTTGAAACATTCATCTTTAGTACCGAAAGTCCGACATGCATCAAAAACTTTATCTTTCACATTCTAAACCCCCGAAGTACTCGTGCTAAGAGTACTTTGTCCTCCAAAGCCTTATCGTCAGATGTCTGCAGACCATCACGAAATACCAATCATCCAGCAGACGAAGTTCGAGCACAGAAGCTATGGACGAATACAGCCCGCCTATTATTATTTAGTATATACGCGAGTGTGGTATATGAGTATGATTACGCAGATCTAGTATATGTGTTTTGGCCCTATCTCTTGTTCCCCGTTGGGTTGTGGACCTGGGCAGAGTCGCACATTCGACAGTCCTACTAATCCTAATTATATATGGCCTGTATACATGAGGTAATGATAGATGGACCATGTATAAATCCTATAAAGAACACCAGGGTAAAGTTGTTAGGTCTACGAGTGAGTATTCTGCAAAAATAGAAGAGCACAACCGCAGTAGTAATGCTAAGAGAGCTAATTTCGGGACAAAATTCCCTCTAACGGGGAGATGATGTGACATCCCAAAAATTTTCATTCGGTAAAACGATCCACGACAATCTAACTCAAATCTGTTTAGCTAACTTTCAAGCTTTTGGGATAAGTTTGAGTGTTTTTAAAGTTAGTGCTTCAGAAGATATCAGGAGAGAGGATACCCTAGGGTTTATTATTTAGCAATAAGTGCCCAAAACTTCAAGAGTTTGGAATTTGCGGTCCAAAAATGTTCTTCGGACCGAAAACCCTAAAGACTATATAAGTGAGACTTAGCCATTTTGGTTCATTTCTTTCATTTCCAACTAGAGAAAACCCGATTTCTCTCTCAAGGATCTTCGTCCGTTCACCCCCAATTGACTTATTGTGTCTCCAGACTTCATTCGTGGAACTTCTTATCCTTACGCACATACCCATTTGAATCACACACATCAGGTGAGTTCATACCCCGTAATGAATCTTTTAACTATTTTAACTATTTTAGGGGGGGGGGGGAATACAGGTTGAACACAATGATAATTTTGTAAATGTTTGTTGTTAAAAATCTTTTAAAATGTTACTTATGTTATTTATAAGTTGTCAAAACATTTCAAAACACTTTTAAAGTTATGTTACTTCATAGTTATACAAAACTCTGCTTTTAAAGTATAAGCATAACTAAGTAGATAAATGAGTCTTTTCAGTAACAGTCCAGGTAGAACATTAGTAAACTATTATAGGTATAGTTTAGGAGAATGCTATTCATTACTTCTAGTACAATGAAGCACAAAAAGAAACAATACCATAACAGAACAAACAGTGAAGAGGATCAAAAAATACCATAACAGAACAAACAGTGAAGAGAATCAAACAGTACCAGAACAGAGCATAACAAACATGTTAAGTTGCTATAACATGAGAACACACAAACAGGATCTAATTATATCGATGAATCACTAACACATTAGTGATAGTTATATTGGGTATACATGATCATATAACTTTAATGTCAATTACACGGCTTGCAAGAAATTGATGGGGTCGCGTTTGGTTCCCTAAATCTCTTTACGTTGAGAGCGTTTACTAGGGGTTCTAGCTTTCACATTATGACCGTAATAAAACAAATATATTTTTAGGTTATTAGTACATTCACGTGTCGTTATAAACGACATCTGTGTACTTACTTTCCCATTACTTTCATAAAGTGTCAGTACCACTTGAAAGTTGATCTATACTGTTACATTTGACAAAGGACAGAGTCGGGTTTAACACATAACAGAAGATGCCTTGGTAGAAGGCAACGATTAAAGGTTAGGATCATAATGCTAGCTTTATGTTTCCTTAATGTATACACTATAGGATACATATATGCTAATAGATTCCAACAACTAATAGGATGTGTGCTCTTCGCTTCACTTCCTATTCCAGTTGGATGTGGGCTTGGAATGAGGTCACTCAATCTATTATCTACCCAAATCTATATATATCTATGCTTAGTATCCATTAAGTCATCATAAGGGTACCAGGTAAGGATCAAGTTATAGGACACAGAATCAACGCACAACTTTTCTAGTAAAAAAACTTCCTTTTCAAAGTCAGTACTTTTGGTATACAAAACTAGAGATTTCCTAGATAAGTGCTTAACCATAATAAGGGCTTACTTTTCATAACCAATACAATTTTAGAGACTTTAGGTGAGTAACTCTATAACACCCTAGTTTAGACACCATGTTTATATATAAAAGTAATACCCAATAGATAGTTAATGGTGTGTTTTTCGCCTTACTTCCTGTTCTCGTTGGATTGTGGGTGTAGGGCAGATTAACTCAATTAACTTTCTACCCGATATCAGATTATATATAGCAGTATAAACAAAGCTATTATAAAAGTAGTCACCGTAGTCATTATTTTACTATAATAAATATAGGTTTTCTTAAAGAACTTTTCATTAGATATAAAGGAACCATTACAAATAACTCCATGAGTAACAAGTGAATATACCAGGGTTATATATGACAACGATCTAACAACCCATGGAATGTGTGCTATCCGCCTTACTTTCTGTTCCCCGTTGGGTTGTGAGCTCGGGGCAGATGCGCACAATCGATTGTTTGTTTACTCTAAGTATATATATAACTTGTACCCACATAGTACCCATAGAAAGGCTTGTAGTGTCATTTTACTTAACTTTCATTCAAGTAGGAAATATATGATTTTCTCGAGGAACAGGGGAACCTTTCAAAACAAAACTTACAACTTACATCACTTTGACATATACATTTTTCACAATGCTTTCAGCCTACTCACATTACTAAAATCTTATGAACTCACCAACTTAATTGTTGATCAACTCTTTCAAATAACTTGTATTCTCAGAAGACTATTAGATAGGTGCTCGTGCTGGGGATTCAGAAGATGGAGCATTATAGCTTCCAGTCTTGTTTTGTTATTCGTGTATGAATTCTATATTTTGTGAACACGCATATTGTAAACAATTTCTTTCTAAATGAAATGGTTGTTCATTACTTGCTTACCATATACATATCTCGTGATACTAAACATGACGTCCTCCACCCCCGAACGTTTCCGATGTTCCGCTTTTGGGGTATGACACGATGGACTGAAGCAATGGTTTGAGGAACTACAAGTGATTGATTCCTCAAATGGGGGAAGTGAAAGCCCTAATCAGAGTCAACCAATAACAAGATCCTTCTCACTCAAAAATACTTTGGTTCATCAACATCAAACTCCTCCAAAAACACAACCTTCTCCTACCGCGGATCAAAACAAACCACCAACTCCACAATCTTCACTACAACCATCTCCAAAACAAACTCCACCACAATCTGCAAAACAAACTAATCCACAAAAAATCCACCACAACAAGATCCCACGCAACAAGATCAACATCAATATCCTCCACGACAAGAAATTCCACCACATTTCAAAAATCTTGCTCTAGAGATGTGTTTTAAACACTCTGATGATTCGCCATCTACGGCTCAACAGAAACATGACTGGAGATCAGAAACTTTTGTTGAGAAAATTTGGAGAGCTCACGGCTTTGACACTATAATGGGCGAATCCTTAGTCAACTCTTGGGTAAACCCTACCTGATTATTGGATGATGACTACAAGGAAGTCCTTACATTTTTTGCACCTCCTTCGGATGGCTACTAGGACATTCCCATCTCCCCAAACACTAAGTACTTTCCTATCTTCGAATCCTTTGATTTGAGCCTCCGAGACGAAAAGCGACTTCAAATGGAGTTTGAGCACCTAAACCTCTTTCAAGCCTAACATGGATCTGAACTCAAGCAAATCTGGTCTAATAATAGACCATGTGGGGTAAAAAGTATAATAAATCCATCCATCCCTTACCAACAAGTTCAAATTTCCTAAAATGGAGCCTATTCCTGCCTTCAATAATGGCTTTCAAGACATGTAACTTTGTGCAACTAACTTCGCAGAGTTAGGAGTTGTCCACAAAAGAGCTCAAGACGGTCCAAAATACTTCATTTCAGTGACCGCATTCCACAGACTCACAAAGAATCAACTTGAAACCATCTTAACTTTAGTCCAGAGATCCAAGCATACAACTGCTGAAGTTAGATTGTAAATCACTAGAATAATTGAGTGGCTGTTTGAAGTTAGGAAGTTTTGGTGGATTCTCATCCGGTTACTATTGCTAAACAAGTGAAGATAAAATAGCTAAGAGGTCACTATGGGTGAAATTGTTGATAAAAAAAGTGACCCTCTTTAGCTAACCGAACCGCGGACTAGTCTTGTGTACCACAATTGGAGTTACTACCGAAAGTGGAGTTTGGCTACCGGAGTTGAGGATGATGTTCTGTAAACCACCACCACAATCTTATCTACTACCGAAGAGAAGAAATATATGCACATGAAGATGTTACTGACTTAGTTTGTCATTAAAGTTTTATTCAGTGAACCTTGCATGGTCACTAAAGTAAGTAGAATAGTAGTATTTTATTATTCATGCATCTTTACTGTACTCTATAAATAGAGACTCGTTTCCTTTGTAACAACAACAACTTTCACTATCTTTTTGAACTTCACTGAAATACAAAGATCAATCTCTCTATATCTTATCTGAACTCTCGAGTTCCTCTTCATCTTAAGTTCACATTTACTAACTTTTTCTTGAATGCAAACCTTGTTATGAATCAACTTGGTGTATACTTGATATAACTTATTGTCATTTATATTTACTTTATATTTCTGCAATCTTAATCCTTATCTTTGCGCATTCTAACACTCTTAACTTATCATTGTTGTGCTAACAAGATCCTTTAGATAAACTTATTCCACAACTTATACTCTTGTACTAACGCGTGTTCAAGTGTATCTCCCAAGTTTTTCTCTCAATACCCCCCTCAATTTAATTCTTTTATCATCTTGCCTCTCTCTTTCTTTCTCTCTCTCTCTCTCCCTCTCTCCATATATATATATATATATATATATATATATATATATATATATATATATATATATATATAATGCAGGTTTATTTTGGTGATTTTTATACACATTGGCACAAAGTAAAGAGATTTGGTTTTCATATATGGATTTAGGCTAATTTGTGTGACAACCCGAAGTTTGTTCCGTCATTGTAACCCGTTCCGTCAATTAAATTTGTCAATTTCGAATTGTTTCCGTTTCGTTATTAAATTAAGTCATTAATTTTGAGACTTCTATTATGACTTAATGGGTGTCCAAACACATTAGAAACTCATGATAATGCCCCAATTTAATAATTGGAAGATTTTTAGATTCGACCATATCGGGTTACAGTAACTTAATCGGGTGCGACCCAAAGCCTCGTCTAACGTTAATATCGGGTAGAATTCCACCGTGTCCCAAACTTGAACCATGTATAATGTTCAAATGACTTCATTTTGAAGCTTTTGCACTCTCTCTCACTACTCTCTCTCTACAATTCAATCTTAAGTCCAAAATCATCCAATTTAAGCTCCAAATCATCTAGGTAACTATCCTAACTCATAGTATAATCTTTTTAGCTTTTAAATCCATGTTCAATCTATAAAATAGGACCATAAATATGTGTTTACGGCCCTAGAACACCCATTTGCTGTAAACACACATATAAGGGGTTTTTGAGCCCCAAAACCCTCTCAAAACACTTTTGGAGCTTGGAATCGACTTAAGGACTTATTGGAATGGACTTGGAACACCTTCAACTCAACATTTTGGGAGTAAACATGAGTTTATGGCCCCAGAACATGCTTGGACCGTAAACACCATTTCATGGGTAGTAAACTCATTTTTGGGTGTTAAGATGCCACTTAAACACCTCATAAGTCTTGGAATAAAGTCTAGAAGCAACCACAAATGAGTTAGGGGCCTAAAACTTGATAAAAACCACCCCCATAGGATCATACGGCCGTAAACCCCCCAAGGATAGCTTCCTAGGCCGTAAACGCCTAAAACATGGTCAAATGATACCCTAAATTCCACCCAAGGCTTGTAAAATGACATAGAATCACATATGATTAATCTAGGGCCACCAAATCATGAAAGGAAAGAGTATATAGGAGCTTACGACCGTAAACTTCTAGTTCACGGTCGTAAACTCCATTTGATGGTCCCTTTGGTGGTTTAATCCATCTCTATGCCTTTAAACCAAGCCTAGCATGGGGACATGGTCTTATGGCTGTAATCTCACTTAGGAGTTTACTCTTGAAGAGAAAACTCCATATCTATGCCCTATACGTTCGTAGATGCCACCTGGGTTACTCCAAACACTTGAATTGAAGTGTTTTCGCATCTAGAACTGTATATTCATATCTAATTAGTGGTTCAAAGTATAATTAGATACAATTATGTATCATTTCATATTACATAGGAACCTCGCGCGTTATTAAGCCTCGAACTGACACTTAGCATCCAAACCGACACGTTTCTTGACTGGTGAGTTCATACCCCTACGCATTTTTCCGTGTTTTCAATGTTTTCAGGGGGAATACAAGCAAACTAAATGATTTCAAAACTTAAAACTGATGAAATTCTATAAATATCTGGAAAACTTTTAGATATGTTTACCCCTTATGTATTATGCGGAGCATAAGGGATGTTTTATCGAACATAGTCACGTGGATTTCAATTATAGTAAAGGAAACAATCAAACCAATTAAATTATTATGGGAATAATTTGGGATCTTTAGTTCTTGTTTTACGGACACAGATTTCATGCAAAGTTAATAGATAATCTATGTCTGATTCAATTTATCTCTGTTTAATTTAGAATATCATGCCAAATAATTTCATTGTATTAAATTGTTTTACTATATGATGTTTGATAACCACCGAGTATACCATGAATAATTTAATACTAGCTTGTGAGATTTATCTTCATTAAACCCTTCGGGTCATCAGTAAATCCTCCTCGGAATCTATTCGAGACTGACAATCTTACACCTAAATTGCTCGCCACAGTTAGGCAGGCACACCTGGGGTGACAAATTCAGGATATCGTCCGATGCCTGAAGAACATCAAGGAGGTCTCCTTGTCATATTAGCATGGTTACCTGACTCACAATACGTATTAATATCAAAATATAAGTTTATTCATGGAATCTATATCTTCTCTTAATCTGTAGTTTTAGTGGAAGTTATTCCTAGTGGATCTTTCAATATATAGTTTTACGTACTAAACTATCTACTATTATATTGAACGGAATTTCAGAACTTTAACCAAACTGCCTTTATAAGAAAATATGGGATTTTCTTGATAACAACTTTTCAGAAAACCAAAGGAAACATGATCTTTTTACATAAACAAACAACTTATGAACTCACCAACTTTATTCTGATTTTCAAAGTGCTTGTATTCTCAGGTCCACATTCGACAGGTACCCACAATCTTTTGGAGAAGATGGAGCGTTTTAGAAGACACATCTCACTTTTGTTCAAACTTTTGTATACATAAAAATGTATCACTTTACTTTCAAACAAATGTAATTATTCATATGTAATGTAATTTTTGTGTTTACTATGCTTACTATGTACATTGGTTGTGATACTAACATGACGTCCTCCACCCCGGAGCGTTTCCGCCATCGGTTTCGGGGTGTGACAGATTGGTATCAGAGCCCTTGTTTATACCAAACCTTACATGGTATAAGAGTATAGAAACTAAGGGGCCTAAGTGCTCTAAACTAAAAGTATACTCTAAAATATAAGTATTTTCAAAAGTATACAAGTATACCTAACCGCTGGAATCCGTAACTACGTGTAGAGAAAAACGTAAGTAAGTGGGTGTTGTGTGTTGCGGTTAAACCTGGGCAGTTATATAGTCGTGTCTAGGGTTGATATAGCCTGATCAACTATATTCATTCGAGACACGGCCAACATGTGCTTGTGAGTGACTGTGGTGTGCAGCATACCTAAGACTTACCTAAGATCCAAACAATGACTCATCGATTCAGCAAAACATAAGATACTATGGGAGTATCTTAGTCAGAACTAAGTACTTAGTAGAAATTCATTCAGAGTGATGCTACTCCTTCCTCCTTTAGTGATAATTTATCTGCTTTGATAACTCTTTCCCGTTTTATTGCTTACTAGAACTTCATATCTGTTGTAAATAGATATTTCTTGTTCCATATCTTTTGATTCAATTCAGAGGACTTATGATCCTCTCTTTCCTGGCTATGGCCCTGTCGTGAAAGACTCTGCAACAACTGTGGCAAGAAGGGTCACCTTGCTTGAAACTGTAGGAAATCAATCCAGTCAACAGACCAATCTTCCGGAGCGGGTGTCGGTCAGGCCTGCTACGAATGTGAGGAAGTAGGGCATTTCAAGAGAAACTACCCCAAGGCAGCTATAGCGGGTAACACTGGGAGAGTCCTAACTATGGGATGAAAAGTGGCAGTCGCCAATCCTACCGTTTTCTCGGGCACGTTCCTCCTCGACAACTCTTATGCTAGTATCCTTTTTCGATTCTGGTGCTGAATGTAGTTGTGTTAGCCATTCACTCAAATGTCTTCTTAAAGGTAATCCCCAACCGTTAACCGAAACATTAATGAGCAAGATTTTCATCACTTTCCATTGTGTTTGAGGAAGAGGCTACAACTGACACATTTGGGGAGGGAACAACTTATGGTGTGATGAATAGCTGGCTTTGAGGGTGAGGTATGGATGATGCAGCAGTGAAGGTTTGAATTTGAGGTTTTTGAAAAGCAAATCCTTGATTTGGAGAAGAGATAATTGATGCAAGAGCATTGTTAGAGGAAATACTGAGATTTGCAGTTGAATACGAATTCACATGGTTAATCTCTCGCTACTTATCATCAATATCACAAGCTTTGATGATCGCCATTGTTTCAGTAAGAGTAAGGCGATTCAGATCCTTGGTCTTCTTAATCACAACAACATTCATGTCCCATGACTTTGGGAGAGCATTTAGTAGCTTCTTGTTTATCTCGGACTTGGTCAAGAAGATCCCTTGCATGTTCATGTCAGTACTGAGAGTTGTGAATCGCTGCAGTTGTGCCTCTAGGGTTTCTCCGGGAATGTAGTTAAACATGTTGAATTTCTGTCGTAACATATCCTGGCGGCTTTCCTTCATGTCTTCATTTCCTTCATACACTTCAATCAGTGCTTCGCACAAATCCTTAGCTGAATTATACACTCTGAAACCTTCAGCTATATCAAGAGATAAAGCCAAGGTTTGAGTCGCGAAATCCCTTTCCTGTTCTTCAACTTTCTCAAATTCATCGTCTGTGTAGTTTTCAATAGCTTTGTCAATCACTTGTCCTCCAACTATCATAGAAATTCTGATAGGACCTTTGATAATGAAATACAAAGATCAATCTATCTATATCATATCTTAACTCTCGAGTTCCTCTTCATCATAAGTTGACATTTACTAACTTTGTATTGAATGCAAAACTTGTTATGAATCAACTTGGTGTATACTTGATATATTTCTGCAATCTAAAGCCTTATCTTTGCGCAATCTAACACTCTTAACTTATTATTGTTGTGCTAACATGATGCTTGAGATGAACTTATTCCGCAACTTATACTCCTGTACTAACGCTTGTTCAAGTGTATCTCCCATGTTTTTCTCTCAATACCCCCCTCAATTTAATTTTTCTATCATCTTGCCTCTCCCTCTCTCTCTCTCTCCATATATATATATATATATATATATATATATATATATATATATATATATATATATATATATATATATATATATATATAATGCAGGTTTATTTAGGGTCATTTTTATACACATTGGCACAAAGTAAAGAGATTTTCTTTTTTTAGTAAAATACATAAATCTGCATCGTGGTTATACAAAATCATGCATTTGGCATATAGCCTTTTCATCCCCATAAGAAAGTATTGTAACCATTTTTGCACTATATGATTTAAAGTACTTATATTAACCTTACCTGAAAAAATGATGTAGACCCATCCCTTATTTTCGCACTATGGGTCTCTTTTACGTACAATGCCTTACAATTCAAACATTCCCACTAACCAACTGATTATCATCAAGATTTTCTTGATTATTTTCTATAGCTACAAAAATATCAACTATCCATTTTAATTAGTCTCGTCGTCATTCTTAGTATGGAACCATGATACTTTTTATGGAATATCATACTTATATCTAGAGAGTAAGAAGGTAATTAGGCAAACAATTCCCAATTAACTAGAAGTCAACAGTAATTTGATGAATAACGCTTGGTGAAATTCATATTATATAAGGATACATGATTTCATAACAGGAATTAGATCAATTACATTTGTTATAATATTTCACAAATCTAAAAGGATGAACTCAACAATATAGCAACATTAACATCACTCGGAATAGACAATTCCACTATATAAAGAATAATATACATTAAACAAGTACAAAACATTCATATGACGCTAAGATAAATAAAACCCAAAACGCATAAACTAGATGTGACTTCAATGTAGAAGATACAATAGGCAACCACTTCTTAATTAAATCCTTAACGATGACATACACATCTTAAAACCCAAAATAATTTGAAACCATAAGCCTCGATTTTATGTGTCTTTGCAATAACCATCAAACATTTATTGATGGAAAGTAGTGAGACACACTTTCGAATGTCTTCCTTCCAACTCCACATATGTCGACAATGAACTACATCCTTTCCAGTCGTCATTGTAGATTGATAGACTGACTGCGAGCTACCTCCACATAATTTTCAACTTATTAGTCAAACAAATAAATATGTTACGATCTACATAATTTTACACGACAAAATAGAAACCTAAAACTAGAGTTCACAAGCCACGTGTAGTTTTTCAAAAGATTTATATCTAGATGTAACAAAATCTATAAAGCAATACTTTTTTCATGAGAATTTTTAGAAGTTCCAATTTATTATAAAGTATATGAATAAACACGTTATGCAAAATTTGATACAAGGGTTATCTTTATTCTCACCTTTCTTTAAAGACTTTCATAGCCGTGGGAGGACTTCCATTAGAAATATTCTTCATACAGCTAATACTGAAACACCAATCATGTATCATAGTAAGATATAATTTAATGTGAACAACAAGTTCGTAAACGCCACATACTAAGAAATGTTTTGCATAAGAGAGTGAAAGATAATTCTGAAAATTAATAACAAAAATAGAATTTGAAAGATATAATGTTAAAGAGCACTAGTATGACATTGTCACACAGAAGAATATATAGAAGCATTTTATTGACCGTTATCCAACGGCTAATTTTCAGATATTTATATATATGTATATATATACATATATATAAATTGTTACCATTTTTGAAAAATATTATGAAGATATGACTTTCCTATAATGGTTATACACATAATTTGTTGTTTGAATCATATTATTTGGTAATATATATATATATATATATATATACATATATATATATATATATATATATATATATAATTGGATTATTTAATAATAATGCAAATGCTACCAAAACTCTTATATATTTCTTATTTTTCTAAAAGGTTATTTTTTTCATAAAGGTTTTATTAAAATTTATATTCATAATTTTCATAGAAGTAGTTTTAAATTCTTTTTTTGTAATTTAAAATTTTAATTTCCTTAACTTTTTGAAAATGTATTTTCTATACATAATTCCCATGATATTTCACATTTCCTAAATCAATAACCACTGGAGGGATTGTCGCGCTTCGCGACGGGCGAGAGGGGTGTATCCTAATTTGTATTACAATAACATCTTTAATAAGTAGAATTTGTAATATAAATATTGAATTAATTGAAAGTGGCATTTTGTTATAAACAATTAAGCCAACCAATTTAATTTCTCTCCAGATGTATTTTCTATGAAGAAATATATCATCACTCTAGAATCAAACTCAACCCTAAAATATTACTTTGTTTTTACCAAGATAAGAAATGTACTTTGATTTTTATCCATAATTGAAATGTCTTTTTTTTAAACCCAAAATAGTAATATGTAACCCACAATACAACCACACATATTGTACTTTGAAACTGCAAAGTATTTTTTTTCGTAAAAATATTGGTCAATGTGTCCACTTTCAAAGTATAATGCCTTTGTTAGGGTAAAAAATGCTTGAATTTACGTTGTAGTTTTTTTATTATATATTTTCACTTAAGTAACACACATGCATGCATAGATACACATATATTGTAGCGTACATACACACAAACATACACTCTCATACTCACATACACATTCCATTTCAAAACATACGTAAACTCAAATACATACACAAACACATATCACATACAATAATGTTTTAGTTAGACCAAGTAATTTTAAAGAGTAGTTATAACCATTTGATATTTTCCAATGGTCTCAAAGTCATGATAAGTAAAAAAAATCAACATATTTATAGGCGGTGATATTGTTTGTGGGGTATGTCTCATTAATGCCGATAAATGACCACCATTTAACATTCTGGTACGGATAACAAAACCAACACCATATGCCCGTGAAGTGGAGGTAGTTCTATGTACATTGGTTGTGATACTAACATGACGTCCTCCACCCCGGAGCGTTTCCGCCATCGGTTTCGGGGTGTGACAGATTGGTATCAGAGCCCTTGTTTATACCAAACCTTACATGGTATAAGACTATAAACACTAAGGGGCCTAAGTGCTCTAAACTAAAAGTATACTCTAAAATATCAGTATTTTCAAAAGTATACAAGTATACCTAACCGCTGGAATCCGTAACTACGTGTAGAGAAAAACGTAAGTAAGTGGGTGTTGTGTGTTGCGGTTAAACCTTGGCAGTTATGTAGTCGTGTCTAGGGTCGATATAGCCTGATCAACTATATTCATTCGAGACACGACCAACATGTGCTTGGGAGTGAATGTGGTGTGCAGTATACCTAAAACTTACCTAAGATCCAAACAATGATTCATCGATTTAGCAAAAGATAAGATACTATGGGAGTATCTTATTCAGAACCGAGTACTTAGTAGAAATTCATTCAGAGTGATGCTACTCCTTCCTCCTCTAGCGATAATTTATCTGCTTTGATAACTCTTTCCCGTTTTATTGCTTACTAGAACTTCATATCTGTTGTTATAACAGCCCGGAATCTCAAGTATTGTTAAAATTATATTTAGGGGGTGTTTTAAGGGGGGACTCGGCGAGTTGGAGCCAGACTCGCCGAGTAGGATCGCAGACCTGGTCACGGGTTCGCGACTGGACTCGACGAGTCCAGATAGGGACTCGGCGAGTCTGTGCTGTTTAGCGAAAACCCTAGCCGTTTAGGTTTGGGAGGTATAAAGGGGGCTTATTGGCCGTCATTGTTCGTTTTAGCCTTCTGGGAGGAACCCTAAACCGATTGTGTGCATCTGGAGCAAAGCTAAGGGCCATTGGTGATTTTGAAGGAGTTTTTGTGCAAGGAAGAGAAGGGCTTGGCTAAAGGAACAGCAAGGGGGGTCACGTTCTGAGGATTGGGGACACAGAGAGCACATTATCCAGGTAAGAATTCGTGTATACTCTGCTATGGTGATGTATTTAGAGGATTAGGGTTTATGGAACCCTTTTGTGGATAGATTGAATGTTACCCTTGTTCCCCAAACGATTGTAACCCTGTATTAGGACCCTTGGAGGTCCAGAATATCCCATGTCTGTGCATTTCGGAAATTGGTGAAGGTTTTGGATTGAAATCCTTATGCCTTAGGTCAACATGTGAATTATAAGTCTCGGGGTGTAGCATGAGCACCTAAATGAAGACCTTACGTGATGGACCAGTCTAGGAGGGCCAGACCTATGAAGGGTCGGAGCAGTTCTGACCTTAGGAAGCAGTTTGAGCGGCTGCATGGCATGGCCTCGCCGAGTCAAATGAGCAGACTCGGCGAGTAGCTTGAAGAATAACTGGGACTCGTCGAGCTGTTCCTCAGACTCGGCGAGTGGAGTCGGGGTGGCCCCGCGATTCTTCCAGGAGTAACTCGTCGAGCCAAGGAGGATACTCGACGAGTAGAAGGGAAACCTTAGAGGACTGGAGGACGACTAGACTCGCCGAGTCCGGTCGGGTTGACCGTGGACCGTCGGATCGAGTACGAGTGATTTCTTAGGGTCAGTTGTCTTGAAAGATAAAAGTGTTAATAAGGGATGCACGATATTATCCAGGGAGTCTGTAGCTCGGCGGATCGAGTACGAGTGATTTCAGGAGTTGCTAGCTTTCAGTATCCACGAGGTGAGTCTTCTCACTATACTGTACCCGGAAGGGTTTGACTGTGTGACCAGAAGGTCGGATATGATATGTGATATACTTGCTATATGTGGTAAGATAATTGCTATGCGTGCTATGTGTGTTTATATGGGCCGGAAGGCAATATTTTATGTGACCGGAAGGTCGGGTATGTTATGTAATATATGTGCTATATGTGGTGAGTTAATTGTTATGCGTGCTGTGTATGTTTATGGGCCGGAAGGCAATATGTTATGGGCCGGAAGGCAATATGTTATGGGCCGGAAGGCGAATATGTTATGGGCCGGAAGGCGATTATATTACGGGCCGGAAGGCGCTGTGTTGTGGACCGGAAGGTCAGGGCCTGGAAAGGCGTATATGCGTAAGATGTATTTTGGGGAACTCACTAAGCTTCGTGCTTACAGTGTTTTGTGTTATGTTGTTTTCAGGTTCTTTCAGTAACACGGGATGGCACCGGCTCGATTGTACACACCAGAGAAAGAGTTATATGTTGGGGGATCCTGGTTTTCTATTCAAGTGAAAATGAAACTATGTTTTGTAATTCAATTATGTATGAGATTTTAAACAAGTGTTTTATTATTAAAATGATTATTTTAAACGAAAATTTTGTCTTGAAACTTACGGTGTTACAAATTTGTATCAGAGCCTTGGTTTGAGGGATTCGGATGCGCCTTCGGGTAAATCTGGACTCAAACTGAGGAAGTAAGAAAAAGTTTTCAAATAAATAGTTTTCTAAAAGTGAATAAGAGTTCAAAGAGAAAGCAAGAAAGAGCAGTGTGTACAATCAGCCAGAGCCCGAACGGTGATTTCCCAAAATACCCTTATTTTTGTGTTATGAGATATGTATGATGCACTTTATGAGATATTATTGCATGCTAGAGACAGGCTAGGTATTTCATATGTTAGGACTAGAGTGGCCTGATTTGTGATGCCTTAGCCTAGGACTCGTTGTTATATGTGTTATGTTTTGAGTATGTGATGAGTGAGAGTATCCAGTTAGAACCCATGAGGGGTAGAGTTACAGAGTTCGGTGGTACTTTCGAGGATGAGCTGAGAAGTTGGAGTTATCACAGGGAGGGAGTCCTATGTATTCTTCGATGCTCGAATGCTGCTTGCTTTGTGCTTTGTGGAACTCTCGATGATGGGAGTCAGCTACCAAGTGAATATGACGATATTCAGGAGGTAGATGGTTGGCATCATTAGGAGCTCTTCAGCAGCTGATAGCAAAGAAGTGGGAGGAAGATGGAAGAGCCTAGGGAATAACCCTATCCAGATGAGTGCGATGGTAGAGTAGAGGATTTCGCTGGGGAGCGAGCACGTGCGAAGGGATTGGTGAAAGAGCAGGTCGAGCAGCTACTTAGGAGCTCTGGGATGGTTCGTGTGGAAAGTATGGGTAGATGTGGCAGGTAGTATGGGCCCATACTACTGAAAGCAGAGGACCCATACTTGATACAGGGAGCATTCTGAAGGTCCTAAGGAACAGATTGAGGAGTGATGTTATGGTTCGAGTACCATACATCGGAGCAGATTGAGAAGTAATGTTATGGTTCGAGTACCATACATCGGAGCAGATTGAGGAGTGATGCTATGGTTCGGGTACCATACACCGGAGCAGATTGAGAAGGGATGTCATGGGATGAGTACCATGGTTCGTAGCGAACGATGCTTGTGATTATCTTGTTATCCGGTCATGATCGATGAGGTAGAGATCGGACGCTGTGGGTTTAGGCCTGTAGACCATGATTGAGTATGGAGAGGCGTCCCTCGAGAGGAAAGGCGAGTGCCTATCAGAGTATTCTAGTAAGGAGTTAAAGGGAGAGGAAAAAAATTTCGGTCTGAGTTGAGCAATCAGTCGATAGAGGAGAGGTCATCTTCTAGGTGGGTGGTGCTATTTATGTTCATGTGCAAGACACGAGAGGCATGATGTTTCAGTTTTGGGTTTGGGGGTACACCCTACAGGTCATTATCGGTGATGATTTCCCCTAGAGTATCAGGTAGCATTTGTGTCGCGAGGCAGTGACTTATCAGGAGCAGATAGTAAGTTGGGACTGAGGTAGTCGAGGACCACACCGCACCTAATTGAGAATAGTAGGTTGTGTTATAGTGGTGGCAGTGGGGAGTTCAGTTGAGTTTTGCAGTGCAGAGAGTTTTCGTCTATGTTGGGAGTGGGTCCCTGTCCTTGGGACAATTCTGGTGTTAGAACATTGGTTGATGAGTTGGGGTGAGAGGAACGATGATTTTGCGGTGCAGTATATGAGCCAGGGATGTTATTGAGCAGTTGAGATGCTTAGTGTTAGATTGGTATGAAATTTGGAACGATTAGAGGCAGTCGTGATGAGAAGTTCTTGAGGAGTTCATCAGCGGTTCAGAGTATAGGGGGTTGATTGATTTCCTTAAGGGGGGGAATTTATCGGGCGTTGCGTAGCACTTTCCTGGGGCAGGTACGATTTCGCTGGTGAAAAATAGTCGTGGGTTGGTTGTGTGCTAATTGGTGATGGTTCAAACCCTAAGTGGGGAAGAACCGGGTACAGTATGTAAGGAAGCAAAGATTTGTCAAGAGTAGTTATAAGTGAAGTATAGAGATATGCTGTAAGAAATCATGAGACCAGAAATGTCGGTGATCGAAGAAAGGGGTCAGAGTGAGTTAATGCGGGAAGTACTTGAGGAGGAGGACGAATGTATCCATGACAGGTGATTGGTGTTGTTGCAAGTAGATAGAGAATGATTGGGCAGCCAACTCCCGGGGTCGGTATGCGTATCCTTATTTGGATTTTGAGCGTCGGGAAAAAGGGGTTTCGGAGAATTATCAGTATATTTCGTAGCATCAACGTTTTCTCATATTCCAATCGAGAAATTATATGCACCGAAGTTGAAATGTGGGAAAAATGTAGATCTAATTATGGGGTTCAAAGGAAATGTATTATTGTGTCTATATGATGCTTGGGGAAGGAGATCAGTAGTTGTGGCAGGATCTTGTGGTGTTCTGTTGGGGTACTCTGAGATATCCGGGTATGATATCTTTATTTAGGAGTTACTAGTGAATCCTGAATTGAATCGACGTGTGGCATATCAAGTATCTGTGGATCTAGCGGGAGCCTTTCGAGTATGGGCATCCAGGGAGATTATTTGAGAGAGTGGATTTTCGCAAAGATGGGAATTTGTTATGTTGATTGCCTCCAGAGTTTGTGATGGGTATTCGAGCCGTAGTACTCCCTACTCAGAGGGTGTTGTGATATTGCGTGGAGTTGCAGTACTCGCTAGATGGCAAGAGAATTTCGATGATGGAATGTTTTTTTCGAGTAGTGTATGATGTGGAAGAGTTGGGTTTGAGTAGCCCTAGTATTGAGTCTTTGGAGCTTGGATGTTGAGTCGGGGGTCTCCGTCTCTGTCAGGAGATGCGGGGAGATACGCAAGGAATATGCGCAGCAGGAACCAGAGATTAGAGTTGAGACGATCCTCGGTTGGATTGTATTTTTCTCGCATGAGGAAAAGGGGATTTCGTGACTTGTGTGTCACTGGGTCGGGATAGTGGTCACGGGGAGGAAGTTAGTGGGGTATTTGGATCATGATATGGGTGACCTTTGGGGGCTCAGCTGTGGAGCCAAAAGCTGACCTGGTACTCAGTCTCGAAGAGGAATATGAGAAATGAGCTTATCATGATGACGTTTGAGGACACATTAGAGAGAGTGAACGATCCAGACGCTCGAGGACATGCTTTGGGCATGTGTATTAGATTTCGGAGGAAGCTGTGGCACGTATTTATCCTTGGTTGAGTTGTTCCATAACAACAACCATCATTAGTGCATTGGTATGCCGCCCTTTGAGCTGTTGCATAGGAGGTGGTGACGGACCCTCATTTGCTGAGGAGAGGTAACGCATGGACCCGAGAGTCCTTGCGAGCAGATCCAGAGCATGTGCGATACATGGAGTAGTGGCAAGGTCGTCAAACGGATTTCCTTAGGCAAGGGAAGAGAAAGGTATGTTGGGGCTAGTGCAGCATGTGTATGCGATTGCAAGAGGAGAACTCGTGAGAGTTGCTTAGAGAGTGAGAATGAGTCTCTCAGTCGTTCCGAAATGGATAAAGTGGGCTTTGGATCGGGGATCCGGTGATTCAGGTTTCCTAACCCTTATGGGCCGAGTGATCATTGAGATTTAGAGCAGAGTTGCATCTTGGGTAATTCTTGGTTACAGGGAGTGGTGGGCAGTACAGAGATCGTGCTTCAGTCGATAGAGCAGATTCAGCAGGTTAAACAGAGGTTATTGATCGCCTACAGCCGACAGAAAAGTTATGCAGACAGACGCCGGTCCGAGCTGGAGTTTCAGGTCAGCGACTTCATATTCCTGAAGGTCTCTCCTTGGAAAGGAGTGATTCGATTCACGAAGAAGGGCAAGTTGGGGCCCCGGTATATTGGGCCTTTTCGTGAGATTGCGAGGGTAGGACGGGTGGCCTACCGTTTGGAGCTGCCAACGGAATTGAGATAGATCCACGACGCTTTTCATGTGTCGCAATTGAAGAAGTGTATAGCCGATGAGTCAGCAGTGGTTCCACTAGAGAACATTTAGGTGGATGCGAGCCTGAATTATACTGAGAGACCAGTGACCATCAGGGATCGGAAGATCAAGGTTCTGAGGAACAAGGAGGTACCTCTGGTGTTGGTTCAGTGGCAACCCCGGAAGGAATCGGAAATGACTTGGGAGCCGGAACGTGAGATGTGGGAGCAGCATCCGGAACTATTTTCAGAGTAAGACTTCGAGGGCGAAGTCTGATTCTAGTGGAGGAGAATTGTAACAGCTCGGAATCTCAAGTATTGTTAAAATTATATTTAGGGGGTGTTTCAAGGGAGGACTCGGCAAGTTGGAGCCAGACTCGCCGAGTAGGATCGCAGACCTGGTCGCGGGTTCGCGACTGGACTCGACGAGTCCAGATAGGGACTCGGCGAATCTGCGCTGTTTAGCGAAAACCCTAGCCGTTTAGGTTTGGGAAGTATAAAGGGGGCTTATTGGTCGTCATTGTTCGTTTTAGCCTTCTGGGAGGAACCCTAAACCGATTGTGTGCATCTGGAGCAAAGCTAAGGGCCATTGGTGATTTTGAAGGAGTTGTTGTGCAAGGAAGAGAAGGGCTTGGCTAAAGGAACAGCAAGGGGGGTCACATTTTGAGGATTGGGGACACAGAGAGCACATTATCCAGGTAAGAATTCGTGTATACTCTGCTATGGTGATGTATTTAGAGGATTAGGGTTTATGGAACCCTTTTGTGGATAGATTGAATGTTACCCTTGTTCCCCAAACGATTGTAACCCTGTATTAGGACCCTTGGAGGTCCAGAATATCCCATGTCTGTGCATTTCGGGAATTGGTGAAGGTTTTGGATTGAAATCCTTATGCCTTAGGTCAACATGTGAATTATAAGTCTCGGGGTGTAGCATGAGCACCTAAATGAAGACCTTACGTGATGGACCAGTCTAGGAGGGCCAGACCTATGAAGGGTCGGAGCAGTTCTGACCTTAGGAAGCAGTTTGAGCGGCTGCATGGCATGGACTCGCCGAGTCAGATGAGCAGACTCGGCGAGTAGCTTGAAGAATAACTGGGACTCGTCGAGCTGTTCCTCAGACTCGGCGAGTGGAGTCGGGGTGGCCCCGCGATTCTTCCAGGAGTAACTCGTCGAGCCAAGGAGGATACTCGACGAGTAGAAGGGAAACCTTAGAGGACTGGAGGACGACTAGACTCGCCGAGTCGCCAGAGTACTCGCCGAGTCCGGTCGAGTTGACCGTGGACCGTCGACCAGAGTTGACCTATGTGTAATTTCTTAGGGTCAGTTGTCTTGAAAGATAAAAGTGTTAATAAGGGATGCACGATATTATCCAGGGAGTCTGTAGCTCGGCGGATCGAGTACGAGTGATTTCAGGAGTTGCTAGCTTTCAGTATCCACGAGGTGAGTCTTCTCACTATACTGTACCCGGAAGGGTTTGACTGTGTGACCGGAAGGTCGGATATGATATGTGATATACTTGCTATATGTGGTAAGATAATTGCTATGCGTGCTATGTGTGTTTATATGGGCCGGAAGGCAATATGTTATGGGCCGGAAGGCAATATTTTATGTGACCGGAAGGTCAGGTATGTTATGTAATATATGTTCTATATGTGGTGAGTTAATTGTTATGCGTGCTGTGTATGTTTATGGGCCGGAAGGCAATATGTTATGGGCCGGAAGGCAATATGTTATGGGCCGGAAGGCGAATATGTTATGGGCCGGAAGGCGATTATATTACGGGCCGGAAGGCGCTGTGTTGTGGACCGGAAGGTCAGGGCCTGGAAAGGCGTATATGCGTAAGATGTATTTTGGGGAACTCACTAAGCTTCGTGCTTACAATGTTTTGTGTTATGTTGTTTTCAGGTTCTTTTAGTAACACGGGATGGCACCGGCTCGATTGTACACACCAGAGAAAGAGTTATATGTTGGGGGATCCTGGTTTTCTATTCAAGTGAAAATGAAACTATGTTTTGTAATTAAATTATGTATGAGATTTTAAACAAGTGTTTTAATATTAAAATGATTATTTTAAATGAAAGTTTTGTCTTGAAACTTACGGTGTTACAGTTGTAAATAGATATTTCTTGTTCCATTTCTCTTGTTTCAATTCAGAGGACTTATGATCCTGTCTTTCCTGGATATTATAGATCAAGATGCCTCCAAGAAATTACCCAGATTGAAGAACAACAACCCTCCGCCACCACCACTTCCTCCTCAATTTGATCATGTGATGTTCCAAGCAGCTGTTACTGCTGCAGTTGCAGCCGCCATGTCGCAAATGAACCCCGATGGCTACGGTGGTCCAGGAGGTGGTACCCAACCTCAAAACCAAGAGGGAAGCTAGGGACACTGAAAGGAGTGTTCCTATAACGACTTTATGCACGCTAAGCTTGGAACATGAACTTTGGAATCCAAAAGATGAAGGGTTACGACATCACCGCTTACACCTCCAGATTCGAAGAGCTAGCGCTTCTCTGTCCGGGAATGGTTACCCCGGAAAGTAAAACGATTGAAAGATTTATTTTGGGGGCTGAAACAGCCAACCAAAGGGAATGTTTTGGCTGCAAAGCCAGACACATTTGACAGTGCTAAATGTCTGGCACAAACCCTGATTGATCACGAAGACAATCCTGATGAGAAGGTCACCACTCCCGAGCTGGTTAAAAGTAGTGGTGGTAGTAAAAATAAATTATGGAACAAACGAAAGGCTTAAGGTTCACAAGGATCCTCTAAGAAAAAGCAAATTGTGGTAGTCAACGCTGCTACTACCCCTGCTGCTGTTTCTGTCGTTGGATCTACCGCTCAGACTCCAACCAGCAGATACACCGGTACCCTTCCATGGTGCAATAAGTGCAACTATCATCATCGTACCCCATGGCCCTGTCGTGAAAGACTCTGCAACAACTGTGGCAAAAAGGGCCACCTTGCTAGAAACTGCAGGAAATCAACCCAGTCAACAGACCAATCTTCCGGAGCGGGTGTCGGTCAGGCCTGCTACGAATGTAGGGAAGTAGGGCATTTCAAGAGAAGCTACCCCAAGGCAGCTACAGTGGGTAACACTGGGAGAGTCCTAGCTATGGGATGAGAAGAGGCAGTCGCCAATCCCACCGTTTTCTCGGGTATATTCCTCCTCGACAACTCTTATGCTAGTATCCTTTTTCGATTCTGGTGCTGAATGTAGTTGTGTTAGCCATTCATTCAAATGTCTTGTTAAAAGTAATCCTCAACCATTAACCGAAACATTTGGCATGGATTGGTTGAGTCCCAATCATGCTGATATCCTTTGTTTTGCAAAACCCATCCGTCTCAATCTCCCGTCTGGCCAGACTCTCATGATCTATGGCGATAAATTTAGCTCCAATCTTCGTATCATTTCCTGCATCAAAGCTCAAAAATTTCTGCGGAAGGAGTGCCAATCATTCCAAGCCCATTTCATTAATGAGAAACAAGAAGTTAAAGGCCTCAAAAGCATCCCCGAAGTCTGCAACTTTCCCGATGTCTTTCCCAAAGAGCTCCCAGGAATTCCTCCCGAACTTCAAGTCAAGTTTCGCATCGACTTAATTCCTCGAGCCAATCCTATAGCCAAATATCTGTGTCGCTTAGCTCGAGCAGAAATGCAGGCCTTATCCAGTTAGATTAATGAGCTGCTCGACAAAGGGTTCATCATTCCGAGTTTCTCACCCTGGGAGCCCCGATATTGTTTGTAAAGAAGAAAGATGGATCCTTTCGGATGTGTGTCGACTACTGTGAGCTGAATAAATTGACTGTCAAAAACCGATATCCTCTTCCTCTTATAGACGACCTCTTCGATCAACTTCAGGGAGCCAGTTACTTCTCGAAGATAGACCTCAGATCGAGATACCATCAACTTCGAGTTCACGAGAATGACGTTTCCAAAACAGCTTTTAGGACTCGATATGGGCACTACGAGTTCGTAGTGATGCCCTTTCGTCTAACCAACGCACCGGCGATGTTCATGGACCTGATAAACCGGGTGTATCAACCTTTTCTGGACAAGTTTGCCATTATGTTCATTGACGACATACTTGTCTATTCCCGAAACTAAGAAGATCACAAACAACACTTGAGGTTAGTGTTGGAAACACTCAGAACGGAGAAGTTGTACGTGAAGTTCTCTAAGTGCGAGTTCTGGATTCGAAAAGTAGCTTTCCTTGGTCACCTGGTAAGTGAGGAGGGTATACACGTGGACCCATCCAAGATCAAGGCGATAGAGAATTGGTCAGCACCGAAGACACCCACAGAAATCCATCAATTCTTGGGTCTCGCTGGCTACTATCGCAGGTTCATCCAGATTTTTTCCAGAATCGGCAAACCCCTAACCACTCTGACACAGAAAGGTGTACCCTTTTGTTGGAGTGAAAAGCAAGAAACTGCGTTCCAAACTTTAAAGCGAGCCTTGTGAAGCGCACCTATCCTATCCCTGCCCGAAGGGACGGAGGATTTCGTTGTTTATTGTGATGCATCCAATCATGGATTAGGCTGTGTGCTTATGCAGAGAGGAAAAGTTATTGCTTATTCCTCGTGACATCTAAAGGCACACAAAGTTAACTATACGACTCAGGACTTAGAGTTAGGAACAATGGTCTTCGCATTGAAGATTTGGAGACATTATCTCTATGGAACTAAGTGCACTATCTTCACTGACCATAAAAGCCTGCAACACATCTTCGATCAGAAAGACTTAAATATGAGGCAGCGGTGATGGGTAGAACTACTCAGTGATTATAAGTGCGAAATATGCTACCATCCTGGTAAGGCCAATGTGGTAGCAGAACCCTGAGCCGAAAGGAGAGTTGAAGTCGCAAGGCGAAGACATTGACGATGATCATCCATTCTCACTTATCTACACAGATCCGAGATGCCCAGTTGGAAGACCTAAAACTAGAAAACGTGTCTAATGAATCATTGAGAGGAATGGAGAAGAAAATTGAAATCATACGTGACGAAGTATACTGTTTCATGGATAGAATCTAGACCCCAAAGTTTGGAGGTTTTAGAGACATCGTTATGACCGAAGCTCACAAAACCAAATACTCTGTTCACCCAGGTTCAGACGAGACGTACCTGGATCTCAATAAACAATACTAGTGGCCGAAAATGAAAGACGAAATTGCAACCTTCATGGGCAAGTGTCTGACTTGCCCCAAGATTAAAGTCGAGTACGAGAAGCCCTCGGGTCTGCTCCAGCAGCCCGAGATACCTGAGTGGAAATGGGAGATGATTACCATGGACTTCATCACCAACTTACCCAAATGTCCGAGTGGGTACGATACCATTTGGGTAATTTTCGATCTTCTGACAAAATTCGCCCACTTCATTCCGATTAAAGAGTCGTTCAAGATGGAAACACTCACACGAATCTACATCCAAGAGATAGTTTGACTGCATGGTGTACCTGTGTCCATTATCTCCGATAGAGATAGGAGGTTTACCTCCCGATTTTGGCAGTCTCTCCAGAAAGCTAGACATGAGCATGGCCTATCATCCTCAGACAGACTGACAGTGAGAGAACTATCCAGACCATAGAAGACATGCTCAGAGCATGTGTCATCGATTTCGGAAAGTCGTAAGACACGCATTTGCCTTTGATAGAGTTCTCGTATAACTACAGCTACCACACCAGTATCAAGGTTGCCCAGTTCGAAGCCCTCTACAGTCGCAAGTGCAGATCCCCTCTATGCTGGGCCGAGGTAGGGGACACGCAGCTAGCCAAGAGTCGAGTCCCCGATAGTCCTCTCACTAGTCCTGAAATCATCCGTGAAACCGCCCAGAAGATCATCCAGATCCGAGAACGACTGAAAGCTTCATGAGACTGACAAAAGCGTTATGCCGATATACGACAGAAACCTCTGGAGTTCCAGGTTGGAGACCATGTACTGTTGAAGGTCTCGCCCAGGAAAGGCATGGTATGCTTCGGAAAGCGTGGGAAACTAAACCCGAGATACATAAGACCCTTCGAGATCCTCACCAGGATCGGACCCGTAGCCTATAAACTCCGATTACCTCAAGAACTTAGTAACATCCATCCTGTATTTCAAGTTTCTACTATTAAGAAGTGCTTAGCCGATGAAGCCCTAGTAATCCCTCTTGAAGAGATCAAAATCAACGAAAAACTAAACTTCGTGGAGGAACCAATCGAAATCATGGATCGAGAGATCAAACATACGAAGCAAAGCCGCATCCCGATAGTGAAGGTTCGCTGGAATGCCAAGCGGGGACCGAAATTCATTGGTGTTGATGCAGGTTTAGCGTCTTGAAACCCAAACATCTCAAGAATATCCTCCACATACTTAGCTTGATGGAGTAGGATTTTGGTTGAATTTTGTTTGACCTGAAGCCCCAAAAATAGGGTCATCTCTCCCAATGAACTCACCTCAAACCTCTTTTTCATCATGCCTTCAAACTCTTTGCATAGTTGTGGACTGGTAGACCCGATGATAATGTCGCCAACGTAGATTTTGACTAGGGTCTGATCATTACCAACATGCTGGATGAACAAAGTTTGATCGATAGTGCCACGAGAGTATCCATGCTTGAGCAAGTGCTTTGTAAGAGTCGCATACCATGCTCGAGGAACAAACACTGGAGGCTGATCAACGTAGATTTCTTCCTTCACCTTGCAATACAAGAAGGCTGTCTTGACATCCATTTGGTAGACCGTGAAGTTCATGTAAGAAGCATACGTAAGGAAGATACAAATAGCCTCCAAGTGAGCCAATGGAGCATAAACCTCAGTTTAATCAAGACACTCGACTTGTCTAAACCCACGAACCACCAATCTTTCTTTATTGCGTACTATTACACCAGAATCATCCTACTTGTTTCGATAGACCCAGCGTGTGTCAAGAGACCTTTTAGCCTTTGGTAACTCAACCAATTTCCAAACCCCGAGCTTTTCAAATTGATTTAGCTCTTCATACATAGTATCTACCAAGCTGATCACATTCAAAGCCATTTAAATATTCTTGGGCTCTATTTGAGAGATAAAGCAAGAATAGAGGCATGTATTGGCATCTCCACTCTAACTTCTGCTTTTAAATCCATCGCCCAACTGTCTAATGATGTGCTCGATCGGATAATTGCGTTGAATTCTTGAAGGTATGTCTTGGCTGATATCATTGAGTGAAACAGGAAGAGTGTGAATGTGGAAACCTCCATCATTCGATGATTGATCCACATTAGATGAATCAGCTACAAACTCATTAGCAATTTCTTCAGGAAAGAGTAGTTCCATAGAAGTGGGAGTGATAGCCGAAGCATCTCTAGACATAAACTCTCTTTCAATAGGGGTAAGATGTGTAGCATCAGCATCAAGAGTACCGTTTCGAACTAGTGACTCTAGACTGCCAAGTCGAACAGGTGACTCCCCCTCAGTTGGAGCAGATGACTCCCCTCAACCGTTGGAGGTCTGTAAACAACTTCTTCGTCATCGTCTTCATAAACAATATTTGAACCAGAGGAGGACCCATATGAACCATCTGAAGACACATTTAAGGATTTGAAAAGCAATGTGTAATCAAATAACAAGTCAGGACCCATTCGAGTGCCTGTTTCATTCTCCTCTAACCAGCGCACATCATAGGATTCAAAAATCTGCTTAGTCTTCTTGTTGTAAACACTATACGCGGTTCGCATAGCATATCCTACGAAATAACAAATCATCGGCTTTGGTATTGAACTTTGGGTTGGACTCCAGGTGAAGAAGGGTGCAAGGGTAGCCTAATACACGTAAATGACTAAGTAAAGGCTTTTGTCCATATAGAATCTTGTACGGTGTCTTCATCTGAGCTTTGTTGATTAAAACATGATTATGCATGTAGCAAGTGGTGTTAATCGCCTCAGCCCAAAAGAAAAGAAGTAACTTGGAGTCACGCAGCATTGTCCTTACGGTGTCTTTCAATGGTCTATTTCTCCTCTCAGCAACACCATTATATTGAGGCGTGTGAGCAGAGCTGCATTGACGCACAACTCCCTTTTCTGCAAAAAAAATGATCAAGAATTGCATTCTGGAATTCAGTTCCATTATCAGTACGAAGCGCCTTCACCTGGTTGTTGGTTTGGTTATCAATCATCACAATGAACTTCTTTCTCAGATCAGCAACCCCAGCTTTGTTGGTTAAGAAGAAGACCCATATAAAACAAGAGAAATCATCGATCACAACTAGACAGTACGAACTTCTGTTGATGCTCAGGATCTTGACCAGACCAAATAAGTCAACATGCAATAATTGGAGCATCTGACTGATTGAGTTAACCTGTTTTTGCAGGTGTGATTTTCTATGACGTTTACCCTGGGCACATGAAACACAATTCTCAAAAGTGATAAAGTCTCTAATCGGTAAGCCTCGGACCATCTCCTTCTTTGCAAGACGATTTATGTTTTTAGCGTTAGCATGGCTGAGTCGTCGGTGCCACAGCATTGCATTTTATTTTGACACCTTCGAAAAGAGGCAGGTAACTTGTTCAGGAATGTTGTTATGCATATCGATAATGTAAGAATTCACATCCCTCTTCGATTTGACAAGAATCCACTCTTCCAGGATGACAATTACTGGCTTGAGAATCATGCACTCTTTGTCGGTAAAATAGGTAGAATAGCCTTTGTCGCAAATTTGGGAAACACTCAACAAGCTGTGCATTAACTCAAGAGAAAAGTTGACATTCACGAAACTTAGCACTCCATTTGTAACGGTTCCTCTCTGAGTGATCTTTCCACCTTCTCCGCCCTCAAAGGAAACATACCCCCCCCCATTAAAAGATTGAATGTCGCTCAATTGGGAGATGTCTCCTCTCATATGCTAGGAGCAGCCGTTTTCGACGTACCAAGGACGGACGACATTCCTTCGCAACTGTCCCTAAAAAATGAGCGGGATCATTTAGATTTAGGAACCCAGGTCATCACTGTCATGGGTCGCCTTTTCACTTTGTTTGATTTATCTTTATAAGTTTTCAATTTTGAATCCTCATTTCTAATCATTTTAGAGGATGATGGTGATTGATTGGAAATTGATTTGGGCATTCAATGATATTTAGGTTTTATACCAGTCTCGAGTGGTTTTGAAATATGTTTCTTGTTAGTTTGCACTGAGCCTCTGGATGTTCTACCAGAAGTGGTTGAAGATCCATAACTGCTCTTTGACGAAACCGATCTTGGTGGAGCCTTGTTCTCTTTTGACAAACTATTTGGAGCTTTGTTATGAAAAACCTTTTTATTCTTTTGAAAAATGGCCCTTTTTCTGCTTCGATCATTCTTCCAATCATCATTCCGAGAGCAAGTTCATGAGGACTTTCTAATTAAAGACCTTCCTCTAGATTCGTTTTCTTCTCTTGGCGACATATAGTTCACAAACATTCTATTTTGACAATTCCTAGATATATGTCCACTAATACCACAATTAAAACTAATTTGGTTATTATTACTGGAACTAGTATTGCATTTCTCAGATTTATTTTCTTTGCTTACACCCTTACTCTTCTCACAAGAACATGTATAAGTAATAGGCTGTGAAATAAGTGAGGGTGCATCAGATGGTGTGACTTGTGGAATTGGTGTGGTTTTATTAGAAGCACAATCATCAGGATTATCAAACAATTCATCAAACATTTCAAAGAAATTAATAGGAGCAGACGTGGAAACATCTTAAAAAACATTGTCATTTTGAATATCATAAGCAAAAGATTTTTCACTTGAAATAAAAACATCAAAAACAGATTCTCCAACTGTTGGGTTTTGAGCAATCTAACACTTCCTAAGTGTGCATGCAACCCTAATAAACCTTGGATCTATGTTTGTCTAAATACATGCAAAATAATAATTTTCCAAGGTTTATAACCTATCTAACATGGCATGGGGAACATTTCAACATAAAAGAGTTAGAAGAGATTACATACCTTTTGGTGTGTTGGGTTCTTAGGAGTTTGAGGGCCAAGCACCAATAGTGTGAATGCCTCAAATGGAATCACAAACACCACAAACTCTTGGAAAACTTTGAGAGAGTATATACACCTTGTATAAATCGGCCACACACATGCACACACACACTAGATCACTAGCTTTCTCTTAGGCCTCATTTCATGCTCCATAAGCATGCTTATATAGTATGCATGGTTAGGGTGAAACCCTAATAACCCATGTCTTTTCCTTTTCCAAGGATCCATGGGTTAAAAGCTCCATGGATCATCCATGGACTTCCACATAAGCCTAGCCCATTAACAAATGAGTATTAGCCCACACTATATAAAACAAATAGCCCATAATTTTAATTAGTATTCCTTTTAATGTCTAAATTAATCCATGATTAATTTAAGACTAAAACTAATTAAATAACGTAACTTCATATTAATATATTATAACTCATAATATATTAATAAACATATGTGTATAACTCTCATAAAATTATCCATAATAGTTTGGATGAGATGCAACCCAAATGGACCATGTCGGTCGGGTCAAGTATATACCAAATAAGTTATGGACTTAGACACCTTATCCAACAGACTCCCACTTGGATAAGTCTAATAACTATATTTGCCTATAACTTCAGGAACTAACCAGCAATCGTAGCTCTCGAAAACTCCCTCGAACAGTGAAGACTCTGTCGAACTATGAAGCGCCATTTTAGATAAGTGATCACATAATCCTCTGTTCTCATGATATCAGCCGAACAAATACATGGAACAACGTCGTACTTATTGTCCAGCAGTTTGTTTCCCGATTTTCGATTTGTTTGACAAAGAACTTAATCGAACACATCAATTCAGTTCTGACCGGCCGGTACATGGGTCACAACAAAATCATCGAGGGGCCCAGATATCGCTTCTATTTCTAGAAGGAACAGATAAACTTCGACTCATATGCTTGTTCTACTACTTGTTGAATTGTACACAAAGGCACGTTTTATAACATCAAGTTACTGATGCGTTTACGTGCAATCAATGCACAACCAACTCATAGGTAACAACTCATATCTCTAGGTTTGAAGATTTATATGATATTACCGTCTCACGATCACTCGAGATAAATTCCATGAAGTGATACAAGTGAGCGTGGGTTTATTCCAATACTCATAACTTATGAGCACTCATGAATGTTGTAGCAACCATTGCCATGACTAAACCCATTTAGCCATCTACAAACCCGATTCATGACAGTCTTGATTCATACCTACTTCCAACATATGAACGACTGTGGAGTGTTTAAATAACTTAGTCATTCGGAAAGAATAACCTAGCTATTTTGGAAGTCAAAACATGCAAAGTGAAACACAATAATAATCGAATCTAATATGGTCTCAGAACCCTTTTGAATATAAATAAAACCACCTTTTATTTATCACCATATTGATTACACATTATTCAATGTTTCAAATAATCAACTTAAGACTCGAATAAAACAACAGTCGTCCCATGCTCCTAGCATGTACACTTTGTTTTCTAAACAATAGTTATGCCATACCCCAAATATGCACACTATGTTTGTCTATGATCCTTACATTGTGATGTAGATCAATTGAACATGATTCCAATGATACTCATTTCACAATCCCAAATCCTTATTGTAAATCCAAGAATTCCAAATTTATGTCATTTACTGAAATCTGTTAGATTCTAAACTTATATGCATTGATCCTCTTGTAATGATTATGCACGAAGTCAGAAAGACTTGACAACAACCACTACAGAGCATTCCAAAGGAGATCAGCTCCTTGGGAACATCCTTCTTGCATTAAGTTTCCTAATCTTACATAGATTTAATAACTTCCACCTATGGAGACATTTCCATAGTCCCATTTGACTATCACTTCCGAACAAGAGTTACCACTTTTCAGAAAATGTCAATATGGTCCTACCAAAATTAACACTAGACTTCCAAATGTCCCTAAGCAACCAATCTTTGGCGAACCTCAGATTGTCCTCGACAATTGCTTAATCACTTTAGTCATATCCAGTTCTAGACTTTTCCCTTCTAAATGCCTTAAGCATTTGGAAAATTTAGAAAGGATGAATATTATAGCACATGAAATCGATCCTATATCCGAAGCATATGGGACACAATTCATGATGTTTGACATAAAGACATGATACTAGACCAGTCTTTTGCTACAATATTTTTCCTTTGCCATGTTTTCAAAATTTAACTATGAAGAGGGATGCCGTAATCATAATCGAATTTTGAAAACACAATATATATAGAATTTTCTTAAGTCGAACCATTCAGACATATAATTCTTATATATATTCTTGACTAAAGATGATTAAAATCTCAATCTATGCTTTAGAATTGAAATGAAGTATAATTTCCTCTCCCTTAATTATAGCAAAACAACTTTCAACCCCTGCAACTTCACGAATTGAAACTTTGTTTTCTATAATTAACATTGCTAGCTTGCAATACTAATCATAATAATCATGCTCCCACTAACATGATGATTATCAGCATAACACTTATGCTCCCACTAGCTCTGACATATTTTCAGAAATCTACTGGACTTCTGAAATTTAGATTCATACACCTTTCCGTAGATAGCTCAGCTGTGTGTCTAAGCAATTTCAAGAACTATGAAAAGGGATGCCGTAATCATAGTCTCAATTGCTTAGGCATTTTCCATTTCTCACAAGTCCATGTTAGTGTGCCGGTTAACCACACGCGCTCCACTAATGACTTTTGAAAATGCAAATGACACAATTGATATCTACTTAAAATCTATTTAGTGAAAGCGTTTCCTCACCATCATTTTCATGAATCGGAGAGAAACCTTATGACACTTAGATTTAATAGTGTATGAGTTCCTATCCATGCGAATTTGCCAAAACCATAATCACAAGATAAGGTTAGTGACAAATTCAGCCCTACATGGATTAAACTTATTCAATCTTAGTTTCTTGTCACCTTGGTAACACAAGGCCCACCAATGCTTCCAAGTTGAACTCTGATAACTCACATGTAAATTCAACTTATTTGAAGTAGGTACAGAAATAAGAATTATGTCAACACGATAGGTTGCAAACCTTAAGTCATGTGCTAGTGATAAATTACAGGTTTCACTCTTGATTAAATCTTGAAACTCTTTCAGGATCTTTAAGGCTCCCACTGTCCTCTTGACATATAAGTTTCCCCAGTCAAGAACCATTCCTTAACAAAACAAATATTCAAGGGATAGTGCGGATTCTTATCAAGACTAACACTTCACACAATTGGTCTTAGTTGGTCTTTGTCTCATCCAAGACATCACATCTTACCAATCTCAAATGTACAAGAGTAGAAAACATTTTACTCTTACATTTGATAAGTGTTTTAAACCTTACTTTATGTCATGTCACTCAAATTACAATCTTGGAGTATGACTCTAAGAATTGTTTTGGAACGAAGTATGACTCATCTCCTTGATCTTAACCAATCCAACAATTCATGACCTCTCTTCTTAGCCATAACAATACACTAAGACGTCCTTAGAGTATGAATTTGTAATATGGTTTCTAAATCATTAAGATGATCATAAAACTGATACTAAAGTACTCTCCCATCTTTTCAGATTTGAGAAACTTTTATCCTTCTGCCTAATTTGATTCTTCTTATTCGTTTTGTCATACATTGTATCCTTTCCAATGTTACAAAATTATACTTAACCTTATAAGTATAATCATATTCACTAATATTTAGTAAATCATGACAAATCAATCTTTGTGGTGGACCTTGACCAGTGCACACTCAGTGTACCTAATTCCTTAGTCCTTCAATTGACTCACATATACATGTGATCAAAGAATTAGTCTTAATTTTTCAAAGATGAAAAATTCTCATTCATCATACAATACAACTTGTATGATTCCAAGTTTCTGTCCAATTGAAACTTGGGTGATGAAAAACTTTCTTCATTTGGTAAATTCAGACACTACCACAAATGAAAAATCAAATCCACTTTCCAATATTGCTATTACTGGAAACATATAAGCAACAATTTTCCACCGATGCCATTGTAAGGATATTTTTAAAATAAATAAAATTAAAACCTTTTTTTTTTTTTTCTTTTATTTTAAAACTTTGCGGAAAAACTTATCCTTACAATCCACATGAAAACCTTGTTGTTATCTATTCGCAAGCAATATATTATAACTCTTAAGCAACAGCTCAAAATTCTGATTACCGAACCATGCAATCGAAACCCATCTTCGCAATCAAAATCAGCATATACTTCTTTAAGCTTCCTATCTTTTCTTTTGATTCTTAAAACATCACCATGTGACCCAGTCACATCATGTATCAAGAATCTCATAATAGAAACTTAATAGAGTTATACAGTGTATTTTACCCGAAGTAGAGTCAAACCTCTTGACTTGATCAACCTTATGACCTTTCAGGTGAATAGGGTAGCTTCGCAACCAATGCCCCTTCCTTTGGCAACAAAACACATGTAGACCCTTTGATAATGGCACATGAGACTATCTCAGACTTAGCCTTTCTCTTTACCATTTGGTCAACCGAGTTGACTATGGCCGATCCCTTTCCATTGGGAAGAGAGATGCTTTTCTAGATATCCAATGCTACCATTGCCAATGTCCATTTAAGGTTTGGGAAGTTGATCTTCTAACAAAATTTGCTTTACTAGTGTTCCAAATCATTGCTGATTCCACAGCACAAAGCAAATAGATAAGATCATTAAGGCTCGTGTCATAGTCTGTCTCATAGAAGTCCCAAAGTGACCCGCTATGTTACTAAGAAAGTGATTGAACATCCAACTTTCACGAGACTATGACACCCAACTCTCCCGTCTTGTCAATATGTGACTACATCTCCAAGATGTGACCACACCAAGACCTTAACTTGCCAATAGGGCTTGAGTGACTTTAAACTTTTCAAGAACTTGTAGGTGAGGGAGAATAATTGGAGGAGATAGAGGAAGTGAAGCATGATGTTGAGGAACATCATCTTCAAGAGATTTGGGAAGATCATAAATGTCTAAACCAGACATGTTTTGGGAGATATTCAAGATAGTTGATTTAAAGTCCTTAATATGACACCCAATATGAAATATTAAGGCTAGGACCCAACAAACTATTTTATAACTTAGAAGAGGGATGCCGTAATCCAAGCTATAAAATATTTGAAGGTAGGTGAATGACGATTCACCAATTTCCACCATGAAAAACGAAATGATTTATTAGGTTTTAATTGGATTTGAAATTCCTAGATCTTTTGAGATTCATTGAACTTTTCAATGGCATGTTTCAATCTCGATTGTGCCCTCTCAAATTTTGTGACTGGGATGCCGAGGATCACAAAACAAGGTGTGAATAACCATACCAATTCACTTGGTACCCTTAATATTATCACCTAATCAATGTGCTGGTTAACCACACACGCTCCATTGATCTATGAAAAACATTAAGTCACCCTTCGTGGTCCTTACTAGTCCAAGTTAGTGTGCCGGTTAACCACACAGGCTCCACCAACGACTTGGTAAGGTACAAAGTGTGAATTCCATGGGTTAGCACCAAATTCACATTTTTCCTAAAGTAACTAAGATTGGGAATTATTAAGATTTTAGTTACTTTAGTATTTATCATTAATACTTTTAATGAAGGGAGAATTTAAAGTCATTGTCCTACCCGTTCGGCTAACGACCCTCCACCGATCAAGCAAGCGGTGGGTGAGAGTATACACCCATTAAGTCGCCATTTTATAGGCAACAACCTTATACCCACCTTATAGACCGGCTTCGTGAATGAGGCCTACTAACGGTAAAACGACTTGTTCTTATACATATATATAATAATTAAACATTAATGTTATAAATAGTATAAGTGTTGAATTTTAACTCTTTAGAATTCTAAGGTTTGGAATTAAAGTTTATTAAAGTGTGTGAAACTTTACAAATTCCAAAACTTGAGGGCAAGTTTCGTAACTTTGCAAAACTCTTCATTTCATAACTTATGAATTAAAGGTTCATAAGAATGAAGACTCTTCATTTTCATGTAACTTATGTGTTTTAAGTGTGTGTTAAATGAAAGTGACCTTTGGTAATCCATAACTTGAGGACAAATTATGGACTCCATTAAAACACATAAATGATAAAGAATTAATCCTAAACAATTCAGCAAATAATTCCTATCATTTCCTAAATTCATAAGAACATGAACATGATCATCAAAATTCAAGAAATATATGAACACATAAAATCATGGAATTTTGATATATGCTATTGTAAATGGATTAGAACAACCATTACACCAACTAAATAAGTTTTACAACACCAAAACAATTTAGGGTAACGTTTCTAGTCCATTTCCAGCAGCAAAAGTCGAGATTCTGCATTCTTTCGATCCTACTCGCCGAGTGCACGAACGGACTCGTCGAGTAGGTTGAAGTTTGCCTTGGACTCGGCGAGTCCCCCCAATGGACTCGGCGAGTCTACCATGCAGACAGCAACGACTTCGACCTTTTTCAATATTTTGCATCAAGTATCAAACAAGCAAGCCTAGGCTCTGATACCACTGTTGGGTTTTGAGCAATCTAACACTTCCTAAGTGTGCATGCAACCCTAATAAACCTTGGATCTATGTTTGTCTAAATACATGCAAAATAATAATTTTCCAAGGTTTATAACCTATCTAACATAGCATGGGGAACATTTCAACATAAAAGAGTTAGAAGAGATTACATACCTTTTGGTGTGTTGGGTTCTTAGGAGTTTGAGGGCCAAGCACCAATAGTGTGAATGCCTCAAATGGAATCACAAACACCACAAACTCTTGGAAAACTTTGAGAGAGTATATACACCTTGTATAAATCGGCCACACACATGCACACACACACTAGATCACTAGCTTTCTCTTAGGCCTCATTTCATGCTCCATAAGCATGCTTATATAGTATGCATGGTTAGGGTGAAACCCTAATAACCCATGTCTTTTCCTTTTCCAAGGATCCATGGGTTAAAAGCTCCATGGATCATCCATGGACTTCCACATAAGCCTAGCCCATTAACAAATGAGTATTAGCCCACACTATATAAAACAAATAGCCCATAATTTTAATTAGTATTCCTTTTAATCTCTAAATTAATCCATGATTAATTTAAGACTAAAACTAATTAAATAACGTAACTTCATATTAATATATTATAACTCATAATATATTAATAAACATATGTGTATAACTCTCATAAAATTATCCATAATAGTTTGGATGAGATGCAACCCAAATGGACCATGCCGGTCGGGTCAAGTATATACCAAATAAGTTATGGACTTAGACACCTTATCCAACACCAACTTCTAGCTTTGCCTGATCTAAAGATTGATCTGCAGGGGAAGTAGAAACTTTAGTACTTTCAACATTAATAAATCCTCCTGAAAAAAAACCAGATAGCTTGCCATAAACCATGAATGGTTCGTTGTCAATCTCATCTTTAGACAAGGGTTGATATTGATATGTGTGATTATAAGGAGGAGGTACACTATCATATCCTAAACCCTTCTGATGGTTTCGTTTGAACTGCATGCAATGATCAATCATGTTGGCAACTACCTCGCTTGATCCATCAAATTTTCTAAAATCAAAATTTCTAGTATTAAGTTGACTCTTTAATGTATCAAGATCAGTACTTAAGTCATCATTCAGTCTATTGATATAATCATAATTTTCACATTTTTCACTACATTCTTGTTGAATTATGTTATATTCCTTTATTTTTGTTTTCTAACTGGGCCTTTTAAGGGTTTTTATCCTTTTCTATGTTGATAGCCCTCATATCTAAGATCCTATACTTCTCTACGTAATAATGTTATTTCGTCACGAAGAATTTTAACATAATCATTACATGCCTGAGAACAAGTAGGTAAACGTACCTTGCGTTTTTTGGGCTCAGAAGTAGAAGATACCATCAGCACAAACTGCAACTCCATCATCTCAGCTTCAGGATCAGCTACATCATTCTTCAAGGGAGAATCATCATTGATTTGGGGTAGGTGAGCATCGTCAGGTTTTGAAATGTTCAGGGCCTGAATCTGGTCCTCCAGGTCAAACGACTAAGCAACCATAACAGTCTCACTACTAGCCACATCACCTCCACGATTGTTTGCTACTGCAACCATCATTTTGTCATTGTTTAACCATCGATCCGGCTTTAACCCAACCTTCTCGCCAGCATTCATCCCCTAATTATTTTTCCCTGTCTTCTTGGCAAAGTGCTTCGCCCTGAACACAGCCATAGCAATTTTCCATGTGATATCCATATCTTCCACATCTTCTGGATGAATCTGATCCAGATTAGCCAATGATAACTGAGGTGAAAGCTCTCCAGTTACAAAGGCATTATAACAGTTAACAAGTCCTGTAGCGAGAGCAAGATTTTCATCACTTTCCATTGTGTTTGAGGAAGAGGCTACGACTGACACATTTGGGGAGGGAACAACTTATGGTGTGATGAATAGCTGGCTTTGAGGGTGAGGTGTGGATGACGCAGAAGTGAAGGTTTGAATTTGAGGTTTTTGAACGGCAAATCCTTGATTTGCAGAAGAGATAATTGATGCAAGAGCATTGTTAGAGGAAATACTGAGATTTGCAGTTGAATACGAATTCACATGGTTAATCTCTCGCCACTTGTCATCAATATCACAAGCTTTGATGATCGCCATTGTTTCAGCAAGAGTAAGGCGATTCAGATCCTTGGTCTTCTTAATCACAACAACATTCATGTCCCATGACTTTGGGAGAGCAGTTAGTAGCTTCTTGTTTATCTCGGACTTGCTCAAGAAGATCCCTTGTATGTTCATGTCAGTACTGAGAGTTGTGAATCGCTGCAGTTGTGCCTCTAGGGTTTCTCTGGGAATGTAGTTAAACATGTTGAATTTCTATCGTAACATATCCTAGCGGGTTTCCTTCATGTCTTCATTTCCTTCATACACTTCAATCAGGGCTTCCCACAAATCCTTAGCTGAAGTATACACTCTGAAACCTTCAGCTATATCAAGAGATAAAGCCATGCTTAGAGTCGCGAAATCCCTTTCCTGTTCTTCAACTTTCTCAAATTCGTCGTCTGTGTAGTTTTCAATAGCTTTGTCAATCACTTGTCCTTCAACTGTCATAGTAATTCTGATAGGACCTTTGATAATGAAATACAAAGATCAATCTATCTATATCTTATCTGAACTCTCGAGTTCCTCTTTATCATAAGTTGACATTTACTAACTTTGTATTGAATGCAAAACTTGTTATGAATCAACTTGGTGTATACTTGATATAACTTGTTGTCATTTATGTTTCCTTTATATTTATGCAATCTAAATCCTTATCTTTGCGCAATCTAACACTCTTAACTTATTATTGTTGTGCTAACAAGATGCTTGAGATAAACTTATTCCGCAACTTATACTCATGTACTAACGCTTGTTCAAGTGTATCTCCCAAGTTTTTCTCTCAATACCCCCCTCAATTTAATTTTTCTATCATCTTGCCTCTCCCTCTCTCTCTCTCTCTCTCTCTCTCTCCATATATATATATATATATATATATATATATATATATATATATATATATATATATATATATAATGCAGGTTTATTTTGGTCATTTTTATACACATTGGCACAAAGTAAAGAGATTTTCTTTTATTAGTAAAATACATAAATTTGCATCGTGGTTATACAAAATCATGCATTTGGCATATAGGCTTTTCATCCCCATAAAAAATGATGTAGACCCATCCCTTATTTTCGCACTATGGGTCTCTTTTATGGACAATGCCTTACAATTCAAACCATCCCACTAACCAACTGATTATCATCAAGATTTTCTTGATTATTTTCTATAGCTACAAAAATATCAACTATCCATTTTAATTAGTCTCGTCGTCATTCTTAGTATGGAACCATGATACTTTTTATGGAATATCATACTTATATCTAGAGAGTAAGAAGGTAATTAGGCAAACAATTCCCAATTAACTAGAAGTCAATAGTAATTTGATGAATAACGCTTGGTGAAATTCATATTATATAAGGATACATGATTTCATAACAGGAATTAGATCAATTACATTTGTTATAATATTTCACAAATCTAAAAGGATGAACTCAACAATATAGCAGCATTAACATCACTAGGAATAGACAATTCCACAATATAAAGAATAATATACATTAAACAAGTACAAAACATTCATATGACGCTAAGATAAATAAAACCCAAAACGTATAAACTAGATGTGACTTCAATGTAGAAGATACAATAGGCAACAACTTCTTGATGAAATCCTTACCAATGACATACACATCTTAAAACCTAAAGTAATTTGAAACCATAAACCTCGATTTTATGTGTCTTTGCAATAACCATCAAACATTTATTGATGGAAAGTAGTGAGACACACTTTCGAATGTCTTCCTTCCAACTGCACATATGTCGACAATGAACTACATCCTTTCCAGTCGTCATTGTCGATTGATAGACTGACTGCGAGCTACCTCCACATAATTTTCAAGTTATTAGTCAAACAAATAAATATGTTACGATCTACATAATTTTACACGACAAAATAGAAACCTAAAACTAGAGTTCACAAGCCACGTGCAGTTTTTCAAAAGATTTTTATCTAGATGTAACAAAATCTATAAAGCAATACTTTTTTCATGAGAATTTTTAGAAGTTCCAATTTATTATAAAGTATATGAATGAACACGTTATGCAAAATTTGAGACAAGGGTTATCTTTATTCTCACCTTTCTTTAGAGACTTTCATAGCCGTGGGAGGACTTCCATTAGAAATATTCTTCATACAACTAATACTAAAACACCAATCAAGTATCATAGTATGATATAATTTAATGTGAACAACAAGTTCGTAAAGGCCACATACTAAGAAATGTTTTGCATAAGAGAGTGAAAGATAATTCTGAAAATTAAAGAGCACTAGTATGACATTGTCACGCAGAAGTATATATAGAAGCATTTTATTGACCGTTACCCAACAGCTAATTTTCAGACATTTATATATATATATATATATATATATATATATATATATATATATATATATATATATATATATATATATATATAAATTGTTACGATTTTTGAAAAATATTATGAAGATATGACTTTCCTATAATGGTTATACACATAATTTGTTGTTTGAATCATATTATTTGGTAATATATATATATATATATATATATATATATATATATATATATATATATATATATATATATATAATTGGATTATTTAATAATAATGCAAATGCTACCAAAACTCTTATATATTTCTTATTTTTCTGAAAGGTTATTCTTTTCATAAAGGTTTTATTAAAATTTATATTCATAATTTTCATAGAAGTAGTTTTAAATTCTTTTTTTTTTTAATTTAAAATTTTAATTTCCTTAACTTTTTGAAAATGTATTTTCTATACATAGTTCCCATGATATTTCACATTTCCTAAATCAATAACCGTTCAAGGGATTGTCGCGGTTCGCGACGGGCGAGAGAGGTGTATCCTAATTTGTATTACAATAACATCTTTAATAAGTAGAATTTGTAATAGAAATATTGAATTAATTGAAAGTGGCATTTTGTTATAAACAACTAAGCCAACCAGTTTAATTTCTCTCCGGATGTATTTTCTATGAAATGTACTTTGTTTTTACCAAGACAAGAAATATACTTTCATTTTTACCCATAATTGAAATGTCTTTTTTTTAAACCAAAAATAGTAATATGTAACCCAAAATACCAACACACATATTGTACTTTGGAACTGCAAATTATTTTTTTTTGTAAAAAAATTGGTCAATGTGTGCACTTTTAAAGTATAATGCCTTTGTTAGGGTAAAAAATGCTTGAAGTTACCTTGTAGTTTTTTTATGATATATTTTCCCTTAAGTAACGCACATGCATACATAGATACACATATATTGTAGCGTACATACACACAAACATACACTCGCATACTCACATACACATTCCATTTCAAAACATACGTAAACTCAAATACATACACAAACACATATCACATACAATAATGTTTTAGTTAGACCAAGTAGTTTTAAAGAGTAGTTATAACCATTTGATATTTTCCAATTGATATTTTCCATGATAAGTAAAAAAAATCAACATATTTATAGGTGGTGATATTGTTTGTGGGGTATGTCTCATTAATGCCGATAAATGACCACCATTCAACATTCCGGTAGGTTTAACAAAACCAACACCATATGCCCGTGAAGTGGAGGTATTTCTATGTACATTGGTTGTGATACTAACATGACGTCCTCCACCCCGGAGCGTTTCCGCCATCGGTTTCTGGGTGTGACAGATTGGTATCAGAGCCCTTGTTTATACCAAACCTTACATGGTATAAGACTATAAACACTAAGGGTCCTAAGTGCTGTAAACTAAAAGTATACTCTAAAATATAAGTATTTTCTAAAGTATACAAGCATACCTAACCGATCGAATCCGTAACTACGTGTAGAGCAAAATGTAAGTAAGTGGGTGTTGTGTGTTGCGGTTAAACCTGGGCAGTTATGTAGTCGTGTCTAGGGTCGATATAGCCTGATCAACTATATTCATTCGAGAAACGGCCAACATGTGCTTGGGAGTGACTGTGGTGTGCAGCATACCTAAAACTTACCTAAGATCCAAACAATGATTCATCGATTCAGCAAAACATAAGATACTATGGGAGTATCTTAGTCAGAACCGAGTACTTAGTAGAAATTCATTCAGAGTGATGCTACTCCTTCCTCCTTTAGCGATAATTTATCTGCTTTGATAAATGTTTCCCGTTTTATTGCTTACTAGAACTTCATATCTGTTGTAAATAGATATCTCTTGTTCCATATCTCTTGATTCAATTCAGAGGACTTATGATCCTCTCTTTCCTGGCTATTATAGATCAAGATGCCTCCAAGAAATGACCCAGATCGAAGAACAACAACCCTTCGCCACCACCACCTCCTCCTCAATTTGATCCTGTGATGTTCCAAGCAGCTGTTACTGCTGCAGTAGCAGCCGCCATGTCGCAAATGAACTCCGATGGCTACGGTGGTCCAGGAGGTGGTACCCAACCTCAAAACCAAGAGGGAAGCTAGGGACACTGAAAGGAGTGTTCTTATAAAGACTTTATGAACATTAAGCCCACATCTTTCGATGGCACTGGAGGTGTCATTTCCTTAACCCGATGGTTCGAGAAAATCGAATCTATTTTCAAGATCTGGGCTGCTCTAAATCAGATAAGGTGAAGTTTGCCGCCTGCACCTTCACCGATAAAGCCTTGACTTGGTGGAACGGCCGAGTCAAATCCCTAACCCTACCTGTAGCTAATGCTATGAGTAAGGAAGCCATGAAGGATCTTCTTCTTGCTGAGTACTTCCCACGGGGTGAGTTGTAGAAATTGGAACATGAACTTTGGAATCCAAAAGATGAAGGGTTCCGACATCACCGCTTACACCTCCAGATTCGAAGACCTAGCGCTTCTCTGTCCGGGAATGGTTACCCCGAAAAGTAAAAAGATTGAAAGATTTATTTGGGAACTGAAACAGACAACCAAAGGGAATGTTTTGGCTGGAAAGCCAGACACATTTGACAGTGCTAAATGTCTGGCACAAACCCTGATTGATCACGAAGACAATCCTGATGAGAAGGTCACCACTCCCGAGCTGGTTAAAAGTAGTGGTGGTAGTAAAAAGAAATTCTGGAACAAACGAAAGGCTCAAGGTTCACAAGGATCCTCTAAGAAACAACAAACTGTGGTAGTCCACGCTGCTACTACCCCTGCTGTTGTTTCTGTCGTTGGATCTACCGCTCAGACTCCTACCAGCATATACATTGGTACCCTTCCATGGTGCAATAAGTGCAGCTATCATCATCGTACCCCCTGGCCCTGTCGTGAAAGACTCTACAATAACTGTGGCAAGAAGGGCCACCTTGCTCGAAACTGTAGGAAATCAACCCAGTCAACAGACCAATCTTCTGGAGTCGGTGTTGGTCAGGCCTGCTACGAATGTGGGGAAGTAGGGCACTTCAAGAGAAACTACCCCAAGGCAGCTACAGCGGGTAACACTAGGAGAGTCCTAGTTATGGGATGAGAAGAGGCAGTCGCCAATCCCACCGTTTTCTCGAGGACGTTCCTCCTCGACAACTCTTATGCTAGTATCCTTTTTCGATTCCGGTGCTGAATGTAACAACCCGTTATTTCAAGTCAGTAAAAATCGAGTCCTGTAACCTCTTTGAGAAAGGAATTAGAATATCATCGAAAAATGAAGTATTCAAAAACTCTATTTGGAGTACACTATGTGGTAGTTATCATCTTAAGGTTTCCAAACATATAAATAACAAAAAATCCGAGTTATAACGAAGAAGTTATGATCATTCTAAGTTTTCCGACAAAAAACCGGCAATACGAAGTTGCGTAAAAACGCAAAGTTTCAATAAAACACTTTCCAACCTTAGGTGTCTAAATGAAACTCGTAGATATCGTTAAACTACAAACATGCATAAAAAGAACGCTCAAATCGGACATCGGATGAATAAGTTATGAATTTTTAAAGAAATTCCTTAATCACGTCATTTTAATAAATAAATAATAAAAATAATTCCGGAATTTGCCAACGGAATCTAAATGAAAGTTGTAGATCGCAGTCTCACCTTCACGGGGATATAAAGAACGTCAAAAACGGAGTTCGTATGAAGGAGATATGAATTTTTGAAGTTTGATAATTAATATATATATATATAATTTTTATTAAAACTTCGGTATTATCCGATGAGGAGTCAGCGTCCTCATCCGAGGTACGCACTGCGTACCCCTGTACGCCCTGCGTACCCAAGGAGCTTGGCCTCAAACCGTCCACGTCGCCCTATGCGAGGCATCCGACCCACCCGTCCGACCCGCCGTCCCATCCGACCCGACAACCTGACCCGTCCCATCCGAAGTCGAGGCAGTCGAGGCTTCGGTCACGCATGACGTACGCGTACGCGCTGCGTACGAGCGTACGCCCTGCGTACGAGGCTTCTCAGGCCCCCTATAAATAGCATGATAGGGTTCCCGGGAAAATGGCTCATTCTCTCTCCTTTTTCTTGCGTTTTACCTCGTTTTCCGTGCTCGCACTACCCCGAAGCCCTGGTCATTTTGCGCAAGTCCCGAAGGTCGATTTTACTCCCGAGGAATCCCGAGATTTCCGAGGAAAATCCATTTCCCGAGACGAAACTCTGCCCGGTTTTCCATCTTGCTATCTTCAAGCTTTCAAGTGAGTTCATACCCCTTTCAAACACACTTTAAATACATTTTAAATGCTTTTATACTCTTTTAGGGGGGAATACAAGTAAACATACGGTTATTATCGTGCATTTTATAAAGTTTCACTTCACTTGTTTTATCGAATAAATCACTTGGAACTCATTACTACTATGGAAAACTCTTGTCATACTTTGTGTGCACTAGACTTATACAGAGTATATAATGATTTCAAAGTACCTTTCATTGATAAGTCGTTTTATACATTCTAAAAACTTATGATTTTGCTTTGTCAAACATTGTGAAAAAGGATAAACTTTGCATACAAAACTATCACTTTAATACAGGCTTAGTTGAGAATCCATGAGACGTGTATATCTTCAAACGTTACTTTTCTTTATTAGAAAGTAATGATGCAAGTCCTGTCTATAACCAGAGTCTCCCGTTCGGAGAACGTGTCAAATGTGTATAGATCTATACGGGAAGTCATGATCCCGCGCCCTGACTGTTAGCTACAGTCCGTCTTTTGGGGTGACAGTTGTGAAAACGTTGTGACGCCTGAACAACGTCGTTACAGGCATATTATGTTTAGTATTGTTATAAAACTCATCGGATATACAATTATTATGGTATTATGCTTTTATGAACGAGTAGCTATTAAAGCTGTTCTTCATCTAACAAATGCGATCTTCGTATAGCTTTATTATATAAAACTATGACACAACTTTTGAGAACGTCGGTTTCTTGCGATTTTCGGTCTTAGAGAATGCCATTTATGTTAGGAAAATAAGGGTTTTTCCTGCATACAAACCAAACAACTAATAGGAAAATAAGGGATTTTCCTGGTGCAATTATTTACAACTTATAACACGAACATTCATATGCATTTCATACTTTTATAAGAAAATAAGGGTTTTTCTTGGAAAACACAACAACTCGTATCTCAACCATTAGGGAAATATATGGGATTTTCTGGATCTAATACATTCACTTTCAACACAACAAATCACAACTCTTTACATCTGAAATGCTGCATTTTCTAGAAAACATACACCCATTTTGGAATGGCATCCAATTTTTCTAAACTACTTATGAACTCACCAACTTAATTGTTGACACTTTTTCTTTGAATTAACTTGTATTCTCAGGGAACCGCTAAGCAGGTTTGGGAATCAACTTTTGGGATTAACGAGCTGGCGTTAATTACTTCTTTTGAATGATGTTTATGTATTTATCTTTTGAACATGTAATGAATACAATTATGTAAACATCTTGGAAACTTTAATATATATATGGTGGTGTGTACTTTCCTTTCTATGAACTGTTATGATACTGAATATGACGTCCTCCGCCCCCGAACGTTTCCGCCGTTCTGGTTTGGGGGTGTGACAGATTGGTATCAGAGCATTGTTTGTAGTGAATTAAGTATATCAAAACCATTTTTGGTATACAACTATAAACGCAACTAGGCATAAACACTCTGAGTAAGAGTCATACTTTGAAAATTAAATTTATTTAGTTTTTGTAAAGTAGGCATGCATTCATTTCATATAAATAACATGGTCAGTATCATAATTAAAACAATATAGAAGTATTATATATAAGTTGTGCAGTGCAGGTATGCCTTGGGACATGTAATCAGAACTGGGATGAATGTAGCCGGATCAACTATATTTGTCCAAGGGCCGACTAACGTATGCCAAGGAGTGTCTGCAATGGACAACAAATTTAAAACCTACCAAAAGCATATCGTTAAAGAATACTAAGGGAGTATTCGAGTGCCGTCAACCATTAAACTTAAGGGTAAGTTTCATGTGCTCTAGCTTATAGTAAATTTTAAACTCTATTCTCGTACAGTCTAAATGTCGGGATTCCATCACCCCAATGACCCCTACTACCCCAACCAAGGTAATGGAGGGTGGATCGAAGAAGATCCTGAAGAAGATGAAGAGCCTATAGAGTTGGTGGGAGGGGATGACTCTGGCACGGATTCGGAGCCAGAAATTATAAATCCACCAATCCCACAACCTCCCGTCCACGTGAGGAACTTTCAAGGACCCACTCCTGTGTGGGGAAGTCACCTCCATCATTGGAGCCAACAACAAAGCTTACGCCCTCCCTACGGCATGTGCCGAGACTTCTATGATGTGAGAGGCGGGGGATCAGCCGACCGAGCACTTCCGGTCATGGTTGGCAAACTCGCCAACCAGTGCTATCAATCCGGAGTGCAAGCCAACCGAATCCGAGAGGTCAATGTGGAAGTACAAATCCACACGGCCGATATCAACCGCCTAGAGTTGTTGCAGAACGACATCCACATTCGCGCCGAAGCATTTCAAGCGCAAGCAAATGCGGCCTTCGCAGAATTAAGAGAACAACAAGCTGCGTTTGATAGACGCCTCATGGAGTCGAAGCAGTCCGACACAGAGTCGAGCTCCAAACGCAAAGCGCGCCGCAAGTAGTACTTGCCCGACTCTCAAATTTTGTTATAAATTAGGACTTGGGATAAAAGTATTATTTTCTTTAAATTGTCCAGGCTGCTATCACAGCAGCAGTAACTGCAGCCCTCTCGCAAATAAACTCCCACGGAAATGGAGGGGCGGGAAGCAGCACGAATCATCCAAATCATGGCACTGGTCATGGCCAAGGAAGATAATGTACTTACAAGGATTTCTCTAACGCTAAGCCAAAAACTTTTAATGGAACTGGGGGAGTTATTGCACTAATGCAATGGTTCGAGAAGATCGAAACGGTCTTCAAGATCTGCTCATGCCTAGAAGCAAGCAAAGTCAAGTTCGCTGCTTGGACTTTCGTAGATCGAGCCCTCACTTGGTGGAAAAGCCATGTGAATTCAGTGACGCTCACTGTCGCCAACGCCATGAGTTGGGACGATCTAAGGTTCTACTACTAGAAGAATACTGCCCAAGGGACGAAGTGCAAAAGCTTGAACAGGAGCTCTGGAATCTGAAAATGACTGGGTCTGACCTAGTCACCTACACAGCTAGGTTCAACGACCTCGCAGCACTGTGCCCTACCATGGTCAACCCAGAATCATAGAAGGTTGAAAGGTACATTTGGGGGTTGTCACCCCAGATTCAAGGGCATGTCCTAGCTTCTGGCCCTGTTACCTACAACAGCGCTAAACGCTTGGCTCAGCGACTCATCGACCACGGAGTAAACCCCCAGTATCATTTCAACAACCGCAAATCCACCTAAGGAGGCACAGGGCCAGAGTAGGCCTTGGAACAAAAGGAGGGGGCAAACTCTCCAGGAAAACCCCAAGAAACAACAAGTAATAGCAACCCACGCTATGACTGTACCTGCCAACCCTGCCCCCACAAGCTCATATAATGGGAAACTTCCTAAGTGCAACCGATGCAGCTTCCACCACCACGGTCCTTGCCATGATCTTTAATGCACCAAGTGTAATAAGAAGGGACATACAGCCCGCTATTGCAAAGAGCCAACCCAACCATCCGTCCCCACTACTAAAACCGGGGTAAGCCGCGCCTGCTTTGAGTGCGGGGACACGGGGCACTACCGCAGGGACTGCCCAAAGGCAAACAACCGGAATACCGGCGGAAGGGGCCGAGTTTTCGCAATGGGACAAGATGAAGCCATTGCGGACCCTACTGTTGTTACGGGTACGTTTCTTCTCGATAACTCGTATGCATGCATTTTGTTTGATAGTGGAGCGGAAAGGAGTTTTGTGAGTCACGACTTTAAAGGCCAGCTAAAATCAATACCACAATCATTAAGTGAACCATTCATAGTAGAAATAGCCAACGGGAAAACCGAAGGCACTAAGGAGATATACTTAAACTGCACCCTAACTTTAAACGATAATCCCTTTTCAATCAACCTCATGCCAGTCTCAATTAAGAGTTTCGATGTCATCGTTGGCATGGATTGACTGAGTTCTCATCATGCGGACATTCTATGTTACGATAAGGCTGTTCGCCATAATCTGCCAACCGGCGAAACTTTCATTGTCTTGGGCGACAAACCCGGCACCACTCTTCGTATCATCTCAAGTATCCAAGCTCGGAAATGCCTACGCAAGTAGTGTCACGCGTTCTTGGCACATGTTGGCAAATATCTGTATCGCTTAGCTCGAGCAGAAATGCAGGACTTATCCAGTCAGATTAATCAGTTGCTCGACAAAAGGGTTCATCATACCGAGTTCCTCACCCTGGGAGCCCCGATATTGTTTGTAAAGAAGAAAGATGGATCCTTCCAGATGTGTGTCGAGTACTGTGAGCAGAATAAATTAACCGTCAAAGACCGATATCCTCTTCCTCTTATAGACGACCTCTTCGATCAACTTCAGGGAGCCAGTTACTTCTTGAAGATAGACCTCAGATCGGGATACCATCAGCTTTGAGTTCACGAGAATGACGTTTCCAAAACAGCTTTTAGGACTCGATATGGGCACTACGAGTTCGTAGTGATGCCCTTTCGTCTAACCGACGCACCGGCGGTGTTCATGGACCTGATAAACCGGGTGTATCGTCCTTTTCTGGACAAGTTCGCTATTGTGTTCATTGACGACATACTTGTCTATTCCCGAAATGAAGAAGATCACAAACAACACCTGAGGTTAGTGTTGGAAACACTCAGAACGGAGATCTTGTACGCGAAGTTCTCTAAGTGCGAGTTCTGGATTCGGAAAGTAGCTTTCCTTGGTCACGTGGTAAGTGAGGAGGGTATACACATTGACCCATCCAAGATCAAGGCGATAGAGAATTGGTCAGCACCGAAGACACCCTCAGAAATCCATCAATTCTTGGGTCTCGCTGGCTACTATCGCAGGTTCATCCAGATTTTTTCCAGAATCGGCAAACCCCTAACCACTCTGACACAGAAAGGTGTACCCTTTTGTTGGGATGAAAAGCAAGAAACTACGTTCCAAATGTTAAAGCGAGCCTTGTGAAGCGCACCTATCCTATCCCTCCCCGAAGGGACGGAGGACTTTATTGTTTATTGCGATGCATCCAATCATGGATTAGCCTGTGTGCTTATGCAGAGAGGAAAAGTTATTGCTTATGCCTCGTGACATCTAAAGGCACACAAAGTTAACTATACGACTTAGGACTTAGAGTTAGGAACAATGGTCTTCGCATTGAAGATTTGGAGACATTATCTCTACGGAACTAAGTGCACTATCTTCACTGACCATAAAAGCCTGCAACACATCTTCAATCAGAAAGACTTAAATATGAGGCAGCGGTGATGGGTAGAACTACTCAGTGATTATAAGTGCGAAATCCGCTACCATCCTGGTAAGGCCAATGTGGTAGCAGATGCCCTGAGCCAAAAGGAGAGTTTAAGTCGCAAGGCGAAGACATTGACGATGACCATCCATTTTCACTTATCTGCACAGATCCGAGATGCCCAGTTGGAAGACCTAAAACTAGAAAACATGTCTAACGAATAATTGAGAGGAATGGAGAAGAAAATTGAAATCATACGTGACGAAGTATACTGTTTCATGGATAGAATCTACACCCGAAAGTTCGGAGGTTTTAGAGACATCATCATAACCGAAGCACACAAAACCAAATACTCTGTTCACCCAGGTTCAGACGAGACGTACCTGGATCTCAATAAACAATACTGGTGGCCAAACATGAAAGCCGAAATTGCAACCTTCGTGGGCAAGTGTCTGACTTTCCCCAAGGTTAAAGTTGAGTATGAGAAGCCCTCGGGTCTGCTCCAACAGCCTGAGATACCTGAGTGGAAATGCGAGATGATTACCATGGACTTCATTACCAAGTTACCCAAATGTCCGAGTGGGTATGATACCATTTGGGTAATTGTTGATCTTTTGACAAAATTCGCCCACTTCATTCCGATTAAAGAGTCGTTCAAGATGGAAACACTCACACGAATCTACATCCAAGAGATAGTTCGACTGCATGGTGTACCTATGTCCATTATCTCCGATAGAGATAGGAGGTTAACCTCCCGATTTTTGCAGTCTCTCCAAAAAGCTCTTGGAACCAAGCTAGACATGAGCATGGCCTATCATCCTCAGACAGACTGACAGAGTGAGAGAACTATCCAGGCCGTAGAAGACATGCTGAGAGCATGTATCATCGATTTCGGAAAGTCGTGGGACACGCATTTGCCTTTGATAGAGTTCACGTATTACAACAGCTACCACACCAGTATCAAGGTTGCCCCGTTCGAAGCCCTCTACGGTTTCAAGTGCAGATCCCCTCTATGCTGGGCCGAGGTAGGGGACACGCAGCTAGCCAAGAGTCGAGTCCCCGATAGTCCTCTCACTAGTCCTGAAATCATCCGTGAAACCACCGAGAAGATCATCCAAATCCGAGAACGACTGAAAGCTTCACGAGACCGACAAAAGCGTTATGCCGATATACGACGGAAACCTCTGCAGTTCCAGTTTGGAGACCGTGTACTGTTGAAGGTCTCGCCTAGGAAAGGAATGGTATGCTTCGGAAAGCGTGGGAAACTTAACCCGAGATACATAGGACCCTTCGAGATCCTCGCCAGGATCGGACCCGTAGCCTATAAACTCCGATTACCTCAAGAACTTAGTAACATCCATCCTGTATTTCAAGTTTCTAATCTTAAGAAGTGCTTAGCCGATGAAGCCCTAGTAATCCCTCTTGAAGAGATCGAAATCAACGAAAAAATAAACTTCATGGAGGAACCAATCGAAATCATGGATCCAGAGATCAATCGTACGAAGCAAAGCTGCATCCCGATAGTGAAGGTTCGTTGGAATGCCAAGCGGGGACTGAAATTCATTGGTGTTGATGCAGGTTTAGCATCTTGAAACCCAAACTTCTCAAGAATATCCTCCACATACTTAGCTTGATGGAGTAGGATTTCGGTTGAATTTTGTTTGACCTGAAGCCCCAAAAACAGGGTCATCTCTCCCAATGAACTCACCTCAAACCTCTTTTTCATCATGCCTTTAAACTCTTTGCATAGTTGTGGACTGGTAGACACGATGATAATGTCGCCAACGTAGATTTTGACTAGGATCTGATCATTACCAACATGCTTGATGAACAAAGTTTGATCGATAGTGCCACGAGAGTAATCATGCTTGAGCAAGTGCTTTGTAAGAGTCCCATACCATGCTCGAGGAGCTTGACATAACCAATATAACGCCTTGTCCAACTTGTAGACATGATTAGGAAGCTTGGAGTTAACAAACACTGGAGGCTGATCAACATAGATTTCTTCCTTCACCTTGCCATACAAGAAGGTCGTCTTGACGTCCATTTCGTAGACCGTGAAGTTCATGTAAGAAGCATATGTAAGGAAGATACGAATAGCCTCCAAGTTAGCCACTGGACCATGAACCTCAGTTTAATCAAGACACTCGACTTGTCGAAACCCACGAACCACCAATCTTGCTTTATTGTGCACTATAACACCAGAATCATCCTACTTGTTTCGATAGACCCAGCGTGTGTCAAGAGACCTTTTACCCTTTAGTAACTGAACCAATTTCCAAACCCCGAGCTTTTTAAATTGATTTAGCTCTTCATGCATAGCATCTACCAAGATGAGCACATTCAAAGTCATTTAAATATTCATGGGCTCTATTTGAGAGATAATGCAAGAATAGAGGCATGTATTGGCATCTCCACTCTAACTTCTGCTTTTAAATCCATCGCCCAACTGTCTAATGATCTTTTTGATCGGATAATCGCGTTGAATTCTTGAAGGTATGTCTTGGCTGATATCATTGAGTGAAGCAGGAAGAGTGTGAATGTGGAAACCTTCATCATTTGATGATTGATCCACATTAGATGAATCAGCTACAAACTCATTAGCAATTTCTTCAGGAAAGAGTAGTTCCATAAAAGTGGAAGTGACAGCCGAAGCATCTCTAGACATGAACTCTCTTTCAACAGGGGTAAGATGTTTAGCAACAACATCAAGAGTACCGTTTTGAACTAGAGACTCTAGACTGCCAAGTCGAACAGGTGACTTGCCCTCAGTTCGAGCAGATAACTCCCCTCAACCGTTGGAGGTCTGTAAACAACTTCTTCGTCTTTGTCTTCATAAACAATCTTTGAACCAGAGGAGGACCCATATGAACCATCTGAAGACACGTTTAAGGATTTGAAAAGAAACGTGTAATCAAATAACAAGTCAGGACCCACTCGAGCACCTGTTTCATTCTCCTCTAACCAGCGAACATCATAGGATTCAAAAATCAGCTTAGTCTTCATGTTGTAAACACTATACGCGGTTCGCATAGCATATCCTACGAAATAACAAATCATCGGCTTTGGCATTGAACTTTGGGTTGGACTCCAGGTGAAGAAGGGTGCAAGGGTAGCCTAATACATGTAAATGACTAAGTAAAGGCTTTTGTCCATATAGGATCTTGTACGGTGTCTTCATCTGAGCTTTGTTGATTAAAATATGATTATGCACGTAGCAAGTGGTGTTAATCGCCTCAGCTCAAAAGAAAACAAGTAACTTGGAGTCATGCAGCATTGTCTTTACGATGTCTTTCAATGTTCTATTTCTCCTCTCAGCAACACCATTATATTGAGGCGTGTGAGCAGAGTTGTATTGACGCACAACTCCCTTTTTTGCAAAAAAATGATCAAGAACTGCATTTTGGAATTCAGTTCCATTATCAGTACGAAGCACCATTACCTGGTTGCTGGTTTGGTTCTTAATCATCACAATGAACTTCTTTCTCAGATCAGCAACCCCAGCATTGTTGGTTAAGAAGAAGATCCACATAAAACGAGAGAAATCATCGATCACAACTAGACAGTATGAACATCTGTTGATGCTCAGGATGTTGACCAGGCCAAATAAGTCAACATGCAATAATTGGAGCATCTGACTGATTGAGTTAACCTGTTTTTGCAGGTGTGGTTTTCTATGATGCTTACCCTGGGTACATGAAACACAATTCTCAAAAGTGATAAAGTCTCTAACAGGTAAGCCTCAGACCATCTCCTTCTTTGCAATACGATTTAGGTTTTTAGCATTAGCATGGCTGAGTCGTCGGTGCCACAGCATTGCATTTTATTTTGACACCTTCGAAAAGAGGCAGGTAACTTGTTCAGGAATGCTGTTATGCATATCGATAATGTAAGAATTCACATCCCTCTTAGATTTGACAAGAATCCACTCTTCCAGGATGAGAATTCATGGCTTGAGAATCATGCACTCTTTGTTGGTAAAATGGGTAGAATAGCCTTTGTTGCATATTTGGGAAACACTCAACAAGTTGTGCTTTAACTCAGGAGAAAAGTTGGCATTCACGAAACTTAGCACTCCATTTGTAACGGTTCCTCTCTGAGTGATCTTTCCACCTTCTCCGCCCGCAAAGGAAACATATCCCCCATTAAAAGATTGAATGTCGCTCAATTGGGAGATGTCTCCTGTCATATGCTAGGTGCAGCCGTTGTCGACGTACCAAGGACGGACGACATTCCTCCTCAACTATCCCTACAAAATGAGCGGGATCATTTAGATTTGGGAAACCAGGTCATCACTGTCTTGAGTTGCCTTTTCACTTTGTTTGATTTATCTTTTAAAGTTTTCAATTTTGAATCCTCATTTCTAATCATTTTAGAGGATGATGATGATTGATTGGAAATTGATTTGGGCATCCAATGATATTTAGGTTTCATAACAGTCTCAGGTGGTTCTGAAATATGTTTCTTGTTAGTTTGCACTAAGCCTCTGGATGTTCTACCAGAAGTGGTTGAAGATCCATAACTACTCTTTGACGAAATCGATCTTGGTGGAGCCTTGTTCTCTTTTGGCAAACTATTTGGAGCTTTGTTATGAAAAACCTTTTTAATCTTTTGAAAAACGGCACTTTTTCTGCTTCGATCATTCTTCCAATCATCATTCTGAGAGCAACTTCTTGAGGACTTTCTAATTAAAGACCTTCCTCTAGATTCGTTTTCTCCTCCTGGCGACATATAGTTCACAAACATTCTATTTTGACAGTTCCTAGATATATGTCCACTAATACCACAATTAAAAGAAATCTGGTTATTATTACTAGAACTAGTAGTGCATTTCTCATATTTATTTTCTTTGCTGACACCCTTACTCTTCTCACAAGAACACGTATAAGTAATAGGCTATGAAATAAGTGAGGGTGCATCAGATGGTGTGACTTGTGGAATTGGTGTGGTTTCATTAGAAGCACAATCATCAGGATTATCAAACAATTCATCAAGCATTTCAAAGAAATTAATAGGAGAAGATGTGGAAACATCACAAAAAACATTGTCATTTTGAATATCATAAGCAAAAGATTTTTCATTTGAAATAAAAACATAAAAAACAGATTCTCCAACTTCTAGCTTTGCCTGATCTAAAGATTGATCTGCAGGGGAAGTAGAAACTTTAGTACTATCAACATTAATAAATTCTCCTGAAACAAAACTAGATAGCTTGCCATAAACCATGAATGGTTCGTTGTCAATCTCATCTTTAGACAAGGGTTGATATTGATATGTTTGATTATAAGGAGGAGGTACACTATCGTATCCTAAACCCTTATGATGGTTTCGTTTGAACTGCATGCAATGATTAATCATGTTGGCAACTACCTCGCTTGATCCATCAAATTTTCTAAAATCAAAATTTCTAGTATCAAATTGACTCATTAATGTATCAAGATCAGTACTTAACTCATCATTCAGTCTGTTGATATAATCATAATTTTCACATTTTTCATTACATTCTTGTTGAATTCTCTTATAGTCCTTTATTTTTGTTTTCTAACTGGGCCTTTTAAGGGTTTTTATCCTTTTCTAATTTGATAGCCCTCAGATCTAAGATCCTCTACTTCTCTACGTAATAATGTTATTTCGTCATGAAGAATTTTAACATAATCATTACATGCCTGAGAACAAGTAGGTAAACTTACCTTGCGTTTTTTGGGCTCAGAAGTAGAAGATACCATCAGCACAAACTGCAACTCCATCGTCTCAGCTTCAGGATCAGCTACATCATTCTTCAAGGGAGAATCATCATTGATTTGGTCTAGGTTAGCATCTTCAGGTTTTGAAATCTTCAAGGCCTGAATCTGGTCCTCCAGGTCAAATGACTGAGCAACCATAACAGTCTCACTACTAGCCACATCACCTCCACGATTGTTTCCTACTTCAACCATCATTTTGTCATTGTTTAACCTTCGATCTGGCTTTAGGCACACATGAGCAAAATGACCTGAATTGTGGCAGTTGAAACATCACAACTTTCACTTATTGAACCCAACCTTCTCATCAGCATTCATCCCCTAATTATTTTTCCCTGTCTTCTTGGCAAACTGCTTCGCCCTGAACACAGCCATAGAAAATTTCCATGTGATATCCATATCTTCCACATCTTCTGGATGAATCTGATCCAGATCAACAAATGATAACCGAGGTGAAACCTCTCCAGTTACAAAGGCATTATAGTAGTTAACAAGTCCTGTAGCGAGAGCAAGATTTTCATCACTTTCCATTGTGTTTGAGGAAGAGGCTACAACTGACACATTTGGGGCGGGAACAACTTATGGTGTGATGAATAGCTGGCTTTGAGGGTGAGGCATGGATGGCGCAGCAGTGAAGGTTTGAATTTGAGGTTTTTGAACAGCAAGTCCTTGATTTGGAGAAGATATAATTGATGCAAGAGAATTGTTAAGGGAAATACTGAGATTTGCAGTTAAATAAAAATTCGCATGGTTAATATCTCGCTACTTATCATCAATATCACAAGCTTTGATGATCGCCATTGTTTCAGCAAGAGTAAGGCGATTCAGATCCTTGGTCTTCATAATCAAAACAACATTCATGTCCCATGACTTTGGGAGAGCATTTAGTAGCTTCTTGTTTATCTCGGACTTGGTTAAGAAGATCCCTTGTATGTTCATGTCAGTAGTGAGAGTTATGAATGGCTGCAGTTGTGCCTCTAGGGTTTCTCCGGGAAAGTAGTTAAACATGTTGAATTTTTGTTGTAACATATCCTGGCAGCTTTCCTTCATGTCTTCATTTCCTTCATATACTTCAATCAGGGCTTCCCACAAATCCTTAGTTGAAGTATACACTCTGAAACCTTCATCTATATCAAGAGATAAAACCATGCTTAGAGTCGCGAAATCCTTTTCCTGTTCTTCAACTTTCTCAAATTCATCGTCTGTGTAGTTTTCAATAGCTTTGTCAATCACTTGTCCTCCAACAGTCATAGTAATTCTGATAGGGCCTTTGATAATGAAATAAAAAGATCAATCTATCTATATCGTATTTGAACTCTCGGGTTCCTCTTCGTCATAAGTTGACATTTACTAACTTTGTATTGAATTCAAAACTTGTTATGAATCAACTTGGCGTATACCTTATATAACTTGTTGTCATTTATGTTTCCTTTATATTTCTGCAATCCAAATCCTTATCTTTGCGCAATCTAGCACTCTTAACTTATTATTGTTGTGCTAACAAGATGCTTGAGATAAACTTATTCCGCAACTTATACTCTTGTACAAACGCTTGTTCAAGTGTATCTCCCAAGTTTTTCTCTCGATACCCCCGTCAATTTAATTCTTCTATCGTCTTGCCTCTCTCTCTCTCTCCATATATATATAATGAAGGTTTATTTTGGTCATTTTTATACACATTGGCACAAAGTAAAGAGATTTTCTGTTTTTAGTAAAATACATAAATCTGCATCGTGGTTATACAAAATCATGCATTTGGCATATTGCCTTTTCATCCCCATAAGAAAGTATTGTAACCATTTTCGCACTATATGATTTAAAGTACTTATATTAACCTTACATGAAAAAATGATGTAGACCCATCCCTTATTTTCGCACTATGGGTCTCTTTTACGTACAATGCCTTACAATTCAAACCATCCCACTAACCAACTGATTATCATCAAGATTTTCTTGATTATTTTCTATAGCTACAAAAATATCAACTATCCATTTTAATTCTAGTATGGAACCATGATACTTTTTATGGAATATCATACTTATATCTAGAGAGTAAGAAGGTAATTAGGCAAACAATTCCCAATTAACTAGAAGTCAACAGTAATTTGATGAATAACGCTTGGTGAAATTCATATTATATAAGGATACATGATTTCATAACAGGAATTAGATTAATTACATTTGTTATAATATTTCACATATCTAAAAGGATGAACTCAACAATATAGCAGCATTAACATCACTAGGAATAGACAATTCCACAATATAAAGAATAATATACATTAAACAAGTACAAAACATTCATATGACACTAAGATAAATAAAACCCAGAACGTGTAAACTAGATGTGACTTCAATGTAGAAGATACAATAGGCAACCACTTCTTAATGAAATCCTTACCAATGACGTACACATCTTAAAACCCAAAATAATTTGAAACCATAAACCTCTATTTCATGTGTCTTTGCAATAACCATTAAAGATTTATTGATGGAAAGTAGTGAGACACCCTTTCGAATGTCTTCCTTCCAACTCCACATATGTCGACAATGAACTACATCCTTTCCAGTCGTCATTGTAGGTTGATAGACTGATTGCGAGCTACCTCCACATAATTTTCAAGTTATTAGTCAAATAAACAAATATGTTACGATCTACATAATTTTACATGACAAAATAGAAACCTAATACTAGAGTTCACAAGCCACGTGCAGTTTTTCAAAAGATTTATATCTAGATGTAACAAAATCTATAAAGCAATACTTTTTTCATGAGAATTTTTAGAAGTTCCAATTTATTATAAAGTATATGAATGAACACGTTATGCAGAATTTGAGACAAGGGTTATCTTTATTCTCACCTTTCTTTAGAGACTTTCGTAGCCGTGGGAGGACTTCCATTAGAAATATTCTTCATACAGCTAATACTGAAACACCAATCATGTATCATAGTAAGATATAATATAATGTGAACAACAAGTTCGTAAAGGCCACATACTAAGAAAAGTTTTGCAGAAGAGAGTGAAACATAATTCTGAAAATTAATAACAAAAATAGAATTTGAAAGATATAATGTTAAAGAGCACTAGTATGACATTGTCACACAGAAGTATATATAGAAGCATTTTATTGACCGTTACCCAACGGCTAATTTTCAGATATTTTTTTATATATATACATAAATTGTTACCATTTTTGAAAAATATTATGAAGATATGACTTTCCTATAATGGTTATACACATAATTTGTTGTTTGAATCATATTATTTGGTAATATATATATATATATATATATATATATATATATATATATATATATATATATATAAATGGATTATTTAATAATAATGCAAATGCTACCAAAACGGAGTTCGTATGAAGGAGATATGAATTTTCGAAGTTTGATAATTAATATATATATAATTTTTATTAAAACTTTGGTATTATCCGAAGAGGAGTCAGCGTCCTCATCCGAGCTACGCACTGCGTACCCCTGTACGCCCTGCGTACCCGAGGAGCTTGGCCTCAAACCGTCCACGTCGCCCTATGCGAGGCATCCGACCCGCCCGTCCGACCCGCCGTCCCATCCGACCCGATAGCCTAAGCCGTCCCATCCGAAGTCGAGGCAGTCGAGGCTTCGGTCACGCATGACGTATGCGTACACGCTGCGTACGAGCGTACGCCCTGCGTACGAGGCTTCTCAGGCCCCCCTATAAATAGCATGATAGGGTTCCCGGGAAAATGGCTCATTCTCTCTCCTTTTTCTTGCGTTTTACCTCGTTTTCCGTGCTCGCACTACCCCGAAGCCCTGGTCATTTTGCGCAAGTCCCGAAGGTCGATTTTACTCCCGAGGAATCCCGAGATTTCCGAGGAAAATCCATTTCCCGAGACGAAACTCTGCCCGGTTTTCCATCTTGCTATCTTCAAGCTTTCAAGTGAGTTCATACCCCTTTCAAACACACTTTAAATACATTTTAAATGATTTTATACTCTTTTAGGGGGGAATACAAGTAAACATACGGTTATTATCGTGCATTTTATAAAGTTTCACTTCACTTGTTTTATCGAATAAATCACTTGGAACTCATTACTACTATGGAAAACTCTTGTCATACTTTGTGTGCACTAGACTTATACAGAGTATATAATGATTTCAAAGTACCTTTCATTGATAAGTCGTTTTATACATTCTAAAAACTTATGATTTTGCTTTGTCAAACATTGTGAAAAAGGATAAACTTTGCATACAAAACTATCACTTTAATACAGGCTTAGTTGAGAATCCATGAGACGTGTATATCTTCAAACGCTACTTTTCTTTATTAGAAAGTAATGATGCAAGTCCTGTCTATAACCAGAGTCTCCCGTTCGGAGAAAGTGTCAAATGTGTATAGATCTATACGGGAAGTCATGATCCCGCGCCCTGACTGTTAGCTACAGTCCGTCTTTTGGGGTGACAGTTGTGAAAACGCTGTGACGCCTGAAGAAAGTCGTTACAGGCATATTATGTTTAGTATGGTTATAAAACTCATCGGATATACAATTATTATGGTATTATGCTTTAATGAAGGAGTAGCTATTAAAGCTGTTCTTCATCTAACAAATGCGATCTTCGTATAGCTTTATTATATAAAACTATGACACAACTTTTGAGAACGTCGGTTTCTTGCGATTTTCGGTCTTAGAGAATGCCATTTATGTTAGGAAAATAAGGGTTTTTCCTGCATACAAACCAAACAACTAATAAGAAAATAAGGGATTTTTGCTGGTGCAATTATTTACAACTTATAACACGAACATTCATATGCATTTCATACTTTTATAAGAAAATAAGGGTTTTTCTTGGAAAACACAACAACTCGTATCTCAACCATTAGGGAAAATATGGGATTTTCTGGATCTAGTACATTCACTTTCAACACAACAAATCACAACTCTTTACATCTGAAATGCTGCATTTTCTGGAAAACATACACCCATTTTGGAATGGCATCCAATTTTTCTAAACTACTTATGAACTCACCAACTTAATTGTTGACAAATTTTCTTTGAATTAACTTGTATTCTCAGGGAACCGCTAAGCAGGTTTGGGAATCAACTTTTGGGATTAACGAGCTGGCGTTAATTACTTCTTTTGAATGATGTTTATGTATTTATCTTTTGAACATGTAATGAATACAATTATGTAAACATCTTGGAAACTTTAATATATATGGTGGTGTGTACTTTCCTTTCTATGAACTGTTATGATACTGAATATGACGTCCTCCGCCCCCGAACGTTTCCGCCGTTCTGGTTTGGGGGTGTGACAGATTGGTATCAGAGCATTGTTTATAGTGAATTAAGTATATCAAAACCATTTTTGGTATACAACTATAAACGCAACTGGGCAAAAACACTCTGAGTAAGAGTCATACTTTTAAAATTAAATTTATTTAGTTTTTGTAAAGTAGGCATGCATTCATTTCATATAAATAACATGGTCAGTATCATAATTAAAAAAATATACAAGTATTATATATAAGTTGTGCAGTGCAGGTATGCCTTGGGACAGGTAATCGGAACTGGGATGAATGTAGCCGGATCAACTATATTTGTCCAAGGGCCGACTAACGTATGCCAAGGAGTGTCTGCAATGGACAACAAATTTAAAACCTATCAAAAGCATATCGTTAAAGAATACTAAGGGAGTATTCGAGTGCCATCAACCATTAAACTTAAGGGTAAGTTTCATGTGCTCTAGCTTATAGTAAATTTTAAACTCTATTCTCGTACAGTCTAAATGTCGGGATTCCATCACCCCAATGACCCCTACTACCCCAACCAAGGTAATGGAGGGTGGATCGAAGAAGATCCTGAAGAAGACGAAGAGCCTATAGAGTTGGAGGGAGGGGATGACTCTGGCACAGATTCGGAGCCAGAAATTATAAATCCACCAATCCCACAACCTCCCGTCCACGTGAGGAACCTTCAAGGACCCACTCCTGTGTGGGGAAGTCACCTCCATCATTGGAGCCAACAACAAAGCTTACGCCCTCCCTACGGCATGTGCTGAGACTTCTATGATGTGAGAGGCGGGGGATCAGCCGACCGAGCACTTCCGGTCATGGTTGGCAAACTCGCCAACCAGTGCTATCAATCCGGAGTGCAAGCCAACCGAATCCGAGAGGTCAATGTGGAAGTACAAATCCACACGGCCGATATCAACCGCCTAGAGTTGTTGCAGAACCACATCCACATTCGCGCCGAAGCATTTCAAGAATAAGCAAATGCGGCCTTTGCAGAATTAAGAGAACAACAAGTTGCGTTTGATAGATGCCTCATGGAGTCGAAGCAGTCCGACACAGAGTCGAGCTCCAAACGCAAAGCGCGCCGCAAGTAGTACTTGCCCGACTCTCAAATTTTGTTATAAATTAGGACTTCGGATAAAAGTATTATTTTCTTTAAATTGTTCTGTAATCGGAGGCATTTAGAAAGGCCAAGAACTTTTGTCTAGACCCCGCTGTAACACAACTATATGTTTAATATATATAAGGGTATACCCCTTTTCTTGTTGTTGTTAATCATGCGCAATTCGTTCAATTCATTGGTACATCTATTCAAACTTTACTTTCAAGCTCAAAACATTGTGTCGGTCAAACCCAACTTCTTAGAACTATTAGAAGTTAACTCAATATCATTCAACTCTGAACTGCCAAAACTTATAAATTTTTCCATTTTTTTTTCTTTTGGCAGCACGATGCCTCCTAGTCCAAACCTAAGGCCCAGGCCGGGCACGGCACCACCACCACCTCCACCACCAGCTTATGATCTAGCCATGGTCCAGGCTGCTATCACAGCAGTAGTAACTGCAGCCCTCTCGCAAATAAACTCCCACGGAAATGGAGGGGCGGGAAGCAGCACGAATCATCCAAATCATGGCACTGGTCATGGCCAAGGAAGATAATGTACTTACAAGGAGTTCTCTAACGCTAAGCCAAAAACTTTTAATGGAACTGGGGGAGTTATTGCACTAATGCAATGGTTCGAGAAGACCGAAACGGTCTTCGAGATCTGCTCATGCCTAGAAGCAAGCAAAGTCAAGTTCGCTGCTTGCACTTTCGTAGATCGAGCCCTCACTTGGTGGAAAAGCCATGTGAATTCAGTGACGCTCACTGTCACCAACGCCATGAGTTGGGATGATCTAAGGTTCTACTACTGGAAGAATACTTCCCAAGGGACGAAGTGCAAAAGCTTGAGCAGGAGCTCTGGAATCTAAAAATGACTGGGTCTGACCTAGTCACCTACACAGCTAGGTTCAACGACCTCGCAGCACTGTGCCCTACCATGGTCAACCCAGATTCATAGAAGGTTGAAAGGTACATTTGGGGGTTGTCACCCCAGATTCAAGGGCATGTCCTAGCTTCCGGCCCTGTTACCTACAACAGCGCTAAACGCCTGGCTCAGCGACTCATCGACCACGGAGTAAAACCCAGTATCATTTCAACAACCGCAAATCCACTTAAGGAGGCACAGGGCCAGAGTAGGCCTTGGAACAAAAGGAGGGGGAAAAATCTCCAGGAAAACCCCAAGAAACAACAAGTAATAGCAACCCACGCTATGACTGTACCTGCCAACCCTGCCCCCACAAGCTCATATAATGGGAAACTTCCTAAGTGCAACCGATGCAGCTTCCACCACCACAGTCCTTGCCATGTTCTTCAATGCACCAAGTGTAATAAGAAGGGACATACAGCCCGCTATTTCAAAGAGCCAACCCAACCATCCGTCCCCACTACTAATACCGGGGTAAACTGCGCCTGCTGTGAGTGCGGAGACACGGGGCACTACTGCAGGGACTGCCTAAAGGCAAACAACCGGAATACCGGCGGAAGGGGCCGAGTTTTCGCAATGGGACAAGATGAAGCCATTGCGGACCATACTGTTGTTACGGGTACGTTTCTTCTCGATAACTCGTATGCATGCATTTTGTTTGATAGTGGAGCGGAAAGGAGTTTTGTGAGTCACGACTTTAAAGGCCGGCTAAAATCAATACCACAATCATTAAGTGAACCATTCATAGTAGAAATGGCCAACGGGAAAACCGAAGGCACTAAGGAGATATACTTAAACTGCACCCTAACTTTAAACGATAATCCCTTTTCAATCAACCTCATGCCAGTCTCGATTAAGAGTTTCGATGTCATCGTTGGCATGGATTGGCTGAGTTCTCATCATGCGGACATTCTATGTTACGATAAGGTTGTTCGCCTTAATCTGCCAACCGGCGAAACTTTCATTGTCTTGGGCGACAAACCCAGTACCACTCTTCGTATCATCTCAAGTATCCAAGCTCGGAAATGCCTACGCAAGTAGTGTCACGCGTTCTTGGCACATGTTGGCAAATATCTGTATCGCTTAGCTTGAGCAGAAATGCAGGACTTATCCAGTCAGATTAATGAGCTGCTCAACAAAAGGGTTCATCATACCGAGTTCCTCACCCTGGGAGCCCCGATATTGTTTGTAAAGAAGAAAGATGGATCCTTCCAGATGTGTGTCGAGTACTGTGAGCAGAATAAATTAACCGTCAAAAACCGATATCCTCTTCCTCTTATAGACGACCTCTTCGATCAACTTCAGGGAGCCAGTTACTTCTCGAAGATAGACCTCAGATCGGGATACCATCAGCTTCGAGTTCACGAGAATGACGTTTCCAAAACAGCTTTTAGGACTCGATATGGGCACTACGAGTTCGTAGTGATGCCCTTTCGTCTAACCGACGCACCGGCGGTGTTCATGGACCTGATAAACCAGGTGTATCGTCCTTTTCTGGACAAGTTCGATATTGTGTTCATTGACGACATACTTGTCTATTCCCGAAATGAAGAAGATCACAAACAACACCTGAGGTTAGTGTTGGAAACACTCAGAACGGAGATGTTGTACGCGAAGTTCTCTAAGTGCGAGTTCTGGATTCGGAAAGTAGCTTTCCTTGGTCACGTGGTAAGTGAGGAGGGTATACACATTGACCCATCCAAGATCAAGGCGATAGAGAATTGGTCAGCACCGAAGACACCCTCAGAAATCCATCAATTCTTGGGTCTCACTGGCTGCTATCGCAGGTTCATCCAGATTTTTTCCAGAATCGGCAAACCCTTAACCACTCTGACACAGAAAGGTGTACCATTTTGTTGGGGTGAAAAGCAAGAAACTACGTTCCAAATGTTAAAGCGAGCCTTGTGAAGCGCACCTATCCTATCCCTCCCCGAAGGGACGGAGGACTTTGTTGTTTATTGCGATGCATCCAATCATGGATTAGCCTGTGTGCTTATGCAGAGAGGAAGAGTTATTGATTATGCCTCGTGACATCTAAAGGCACACAAAGTTAACTATACGACTTAGGACTTAGAGTTAGGAACAATGGTCTTCGCATTGAAGATTTGGAGACATTATCTCTATGGAACTAAGTGCACTATCTTCACTGACCATAAAAGCCTGCAACACATCTTCAATCAGAAAGACTTAAATATGAGGCAGTGGTGATGGGTAGAACTACTCAGTGATTATAAGTGCGAAATCCGCTACCATCCTGGTAAGGCCAATGTGGTAGCAGATGCCCTGAGCCGAAAGGAGAGTTTAAGTCGCAAGGCGAAGACATTGACGATGACCATCCATTTTCACTTATCTGCACAGATCTGAGATGCCCAGTTGGAAGACCTAAAACTAGAAAACATGTCTAACGAATAATTGAGAGGAATGGAGAAGAAAATTTAAATCGTACATGACGAAGTATACTGTTTCATGGATAGAATCTACACCCAAAAGTTCGGAGGTTTTAGAGACATCGTCATGACCGAAGCTCACAAAACCAAATACTCTGTTCACCCAGGTTCAGACGAGATGTACCTGGATCTCAATAAACAATACTGGTGGCCGAACATGAAAGCCGAAATCGCCACCTTCGTGGGCAAGTGTCTGACTTGCCCCAAGGTTAAAGTCGAGTACGAGAAGCCATCGGGTCTGCTCCAGCAGCCCGAGATACCTGAGTGGAAATGGGATATGATTACCATTGACTTTATCACCATGTTACCCAAATGTCCGAGTGGGTACGTTACCATTTGGGTAATTGTCGATCGTCTGACGAAATCCGCCCACTTCATTCCGATTAAAGAGTCGTTCAAGATGGAAGCACTCATGCGAATGTACATCCAAGAGATAGTTCGACTACATGGTGTACCTGTTTCCATTATCTACGATAGAGATAGGAGGTTTACCTCCCGATTTTGGAAGTCTCTCCAGAAAGCTCTTGGAACCAAGCTAGACATGAGCATGGCCTATCATCCTCAGACAGACTGACACAGTGAGAGAACTATCCAAGCCATAGAAGACATGCTGAGAGCATGTATCATCGATTTCGGAAAGTCGTGGGACACGCATTTGCCTTTGATAGAGTTCACGTATTACAACAGCTACCACACCAGTATCAAGGTTGCCCCGTTCGAAGCCCTCTACGGTTGCAAGTGCGGATCCCCTCTATGTTGGGCCGAGGTAGGGGACAAGCAGCTAGCCAAGAGTCGAGTCCCTGATAGTGCTCTCACTAGTCCTGAAATCATCCGTGAAACCACCGAGAAGATCATCCAAATCCGAGAACGACTGAAAGCTTCACGAGACCGACAAAAGCGTTATGCCGATATACGACGGAAACCTCTGGAGTTCCAGTTTGGAGACCGTGTACTGTTGAAGGTACATAGGACCCTTCGAGATCCTCGCCAGGATCGGACCCGTAGCCTATAAACTCCGATTACCTCAAGAACTTAGTAACATCCTGTTGGATTAATGTCTAAGTCCATAACTATAATTGGTAAGACTTGACCCGACCCGGCATGGTCCATTTGGGTTGCATGGCATCATGCACTTGGATAGACTATAATGAGAGAAGTAAGACACTTATGGTTATTAATATATTATAAGTTCTAGTATATTAATAATAAGAATAATAAGATTATTTAATTAGTATTGATCAAGAATTAATCTAGGATTAATTAAGTGATCAAAAGAAGACTAATTAAATATATGGGTTGATTGTGTAAATCATCCATACTTATATAGTGGGCTAATGCTCCATGGATTATCTAGTTGGGCCAAAACCCATATGATGCTCCATGGATGCTCCATGGTGTATTTGAACCCATGGATCCAAGGAAATGGAAAGTCATGACAATTAGGGTTTACCCTAATTGTAACACTATATAAAGATATTATTCTTCCCAAAATCGGTCACTAGATTATTCTAGAGAGGGCTAGCCGATTTCATGAAGTGTAGAATTCTCTCTAAGTTATTCCAAGTGTTTATGGTGTTGTGTGAACCATTTGAGGTGTCACACTTGGGGCACTAAGCACTCAAGCTTCATGAAGACAAGCACTATCAAAGAGGTATGTATTCTATCTTGTTATATCCATTATTTTGTATGCTAGATTAGGATAATACCTTGGATGTTCATATTTGCATGTATAATAGAGAAAACATAGATCCAAGGTATTTAGGGTTGCATGTACACTTAGGAGTGTTAGAATGCTCATAACCCAACAGTGGTATCAGAGCCTAGGCTTGTTTTCTTGTTATACCTGCAATAGAAGCTGAAAAATCGAGTTTTGATGCTGTCAGCCCAGCTGACTCGCCGAGTCCATGAAGGGACTCGACGAGTCCAAGGCAAAATGCATCCAACTCGCCGAGTTGAGTTCATGCACTCGACGAGTTGGACCCCAGACAGCATATCTTCGAGGTTTTTGGCTAGAAATGGACTAGGAACATTACCCTAAGTTGTTTTGAACTTATAAACTTGTTTTTAAATGTGGTAATGTTCATGCTAATCCATTTTCAAGATAATTGTCAATAGATTCATGTTTTGTATTAGTTTAAAGGTTAGACTAATTACATGAAAAAGTTTGATTTGAATTATCTTGTTCTTATGAGTTGCTTAGATTAATAGAAAAGTTGAGTGAAAAAATTGTTTTCAATCCAAATTAATCTAAGAGTTGAGTATAAAATGTGTTTGTGTAACTTATCCTTAAGTTACATGAAGAGTCACATTAAAGACTCATAAAACTCATAAAGTTGGCAAAGGTTACAAAAAAGATGAAGAGTCTTGTCCTTGAGTTATGGAGGTTCAAGAGTCACTTCATTAATAAATAAATAAATAAAATATGTAACCTTAATTAATTCCATAAGTTATAAAATAAAGAAAAGATTAATTATTTATTAGTTTAAAGTCTTCCATAATTTGTCCACAAGTTATGGAACTTGAAGAGTTTTTGGATTAAAACTACTTTAAATACATAAGTTATGGAATTAATTAGTTTTGAATAGTTTCAAAACTTGCCCTCAAGTTTTGGAATTTGTAAAGTTTTCTCTTATGAATACTTTAATTCCAAGTTAGCCCTTAGAATTTTAAAAGTTAAAATTCAACCCTTATACTTTATAATATTATAAGTTAATAATATTTATATGTATAAGAGTAAAGTCGGTCTTACCGCTAGTACGCCTCATTCACGAAGCCGGTCTATAAGGTGGGTATAAGGTTGTTGCCTATAAAATGGCAACTTAATGGGTGTTCACTCTCACCCACCGCTTGCTTGACCGGTGGAGGGTCGTTAGCCGAACGGGTTTGACAGGACTATAATTCTCCTTTCATTAAAAGTATTAATGATAAATACTAAGTAACTAAACTCTTAAAAATACCCAATCTTAGTTACTTAGGAAAATGTGAAGAAGGTGCTAATCCATGAAATTACACTTTGCACTTTGTTTAAGTCGGTTAGTGGAGCGTGTGTGGTTAACCGGCACACTAACTCATATTTAACAAGGTAGGCAAAGGGTAACTTAATGTTTATCATAGTATCGATGGAGCGTGTGTGGTTAACCGGCACATCGATTGAGGGGTAATTTATTAAGGGTACCAGGTAATTTGCATGGTTACTTCACACCTTGTTTTGTGATCCTCGGCATCCCAGTCACAAAACCTGAAGGGCACACTCGAGATTGAAACATGCCATTGAATAGTTCAATGAATCTCAAAAGATCTAGGAGTTTCAAAACCAATTAAAACCTAATAATACATTTCGTTTGTCTTGGTGGAAATTGGTGAATCGTCATTCACCTACCTTCAAATTGTTTTATAGCTTGGATTACGGCATACCTCTTCTAAGTTATAAAATAGTTTGTTGGGTCCTAGCCTTAATATTTCATATTGGGTGTCATATTAAGGACTCAAAGATTAACTATCTTGAATATCTCCCAAAAGATGTCTGGTTTAGACATTTATGATCTTCCCAAATCTCTTGAAACAAGCTTTCCTAATGAAGATGATGTCCCATGGATATCATACTTCTTTCTCCTCCTCCAATTATTCTCCCTAACCCACAAGTTCTTGAAAAGTTTAAGATCACTCAAGCCCTAATGGCAAGGCAAGGTCTAGGTGTGATCACATCTTGGAGATGTAGTCACATATTGACAAGCCGGGAGAGTTGGGTGTCAAAGTCTTGAGAAAGTTGGTGGTTCAATCACTTTCTAAGTCACATAGTGAGTTCCTTTGGGACACCTATGAAATAGACTATGACAAGACCCTTAATGATCTTATCTATTGTTAAGATCAACTTCCTGAAACTTTATGGACATTGACAATGGTGACACTGGAAATACAGAAAAAGCATTCTCTTCCCAATGGAAAGGGATCGGCCATAGTCAACTCGGTTGAACAAATGGTAAAGAGAAAAGCTAAGTCTGTGATAGTCCCGTGTACCATTATCAAAGGGTCCATATGTTTATATTGCCAAAGTAAGGGTCATTAGTTGCGAAGCTGCCTAATTTACCTAAGGATGTTAAAGTCAATAAGATTGACTCTACTTCAGGTAAAAGTCCACAAATCTAACTCTGCTAAGTTTCTATTCTGAGATTTTTGATACATGATGTGACTGGGTCACATGGTGATGTTTTAAGAATCAAAGAAAAGTAAAGGAACTTAAAGAAAGAATATGCTGAATTTGATCGCATAGATGGATTTCTATCGCGTAGTTTGAAGATCGGATTCTTGAGCTACTTCTTAGGAGTTATGAGATATTGCTAAGGAATAGATAACAACAAGTTTTCATATGGATTGTAAGGATAAGTTTTTCCGCATAGTTTTAAAATAAAAGAAAATTTTGATTTTATTTATTTTAAAAATATCCTTACAATGGCATTTGAGGAAAAATTGTTGCTTATACGATTCCATTAATAGCAAGAGTGGAAATATGAAATTGATTCTTTCATTTGTGGTAATGTCTAAATTTACCAAACAAGGAAAGATTCTCATCATCCAAAGTCTCAATTGGACCGGGATTTGGAATCATGCAAATTCTATAGCATGATGAATGAGAACTTTCAAGTATTGGAAAATTAAGACTAATTACTTATTCACATGAATGTGTGAGTCAAGTAATGGACTAAGGGGTCGAGTACATAGTCATGTGCACTGATTAAGTCCACCACAAAAGATGTAAGGCTATTCGTCATAGTTTACTAAAGCTCAGTAAATATGATTATACTTACAAGCTTAAGTGTAACTCTGAGACATTGGAAAAGGTTCCAATGCATGGCAGAGCGAATAAGAAGAATCAACTGAGGCAGAAGGATAAAAGTTTCTCAAATCTGAAAAGATGGGAGAGTACTTTAGTATCAGCTTTGTGATCATCTTAATGATTAAGAAACCATATCAAAATTTGTTCTCTAAGAAAGTCTTAGTGCATTCTTATGACTAAGAAGAAGGGATCTTGAAATTGTTGAAATGGTTAAATCAAGAAGATGAGTCATACTTCGTTCCAATACAAGTCTTAGAGTCATACTCCAAGATTGTAATTTGGGTGACATGTCTTAAAGAAGGTTTAAAACACTTGACAAATGTAAGAGTAAAAGTTTTCTACTCTTCTACATTTGAAATTGGTAAGTTGTGATGTTTTGGATAAAACAAAGACCAACTTAGGCCAATTGTGTGAAGTGTTTGTCTTGATTAGAATCCACACTATCTCTTGGATGTTAGACAAGGAAGTCTTATAGGTCAAGAGGACAGTGGGAGTCTTAAAGGTCTTGAAAGTCTCAAGAACAAATCAAGAATGAAACCTAAAAGTTCTTCACTAGCACACGACTTAAGGTTTATAACCTATCGTGTTGACATATTCTGTGCCCATTCTAGTTAAAGTTGGCTTTGCATATGAGTTCTTAGAGTTCTCAATGTGTTGCACAACAACTTGGAAGCAATGGTAGGCCCTTGAGCTACCAGGTGGCAAGAAATTAAGATTGAGTTCAGTCCATATGAGTTTGGATTTGTCATTATCCTTGTCTTGTGACTATGTTTTTGACAATTCACATGGATAAGAACACATACACCATTAAATCTAAGTGTCATAGAGTTTCTCTCCGATTCATGAAAATGATGGTGAGGAAACACTTCCACTAAGTAGATTTTAGCTAGATAGCAATTGTGATATTTGCATTCTCAAAGTCGTTAGTGGAGCGTGTGTGGTTTACCGGCACACTAACTTGGACTTGTGAGAAATGGCAAAGGTCAAAATGATCAAGACTATGATTACGGCATCCCTTTTCATAGTTCTCAAAATTGTTTTGACACACCCATGAGCTATCTAAGGGAAGGTGTATGTTTTTGATAAAGTCTTATCAAAACAATCTAGTATCAGAAATCTGAACTTTGGTAACAAAGTCAATAAAGTATTGATTTCTAGAAGTCGAGCTTTCTGAGTATATGTCAAAACTAGTGGGAGCATAAGTGTTATGCTAATAATCATCATGTTAGTGGGAGCATGATAATTACGATAAGTATTGCAAGCTAGCAATGTTAATTATAGAAAACAAAAAGTTTCAACTGGGAAAAAGTTGTTTTGCTATAATTAAGGGAGAGGAAATTATACTTCATCTCAAATCTATAAGCTTAGATCATGAGGTTTTAATCATTTAGTCAAGGATATATATGAATTTCATGTTGGAATGGCTCAACATAAGGAAATTCTGTATATGGGTCCATTATTTGCGTTCTTAAATTCAATTATGATTACGGCATCCCTTTTCATAATCTGAATTATGAGAACTTGGCAAATTGAAATGGAAATGTTATAGCAAAAGACTGGTTTAGTCTTTATGTGAGACATCATGAATCGTGTCCCATATGCTTCGGATATAGGACCGATTACATGTGCTATATTCATCCTTTCTAAAATTTTCCAAATGCCTAGGGCATTAAGAATGGAAAAGGTTTAGAACTGGATATGACTAAAAAGGATTAAACAATTGTCGAGGACAATCTAAGGTTTACCAAAGATTGGTTTCTCAAGGACAATTGGAAGTATAGTGATAATTATGGAAGGCCCATATTGACATAATCTGTAAGGAGGCAACTCTTGTTCAGAAGTGATAGTCGAAATGGAATCTGGAAATGTTTCAAAGTTAGAATTTTCAATCTGTGTAAGATTAAGGAAACTTAATGCAAGAAGGATGGTTCCAAGGACTTGATCTCCTTTGGAATGCTCTGTAATGATTGTTGTTAAGTCTTTCTAACTTTGTGCATAATCATTACAAGAGGATCGATGCATATAAGTTTAGAATCTAACAGATTTCAGTAAATGACATGAATTTGGAATTCTTGCATTTGCAGTAAGGATTTGGGAGTGTGGGAAAAGAATCATTGAAGTTATGTTCAATTGATCTAGTTCACAAGGTAAAGATCATAGACAAACATAGTATGCATACTTGGTGTATGGCATGACTATTGTTTAGAAAACATAGTGTGCATGCTTGGAGCATGGGACAACTATTGTTTCAAATTCAAGAATAATGTTGATAGCTGAAACAATATACAATGAATAATGTGTAATCATATGGTGATAAATAAAGGAGTTTTATTTATATTCATAAGTTCTGAGACCATATTGGATTCAATTATTATTGTGTTTCACTTTGCATGTTTTGACTTCCTGAGTAAACTAGGTTATTCTTCCGGAATGACTAAGTTATTCAAACCATCCACAGTCGGTCATATGTTGGAAGTAGATATGAATTAAGATTGTCATGGGTTGGCTTGTAGAGGTCTAAGTTGTTGGACAAATGGCTACAACACTCATGAGTGCTCATAAGTTCTGAGTATTGGATTCAACCCGCGCTCATTGGAATTACTTCATGGATTTTATCACGAGTGATCATGAGACGATAATATCTTATATTCTTCAAACCTAGAGATATGAGTTGTTACTATGAGTTGGTTGTACATTGATTGCACGAAACTGCATTTGGTAACTCGGTGCTATAAAACGTGTCTTTGTGTATGATTCAACAAGTAGTAGAACAAGCCATATGAGTCGAAGTTTATCCATTCCTTTTACCTTCGGGATAAAAGCGATATCTGTGGGCCCCTCGATGATTTGATGATGACAAATGGAAGTGCTCGGCCGGGCCAGGACTGATTTGATTTGTTCAATTAGTTAGTCGTCATAAATCGGAAATCGGGAAACAACTAATGGACAGAGAGAATGATTATAATCCATGTCTCAGTCCATATGATATCTAGAATGGAGGAATATATGATCCCTTATCTAATGGACAAGTCATTGACAAAGGTCAGAGTTCATCTACAAGGTCAGAGTTCGACAAAAGCTTTTGAGAGCTACGATTGCCAGTTGGTTCCTGAAGTCATACGCAATAATAGTTTTAGACTTATCCAAGTGGGAGACTGTTGGATTAATGTCTAAGTCCATAACTATAATTGGTAAGACTTGACCCGACCCGGCATGGTCCATTTGGGTTGCATGGCATCATGCACTTGGATAGACTATAATGAGAGAAGTAAGACACTTATGGTTATTAATATATTATAAGTTCTAGTATATTAATAATAAGAATAATAAGATTATTTAATTAGTATTGATCAAGAATTAATCTAGGATTAATTAAGTGATCAAAAGAAGACTAATTAAATATATGGGTTGATTGTGTAAATCATCCATACTTATATAGTGGGCTAATGCTCCATGGATTATCTAGTTGGGCCAAAACCCATATGATGCTCCATGGATGCTCCATGGTGTATTTGAACCCATGGATCCAAGGAAATGGAAAGTCATGACAATTAGGGTTTACCCTAATTGTAACACTATATAAAGATATTATTCTTCCCAAAATCGGTCACTAGATTATTCTAGAGAGGGCTAGCCGATTTCATGAAGTGTAGAATTCTCTCTAAGTTATTCCAAGTGTTTATGGTGTTGTGTGAACCATTTGAGGTGTCACACTTGGGGCACTAAGCACTCAAGCTTCATGAAGACAAGCACTATCAAAGAGGTATGTATTCTATCTTGTTATATCCATTATTTTGTATGCTAGATTAGGATAATACCTTGGATGTTCATATTTGCATGTATAATAGAGAAAACATAGATCCAAGGTATTTAGGGTTGCATGTACACTTAGGAGTGTTAGAATGCTCATAACCCAACACATCCATCCTGTATTTCAATTTTCTAATCTTAAGAAGTGCTTAGCCGATGAAGCCCTAGTAATCCCTCTTGAAGCGATCGAAATCAACGAAAAACTAAACTTCATGGAGGAACCAATCGAAATCATGGATCGAGAGATCAAACGTACGAAGCAAAGCTGCATCCCGATAGTGAAGGTTCACTAGAATGCCAAGCGGGGACCGAAATTCATTGGTGTTGATGCAGGTTTAGCGTCTTGAAACCCAAACTTCTCAAGAATATCCTCCACATACTTAGCTTGATGGAGTAGGATTTCGGTAGAATTTTGTTTGACCTGAAGCCCCAAAAACAGGGTCATCTCTCCCAATGAACTCACCTCAAACATCTTTTTCATCATGCCTTTAAACTCTTTGCATAGTTGAGGACTGGTAGACACGATGATAATGTCGCCAACGTAGATTTTGACTAGGATCTGATCATTACCAACATGCTTGATGAACAAAGTTTGATCGATAGTGCCACGAGAGTAATCATGCTTGAGCAAGTGCTTTGTAAGAGTCCCATACCATGCTCGAGGAGCTTGACATAACCAATATAACGCCTTGTCCAACTTGTAGACATGATTAGGAAGCTTGGAGTTAACAAACACTAGAGGCTGATCAACGTAGATTTCTTCCTTCACCTTGCCATACAAGAAGGCTGTCTTGACATCCATTTCGTAGACCGTGAAGTTCATGTAAGAAGCATATGTAAGGAAGATACGAATAGCCTCCAAGTGAGCCACTGGAGCATAAACCTCAGTTTAATCAAGACACTCGACTTATCGAAACCCACGAACCACCAATCTTGCTTTATTGCGCACTATAACACCAGAATCATCCTACTTGTTTCGATAGACCCAACGTGTGTCAAGAGACCTTTTACCCTTTGGTAACTTAACCAATTTCCAAACCCCGAGCTTTTCAAATTGATTTAGCTCTTCACGCATAGCATCTACCATGTTGAGCACATTCAAAGCCATTTAAATATTCTTGGGCTCTATTTGAGAGATAAAGCAAGAATAGAGGCATGTATTGGCATCTCCACTCTAACTTCTGCTTTTAAATCCATCGCCCAATTGTCTAATGATCTTTTCGATCGGATAATCACGTTGAATTCTTGAAGGTATGTCTTGGATGATATCATTGAGTGAAACAGGAAGAGTGTGGATGTGGAAACCTCCATAATTTGATGATTGATCCACATTAGAAGAATCAGCTACGAACTCATTAGCAATTTCTTCTGGAAATTGTAGTTCCATAAAAGTGGGAGTGACAGCCAAAGCATCTCTAGACATGAATTCTCTTTCAACAGGGGTAAGATGTGTAGCATCAGCATCAAGAGTACCGTTTTGAACTAGAGACTCTAGACTGCCAAGTCCAACAGGTGACTCCCCCTCAGTTGGAGTAGATAACTCCCCTCAACCGTTGGAGGTCTGTAAACAACTTCTTTGTCTTCGTCTTCATAAACAATCTTTAAACCAGAGGAGGACCCATATGAACCATCTGAAGACACGTTTAAGGATTTGAAAAGCAATGTGTAATCAAATAACAAGTCAGGACCCACTCGAGCGCCTGTTTCATTCTCCTCTAACCAGCGCACATCATAGGATTGAAAAATCTGCTTAGTCCTCTTGTTGTAAAGACTATACGCGGTTCGCATAGCATATCCTACGAAATAACAAATCATCGGCTTTGGTATTGAACTTTGGGTTGGACTCCAGGTAAAGAAGGGTGCAAGGGTAGCCAAATACACGTAAATGTGTATGTAAAGGCTTTTGTCCATATAGAATCTTGTATAGTGTCTTCATCTGAGCTTTGTTGATTAAAACATGATTTATGCACGTAGCAAGTGGTGTTAATCGCCTCAACCCAAAAGAACACAAGTAACTTGGAGTCACGCAGCACCGTCCTTACGGTGTCTTTCAATGTTCTATTTCTCCTCTCTACAATACCATTATATTGAGGCGTGTGAGCAGATCTGTATTGACGCACAACTCCCTTTTCTGCGAAAAAATGATCAACAACTGCATTCTGGAATTCAGTTCCATTATCAGTACGAAGTGCCTTCACCTGGTTGTTGGTTTGGTTCTCAATCATCACAATGAACCTCTTTCTCAGATCACCAACCCCAACTTTGTTGGTTAAGAAGAAGACCCACATAAAACAAGAGAAATCATCGATCACAAATAGATAGTACGAACTTCTGTTGATGCTCAGGATGTTGACTAGACCAAATAAGTCAACATGCAATAATTGGAGCATCTGACTGATTGAGTTAACCTGTTTTTGCAGGTGTGGTTTTCTATGATATTTACTCTGGGCACATGAAACACAATTCTCAAAAGTGATAAAGTCTCTAACAGGTAAGCCTCGGACCATCTCCTTCTTTGCAAGACGATTTAGGTTTTTAGCATTAGCATGGCTGAGTCGTCGGTGCCACAGCATTGCATTTTATTTTGACACCTTCGAAAAGAGGCAGGTAACTTGTTCAGGAATGCTGTTATGCATATCGATAATGTAAGAATTCACTTCCCTCTTAGATTTGACAAGAATCCACTCTTCCAGGATGAGAATTCATGGCTTGAGAATCATGCACTCTTTGTTGGTAAAATGGGTAGAATAACCTTTGTTGCAAATTTGGGAAACACTCAACAAGTTGTGCTTTAACTCAGGAGAAAAGTTGGCATTCACGAAACTTAGCACTCCATTTGTAACGGTTCCTCTCTGAGTGATCTTTCCACCTTCTCCGCCCGCAAAGGAAACATATCCCCCATTAAAAGATTGAATGTCGCTTAATTGGGAGATGTCTCCTATCATATGCTAGGAGCAGCCATTGTCGACATACCAAGGACGGACGACATTCCTCCGCAACTGTCCCTACAAAATGAGCGGGATCATTTAGATTTGGGAACCCAGGTCATCACTGTCTTGGGTTGCTTTTTCACTTTGTTTGATTTATCTTTTAAAGTTTTCAATTTTGAATCCTCATTTCTAATCATTTTAGAGGATGATGATGATTGATTGGAAATTGATTTGGGCATCCAATGATATTTAGGTTTCATAACAGTCTCGGGTGGTTTTGAAATATGTTTCTTGTTAGTTTGCACTAAGCCTCTGGATGTTCTACCAGAAGTGGTTGAAGATCCATAACTACTCTTTGACGAAATCGATCTTGGTGGAGCCTTGTTCTCTTTTGGCAAACTATTTGGAGCTTTGTTATGAAAAACCTTTTTAATCTTTTGAAAAACGGCCCTTTTTCTACATCGATCATTCTTCCAATCATCATTCCGAGAGCAAGTTCTTGAGGACTTTCTAATTAAAGACCTTCCTCTAGATTCGTTTTCTCCTCTTGGCGACATATAGTTCACAAACATTCTATTTTGACAATTCCTAGATATATGTCCACCAATACCACAATTAAAAAAAATCTGGTTATTATTACTGGAACTAGTACTGCATTTCTCAGATTTATTTTCTTTGCTGACATCCACACTCTTCTTACAAGAACACATATAAGTAACAGGCTGTGAAATAAGTGAGGGTGCATCAGATGGTAAGACTTGTGGAATTGGTGTGGTTTCATTAGAAGCAAAATCATCAGGATTATCAAACAATTCATCAAACATTTCAAAGAAATTAATAGGAGCAGATGTGGAAACATCACAAAAAACATTGTCATTTTGAATATCATAAGCAAAAGATTTTTCATTTGAAATAAAAACATCAAAAACAGATTCTCCAACTTCTAGCTTTGCCTGATCTAAAGATTGATCTGCAAACTTTAGTACTTTCAACATTAGTAAATCCACCTGAAACAAAACCAGATAGCTTGCCATAAACCATGAATGGTTCGTTGTCAATCTCATCTTTAGACAAGGGTTGATATTGATATGCGTGATTATAAGTAGGAGGTACACCTTCGTATCCTAAACCCTTCTGATGGTTTCGTTTGAACTACATGCAATGATCAATCATGTTGGCAACTACCTCCCTTGATCCATCAAATTTTCTAAAATCAAAATTTCTAGTATCAAATTTACTCTTTAATGTATCAAGATCAGTACTTAACACATCATTCAGTCTATTGATATAATCATAATTTTCACATTTTTCACTACATTCTTGTTGGATTCTCTTATAGTCCTTTATTTTTGTTTTCTAACTAGGCCTTTAAGTGTTTTTGTCCTTTTCTAAGTTGATAGCCCTCATATCTAAGATCCTCTACTTCTCTACGTAATAATGTTATTTCGTCACGAAGAATTTTAACATAATCATTACATGCCTGAGAACAAGTAGGTAAACTTACCATGCGTTTTTTGGGCTCAGAAGTAGAAGATACCATCAGCACAAACTGCAACTCCATCATCTCAGCTTCAGGATCAGCTACATCATTCTTCAAGGGAGAATTGTCACTGATTTGGGCTAGGTGAGCATCTTCAGGTTTTGAAATGTTCAGGGCCTGAATCTGGTCCTCCAGGTCAAATAATTGAGCAACCATAACACTCTCACTAGTAGCCACATCACCTCCACGATTGTTTCCTACTGCAACCATCATTTTGTCATTGTTTAACCATGGATCTGGCTTTAGGCACACATGAGCAAAATGACCTGAATCGTGGCAGTTGAAACATCACAGCTTTCGCTTATTGAGCCCAACCTTCTCATTAGCATTCATCCCCTAATTATTTTTCCCTGTCTTCTTGGCAAACTGCTTTGCCGTGAACACAGCCATAGCAATTTTCCATGTGATATCCATATCTTCCACATCTTCTGGATGAATCTGATCCAGATCAGCAAATGATAACTAAGGTGGAAGCTCTCCAACTACAAAGGCATTATAACAGTTAAAAAGTGTTGTAGCGAGAGCAAGATTTTCATCACTTTCCATTGTGTTTGCGAAAGAGGCTACAACTGACACATTTAGGGAGGGAACAACTTATGGTGTGATGAATGGCTGGCTTTGAGGGTGAGGCATGGATGACGCAATAGTGAAGGTTTGAATTTAAGGTTTTTGAACAGCAAATCCTTGATTTGGAGAAGAGATGATTGATGCAAGAGCATCTTTAGAGGAAATACTAAGATTTGCAGTTGAATACGAATTCACATGGTTAATCTCTCGCTACTTATCATCAATATCACAAGCTTTGATGATCGCCATTGTTTCAGCAAGAGTAAGGCGACTCAGATCGTTGGTCTTCTTAATCAGAACAACATTCATGTCCCATGACTTTGGGAGAGCATTTAGTAGCTTCTTGTTTATCTCGGACTTGGTCAAGAAGATCCCCTGTATGTTCATGTCAGTAGTGGGAGTTGTGAATCGCTGCAGTTGCGCCTCTAGGGTTTCTTCGGGAATGTAGTTAAACATGTTGAATTTCTGTCATAACATATCCTGGTGGCTTTCCTTCATGTCTTCATTTCCTTCATACACTTCAATCACGGCTTCCCACAAATCCTTAGCTGAAGTATACACTCTGAAACCTTCAGCTATATCAAGAGATAAAGCCATGGTTTGAGTCGCCAAATCCCTTTCCTGTTCTTCAACTTTCGTAAATTCATCGTCTGTGTAGTTTTCAATAGCTTTGTCAATCACTTGTCCTCCAACTGTCATAGTAATTCTGATAGGACCTTTGATAATGAAATACAAAGATCAATCTATCTATATCTTATCTGAACTCTCGAGTTCCTGTTCATCATAAGTTGACATTTACTAACTTTGTATTGAATGCAAAACTTGTTACGAATCAACTTGGTGTATACTTGATATAACTTGTTGTCATTTATGTTTCCTTTATATTTCTGCAATCTAAATCCTTATCTTTGCGCAATCTAACACTCTTAACTTATTATTGTTATGCTAACTAGATGCTTGAGATAAACTTATTCTGCAACTTATACTCTTGTACTAACGCTTGTTCAAGTGTATCTCCCAAGTTTTTCTCTCAATACCCCCCTCAATTTAATTCTTCTATCATCTTGCTCTCTCTCCTCTCTCTCTCTCTCTCTCTCTCTCTCTCTCTCGCTCTCCATATATATATATATATATATATATATATATATATATATATATATATATATATATATATATATATATATATATATAATGCAGGTTTATTTTGGTCATTTTTATACACATTGGCACAAAGTAAAGAGATTTTCTTTTTTTAGTAAAATACATAAATCTGCATCGTGGTTATACAAAATCATGCATTTGGCATATAGCCTTTTCATCCCCATAAGAAAGTATTGTAACCATTTTCGCACTATATTAACCTTACTTGAAAATGATGTAGACCCATCCCTTATTTTCGCACTATGGGTCTGTTTTACGTACAATGCCTTACAATTCAAACCATCCCACTAACCAACTGATTATCACCAAGATTTTCTTGATTATTTTCTATAGCTACAAAAATATCAACGATCCATTTTAATTATTCTCGTCATCATTCTAGTATGGAACCATGATACTTTTTATGGAATATCATACTTATATCTAGGGAGTAAGAAGGTAATTAGGCAAACAATTCCCAATTAACTAGAAGTCAACAGTAATTTGATGAATAACGCTTTCTGAAATTCATATTATATAAGGATACATGATTTCATAACAGGAATTAGATCAATTACATTTGTTATAATATTTCACATATCTAAAAGGATGAACTCAACAATATAGCAGCATTAACATCACTAGGAATAGACAATTCCACAACATAAAGAATAATATACATTAAACAAGTACAAAACATTCATACGACGCTAAGATAAATAAACCCCAAAACGCATAAACTAGATCTGACTTCAATGAAGAAGATACAATAGGCAACCACTTCTTAATGAAATCCTTACCAATGACGTACACATCCTAAAACCCAAAATAATTTGAAACCATAAACCTCGATTTTATGTGTCTTTGCAATAACCATTAAAGATTTATTGATGGAAAGTAGTGAGACACACTTTCGAGTGCCTTCCTTCCAACTCCACATATGTCGACAATGAACTACATCCTTTCCAGTCGTCATTGTAGATTGATAGACTGACTGCGAGCTACCTCCACATAATTTTCAAGTTACTAGTCAAACAAATAAATATGTTATGATCTACATAATTTTACACGACAAAATAGAAACCTAAAACTAGAGTTCACAAGCCACGTGCATTTTTTCAAAAGATTTATATCTAGATGTAACAAAATCTATAAAGCAATACTTTTTTCATGAGAAATTTTAGAAGTTCCAATTTATTATGAAGTATATGAATGAACACGTTATGCAAAATTTGAGACAAGGGTTATCTTTATTCTCACCTTTGTTTAGAGACTTTCATAGCTGTGGGAGGACTTCCATTAGAAATATTCTTCATACAGCTAATACTAAAACACCAATCATTTATCATAGTAAGATATAATATAATGTGAACAACAAGTTCGTAAAGGCCACATACTAAGAAATGTTTTGCAGAAGAGAGTAAAAGATAATTCTGAAAATTAATAACAAAAATAGAATTTGAAAGATATAATGTTAAAGATGTCTAGTATGACATTGTCACACAGAAGTCTATATAGAAGCATTTTATTGACCGTTACCCAACAGCCAATTTTCAGATATATATATATATATATATATATATATATATATATATATATATATATATGTATGTATATATATATATATATATATATATATATATAAATTCTTACCATTTTTGAAAAATATTATGAAGATATGACTTTCCTATAATGGTTATACACATACGTTGTTGTTTGAATCATATTATTTGGTAATATATATATATATATATATATATATATACACATATATATATATATATATACATACATATATATATATATATATATATATATATATATATATATATATATAATTGTATTATTTAATAATAATGCAAATGCTACCAAAACTCTTATATACTTCTTATTTTTCTGAAAGGTTATTCTTTTTATAGAGGTTTTATGAAAATTTATTTTCATAATTCCATAGAAGTAGTTTTAAATTTTTTTTTTTAATTTAAAATTTTAATTTCCTTAACTTTTTGAAAATGTATTTTCTATACATAGTTCCCATGATATTTCACATTTCCTAAATCAATAACCATTGGAGGGATTATCGCGCTTCGTGACGGGCGAGAGGGGTGTATCTTAATTTGTATTACAATAACTTCTTAAATAAGTAGAATTTGTAATAGAAAGATTGAATTAATTGAAAGTGGCATTTTGTTATAAACAATTAAGCCAACCAGTTTAATTTCTCTCCAGATGTATTTTCTATGAAGAAATATATCATCACTCTGGAATCAAACTCAACCCTAAAATATTACTTTGTTTTTACCAAGATAAGAAATGTACTTTGATTTTTACCCATAATTGAAATGTCTTTTTTTTAAACCAAAAATAGTAATATGTAACCCAAAATACCAACACACGTGTTGGACTTTGAAACTGCAAAGTATTTTTTTTCGTAAAAAAATTGGTCAATGTGTCCACTTTCAAAGTATAATGCCTTTGTTAGGGTAAAAAATGCTTGAAATTACCTTGTAGTTTTTTTATTATATATTTTCCCTTAAGTAACACACATGCATACATAGATACACATATATTGTAGCATACATACACACAAACATACACGCTCATACTCACATACACATTCCATTTCAAAACATACATAAACTCAAATACATACACAAACACATATCACATACAACAATGTTTTAGTTAGACCAAGTAATTTTATAGAGTAGTTATAACCATCTAATATTTTCCAATGGTCTCAAAGTCATGATAAGTAAAAAAATAAGATATTTGTAGGTGGTGATATTGTTTGTAGGGTATGTCTCATTAATGCAGATAAATGACCACCATTTAACATTCCGGTAGGTTTAACAAAGCCAACACCATATGCCCGTGAAGTGGAGGTAGTTCTAAAAGAACATCATCTAAAAACCAAACAGGTGGTGTGTATTCTAACAAACTAAAGAACATTTACACATCACTAATTACTTGTAGGCTGTTTCTACACCGAATTAAAATTATGCAGAAAAAACTAAGGCAAAAAACCTTATTCAAGTTGTCACAATAATGGTACAGTGGTGAATAGAGAAGGTGGAGAAAGGCACAATGGTGGTTGGTTGCGTAGTATAGATTCTGAAGATTAGCATTCCTATGTCGTTTTATATAAAAATCAAATGAAATTAAAAATTTAAACCATGGTATTGGAAGATGAGGGGTGCATAGGTCAGAGCAGTGCATCAACGGCCGTGAGGGAGGGTGTTCTTGGTGGCGAATATAGAGCTAGCAGAAGGAGAGAAAAGCGATGGTCATCAAGATGGAGTTGGTACAAGGAGATGGATAGAGGTGTGAACTATGTTGTACAAGACTTGTTTACTCCCATAGAAGAGCACAAATCGGTGATGGGGTAAATTTTAGTGGATTAGGTGGTTAATTGTTGAGGATTTGGTGGTTATAAGGGACAGGATTTAGCACAAGTCTGGAGAAAGTGATGGGTGTGTCTTAGTACGACACACAATAAGGTAGACGGTTTCATGATTAGAGAGAGCAGGTTTCAACGGAAGGTTCACATTGGAACATAAGAGTGAAGAAGGCAGTAGAGAATCTATCGGTGATTGGAAGTTGTGCCAGGTATGAGCAGATAAAGGACGAAATTGGCAAACTATACAAAGTGTTGTGGCCAACTTGTCGACTGTAAATAATAGATTGCTCATAATGCTTACAGCTTATAATATTATATAACTATTACTATTGTTAAACTACATTGATAAATGGAAAAACCCCATTAATGGTCATTTTAATAAACTTTAGCAAATTCATTTATAAAATGGATTTGGGTAAAATGTTTGGCTTCCCTTCCATAAAGATTAATGTCACACCCCGAAACCGAAGACAGAAACGTTCCGGGGCAGACTCCACATTGAGTATCAAATCCAATGCACATAGTAAGCAAAGTAAACAACCATTACATATTATATTAGAATTTACATATGTTCAAAAGTAAAGTGTTACAAGTGTTATACATATGAATATATGAACAAAAGTTAAGATGAGTCTTCTGTACGCTCCGTCTTCTCCAAAAGATCGCGGGGTACCTTTCTAATATGGACCTGAGAATATAAGCAGCTTGAAAATCAACATAAAACTGATGAGTTCATAATCGGTTTTGTTTTCTCAAAATGTAAGAGTTTCCTTTTCTTTTCAAAATGTTACGACCCAAGAAAATCCAATATTTCCTTATATGTAAAGTTTAGTTCTCTGATATGTTACATGGTTCTGGTTATTTTCAATTGTTATCCTAGGAAAATACCATATTTTCCTAATGTGAAAGATGTATAGTGAAAACCGGGTTATCCTTGTAATGTGTATGTTAGTTCACCAATCCAAAATGTAATGTAAAAGATGTACACTGAAAATGTATTAGTTTTAACACGTATATAAAACTAATAAATACATAGTAAACTAGTTACTAAACCCATTATTACTAAAAAGTAAATCTCTGTTGTCCAAATTGCGAGTTCCATAACCATACTATAGACTAATTATGGCAATAAGTAGTGCATCTCACTTTATGACTTTCGTCACCCTTGAAACTTTCGGTTTGGCTGTAGCTAGCAGCCAGGTGCGGGGTATTTAGCCCCGTATAGATCTATACACTCAAGTCACGCTCCCTATCTAAGAGATTCTGGTTACGGGGGCGGTCCTCCACTCGCGTATCTATGTGGAGTGTTTACCGAGGATGTGTCTCCAATTTATAAGAATAAAAAATTTACTAGTAATAATACTGAAAGGTCAAATGACTATCCTCCACTCGCGTATCTCTGTGGAGTGTTACCGAGGACAAAACAATGTTCTAGATTCTAATGTTATGCTTTTAACTGTTATAATGTGGGAAAACATTTTTTAAAATATAAAATACAACAATTTATAACATTTTTCACAAATAATATGATAATGTATTCTGTAAGTTCAAACGGTTGTTTGTTACGAATGTCAGTGTTAAAATCATATGTAATATGAAACACAAAACACATAAAACAAGTTTTGAGTACAAGTATTACTTGTAGTTTGCTTGTATTCCCCCCTGAAAATAGTGAAAAACATTGAAAAAAGGGTAGGGTTATGAACTCACCAGACGAGAAAACATGAAGGTTCGGATGCTATGTGTCGGTTCGGGGCTTGATAACATACAAGGTTCCTATGTAATATGAAATGGTATACAAATGTATCTAATTAGACTTTAAATCACTAATTAGATATGATTACACACTCCAATACAAGAAAACACTTCAAACAAGTGGTTTGGAGTGACCCGGGTGACATCTACTATGAACACCCGAAATTTCCATTCTGAACAAACCATACCAAGCCAATTTGAAGTTAGAACATTTACAGTGAAATTCCAGGCTTTGGGTATAAGTTTGAGTATTTCAGATTTAGCACTTAAGGAGATATCTGGAGAGTGGATGCACTAGGGTTTTGTGCAACACTATTATTCCAATATTCTATGACATTAGAGTTCATTCTGGGAATAAAATGTTTTCTGCCAAAAATCTCAGGACTATATATAGAAATCTGAACCAAATAGTTCATTAGTTGCATTTCCAACTAGAGAAAAGTCGAATTATCTCTCACGGATCTTCGACTTTTTATTCCAAATTGTGAGTACCTTTCTCTAGTTGTATTATATGGCTTATAATGTGCCTAATAACATCAATTTCATAACAAAACAACTAGATTCGAGAGTTTACCGCCCACGAACACCTTGGGGAGTAAACTCCTAAAAAGATGCCTAGTCCATCCCCTGTGATTTGTAACTACCTTAGGCTTGTATGCTCGTGTGTGTATGACTAGAAAACATCAAAATCGGATCAAGACCCGAGATTTGGGAGTTTACCGTCCAAGAACACTTGGAGAGTAAACTCCATTTTAAGGGCCAAAAGTGTGCCCAATCTCCCTCAAAGCCTTGGAACTCAACATAGGGACTACCATTACATGTTTAGACCACCAAAAAAATTAAAAATCAAAGCCAGAAGTGATTTCACGGCCAAGAAGGTTCTAGGGTCGTGAACTCCATGTTTTTGTGCCAAAATGCCCTAAAAACACCCCTTAAGCCAAGAGACTAATTTGGCATGTACCTAAATGATTTTAGGACTAGCTAACGCACATAGAACACCAAGAGTAAGGTGTTCACGGCCCAAAAGGTTCTAGGACCGTGAACTCCATAAAATGGTGCCAAATGGTGCCATAAACTCTTCTAAAGCCAAGCGAGATTACGGTCGTAATCTCCAATGGATATGGTCCCTGGGCCGTAAACTCCTCAAAGGTGTTAAAAGAAAGCCCAAACACATGTTTAACCCTTGAAGCAATTCACCACTTGAGTTGTATTAATGCTAGGCGTCATTTAGCAACATTATAGAGAGTTTACGGCTAGGAGTTTACTCCCCTGGGCCATAAACTCTATCAAATGTGGTCATGTGACCATAAACTCCCATTAGAGGTCTTGCGCTCCTTTGTTGAAACCCATTTGCATCCTAACACTTGACCAAAAGCATTTTCCTCGCATTAAAATAATGATACTTGTATAATTAGTGTTTTAATAACTAATTATTCATATACATATGTCTTCATATGGAATTAGGATCATTGTGTGTGTCTAAAGTCTTCACATGACACCAAGCACTTGTCCATTCATTCCTTACGATAACCTTCAGTTCAATTCCAATCACTTACTGTAAGTGAGTTCATACCCCTTAATCAATGTTTTAATTGTTCTTAAATGTTTTATGGGGGGGTATAATTAGAATTATGCTAGTTACTATATCAATCACATGTGATTAGTAAGCAGCATTCAAATGATTGGCTACTCATTAGCCATTTTACCAAACAGTTTCCTTCAAATGATTTTCATAATCATTTTATATGATTAAAACTCCTTGTTAAGTTGTACACTTTATTCAATACGCCTCATTTAAAACTCATTTATAATTGTGTTTCAAACAAATGTTCTTTTATACTTAAACTGTTTTATCAAACGCACGCTTTCAAACCGTTTTATAGATTGACATCAAGCTGATCGTTTCTTAGACAATAATTATGTTCAAATGTTTTACCAAACTTATTTTATGCTTTTATATTATCAATTGCATGCCTATATATGTATAGTTATATAAGAAATGTTTAAAAGATTTAGGAAGGCTATCCACCCTATTTCCTTTTCGCGCTTAAGATTTGGCCTAGTGGGATATCGGGTACCCGTCTGAAGTTTGTTTAAATATTAGTTATATATCATGTGTACATACATAGTCATAAAGGTCCTTCCAGTTCATCCCATGCCCTTGGGTAGCAAGGGTATACATCCATGTCCATATGTACCAGTTAGATTACTAGTAAACTACCATATGGGTAGTTTAGGAAGATACTACAACTATTACTAGAACGCGATATCATACCATGAGTCAAAACATACTAGAAAGATAACATATACAACTATACTAGGAAGAGAACATATACAACGATACTAGAACAAGTAACATTACATTACATATACATGAATACGTTAACAATTGTGATCCACTATATCGGAGCATGCCTTAAATCTCATGGCCCGAGTTGTAGCCAGAATTCTCTTGGAGGGAGAGCGTGAGTTTACGTATAGATCTATATTGGATTGACTATCCTACACCTTGCTACTACCTACAGCCGGACTTGCAGGTCTGCGGGTGCCAAATGTCATTACATTTTATGACCATTCCTATGTCGTTGTTACGAGTCAATGGTATGGTGCAATTAATCACATAATACCGTAATAAAAATCCGGTTTAAGGTAGTTAGTCCAGCAGTAATTCTTATAGCGCTACATTTTAGTACTACATTAATTTTCCCTATATATATATATATATATATATATATATATATATATATATATATATATATATATATGTATATATATATATATATATATATATATATATATATTTATTGATCTTTTCACTTAAACTATAAATGTAAAAACTATATTTTGTTAATGATAGTTACACTTGGGAAAATTACACACTTTTACATAAAACCAACATTTAGAACAGTTAAGTCTTGGTAAAAGACTACATTGAGAACAGTTAGGTCTTGGTAGGAGACACCCTTATATAATAGTAGGAATCATAGGGATTTCCATAGTTTTTCAAACGATTACAGTTGTTTTACAAACATTTTTATACTTACAGTTCATAAACATATAATTTCTCACATACAAATTAAGAAACTAAAATACTTATGATCTCACCAGCTTCAAAGCTGATACTCGCTTTCAAAATTACATGTATCCTCAGGTCATTTAGACAGGTACCGATGCAAGGAGAAAGGAAGATGGAGCTCGTTCAAGACTGCTCTTTCATTTTGATTTATGCTTTAGTGTTTATCAAAATTTGACAGTACACTTTTATAATAATTATATTATTAATGCAATGGATGATGTTGTTGCTTGTTTACTACTTTTCATTGTTGTGATACTGTACATGACGTCCTCCGCCCCAGAACGTTTCCGTCGTTCTTGGTTTTGGGGTGTGACATCTACGGACGAATAGGGCTTTGGAAAATGAGTTTTCTCTTCAAGAGTAAACTCCATAGGGAGTTTACGGCCCTAAGACCATCACCATATGAGTTTAGGTCCTTGAACTCATGAATATGGGGTTTTATGGTGCCAAATGGTCAATTAACACATGGGAAGGATTGTTATGATTAAATCTAAGGCATAGGAATGAGTTTTAACACCAAAGGGACCATCAAAGGGAGTTTACGGCCCTAAACTAGGATTTTACAGTCGTAAGCTCCTATACCCTTCTTATATTGATGATTTGGTGGCGTTAGATCAATCATATGTGATTCAACCCAATTTTACAAGCCTTAGAATGAATTTAGGGCATCATTTGGCTAATGTAAAGGAGTTTACGGCCCAGGAACCCTTTCTAGGGGGGTTTATGGCTGTGAAATCTCCTAGGGGATGTTTTCATCAAGTTTAAGGCCCCTAAATCGATTGTGGTTGATTTTAGAATTTAATCCAAGGCTATTGGTGTGTTTAAGTGGCTTTTAAACACTCAAATATGAGTTTACTCTCCATGAAGGTGAGTTTATGGCCGAAGCATGTTCTTGGGCTGTAAACTCATGTTTACTCCGTAAAAATTGGATTCAAGGTGTTCTAAGTCCAGTACATTAATTCATATAGCCATATCTATGCTCCAAAGGTCGATTGGAAGGGTTTACAGGCTCAAAAAACCCTTGTATTTGTGTTTAGGGCCCAAGCATGTTCCAGGGTCGTAAACACATGAAAATGGTCCTAAATGATTGTTTGAACTTGGATTTGAAGGTCTAGGATGCTAATCCATAAGTTAGGGAAGTTACCTTAGTGATTTGGAGCTTAAATTTGAAGATTTGGACTTGAAACTTGGATTGGAGGAGAGAGGTTAGAGAGAGAGATTAGTGAGAGAGAGAATGTTGATTCTAAAATGTCGATTCTAAAATGTTTCAAATGGAAGCTTAAACCACTTTAAATAGGTTCCAAGTTTTGGACATGGTGGAATTCTACCCGATACCGGTATTATACGATGTTTTTGGTAGCACCCGAATCAGTTACCGTAACCCAATATGGTCGATTCTAAAATGTTTCCAATTACTAATATGGAGTGTTAATATGAATTCTAAACATGTTTAGGCATCCATTAAGTCATAATAGACATCCGGAAATAATAACTTCAATTAACGACGTAAAAGAAACGAAATTGGAAACGACGAATATATTAACGAAAAGGGTTACAAATGATGGAACGAACTTCGGGTTGTCACATTATCCCCCCGTTAGAGGGAATTTCTTTCCGAAATTCAGAATTAAGATACAAATCATGGATCTGGGAAGAGATGTGGATACTTCTGTTTCATCGAGTCTTCACGATCCCAAGTGAACTCCAGTCCCCGCTTGGCATTCCAGCGAACCTTCACTATTGGTATGCGACTTTGTTTCGTACGTTTGATCTCTCCATCCATGATTTCGATCGGTTCCTCCACAAATTTCAAGTTTTCATTGATCTCGATCTTGTCTAGGGGAATCACGAGGGTTTCATCGAAAAAACACTTTTTAAGGTTCAAGACATGAAAGACGGGGTGGATGTTGCTAAGCTTGTGAGGTAATTGAAGTTTATAGGCTACCGGACCGACCCTGACGAGGATCTCGAAGGGTCCAATGTACCTTGGATTAAGTGTCCCACGCTTTCCAAAGTGTACCATGCCTTTCCAGGGCGAGAACTTCAACAGGACACAATCTCCAACCTGGAACTCCAGAGGTTTCCGTCGGTTATCAGCATAAATCTTCTATCTATCACGTGAAGCTTTCAATTGTTCCCGGATTTGGATGATCTTTTCGGTGGTTTCGCGGATAATTTCAGGACCAGTGAGAGCACTGTCATGGAATCGACTCTTAGCTAGCTACATGTCCCATACCTCTGCCCAACACAGAGGGGATTTGCACTTGCGACCGTAGAGGGCTTCGAACGGAGAAGCCTTGATGCTGGTGTGGTAACTATTGTTGTACGAGAACTCGATCAAAGGCAAATGTGTGTCCCACGACTTTCCGAAATCGATGAAACATGCCCTAAGCATGTCTTCCAAGGTTTGGATAGTTCTCTCACTCTGTCCATCGGTATGAGGATGATAAGCCGTGCTGATGTCTAGTTTAGTGCCAAGAGCCTTCTGAAGAGACTGCCAAAATCTAGAGGTAAACCTGCTCTCTCGATCAGAGATAATGGACGTAGGCACACCGTGCAGTCGAATTACCTCTTGCATGTAGATTCGTGCGAGTCTTTCCATCTTAAACGATTCTTTAATTAGGATGAAGTGAGCTGATTTGGTCAAACGATCGAAAATTACCCAAATGGTATAGTACCCACTCGGACATTTGGGTAACTTGGTGATGAAATCCACGGTAATCATCTCCCATTTCCACTCAGGTATCTCGGCTGCTAGAGCAGACCTGAGGGTTTTTGGTACTAGACTTTCACTTAGGCGCAATTTAACCACTTATCCACAAACGTAGTGATCTCGGCTTTCATGTTTGGCCACCAGTATTGTTTCTTGAGATCTAGATACATCTTGTCCGACCCTGGGTGAACGGAGTATTTGGTCTTGTGTGCTTCCTCATGATGATATCCTTGAATCCTCTGGACTTTGGAATCCAGGTTCAGTCCATGAAAAAGTAGACTCCGTCACCTCTGATCTCAAGTTTCTTATCCATTCCCCTCAAGGCTTCGCTTGATTTGTTCTCAAGTTTAAGGGCTTCTATCTGGGCGTCTCGGATTTGCATGGATAAATGGGAATGGATAGTCATTGTCAGTGTCCTCACTTTACGGCTTGAGCTTTCCTTTCGGCTAAGGACAATTGTTACAACATTGGCCTTGCCGGGATGGTAGCAAATCTTGCACTCATATGCTGAGCAGCTCTACCCATCGCCATTGCCTCATGTTTAGGTCTTTCTGATTGAGGATGTGTTGCAGGCTCTTATGGTCAGTGAAGATCGTACACTTGGTTTCGTAGACATAATGTCTCCAGATCTTTAGTGCAAAGACTATGGCTCCTAACTCCAAGTCGTGTGTGGTATAATTGACCTCATGTGCTTTTAGCTGTCTCGGGGCATAAACAATTACCTTTCCTCTTTGCATAAGCACACAACCTAAGCCCTGATTAGACGCATCACAATAGACTACGAACTCCTTTGTCCCTTCAGGTAGGTACAGAACAGGTGCGCTACACAAGGCTTGTTTTAATGTCTAGAATGTTGTTTCTTGTTTTTCACTCCAACGAAGGGGTACACCTTCCTTTGTTATACTAGTTAGGGGCTTGGCGATTTTGGAAAAATTTTGGATGAATCTCCGATAATAGCCGGCGAGACACAAGAATTGACGTATTTTTGTGGGTGTTTTTGGTGCCGACCAATTCTCTATCGCTTTAATCTTGGAAGGATCCACATGAATACCCTCCTCGCTTACCACGAGATCGAGGAAAGTTACCTTCTGAATCCAGAATTCACACTTGGAAAATTTTGCGTACAACTTTTCAGATCTAAAGCTTTCCAACACTAGTCTCAAGTGTTGTTTGTGACCTTCTTCACTCTGGAGTAGACAAGGATGTCATGAATGAACACGATAATGAATTTGTCTAAGAAAGGATGACACACCCGGTTCATCAGGTCCATGAACACTGCCGGTGTATTGGTTAGAACGAAGGGCATCACTACGAACTTGTAGTGTCCATATCGAGTACTAAAAGTTGTTTTGGAAACATCACTCTCATGAACTTGTAGTTGATGGTACCCTGACCGAAGGTCTATATTTAAGAAATAGCTGGCTCCCTGAAGTTAATCGAAGAGGTCATCTATTCGTGGAAGGGGATATCGGTTTTTAACGGTAAACTTGTTCAACTCACGGTAGTCGATACACATCCGGAAAGATCCATCTTTCTTCTTCACACACAAAACCGGAGCTCCCCAGGGTGAGGAACTTGGTCTGATGAACCCTTTGATGATTAACTCGTTGAGTTGGCTGGATAACTGCTACATTTCTGCCGGAGCTAGTCGATATGGAGACTTAGCTACGGGGGTAGCTCCAGGAATTAGGTCAATGCGAAATTCGACCTCACATTCGGGAGGAATTCCTGGAAGCTCTTCTAGAAAGACATCAGGAAAGTTACAAACTTCGGGGATGCTCGTGAGTCTTTAATTTCCTTTTTCTCGTTAATGACGTGAGCTAGGAATGGTTGGCACTCCTTTCGCAAGAGCTTCTGAGCTTTGATGCAGAAAATGATGCGAAGGTTGGAGCTGAGTTTATCGCCATAGATCATGAGATTTTGACCCGAAGGAAGATTGAGACAGATGGCTTTTTCGTAGCAAAGAATATCAAAATGATTCAGACTCAACCAATCCATGCCAATGATAACATCAAAGCTCTTTATGGAGACTGGCATAAGATCGATGGGAAGTGAATGATCGTTTAGGGTAAGGGTACAGCCTATGAATATGTTGCTAGCGTTTTCTTTCTCACCATTAGCCATCTCGACGGTAAACGTTTCGGTTAATGGTTGGGGATTTAGTTTTAGATTATGTTTGAATGAATGACTAACAAAACTTCTTTCAACACCCGAATCGAGCATAAGAGTTATCGAGAAGGAACGTACCTGAAACAACAGTGTGATCGGCGACTGCCTCCTCCCGTCCCATGGCTAGGACTCTCCCAGTATTATCAGTTGTCACCTTTTTGGGGCAGTTCCTCTTGTAATGCCCAACTTCTCCACAATTATAGCAGGCTTGACCAACACCTGCTCCAGAAGACTGATTTGCAGATTGGGTTGGTGCCTTGCAGAATCGGACCGTGTGCCCCTTTTTACCACAGTTGGTGCATGTTAGGTCACGACATGGGCCTGGGTTATGGTGGTATTTGCACTTTTCACAATGGGGAAGGTTACCAGCATATCTACTGTTAGGGGTTTAAGCTGTAGATCCCACAATAGAAGCAGCAGAAACGGGGGTAGTAGCAGCATGGACTGCTACTTTCTGCTGTTTTTTTGAAGATCCTTGAGAAGATTGGCCTTTCTTCTTATTCCAGAACTTTCGTTTCTCACCACTCCTCTTGGTCGTTTCAGTAATGGTGGTTGTTTCTTCAACATCATCACTGTGGTCAATTAGGGTCTGGGCTAAACTTTTGGCACTGTCATAAGTATCCGGCCTCGCAGATAAGACATTTCCTTTGGTCAGTTGGGTCAGCCCCCAAATAAATCTCTCTATTTTCTTACTCTTCAGGATAACCATTCCCGGACAGAGTAGTGCCAGGTCATCAAACCTCGAGGTTTATGATGCAATATCGGAACCCTTCATCTTCAGGTTCCAGAGCTCGTGCTCCAACTTCTGTATTTCCCCCCGAGGGCAGTACTTAGCTAGATGAAGTTCTTTCATTTCTTCCCAACCCATAGCATTGGCTACAGGTAGGGTCAGGGATTTGACTCTGCCATTCCACCAAGTTAGGGCTTTATCGATAAAGGTACAGGCTGTGAACTTTACTTTATCGGACTTTGAAAAAGCACATATTTCAAATATGGATTCGATTTTCTTGAACTATCGAGTGAGGGAAATGACACCTTCATTTCCATTAAAGGATGTGGGCTTTGCGCTCATGAAATCTTTATAACAACCCCATTTTTGGTGTCCTTGTCTATCTTCTAAGTTTTGGGCTTGGGGACCACCTCCTGAACTACCAGGGTTCATTTGTGACATAGCGGCGGTCACTGCACCAGTAATAGCTGTTTGAAGCGTTACGAGATCAATTTGAGGAGACGGTGGTGGTGGAGGGTTGTTGGTCTTTAAGCTGGGTCTCTTTCTTGGATGCATCTTGATCTAATAAGATCAAGAAAGAGAGGATGATAAGTCCTTCAAATTGAATCAAGAGATTTGACAGTTATATAATCCGAATAAGCGATAAAGCAGGAAAGAGTTATCAAAAACAGATAAGCTATCGCTAAAGGAATGATGGAGGAGCAACGCTAGGATAAGGATTTCTATAACGAATTTGGCTCGAGAAATACTCCCATAGTATTTCATGATTCGTTGCAACGATAGCACATTGTTTGGGTATTGGGTAAGTTTTAGGCATGCCGCACACCACAGTCACTCCCAAGCACATGTTGGCCGTGTCTCGAATGAATATAGTTGGCCAAGCTATATTGATCCTAGACATGACTACATAACTACCCAGGTTTAACCACAACGTACAACACCCATTTACTTATGTTTTGTTCTACTTGTAGTTACGGATTTCGAAGGTTAGGTATACTTGTATACTTTTGAAAATACTTATATTTGAGGTATACTTTTAGTTCAGAGCACTTAGGCCCCTTAGTGTTTATAGTCTTATACCATTTAAGGTTTGCTATACTAGTTCACTATAAACAAGGGCTATGATACCAATCTTTCATACCCTGAAACCGAAGGTGGAAACATTCCGGGGCGGAGTCCACATTGAGTATCAAATCTAATGCACATAGTAAGAAAAGTAAAAAACCATTACATTACATATTAGAATTTACATATGTTCAAAAGTAAAGTGTTACAAGTGTTATACATAAGTATATATGCACAAAAGTTAAGACGAGTCTTCTGTAGGCTTCACCTTCTCCAAAAGATCGCGGGGTACCTGTCTAATAAGGACCTGAGAATACAAGCAGTTTGAAAATCAGTATAAAGGTGGTGAGTTCATAAGTGGTTTTGTTTTGTGAAAATGTAAGAGTTTCCTTTTGGTTTCTGAAAATGTTACGACCGAATGAAATCCCATATTTTCTTATATGTAATGTTTAGTTAGTTGTTATGTTACACGGTTCTAGTTATGTTCAATTGTTATCCCAGGAAAATCCTATATTTTCCTAATGTGAAAGATGTATACTGAAAACCGGGTTATCCTTGTAAAGTGTATGTTAGTTCACCCATCCAAAATGTAATGTAAAAGATGTACACTGAAAATGTATTAGTTTTAACATGTATATAAAACTAATAAATACAAAGTAAACTAGTTACTAAACCCATTATTACTAAAAAGTAAATCTTTGTTATCCAAATTGCGAGTTTCATAACCATACTATAGACTAATTATGGCAATAAGTAGTCCATCTCACTTTATGACTTTCGTCACCCTTGAACCTTTCGGTTTGGCTGTAGCTAGCAGCCAGGTGCGGGGTAGTTAGCCCCATATAGATCTATACACTCAAGTCACACTCCCTATGTATGAGATTCTAGTTACGGGGGTGGTCCTCCACTTGCGTATCTCTGTGGAGTGTTTATCGAGGACGTGTCTCCAATTTATAAGAATAACAAATTTACTAGTAATAATATTGAAAGGTCAAATGACTATCCTCCCCTCGCGTATCTCTGTGGAGTGTTACCGGGGACAAAACAATGTTCTAGATTCTAATGTTATGCTTTTAACTGTTATAATGTGGGAAAACATTTGTGAAAATATAAAATACAACAATTTATAATGTTTTTCACAAATAAAATGATAATGTATTCTGTAAGTTCAAACGGTTGTTTGTTACAACTGTCCGTGTTAAAAGCATATGTAATATGAAACACAACACATATAAAACAAGTTTTGAGTACAATTATTACTTGTATTTTGCTTGTATTCCCCCCTGAAAACAGTGAAAAACATCGAAAAAGGGTAGCGGTATGAACTCACCAGACGAGAAAACGTGACGATTTGGATGCTATGTGTCGGTTTAAGGCTTGATAATGCACAAGTTTCCAATGTAATATGCAATGGTATACAAATGTATCTAATTAGACATTAAATCACTAATTAGATATGATTACACACTCCAATACAAGAAAACACTTCAAACAAGTGGTTTGGAGTGACCCGGGTGACATCTACGCACGCACATGGCTTTGGAAAATGAGTTTTCTCTTCAAGAGTAAACTCCTTAGGGTGTTTACGGCCCTAAGACCTTGACCATATGAGTTTACAGCCGTGAACTCATGAATATGGGGTTTTATGGTGCCAAATGGTCAATTAACACATGTGAAGGGTTGCTATGATTAAATCTAAGGCATAGGAATGAGTTTTACCACCAAAGGGACCATTAAAGGGAGTTTACGGCCCTAAACTAGGGGTTTACGGCCATAATCTCCTATACCCTTCTTATATTGATGATTTGGTAGCCTTAGATCAATCATATGTGATTCAAACCAATTTTACAAGCCTTAGAATGAATTTAGGGCATCATTTGGCTAATGTAAATGAGTTTACGGCCCAGGATCCCTTTCTAGGGGGTTTACGGCTGTGAAATCTCCTAGGGGTGGTTTTCATCAAGTTTAAGGCCCCTAAATCGATTGTGGTTGATTTTAGAATTTAATCCAAGGTTATTGGTGTGTTTAAGTGGCTTTTAAATACTCAAATATGAGTTTACTCTCCACGAAGGTGAGTTTATGGCCCAAGCATGTTCTTAGGCCATAAACTCATGTTTACTCCGCAAAAACTGGATTCAAGGTGTTCTAAGTCCAGTACATTAATTCATATAGCCATATCTAAGCTCCAAAGGTCCATTGGAAGGGTTTAAAGGCTCAAAAACCCCTTGGATTTGTGTTTACGGCCCAAACTAAAAGCAACATAACATATCATTTAAGCACGAATGATAAAAAAATACAACAATAAACCTATTACCTCCTATGTTTTCAACCAAAACTCATCGATTGTTTATCTATAGCCCTTATATCTCATTTGTTTCATCTATAGCCCTTATACATTATTTGAGTATTGGAATCAGAATAAAATTCTAAATTTGAATCGGGCCTATTTATCTATATACAAATAAAACCAACCAAAAAAACCTAAGAACAATGAGATAGATATAACAACTTCAAATTGTGAAGCATATATGATTTGAATAATGAAACATTACATATTAATGTGAAAGATTGTTTTTTATAAACTTCATGGTCCTTAATGTTGGAGCATGTAAATGCTCTACAAATAATGAGTGATAGTTATGTTGTATTTTTCTCTTTATTATATTGTTGGGGTTTCTCTCGCCTATATATAAGGAAAGTTGGTCATTATAATTTTAAAAAGAGTGTGCCATGTAGTTTCTCTAGAGAGATAAAGTGTGGTGGGATCTCTCCCACCAAGGGAGATTTTTGTCCTGAAACAATGTTCTTCATGTAATATTTTTATCTCTTTTCTAGTTTATGGAACAACTCATCTTCATGTTCTTTATTTTTATGTTTGTTAAATCTCAAGATATTATTTATTCTTCATCCACCAATCATTAAAATGGGTTTCAACAATTGGTATCAGAGTCGTACTTTGAAGGTTTAATAGACTAGTTCAAGGAAACGACTCCCGTTCAGTGATTAACTTGAAGATTTTTCTGATTTTTCCAAGATTTTTCGGGTTCAAACTAGAAATTTTTATGATGAGTTCTTCTGTTTTCTGGTCTTGATTCATGCTTAGAAGAACAAAAATAGTTGTTGATTGCTTGTTCAAATTTTCTGCTGAAAATCCATGTCTACAAAGTTATTATGTTGTTATTGAAGAAAAGAAGAAGAAAAAGGGAGAAGAAATTAGTTTGTGTTCTTGAAAAGTGGTTGAAAATTTGTTCCAGGAAGATTTTTCTTGGAAAGGAGACACAAAATATCATGGGCCTTTTATTGAAGAAAGTGGAGAAGAGCACTTTGTTTTGAAGATTCTTTTTTCCAACAATATTTGAGCTCATTTAAAAAGGTATGAACTCCTTTATGTTCTTTAAAGTTTCTGATTGATCTTCATTTCAAATGTTTTTGATGTGATTATTTGTTTGCAAAAGCACCGTGTCCTTGTTACTCTTTTTGGGTAAAGAGTACTCCATTTATTATCCCTCAAAAGAAAAAAAACCATGTGACTTGACCAATCCCGTCAACTTTTGTCCCCTTAAAACCACATACATACTCCACCTTTTGCCTTCCCAACACCTGTTTTTGACCCAAAATGTTTTAGAAAAGATTCCCCTCATTAAAATATGAATAAATGGCCTTTTCGGTATCATTTTTTTCATGAAAAATAACATTTTTCATCATCGGCCGAGCCCTCCTTGACCCCTAAACCGTAGCCAAAAACTGCCTACGAAATCCCCTCTCAACTACGGTAGTCCTCTCAGGCCGTAGTCCCTATCACCCTTCCCTTCTCTTTTGACCACAACCTTCCCTTCGCTATTGACCGAAGCCTTCTGAGCACAGTCCTTCTTCCTATCTCGGACCACAGTCCTTTTTCTCTTCTCGGGCCGCAATCTCGGACCACATTCCTCGCGTACCGCATCCTTCTTTTGCCTTCGGACTGCAGCTTCACACCGCAGTCAGCTCCCTTCGCTAGCCACAAGCATACTGCTCCTTCGCACAGCATCCACAATCCACACCTCGCACCGTAGTCTCATCCTTCATCTTCTACCGTAGCCTTGACCACACTTAGGCACAACAGCCATATCACTTCGGTACCCATTGCAGTCCTCCCATCCACAACTTCTCTTGACCCACAACATTCTCACAGCAGTACATCCCCTCCTCCCCTCTCTTCATCCTCCCCCCCCCCCCCCCGCCTTTTCCTTCTTTCCTCCTCCTTCCTTCCTTCTTCTCATCAGCTCTCCCCCTCTCATTTTTTAAGCCTTATTTTGTTATTAACACCTTTTAATTTAGTTATTTACACCATTTTGTCACCAATTTTTTTTCAGCCAATTTTTTTATTTAGCCAATTTTTTTAACACCAATTTTTTTTATTAAAACCAATTATTTTTTTTAATAGCAATTTTTTCCACACCCCAACCTTTGGTAGTCACATTCGTTTACTTCATCCTGATTATATTAGAAGAATTTTATTCTTTCTATGAGGATTACTCCATACAGCAGTCGAACTTCATATTATTCTTTGCGAGGTTTGCACTCCAACGGTGTGTGATCAAGAAAGTTGTTTCACATTCTTCACTTTATGGGATTTTTATGACTTGTCACTTTTGATCTACGGTTAACGAACCATGTATCTTTAGCATATGGACTTTATTTCTTTTGAAAACCACTTCAAGAGTTCCATCATCACAGTTTAGGTATATCGGTATTATTATTCAGCACAACATTGATTTTTTCACGCAGAGTTATTATTGTTACTTTGGTATTTGTTAGAGTTGTTTCGGGCGACTAAATTCGCCAGCTACACAGGACCACAAACTATTCATTTTACTCTCATTCTTGTGTTTTATCGATACCCTTCATGCTTTTAGGGAGAGCTTTCTTATCTCTTGGTATCCGACACTCTCTATCCCGATGATTTGTTGATTTTTTATATCCGGTCATTGGTTATAAAAAATAGGGAGAGAATATCATCCGGATGTGATTCTATGATTGTTTGAGTTTAGATTTTTGAAGACTTTTGAAGATAATGATTTATTTAGTGATGTGATGTGGCATTGATTTTTGGTCATCACGGATCAAATTTTTGGCATTTCTAGATGTTTCCCGGTTCTAGATTATTTATTATTCAGACTCTACCACAGGATGATTTTGTGATTGCATTCGGTTCAGATCTCATGATTTTGCGAGTTTGGTTTTGTGATATTTTGAAGACGAAGACTATTTTAGCAATGTGACATGGAACATATTTTTGATCTTTCGATCAAATTTTTAGCATTGCTAGATCATGTCTTTGGACTCACATTATTTATTATTCGGACTTCACTCGTGGATGCTTCACATTATCAGCAGGTTATTCTTTGATGAATTTTGGGTGTATTATGATTCGAGAGCTAGAGATATTTCAGCATTTAGTTCTCATTATGTTTCATTTTATTACCACACTTGCTAGTCAGTTACTGTATTTCAACCTTTTATCACTTATTGTATATCTCATCACTTGCAAGCATTTAGGGAGAGAATGTTGGAGCATGTAAATGCTCAATAAATAATGAGTGCTAGTTAGGTTATATTTTTCTGTTTATTGTATTGTTGGTGTTTCTCTCTCCTATATATAAGGAGAATTGGTCATTGTAATTTGAAGAAGAGTGCACAATTTAGTTTGTCTCGAGAGAGAAAGAGTGGTGGGATCTGTCCCACCAAGGGAGGTTTTTCTCTTCCAATAATGTTCATCATGTAATGTTTTTATCTATTTTCTAGTTTATAGAACTACTCATCTTCATGTTCTTCATTTTTATGTTCGTTAAATCTCAAGATATTATTTATTCCGCATCCACCGATCGTTAAAATGGGTTTCAACACTTAATATCCATCTTAAGGTGTTGTTTGTTTTTTACTTAACGAAATAAGGATAAGCTATCTTCGGTTTTTCATGTTTACTTAATACAGAAATAATGATAGAATAAAAAGGAAGAAAATGAAAGTAGGCTTTCCTATTTCCAAACTTTTTACATATCTGTTAGCATATATTTTTTTCCTTCCACTCCCCAAGTGTGTCATGTTGTTCTTAAATACTTTTGAACATCAGAGCATCATCACGATAGTACATGAGAAAAAAAACAAAGCTTATGTGCCATTTCGTTGCTCAAGACTAATGGAGGCAATAATGCCAAGGAATTTGGGTAACTTGACAAAATGAATTAGGGTTAGCCATTCAAGTTTTAATACATGCCATACGGGTCTGGTTGGCCCATTAATAGCTTTTCTCCATAATTTTGAGCTTATATATAGTAATGTGTTAAATATGATTAAAAAACTATTTTATTCGAATAATTAAATTTTAATTTGAGGAATTTAGGATTATGTGTGTATCTAAACATACTTTTTAGCATCATACATTGAAAGTAGAATGTTATTAGCCCATTATAGTTTGAAACTATAATGTGAGGATGCTAAAATAATATGTTTTTCAGATTGTACAATGCTGCTAATGATATTTAGTTAATAGAAAATTTATATCATGTTTAACTTAAATTTGAAATTATCCTAGTTATATAAGAAACTAAATCAGATTATACCAACTTACATACCAGCTTCAGAACTTTTGTGCTAATAATTCCAAAAAACTCAATCCACATGGAATCATTGTAATTTACAACACTCACTGTGAGATTATAGAAGATACAATCAAATTATGTAAGTGAACTATTATATCAACCATTTTATTGGAACTACTACAAATGATTTTGGATGATCACTTGTTGTTGACGCCTTAGCAACATAAAGAAATTCCTAACTCGTTTTCCATGTCTAACATATAAGTAAATAACTAAAAAGCTATGAATAATTGAGTGTTGATGAAAAATGATGAACAATAACACTAACAATGGACAGTGGTTTCATAATTGGTTTATGGGCTCATTATAAAGGCTTTTACTATAATGGTTTTATACTTTCATTGTAGTTGGTTTATAATTAATTTATGGTTTTATAGTTTCATTGTAACTAGTTTCACTATAACTCATTTAAATTTGCATTCCATGGTTTACAAATTGTAAATACTTTAATATGGTTTTACAATTGGGTTTATGGTTTATAAGTTTTTGTTTAAGGGTTTTAATGGTTATCATAAAAGCAGTTATATGTTATTCAACAATATATTTTAGAAAAAGAATAAAATTGTCATTTGAAAGTACAATGTCATAATTGTGTGGCTACATTCAAATTTGTAGCATTGTGCTTTTTAAGTACAACACATTAATAAGAAAGGGAGTTAGTTATTAACCGAGGGACACAATTTTTTATTTATTTAAATAGAATGATTTACTAAGAAAAATTATTAATAAAAAGTTCATAAAGTATTTTTAAATATGATTAATCTTTCCAAAATGATTTTATAAAACCAATTTCTTATGGAAAATCATGTTATTCAATTTTTTTGTAATTTTTTTTCTTATAAAATCATTGCATTTGAAAGTAAATTATTATAATGCTATAATCAGGTGGCTACTTTCAATGTATACCCATTTTTAGCATTGTAGTTTTTACATGCAATGCTTTAATAAAGAAAAGTTTAATTGAAACATAACAAATAACCTACATGTAGTAGAAAAATGTTAAGTAAAATGCTTTTTCAAGTAAGGAAGTGATGTTGACAATGATTATTATGCTTAAATTAAAATAAAGTCATGCTTTGAAGTAAGTGAAGTATGGCATTAACTTTCAAACCATGAAATATTTCTAAATTTGATTTATGATTAGTGAATTGTTGATCAAAATCATTTTTTGAGCATTGGGGTTTCCACAAATGAAACATAAAACATTACCGTCAATCCATTAGAATCACATATAGTACACCATCAAGTAGTAATGCTAACTTCTTACAAAACCTTTTTCTAACATTATATGTTTGAAACATCACTTACCCTTTGTAAATAGTTTAGCAAGATGTAAAATTATGGTAGTATAATGTATTCATATAAATACACCTAGAGGGTGTTTGAATGCGCATTTAAAGGTGAATTTAAGATTTAGAATACAATTGGTTTATTAATAAGTTTACATATATCCTAAATCATAAGTTATTATACAACAATTTCATAATCAATTTATATCTAACACTCAAAACAAACAGACATTGAATTTTTAATACTTTCAATAGATGTGGGAAGATACATGATCATGGATCATTACCTCTAATCTGTAACACCTGGAATCTAGAAGGCTTATTTAAAGAAAGAAAATTAGCATTTTGAAACTCTACTCATCAAGTCCATGAAGGATAACTCGATCAGTAGGAATGAATTTTGATCGCAGGTGGAGGGACCTACTCGACGAGTTGGGGAGGACCAACTTGACGAGTTGGTCTGGGTTTGGGAAACCCTAAATCTATGTTTTTATACCCTATTTAAGAACCCTAATCCCCACATTTCATGCCCATTTCCAGCCTCCATTGTCAAAACCCTAGATCTCGAACCCTAATGTTATAGTAAGCCATTCTTGAGTGTCCTTGAGTGCTGTGAAGCATGAGGAAGAAGGACGAGCTTAGGGAAAACAAGAAGAAGCTATATTTCAAAATATTTCAAACAGATTTTCGAAACATTCGATCTTCCAAAACGTTCTTTTCTTTCAAAACATTCTTGCCTTTAAGGCACTCATTAAAAATACCATTTCCAAAAACATTTGATCCTTTCTTTTCAAAACATTTCATATATCAAATCATTGCATTTCATTATCAAAAAATCATTTTTCCATGTACCCCAAAGTGGGAAAAATGCCAACACGCACTCACCTCAATCACGCGTAGGTTAGCTAATGCTCTTCTAGTTCCTTTCCCTAGATCAATCCTCTTCAAACGCTATCTACACCATATATGGACATAAGTCATTAAAATGACCAAAAGGCCCCTCATAGATTCCATTACTAAATTTTATTGTTGCAAATCATTCCTCATGCAAAAATATGAATGTAGGAAAAAATTGTGTATAAATCCAAGTCCATATGCAAAATTTTAGACGAAAACAAGAAAATCTCCAAGTCAGGGAGCTACACGGGCCGTGTCAATTAATCCTGAATTGAAACAGGTCATGTTTCCCTTCCTGGACACACACAAAACTCAATTTTTCTCAAAACAACACTATACTTTGCATAGTTCACGAACACCCTTTTCCAAATCACTTTGTACCCTTTGTATAGGTTCTCACACATGTTTAGGAGGTGTTTTATCATCTTAAAACACTCCACTTAATTCATTAAGTGTTTATTGAAACCATAAGATCATGATGATCCTCAGTTGTTTAAAAGAAGTGTAAACTAGTCCAAATTTCACTTGAGCATTCCAAAGCTCACAAGGATTGTACCTAACTTATTGAAAACTCAAATAAATGTTGTCAAGCACAAAAACACTTACTAATCTCATTGTAAATACATAAACTAACAATGGAATCCTCAATTCCGTTCCATATGTCCAAATCACCCTTATAGCTAAAAAATCACTAGAACCGCTTATACATCAAGAGATCCTTCATGTTTATGTTTGATTATCATCTTTAGAGTGTCAATTCATGTTCATGAATGTCATTCACTTCTTATATGTAAATCAACATATAATTATCCCTAGATTTTCCAAAATATCATTATGATCAATTATTCCATATATCAATCCAGGAATCAAGAAACACCTTATGTTTTGATTTCAAATCATTCCAAGAGTATCTAGTCATAATTATGAACTTCCTTTACCCATCAATCTCTCAACTACAAAGGATTCCATTGGTTTCATCATATTGTCCCCAAAACAATTTCAACCCTAACTTATACATGATTCTACCATCATCGATGTGTTTGAGCATTCTAATTGGATTCAATGTCATCAAACAACATCTAGGTCATAGAATACAATCAAATTTCATCATCAATTGCAAAATCCCCAATTTAGGTTTCAAGGGTTCATGAGGTTTTTTACCTACATCCTCAAATCCATCAATGGGGTGATTGTAATGAGATTGGGATCATCAAAACATCTCAATGGAGGTTAGAACCCAAAAACCTAACCCTTATAAGAAACTAAATTCGACATTAGGGTCAAACACACTTCACAAATTCGAATTCTAGGTGAAAATGAGAAGAAGTTATACCTTGAACCACTTGATTTCTTCACAACTTGAACTAAATGAACCAAAAAGGATTGAGATCGGCCTCTAGGTTTTCTATTGAGTTTGAATCTCCATCCAACCTCCTCTATTCTTCTGCCATCATTCTTTCTAAGGTCCTAAAAACGGATCTTTTCCAATGATCAAGCAACAAACAATCAAATGAAATCAAAATGATAGTAGAAGTAGAAAAGAAATCAAGCTTGCACATGTTTATTGCTAAAAACATCTGGTACAACTCGATACATTTGGTCGTAATTTCTAGAGCATCAACCACTTGACAATGACCTACAACTCCTTGATTGAAAACTAGACTTGGGCCGCAAACAAGGTTTACGGCCGTAAACAAGCTTATGGCCATAAATTCACTAACAACCCACTAAATGCACTAAAGACTAAAAATAAACTATTACAATGAATGCCTAGATCAAACCATTTACTAGACACTTCAATCTCCCCCTTAGTTTGGTGCTAGATTGGAGTTAATCTTTATCAACCACCAGCATGTCTGATTTTCCCATAGCTTCATTCCACATTTCCTTTCGGATAATCTCAGCAACCATAGCAGTGTACTCCTTAGCAGCCGACTCAAATAAGTCTTCATCGACCTTGATCTGATGATGAGAAAGCTGATGTATATCGCATTTTCCGAGTTGTAGAAGAGCCCTCTTGTCATATAGGCGAATACATCGATGCTCGAGCTTGATGGCAGCGGAAGCCGTGGATTCATCGAACACCCAGTATTGCATGGATTTTAGAGATCAATCTGGATGGTTCTAAAGGATAGGAATCTGCTTCACTTGATCGGTAGCGGGCCACATCACATACTGAAGAGGCTGATTGGTTTTGGGATTAATGACACTTGGGTATATCTTGATAATAGATTTTGCAATCTTCATTTAGGGAAATCCCTTTGCAAATTTATCTTCCAAAAATAACTTGAAATGAGTCGCCTTGGGTTCATTGGAAGGATTTGCAAAAGGAGCCTTAGATAACTCTGTAAGGTCAATGCTGGTCCAAGAGTGGAAGTCATGAGTATCTTTGTACAATTTAGTATTGCCACTCTTTCTTCTCATGATCCACATATTTAAAGTGTCATGGAATCCCCATGAGATGATCCCTGACCAATTACCATATACGTCCTTGAAGCGATTCTCTCCAAGATCCGTAAAGGTGATGTTTGGTTGATCCGCGGGAGCATTATGATCCAAGCTCCTTTTGAACAAAAACTGACCCTTCTCAGCAGACTTGGCCCGTTTATCATGTTTTAATGCCACGGCATTTAGAGCCTGAGCTAGTTCTTTATCAAAATGATCGACAACAGTGGTTGTTCTTGCAGGTTGTGGAGCTATGGGACCATCTTGATTGGGAAGATAGAACTTTGGCTCATCGACAGATGACTTGAATTTATCGCCAAGTTTTTTTCCAGCTTCTTCTTTAGGTTATAGTAGCTGGCTATCAACAAACCAAAAGGTGTTTGAAGATCAGTGATCTGCTTTGTCTTCATAGCTTTGTCTTCAAGAAGATCAACAACTTGAATGTTGAACTTGGTGTTTTCAGTCTGAAGGTCTGTAACCCTGATATCAAGCTCTATATTTTTCTGATTCAGCACACTGATCTCATTCTGAAGTCCAAGGATTATACGATTCTCTTCTCTAGAGTTTCCATCCCTAATAAATATTCCTTTACCACGTGAGGGAGGCGTTGTGAATTGTTCTTCAGCCAAGTGCATGGCTAGCCTCACCGAAGCAGCGTCATGATTTGACCTGGGAGGAGAGAATCATGTGGGGAAAGAAGAACCACTAGCTTCATAAAAGGTACTAGGACCTTCACTGAAAGTTTCTGATGAGATGATAGCAGGAGTGGTTGTTGGTGGAGTTGAAAAACCTTGAAGTGGGCCACTAATAAGAATTCCCTGTCTTGGGTCGAGTCTTCTTCTTTTTATGGGAGGTTGAGAGGTTTGCGTTGTTGTATGATCACTCTCAAGTGGCTCGGATGTAGGAGAAACAACATCAAGGGGAGGAATCCCTGATACAGTCACCATAGGGATTGTTGTTTCGGCCACTGGATTGGTAGTAGGATTCGTGGCTTCAAGAACGTATTCAGCTTCCCGTATCTCCGTTATTGGATGAGCAACATCATTGATATTGTCATGAAGTGTGTTGAGGTTTTCACCAGTCCTAAAATCTTCATTGCTTCCAAATTTTAAAGGGATTTCATCCTTATCGAAACCAGTAAGGTCGAGGTCTTCATACAAATCAATTTCAGTCCCACTTTTTGACAACCCTTCATTATAATCACTTTGGACCTGAACAAATGTCTGATCATGTTCCTCGGCTATTTGAGTATCTTCTTCCGAAATGACTCTCTTAAAAGAAGTGGGCTTAGAGGATACGTTATATGGCATTCGATGAGACTCGGAAGATTCATTTAGCTCAACAAATCTTCCGAACTTCACAACAGGATGCAGTCCTTGGAAAAGGACCTTGCCCCTTCGAGTCTACTTTATAAGCCCAGCAATGCGAGGACCTAATGACTTCATATCTAGGGTTTCTCCCTCTTTGACCATCTTTGAATATTGAACTTCAATGAATAGTTGGATGAACCTAGGATACAACAAGAAAGAATCTCGAATATCCCGGGTTATTGCATTGATATTCACCACGAACTAATCAAAGATAAACTTCGAGAAGTTGAAGTCTATCCCTGCAGCTAGCGAAGCAATAGCTCCAGTGTTCCTTGTTTGGTAGTAGGATTGTTGTTTCTGAGATAAAATTCGAGAAGTTGAAGTCTATCTGGCCTGGGAGGAGAGAATCATGTGGGGAATGAAGAACCACCAGCTTCATAAAAGGTACTAGGACCTTCACTGAAAGGTTCTGATGAGACGATAGCAGGAGTAGTTGTTGGTGGAGTTGAAAAACCTTGAAGTGGGCTAGTAATAAGAATTCCTTGTCTTGGGTCAATTCTTATTCTTTTTATGGGAGGTTGAGAGGTTTGTGTTGTTGTATGATCACTCTCAAGTGGCTCGGATGTAGGAGAAACAACAGCAAGCGGAGGAATCCCTGATACTATCACCATAGGGATTGTTGTTTCGGCCACTGGATTTGTAGTAGGATTCGTGGCTTCAAGAACGTCTTCAGCTTCCCATATCTCCGTTATAGGATGAGCAACATCATTGATATTGTCAAGAAGCATGTTGAGGTTTTCACCAGTCATAAAACCTTCATTGCTTCCAATTTTTTAAGGGATTTCATCCTTATTGAAACTAGTAAGGCCGAGGTCTTCATACAAATCAATTTCAGTCCCACTTTTTGACAACCCTTCATTATAATCACTTTGGACCTGAACAGATGTCAGATCATGTTCCTCAGCTATTTGAGTATCTTCTTCCGAAATGACTCTCTCAAAAGAAGTGGGCTCAGAGGATACGTTATATGGGGTTCCATGAGACTCAGAAGATTCATTTAGCTCAGCAAATCTTCCGAACTTCACAACAGGATGCAATCCTCGGAAAACGACCTTGCCCCTTCGATTCTGCTTTATAAGCCCAGCAGTGCGAGGACCTAATGACTTCATATCTAGGGTTTCTCCCTCTTTGACCATCTTCGGAAATTGAACTTCAATGAATAGTTGGATGAACCTAGGATACAACAAGAAAGAATCTCGAATATCCCGGGTTATTGCATTGATATTCACCACGAACTAATCTAAGATAAACTTTGAGAAGTTGAAGTCTATCCCTACAGCTAGCGAAGCAATGGATCTAGTGTTCCTTAGAGAAATTTCATCAGCACCAGATCTTCTACCTGAAATATAGCTCACAAATACATCAACAAAGAATCTCCAGTATGGTGGCAAAAGCATTTTCACAGTAGGCAGAAAGATGCCTTCGTACCTCATCTTCTTGAGAACTTTCTGGACATCTTCAATTCCGATCTCAGTAGGAAAATCAGGTTGATCATCAATCAACAATGCTTCTCTGATGAACTACTCAGTAATCACAATCTTGCATCCTTTCACAACTGCATCAATAGTAACTGCTCCATTATTGTCTCTTTTCATCTTTGCAGTCTACCAGAATTTTCTGATAGACCATGGGGTTCAAAGTGATAGCAGAAGCTAGGCAGCATTCTCTCAGCCTGTGGATCATTGACCTGAAATCTCCATGAGCAGTAGGAGGATCAGCTAGTATAATGGCCAAATTGTGCATGTCAGCGAACTTCAAATTTTCCATTTCATCTGCACTAAAACAAGCCAAGTAAGAAAACAAGAATATTTGAGCCTCAAATTTTGACCAAAAATTTGGAGTTTACGGTCAACAACGATCAAATGGGGTTTACGGTCCAATTTGGGTTTACGGCCGTAAACCCATGGCAGTAAGCTCCTGGTCGTAAATGGAGTTTATGACCGTAAGTTTCAACCGTAAACCCTGAAAGACTAAAAATCATCGATTAAACCCTAAAAAGCAGTCGATTCGATGAACAAAATACATTCCCACGTTCGATTTTAGCATACCTTTGATGTGGACTAAACGATTTCGCAAAAACACACAAAAAAATTCCGAGAGGAGAGAGAATATGAAAGGGTTTACGATTGGAAAGATGGAAAATGAGTTGGGAAGGATTTTCGACTGTAACCGCCACCTTTTATACCCTTTTCGAAATTTACCAGTCTCCCACATAGTATAATGCACAGTCCAAGTCCCAACTAATTTACAAAAATAAAACTTTTTGACGATAAAATTAAAATAAGATAAAATAAACTAAAAGATAAAATAAAATAATTTCTAAAATTTAAGAATCTAAATTAAATTTTGACAATTATAAAAATAAAATAAAATAAAAAATAAAAATAAAAAATAAAAATGAGATAAAATAAATGCAGACTAAAATTTTATCTCAAAAAAATCATTTAATATAATTTTGTGACACATGGATCAAAGTTGTTAGACAACCTTAATCCACATATCGATACATTTATCTTCATGTCTTTGTCTGGTCGATCGCCGGTATTATGGTCCACTTAAACATGGGAGATTGTGACAAAATTAGGACATACTATAAGTGGCAAGACAATGTGATCCTAATATCCTTGATAATATTCCTTAAGGACCATTCAGCTGATGACGACCAAAGATATTATTGTCCACCTAAATTGAGCAGCGAGATCTATAGATAACCTAGTGATTGTTCAATTTTAAATGAACTAGAACATGTTTCCCGCTTCCTGACATATCCCAATAATCAGGAACTTCCAAAGTACTCCTTACTTTAGGTGAGCAGACAATTATTATGAGAGAAGATATATTTAGAATGCATATGCTATACACTCCGGTCGGATCTCTTCTAATCACACAGAGGGTGAACAGGTATGACTAACCAGATTTTGAGGTATTGAGAAGTAGAATGATGCATATGCTGTGTACCAGGTCGGATCTATTTCAATTACACAAAGGAGACAACATATGACTAACAAACAGGAAGAATTGCATAGATAGAAGATGCAGAGAAATAGAATTGCATATGTTGCAGTTCAGGTTAGATGTATTTCAATCACGCAGAGGAGGCAACATATGACTAACAGAAAGAGAGCACGAAAATAATTTCCTATAGACCTACTTTATCAGAATTCCCCAGTTGACCCATCAATACTGGAATTAAGGACAAAGTTCGTACAACGAGGAAGAGTTTAACCACAGTTCTAGATACATATTATTTTAGTGTGACTGGTGGATTATCATGTATATCTCCCTACTCAACCTATCTAAGCGTCATATTGTCAGAGTAAATGGATCTATCTAGGTCAAGATTTTTCAAGTCTGTAGATTCCTTAAGTTCATTAATGCCTAGTGAAGTCTATTTTAATCTTTCGTGCCTACCAGCGCATCGAACACAGAGCCTAGACAATTCAGATTCAGTCCCTTACACAGATTCAGATTACTTGTTATCACATGATTATATCACTTCCCGTCACAACACCTATAAGCAAAGTTGTTAGCAACAAAAAAAGAAACAAAATGTTTTTGGATTTTTAATTTTACAATTTTTGTTTGGTTTTTGTTTGTTTCTTGCCCTAAATTTTTGCATGGGTGAGAATGAAATCGTTAAAATGTGCAAATATAAACTAACCTAACCAAAAAAAACTTTAATTCTCAAAACAAATCATTTTCAGAATTCCCACAAGCACATCGAATCGATCTTTGTTAAAAGGCTTGGTGAACAGGTCCGCTACATTATTAGATGATGGAACCTGTTCTAGCCGGATGAGCGAGCACTCATAACAATCTCTGATAAAATGAAATTTGATATCAATGTGCTTGCTTTTGGAATGTTGGACAGGATATTTAGTAATTTGAATCGCGGCCTCATTATCACAGTAAATGGGGGTTTCTAGATAATTCAAACCGTAATCCAACAGGTGATGTTGGATCCATATAACTTGAGAGCAGCAAGCAGATGCAGCAACATATTATGTTTCTGCTATTGAGGTTGAGACGGTATGTTGTTTCTTGCACATGCACGACACCAGTCTATCTCCAAGGAATTAGTACCCTCCTGATGTAGATTTCCTATCAAGCTCAAAGCCTCCATAATTACTATCAGCAAAAGCATATAAATAAAATTCAGAATTTTTCGGATACCAGAGACCCAATTTTGGGTTGCCTTTGTGTGACAAGCCGAAGTTCGTACCATCGCTGAAAGCCGTTTTCGTCTATTAAATTCGTCCTTTTTAAATCATTTCCGCTTACGTTTATTAAAATTAATTCATTTATTCTGACACTTCTATATGACTTAATTAGTATACAAGCCCATTAGAAACTCTAGAAAACACCCCAATATGATAATTAGATAAATTATAGAAATTGTCCCGCCGGGTTACGACGACTTAATCGGGTGCGACCAAAAGCCCCGTTTAATGTTGGTATCGGGTAGAATTCCACCGTGTCTCGAACATAAGACCTATTTAAGGCTCAAAAGACTTCATTTGAAGCCTTTCCTTTCTCTCACTAATCTCTCTCTAACCTCTCTCCTCTAACTCAAGATTAAGGTCTAAAAACATCAAATTCAAGCACCAGATCTTCAAGGTAACCACCCTAACTCCTAGTATAGCATCTTAGACGTTCAAATTCGAGTTCAAAACATGGAATAGGACCGAAATCATGTGTTTACGGCCCTGGAACACCCTTGGGTCGTGAACACATATAAAATGGGTTTTTGAGCCTTTAAACCATTCCAATCGACCTTTGGGGCTTAGATATGACTTAGGGGCTTACCAAAATGGACTTAGAACACATTGAACATCAATTTAGAGGACTAAACATGAGTTTACTGCCCAAGAACATTCTTGGTCCGTAAACTCCATGTCATGGAGAGTAAACTCATGTTTATGTGTTAAATTGCCATTTAAACACACCAATAGCCTTGGAATAAATTCTAGAATCAACCACAAACGAATTAGGAGCCTAAAACATGAGGAAAACAACCCCCTAAGGAGTTCACGGCCATAAGGTGGAGTCTTGGGCTGTAACTCCTAAAACCATGTCAAATGGTGCCCAAATTTTACCCTAGACTTGTAAAATAGCTTGAAATCACATTTGATTAATTAAGGACCACCAAAACAACAAGGAATTAGTGTGAAGGGGAGTTTATGTTGGATTAGTGTCTAAGTCCATAACTATTCTGGTATGTATTTACCCGATGGTGCATGGTCCTTTTGGGTTGCCTTCACCAAAGCAATTTGATAGGATGAATTATGGAGAGAAAGGATTAAATATGATTTATTAGTATGTTATGGGAATAATATATTAAAGGAGAAATCATATTGTTTAATTAATATTAGTCAATAATTAATTAATAATTAATTTTGTGGCTAAAAGAGATTAATTAAACTTAAGGGAATGGAATTGTAATTATAAGATAATTGCAATTGGGCTGTGGATTACCTTATTAAATAAGGTTGGACAAATTCTATGGAGAAACCCATTAGAAATCTTCCAAGGCCTTTAAGAAAGGAATCCATGGGCTGCTTAGGGCTTAAGCAGTCAGATTATGGTTTCCTGGTTTAAATCCCTAATAGCCTACATGTATAAATAGCACCCTTAAGCCCCAAAAACGTGGTGAACTTGTTCTCTAGGGTTTTGGAAGGTTTTGGGCAGCCTCCTTCTCTTCTCCTCTTCATCCTCTTGCTCTTAGTGTTTGTGAACCATTAGAAGAGTGACACTTGTGACTCTAAGCTTTCTAAAGTCATTACAAGAAGGAATTGTGATTGTTATTGCTACATAACAATCAAGGTAATATCTTAAACCATTATTATGTTAATATCGATTATCATATGTTAGAATTAGGGTTAATAGTCTTGGTGAATTGCATGTACAATAGAGAAACCTAGATCCGAGCATTAGGGTTTGTATGAGCACATAGGATGTTCTTATGACTAAAACCCATCAGTGGTATCAGAGCCTAGATTGGTTTCTATTGTATTGATGCTATATGGTGCTGAAAATCGTTTTCTGGCCTTCTGTTTGACCTGACTCAGCGAGTCACTACTTGGACTCGGCGAGTCAGCCCTACTCGGCAAGTCGGAGCGTCAGACAGAGGGATTTTCGGATTTTGTTGTTGTTTTGCTTAAGGATAATTACCATATTCGTTTTAAACCTATAAAATACGAATTTTATTGATTCTTAATGAATATCCTTGCCAAAACACAAGATAATTACCAATTGATTAGATAATAACTTCCTTATATGATAAAGATTGAATTATTTGTATTAAAGGAGAAATCATATTGTTTAATTAATATTAGTCAATAATTAATTAATAATTAATTTTGTGGCTAAAAGAGATTAATTAAACTTAAGGGAATGGAATTGTAATTATAAGATAATTGCAATTGGGCTGTGGATTACCTTATTAAATAAGGTTGGACAAATTCTATGGAGAAACCCATTAGAAATCTTCCAAGGCCTTTAAGAAAGGAATCCATGGGCTGCTTAGGGCTTAAGCAGTCAGATTATGGTTTCCTGGTTTAAATCCCTAATAGCCTACATGTATAAATAGCACCCTTAAGCCCCAAAAACGTGGTGAACTTGTTCTCTAGGGTTTTGGAAGGTTTTGGGCAGCCTCCTTCTCTTCTCCTCTTCATCCTCTTGCTCTTAGTGTTTGTGAACCATTAGAAGAGTGACACTTGTGACTCTAAGCTTTCTAAAGTCATTACAAGAAGGAATTGTGATTGTTATTGCTACATAACAATCAAGGTAATATCTTAAACCATTATTATGTTAATATCGATTATCATATGTTAGAATTAGGGTTAATAGTCTTGGTGAATTGCATGTACAATAGAGAAACCTAGATCCGAGCATTAGGGTTTGTATGAGCACATAGGATGTTCTTATGACTAAAACCCATCAGTGGTATCAGAGCCTAGATTGGTTTCTATTGTATTGATGCTATATGGTGCTGAAAATCGTTTTCTGGCCTTCTGTTTGACCTGACTCAGCGAGTCACTACTTGGACTCGGCGAGTCAGCCCTACTCGGCAAGTCGGAGCGTCAGACAGAGGGATTTTCGGATTTTGTTGTTGTTTTGCTTAAGGATAATTACCATATTCGTTTTAAACCTATAAAATACGAATTTTATTGATTCTTAATGAATATCCTTGCCAAAACACAAGATAATTACCAATTGATTAGATAATAACTTCCTTATATGATAAAGATTGAATTATTTGTATTAAAGGAGAAATCATATTGTTTAATTAATATTAGTCAATAATTAATTAATAATTAATTTTGTGGCTAAAAGAGATTAATTAAACTTAAGGGAATGGAATTGTAATTATAAGATAATTGCAATTGGGCTGTGGATTACCTTATTAAATAAGGTTGGACAAATTCTATGGAGAAACCCATTAGAAATCTTCCAAGGCCTTTAAGAAAGGAATCCATGGGCTGCTTAGGGCTTAAGCAGTCAGATTATGGTTTCCTGGTTTAAATCCCTAATAGCCTACATGTATAAATAGCACCCTTAAGCCCCAAAAACGTGGTGAACTTGTTCTCTAGGGTTTTGGAAGGTTTTGGGCAGCCTCCTTCTCTTCTCCTCTTCATCCTCTTGCTCTTAGTGTTTGTGAACCATTAGAAGAGTGACACTTGTGACTCTAAGCTTTCTAAAGTCATTACAAGAAGGAATTGTGATTGTTATTGCTACATAACAATCAAGGTAATATCCTAAACCATTATTATGTTAATATCGATTATCATATGTTAGAATTAGGGTTAATAGTCTTGGTGAATTGCATGTACAATAGAGAAACCTAGATCCGAGCATTAGGGTTTGTATGAGCACATAGGATGTTCTTATGACTAAAACCCATCAGTGGTATCAGAGCCTAGATTGGTTTCTATTGTATTGATGCTATATGGTGCTGAAAATCGTTTTCTGGCCTTCTGTTTGACCTGACTCAGCAAGTCACTACTTGGACTCGGCGAGTCAGCCCTACTCGGCAAGTCGGAGCGTCAGACAGAGGGATTTTCGGATTTTGTTGTTGTTTTGCTTAAGGATAATTACCATATTCGTTTTAAACCTATAAAATACGAATTTTATTGATTCTTAATGAATATCCTTGCCAAAACACAAGATAATTACCAATTGATTAGATAATAACTTCCTTATATGATAAAGATTGAATTATTTGTATTAATTGGGTAACTTATTTTGCAAGAAATTGAAATTAGGTCAAATATAGATATTGATGAAATTAATTGTTTAATTTATATTATTTGTTATTTGATCCTTGTGTTATGAAAAGTTTCAATTTTCCCCTTTAGGTTTTATAGTTTAAATTTGAACTCAAAGGGTTAGTTTTGAAATTCAAATAGTTGAAACCCTAATGTTTTGAAAAGGTTTCAAAACTTGCCCTCAAGTTTTGGAATTTAAATTTTGATTAAAAGTTTAATTTTGATGTATATTTAAATTCTAAACCCTAATGTTTTGAAATGTTTCAAACTTGTCCTCAAGTTTTTGAAAAGTTCAAATCACACCCTTTGGTTTACATTTAATTGAATTAAAAGTATTATCGTTAAATTTGACCACGTAGTATTTTAAAAGTGTAAACTACACCCTATACTATATATATAACATTAAAAGTCTAACATTATATATATTTATGACTAAAAGTCAGTATTACCGTTAGTAGGCCTCATTCACGAAGCTGGTCTATAAGGGGTGTTTAAGGAAATTGCCTATAAAATGGCAATTGAATGGGTATCCACTCTTACCCACCGCACTCTTGACTAGTGGAGGGTCGTTAGCCGAACGGGTAGGATAGGACAAAACCTTCCATTATAAGTATAATGAAGTACAAAAGTAACTAAATGTTTTTACAAATTCCCAATCTTAGTTACTTTAGGCAAAAGTCAATTGATGTAATTCCATGATATTACACTTTGTGCCCTTGCGAAGACGTTATTGGAGCCTGTATGGTTTACTGGCACACTAAATGGTTCTAAGCAAAGGTAGCAAAGGGTGACTCAATGTTTGTCATAGTTCGTTGGAGCGTGTGTGGTTTACCGGCACATCGAATAGGTGACCGTAACATGTGAGGGCACCATGTAAGTTTGCATGGTTATTCACACCCGCTTTGTGATCCTCGGCATCCCAGTCACAAACAGGAGGGGCATATCAAGATTTAAACATGCTGTTGAAATGTTCAATGAATCTCAAAGGATCTAGGAGTTTTCATAGATTTAAAACTTAACTTTCTTTTTTGTTTTTTGTGATGGAAATTAGTGAATCGTCATTCACTTACCTTCAAATATTTTGCAACTAGATCACGACATCCCTTTTCTAGGTTGTAGGGTATTGTGTTGGGTTCTAGCCTTAGTATCTCATTTGGGTGATTTACTAATGACTCAATTAATCAACTAACTTGAGTTTGTTTTCTCCCGTTTTGTAAATGTCAAAGTTCGACAACTATGGTCTTCCCAAGTCCCGTGAAACAAGCATTCCACATGAAGATGATATTCCGCGATTCGATCGAGGAACAAGAAATCATGCTTCACTTCCTCCTCCTCCTCCTGTAGTTATCCCAAACCCACAAGATCGAAGAATTGAAAGGTTCAATGTCACTAAAGCCCTATTGGAAATGAAAAATGAAGATGGTAAACCCATGTGTGCCTACGTTCTAGGAATGAAATCACACATTGATAGGTTGAGAACATTGGGTGTGTCATTCCTAGATAAGTTGGCTCTGAACTGGGTTCTGCAGTCACTTCCGAATCATATAATGAGTTCAAAAGAAAGTATTATATGATGGATCATGATGAAAGCGTCATTGACCTAACTTACATGCTCATTGTTGTTGAATCAGAAATGATTTGGCAACGCAATGGAGCGTATTTGTTGGGAAAGTCTACCAACCATGCTTCCGAGGACGTTCTAGGAGAACCGACCTGCGTTTACTGCCAAGAGAAAGGGCGTTGGATACAAGTCTGGCCTAAGAGCCTGAAGAGTCCAGAAGATGGGAGAGTCAAAGAGTATGGCCGTACTTTAAGTAAAATCCACTATCTAACTCGATTAAGTTTCTATTCATTGATTCTTAATACATAATGTGATAAGATTGCATTTGAATGTTTTGTAGGATCGATGAAAAGAGAGGAAGCTTGATGAAATAGCAAGATGAATCTAATCATGAAGGCATGGATTCGAAGCTTAGATTTTGAGCTTAGATAAAGTTGTTAGGAATATTTATTACATAGTTTTTCAGTTGATTTTGCATTGTAAGGACAAATGTTTTCCGCTGCTTTTATAAATAAAATAAATTTTGTTTGACGTGTTTATTTATTTCCTTGCAATGAAATCATTATGAAAAATTGATGTTCGTATATTTACAACAAATGGATGTGATTCTTAATTATGATGTTTGTGGAAATGTTAAAAATTTACCAAATGGGGAAAGTTTTTCATCACCAAAGTTTCTATTGGATAGAGATTTGGAATCGTACAACAAGAATTGTATGATGAATGAATAAACTTTCACATTTGGAAATTAGACTAATTCGTTGACAGAGTGTCAGGTGAAGGACTAGGAGATCAAGTACACAAGGTTATGTGTTGATCAAGTCCGCCGTAAGAGTAACAAAGTTATTCGTCGTGATTTACTAAAGGTTTAGTAAATATGATTACACTTATAAGATTAAGTGTAATTCTGAATTGATTGTAAAAGTTTAAATCAATAAGTAGAACGAATAAGAAGAATCATGTAGGCAGAAAGATAAAACTTTCTCTATTCTAAGAAGAAGGGAGAGTACCTTTTATTATGTTTTATGATAGGTCTTAATGAATAAGAACCATATCTCAATTGATCCTCTAAGTAAGTCTTAGTACAATTGTATGTCTAAGAAGAGGAATCAAGAATTGAAGAAATGGTTAAATCAAGAAGTCAATCATACTTCATTCCAAAACAAGTCTTAGAGTTAAGATTATGACATTGAGTAATAAGAAGGTTTATAACATTTATCAAATGAGGAAAGTTGTGATGTCTTGCATAAGACAAAGACCAATTAGGACCTATTTATGAAGTGTTTTGATAAAAACTGCACTAACTCTTGAATATTTGTTTGTCAAGAAATGTTTATTGACAAGAGAACCTTATATGTCAAGGAGTCAGTGGGAGTCTTAATGGTCTTGAAAGGTTTTAAGAACAAATCAAAATAGACCTTATCGATCATCACTAGCACACGAGTTGAGGTTTAGAACGTATCGTGTTTTTGTGTCGTTCCAATTAAGTTAATTATGCATGTGAGTTCTCTGAGTTCTCATTTGGATGCATAAAAGGCAAGGACCTTGATCAATGAAAAGCACATTGATAGGAAAAGGTGAGCTGCTTAACTACTTGGAAGACATGGTGGGCAGTTATGTTACCATAAGGAAAAAATTCAAGATTAAGAAAGTTTGGTCCATATGAGTTTGAATTTGTCGTAAACCTTGGTTTTGACAAATTCACATGGATAGGAACACATACACCATTAAAATCTAAGTGTCATAAGATTTTTCCTTCATGAAAATGACTGTGAGAAAATGCTTTCACTAAGAGAGATTTGAAGAAGATAGCAATTGTAAAATTGCATTCTCAAATTTAATTATGGTTACGGTATCCCTCTCCATGCTTCGAATTGTGAGATTTGGCAATTAGTCTTAATTGTTTAGACACATATGAGCTATCTTAGACAAAGGTGTATAAGATTAAGAAGCCTTGATAAAAGATTATCAAAGCATTAAGTATTAGAAACATGAACTTAAGAAATTCAATAGTTATTGTTTTTCTGAAAGTTAAGTTGTTTTCTGAATACATGTCGGAGCTAGTGGGAGCATAATTGTTATGTTTATAATAATCATCATGATAGTGGTGTTGGATTAATGTCTAAGTCCATAACTATAATTGGTAAGACTTGACCCGACCCGGCATGGTCCATTTGGGTTGCATGGCATCATGCACTTGGATAGACTATAATGAGAGAAATAAGACACTTACGGTTATTAATATATTATAAGTTCTAGTATATTAATAATAAGAATAATGAGATTATTTAATTAGTATTGATCAATAATTAATCTAGAATTAATTAAGTGATCAAAAGAAGACTAATTAAATATATGGGTTGATTGTGTAAATCATTCATTCTTATATATGTGGGCTTGTGATCCAAGATTCCTTATGTTGGACTAAGTCCATGGGGTGACCCATGGATACTCCATGGAGGTTAAAATCCATGGAGCATAAGGAATGGGTAAAGTCATGAGTTACATGGTGTAACCCTAATAGCCACCATATAAAAGAAACCCATGGCTCAAGAAATCATGACTAACACTATGTGTATGTATGAGGGCTACACGATTTCATGAAGTGTTCTAATTTCTCTCTAAGTTATTCCAAGTGCTTATGGTGTTGTGTGAACCATTTGAGGTGTCACACTTGGGGCACTAAGCACTCAAGCTTCATGAAGACAAGCACTATCAAAGAGGTATGTATTCTATCTTGTTATATCCATTATTTTTGTATGCTAGATTAGGATAATACCTTGGATGTTCATATTTGCATGTATAATAGAGAAAACATAGATCCAAGGTATTTAGGGTTGCATGTACACTTAGGAGTGTTAGAATGCTCATAACCCAACAGTGGTATCAGAGCCTAGGCTTGTTTTCTTGTTATACCTGCAATAGAAGCTGAAAAATCGAGTTTTGATGCTGTCAGCCCAGCTGACTCGCCGAGTCCATGAAGGGACTCGACGAGTCCAAGGCAAAATGCATCCAACTCGCCGAGTTGTGTTCATGCACTCGACGAGTGGGACCCCAGACAGCATATCTTCGAGGTTTTTGGCTAGAAATGGACTAGGAACATTACCCTAAGTTGTTTTGAACTTATAAACTTGTTTTTAAATGTGGTAATGTTCATGCTAATCCATTTTCAAAGATAATTGTCAATAGATTCATGTTTTGTATTAGTTTAAAGGTTAGACTATGTCACACCCCCAAACCAGAATGGCGGAAACATTCGGGGGTGGATGACTTCACGTAGTATCACAACGATTGAATATTGCAAAGAAAGTAACACAACCATCATATATATAACAATGAAAACGTGTATTGTTGCGTTATACATGTTATCAAAAGAATATTACAATATGATGAATAAATGTTTAATGATAAAATCATCCTTTGTGTTCCTTCTTCCAAAAGCTGGTAGTTTACCTGTATCACTGATTCGCTGAGAAATACAAGTGGTTTTGAAAAGTGTCAACATTTAAGTTGGTGAGTTCATGAGTGTTCCGAGTTGTAAAGTATATTCCTTTTGGTAGTAATTTGGTAAACGAGATCTTTAGAAAATCCAATATTTTCTTGTAAAATGTAAAAGGTTCCAAAGTTGGAATGTGTTAGTAACTTTTATAAACAATTGATAACAATAATTTAGTATGAAAATATAATGTAGAAATACTGCGATGCACATATGAACTTTGTAAATCAATCTTGTTTTATACTTTTTATGTGAGTTTTATAACCATACTATTGACACTGACGGCCTGTAACAACATTCTTCAAGTGTTGCAGTGTTATGACATTTGTCACCCTAGACCTGCCGGTCTAACTATAGCTAGTAGTTTAGGTGCGGGATTGTCAATCCCGTATAGATCTATACACAAGTATCACGCTATCCCTCCAAGAGATTATGGTATATAATACAGGACTTGAAATGCATACAAAAATGTACGTTGAAGTTTAAATGTCTCACATTTACCTAGTATAAATAGATTTACAATGAAATGACTTTACTCCTTTTTGAAAGTGTTTCGTTTTTCAAATTGTATAAAAATGTAGGATTGACTTGCTAACTATACCCATTATAGTTCTTCAGATAGTATGTTCCATTTCGTAGACATAACTTAGTGATATAATTGCCCTTGTATACATAAGATGTTTGTATCGATATTCGAAGTTAGAAATTGCATTTTATGTTTAGAAAACGATACTTTTAACGTGTAATGTACTTGTATTCCCCCCCCTAAAACATGTAAAAGAATTGAAAAGTAGGGGTATGAACTCACTCGTTAATTTCGAAGAGAGGGGCTAGAGTTGAGCAGAGTTTCGATCTCGGATAGTTGCGTCGTCGGGCTCTTCGGGAACTTCTGCAACGTAAATCTTTCGTCGGGGCTCGAGTGCGGAAACCGAGGTGAGAAAAGGGTCTCTGGAGCTGGGAAAATGTCTGAGAAATGGTGAAGGTGTGCCAAAACCCGAGTCTTATGCCCTCTATTTATAGGGCTGAAAACCCCCGTACGCGGCGCGTACTGCCGGAGTACGCGGGGCGTACTTCGGTTACGCGGGGCATAATAAGGCGTCATGGCTTACGACTCCTGGCTAGCTAGGCGTAGTTTGGGCGGGCCGATGGGACTCGACCCTGGGTCTAGTACGCGGGGCGTACTCCCAGATTACGCGGGGCGTAATCCCTGTTTCCAACTTCTAAATTCCGTAACTTTCGCGTACGAGCTCCGCTTTTCGCGGTCTTTATATCCACGCGTAGGTGAGATTATGCTCTACAACTTTCGTTTAGACTCCGTCGGCTAGTTTTGACTTTATATTTAATGATATAATTTTAATAGGCCGGGACTCCTAAAGTTCGTTAAAATTTCATAGGTTCTTTATTCGACGTCGGTTTTCGTTTGTCTTTTTATTGTTTTATTACCACCGAGGAGATCTTCAACTTCCGTTTAGGTGGCGATAGCTAAATAATACTCGATCTTCAATCCGAGTTTTTAGCCCTTTACTACTGTTACGAAATTTTGAAAATTCGTAACTTCTTCATACGAGGTCCAAATTGGGCGATCTTTTTATGCACGCTCATCTTTCAACGAGATCTACGATTTTTGTTTAGATATTTTAAGGCTAAAATGTATTTTATTGAGATTTCACTTTTTACATCAAATTATGTTTTAACGTCGTGTCGTAATTATACGAGTGGTTATAATTTCTTCAATATAACTCGGTTTTGAGTGTTCTTTATGTTTTTGGAAACCTGGGCATGATATTTAATATTCGATGCATCCCAACTTAGATATCTGAACACTTTATTTTCGAGGTTAATTTCGTTGTTTTTAGCTTTCGAGTGTTTACAATGTTTTTGGGAAAAATAGGGTTGTCACATCATCCCCCTGTTAAGGGAATTTCGTCCCGAAATTTAATCTAAGATCAATATTACAATTTAGGAAAAAGATGCGGGTACTTTTGTTTCATTTGATCCTCTCGTTCCCAGGTGTATTCAGGTCCTCGCTTGGCGTTCCAGCGGACCTTTACGATAGGTATGCGGCTTTGTTTAGTCCTTTTGACTTCCCGATCCATGATCTCTACCGGTTCCTCTACAAATTGGAGGTTTTCGTTTATTGCGATTTCGTCTAGAGGGACGACAAGGGTCTCGTCGGATAAGCATTTCTTCAGGTTCGATACATGAAAGGTAGGGTGTACATTGTGGAGTTCCTGAGGTAGTCTAAGTTTGTAAGCCACTGGACCGATCCTCGCAAGGATCTCGAATGGTCCGATGTATCTGGGGTTCAGTTTCCCACGTTTTCCGAAGCGTATCAATCCTTTCCAAGGCGAGACTTTTAGTAGGACACGGTCTCCAATTTGGAATTCCAAGGGTTTTCGTCTCTTATCTGCATAACTCTTTTGTCTATCCCTTGATGCCTTTAGACGTTCTCGGATTTGAATAATCTTCTCCGTAGTTTCCCGTATGATTTCTGGTCCAGTAAGTGTGTTGTCAGTTGCTTGTCCTTTTGCTAGTTGGGTGTGTCCCACTTCGGCCCAGCATAAAGGTGACCTGCACTTGCGGCCATAGAGGGCTTCTAACGGGGCAGCTTTGATACTGGTGTGGTAGCTATTGTTGTACGAGAACTTGACCAAGGGTAGATGTGTGTCCCATGCTTTGCCGAAATCGATTACGCAGGCTCTCAGCATGTCTTCTAGGGTTTGTATGGTTCTCTCGCTCTGACCGTCGATTTGAGGGTGATAGGCGGTACTCATGTCTAGTCTTGTCCCCAAGGCTCTTTGGAGCGACTGCCAGAATCTCGAGGTGAATCTACTATCTCGGTCCGAGATAATGGATACGGGCACACCGTGCAGTCGTATAATTTCCCTGAGGTACGTCCTTGTTAACTTCTCCAATTTATCCGTCTCCTTGATCGGTAGGAAATGCGCTAATTTAGTTAACCTGTCGACAATTACCCAAATGGTGTCGAGTCCGTTTGTCGTTTTGGGTAACTTGGTTATGAAATCCATAGTTATCCGCTCCCACTTCCATTCGGGTATTTCTGGTTGTTGTAATAAACCTGAAGGCTTTTGGTATTCTATTTTGACCTTAGCGCACGTCAGACATTTACTCACGTAGGTAGCAATTTCGGCTTTCATGTTCGGCCACCAGTACAACTTCTTGAGGTCGAGATACATCTTGTCGGAGCCGGGGTGTATGGAGTATCGTGTTTTATGGGCTTCGTCCATGTCGATTTCTCTGAATCCACCAAACTTTGGTGTCCATATTCGATCCATGAAATAATGAACTCCGTCGTTCTTGGTTTCAAGATTCTTATCCATCCCCCTTAGGGTTTCTCCTGCCACATTTTCAGCTTTCAAGGCTTCCATTTGGGCTTCCTTGATTTGCGTGGACAGGTGGGAATGGATCGTCATAGTTAGGGACTTCACTCGGCGACCTGAGTATTCCTTCCTACTGAGTGCATCCGCCACTACATTAGCCTTTCCGGGGTGATATCGAATTTCGCATTCGTAATCACTTAGTAGCTCTACCCACCGTCTTTGTCTCATGTTGAGTTCTTTCTGGTTGAGAATATGTTGAAGGCTTTTATGGTCAGTGAAGATCGTGCATTTTGTGACGTAGAGGTAGTGTCTCCATATCTTTAGAGCGAAAACGACTGCTCCTAGCTCAAGATCGTGCGTTGTGTAGTTCACTTCATGCGTCTTTAGTTGTCTTGAGGCATAGGCGATGACCTTCCCTCGTTGCATCAGGACACACCCGAGTCCTTGGTTTGATGCATCACAATAGACCACGAAGTCCTCCGTCCCTTCTGGCAGGGTTAGGATGGGCGCACTACACAATGCTCGTTTTAGCGTTTGAAATGCGGCATCTTGTTTTTCTCCCCAGTCGAAGGTCACATTTTTCTGAGTTAGTGTGGTGAGTGGCTTGGCAATCTTGGAAAAATTCTGTATGAACCTTCGGTAATACCCGGCGAGTCCTAAAAATTGTCGGATCTCTGTAGGGGTTCTTGGGATCGTCCAATTCTCTATTGCCTTGATCTTCGAGGGATCCACGTGTATTCCTTCCTTGCTTACTACGTGTCCTAGAAAATCCACCTCTCGAATCCAAAATTCGCACTTGGAAAATTTTGCGTAAAGTTTCTCTGCCCTTAATGTTTCCAGAACTTGGCGGAGATGTTGGCTATGGTCTTCCTGGTTTCTAGAATAGATGAGTATATCATCTATGAACACGATCACGAATTTGTCCAGGAAGGGGCGACATACTCGGTTCATCAAATCCATGAACACTGCTGGAGCGTTTGTCAATCCGAAGGGCGTCACTACAAACTCGTAGTGACCATATCGTGTTCGGAAAGCCGTTTTGGGGATGTCTCCTTCTAGTACTCGTAGCTGGTGATAATCGGATCTTAGGTCGATTTTCGAGAAGTAGCTCGCTCGTTGTAGTTGGTCAAAAAGATCATCTATACGTGGAAGGGGATATCGGTTCTTGATCGTCAGTTTGTTCAGTTCTCGATAGTCGATGCACATGCGAAAAGATCCGTCCTTCTTTTTCACGAACAGGACTGGTGCACCCCATGGTGAGAAACTTGGCCTAATGAATCCCTTGCTCAACAGCTCGTTCAATTGACTGGACAGTTCCTGCATCTCGGCTGGAGCTAAACGGTACGGTGACTTTGCTACTGGGGTGGCTCCGGGAATCAAGTCGATTCTGAATTCGACTTGACGTTCTGGTGGGATTCCTGGGAGATCTTCTGGGAAAATGTCTGGGAAGTTGCAGACTTCTGGAATATCTTTAATGTTCTTTGGTTCTTTCTTCTGGTCTACTACGTGGGCTAGAAAGGCATGGTATTTCTTGCGAAGATATTTTCGTGCTGTAATACAGGAGATGATTTGTAATTTTTCACTAGGTTTGTCTCCATATATGATGAGATTTTCACCGTTGGGAAGATTGAGACGAACGGCCTTTTCATGGCAAAGAATGTCGGCATGGTGAAGACTCAGCCAGTCCATACCGATGATTATATCAAAACTTCTTATCGAAATGGGCATAAGGTCGATTGGAAATAAATGTTCGTTTAAATTTAATGTGCACTCGACGTACATATCACTTGTGCTTTCTGTTTTTCCATTAGCCATTTCTACCGTGAATGTTTTATTAAGTGGTTGGGGTCTCTGGTTAAGTAGATGTTTGAATTTATGGCTCACAAAACTTCTCTCCGCACCGCAATCAAATAGTATGCATGCATAAATGTTGTTGAGGAGAAACGTACCCGTAACTACTGTTGGATCAGTTATTGCTTCATTTTGACCTATCGCCAGCACTCTCCCAATACCACCAACATTCCTTGTCTTGGGGCAGTCCCTCTTGAAATGCCCGGTTTCTCCACATCCATAACAGGCTTGACTTACCCCAGTGCTAGGAACTTGAGTGAATGGCCGCGCTGGTGCCTTACAGAAACGGGCTGTGTGCCCTTTCCTGTCACAGTTCTTACAGTACATTTCGCGGCAATTTCCGTGGTGATGGTAGTTGCATTTGCTGCACTTTGGCAAGTTCCTTGCATATTGTCTTGTTGGCGTCGAAGTTGTAGGAGTTGTGCTGGGAGTGGTAGCAGCATGAACCGCCACCATTTGTCTCTTTGAAGGTTCTTGCGAGGTTAGTCCCTTCCTCTTGTTCCAATACTTCTTCTTGCTGTTGTTATTGTTGTCATTGTTCCCTTTGGTTGGTTCAGTTGCGATAGTCGTGACTCCTTGGCAGACGCCATGATCCACAAGAGATTGCGCCAGTTCTTTGGCACTGTCGAAGGTCATGGGCTTTGAAGCTAGCACACTTCCTCGCAGTTGGGGTGATAATCCCTAGATGTATCTCTCCACTTTTTGGCTTTCTAGAATTAACATCCCAGGACAAAGCGTTATCAAATCGCTGAACCTATTGGTGTAGCCTGCGATGTCCGATCCTTTCATCGAAAGGTTCCACAATTCTTGTTCCAGCTTCTGAATTTCGCCCCTTGGGCAGTATTCCCGTAGGAGCATTCGCTTCAAATTCTCCCAACCCATGGAGTTCGCAACCACCAGAGTTAGTGTCTTGACGTGGCCGTTCCACCATGTTAAGGCGCGTTCAGAGAATGTACAGGCAGCAAATTTTACTTTGCTTTCTTCCGGGCATGCGCAAATTTCAAATACGGCTTCCGTCTTCTCTATCCATTGGGACAGAGCCAACACTCCTCCAGTTCCATAAAAGGGAATATGTTTTCCATTAGTGAAGTCTTTGTAAGTGCAGACTCCAGTACGGCCTTGGCTTGGGCCGTTGGTAAAGCTATTTATTCCACCTCCCGACCCATTGTTGCTCATTTGAGCCATCGCCGCGGTTACAGCGGCCGTTACAGCAGTTTGGAACATAGATGCATCCATAGTTGGAGGAGGTGGTGGAGGTGGTGCTAGAGTTGAGTTTCTGCGTGTTGTTCTACGAGGAGGCATGTTCTGGTAGAGAAAATAAGAATGAATACTATAAGTTTCTAATGTCTTGACAATCGTGTAATTGAGGGTTAGTCGTATCTTGTAATTTGTTTTGACTTTAGTTTTTGGTTTCAAATTAGATATAACAATTTAATTAATTTCGAGAGGTATATAAAGAGGCACTGCATATATATATACATCACACCTAAGGTGTGTTTCTTTAGGCTTCTAGGAAAATTTGACCTATTTAAGAGGTCTCCGTTTTACAGATACAAAAGGAAATAAGAGAAAAACTTTTATCCGCGGTCCTAGTCTATATCAAAATTTGTTGGAGCTTGAACAAACTCTACTTGTGGCGTTTGGAGCTGGATTCGGCATCTGACCGTTTGACTCCCATCAGTCGCCTCTCGAATTCCGCTTGTTGTTCTTTCATCTCTCTTATATCATCTAGAGCTGTTATCATTTGGTTCTGTAGTGTCCCCGTGTAGATTTGGAGATTCTCATGTAGTCCGTCCAAACGGCTGATGTCGGAGGCGTTACCTTGGGTAGCAGCATTGATCTCTCGAATTCGGGTTGCTTGTTGGTCTGCCTGGTAGTTCTGGTTAGCTATAGCGTTCACGACAACGGGAAGTGCTCAATCAGCTGAGCCTCCTCCACTGACGTTGTAAAAATCCCGACACATGCCAAATGGAGGACGCACGCCTTGCTGACGGCTCCAGTAGTAGAGGTGGCTTCCCCATATGGGAATGGGTCCCGGTTGATGTGGCCTGATCACTGGAGGATGTGGGATGGGAGGGTCAATTATTTCTGGTTCGGAATCTGTTGCGCTAGAAATTTCCACGATCTCCTCGTCGACTTCGTATTCCTCTCCGACTTCGATTTCGAATTCTTCTTCGACATCTTCTTCGATTTCTTCTTCGATTTCCTCTGGGTCTTCCTCCGGGTCTTCTTCTATCCAGCCGCCGTTACCTTGATTTAGGTAGTAGGGGTCTCCCGGTAAAGGAAATCCGGCTATTTGTCTGTACTGGGATACAGGTATGAGATTTTTATAAGAAAAGAATTTCTAATTAACGAATTCCTAAGCCTATTTATATCTTTACTGAGTGCAATGTTTTATTGTTTAATAATAGACTTATATTATTTCAATTTAGCGAATTTAGATTTTATAAGTTTTTGGCTTGTTGACTACTACAACCATTCCTCGACGTATATTGGCCAAATCCAGGATAAATATAGTTGATCAGGCTATATTTATTCTTGATTTGATTACATACCCCAAGGCTCAATCGTGGTATTGCAACTTGCCATACTACTTTTTAGAAAAACTTGTCATGACGCGAGACTGATACGTGCGGTAAAAATGTATATATTTAAAAGAAAATATATTTCTATGAAAATGTTGTTATCAGAGGGCTTTTGATTCCCGTTGTATTTATAGTTTGTATATCTTATGTGGTTTGATATACTTAGTTCACTATAAACAATGCTCTGATACCAATCTGTCACACCCCCAAACCAGAATGGTGGAAACATTCGGGGGTGGATGACTTCACGTAGTATCACAACGATTGAATATTGCAAAGAAAGTAACACAACCATCATATATATAACAATGAAAACGTGTATTGTTGCGTTATACATGTTATCAAAAGAATATTACAATATGATGAATAAATGTTTAATGATAAAATCATCCTTTGTGTTCCTTCTTCCAAAAGCTGGTAGTTTACCTGTATCACTGATTCCCTGAGAAATACAAGTGGTTTTGAAAAGTGTCAACATTTAAGTTGGTGAGTTCATGAGTGTTCCGAGTTGTAAAGTATATTCCTTTTGGTAGTAATTTGGTAAACGAGATCTTTAGAAAATCCAATATTTTCTTGTAAAATGTAAAAGGTTCCAAAGTTGGAATGTGTTAGTAACTTTTATAAACAATTGATAACAATAATTTAGTATGAAAATATAATGTAGAAATAATGCGATGCACATATGAACTTTGTAAATCAATCTTGTTTTATACTTTTTATGTGAGTTTTATAACCATACTATTGACACTGACGGCCTGTAACAACATTCTTCAAGTGTTGCAGTGTTATGACATTTGTCACCCCAGACCTGCCGGTCTAACTATAGCTAGTAGTTTAGGTGCGGGATTGTCAATCCCGTATAGATCTATACACAAGTATCACGCTCTCCCTCCAAGAGATTATGGTATATAATACAGGACTTGAAATGCATACAAAAATGTACGTTGAAGTTTAAATATCTCACATTTACCTAGTATAAATAGATTTACAATGAAATGACTTTACTCCTTTTTGAAAGTGTTTCGTTTTTCAAATTGTATAAAAATGTAGGATTGACTTGCTAACTATACCCATTATAGTTCTTCAGATAGTATGTTCCATTTCGTAGACATAACTTAGTGATATAATTGCCCTTGTATACATAAGATGTTTGTATCGATATTCGAAGTTAGAAATTGCATTTTATGTTTAGAAAACGATACTTTTAACGTGTAATGTACTTGTATTCCCCCCCCCCCCTAAAACATGTAAAAGAATTGAAAAGTAGGGGTATGAACTCACTCGTTAAGTTCGAAGAGAGGGGCTAGAGTTGAGCAGAGTTTCGATCTCGGATAGTTGCGTCGTCGGGCTCTTCGGGAACTTCTGCAACGTAAATCTTTCGTCGGGGCTCGAGTGCAGAAACCAAGGTGAGAAAAGGGTCTCTGGAGCTGGGAAAATGTCTGAGAAATGGTGAAGGTGTGCCAAAACCCGAGTCTTATGCCCTCTATTTATAGGGCTGAAAACCCCCGTACGCGGCGCGTACTGCCGGAGTACGCGGGGCATAATAAGGCGTCATGGCTTACGACTCCTGGCTAGCTAGGCGTAGTTTGGGCGGGCCGATGGGACTCGACCCTGGGTCTAGTACGCGGGGCGTACTCCCAGATTACGCGGGGCGTAATCCCTGTTTCCAACTTCTAAATTCCGTAACTTTCGCGTACGAGCTCCGTTTTTCGCGGTCTTTATATCCACGCGTAGGTGATATTATGCTCTACAACTTTCATTTAGACTCCGTCGGCTAGTTTTGACTTTATTTTTAATGATATAATTTTAATAGGCCGGGACTCCTAAAGTTCGTTAAAATTTCATAGGTTCATTATTCGACATCGGTTTTCGTTTGTCTTTTTATTGTTTTATTACCACCGAGGAGATCTTCAACTTCCGTTTAGGTGGCGATAGCTAAATAATACTCGATCTTCAATCCGAGTTTTTAGCCCTTTACTACTGTTACGAAATTTTGAAAATTCGTAACTTCTTCATACGAGGTCCAAATTGGGCGATCTTTTTATGCACGCTCATCTTTCAATGAGATCTATGATTTTTGTTTAGATATTTTAAGGCTAAAATGTATTTTATTGAGATTTCACTTTTTACATCAAATTATGTTTTAACGTCGTGTCGTAATTATACGAGTGGTTATAATTTCTTCAATATAACTCGGTTTTGAGTGTTCTTTATGTTTTTGGAAACCTGGGCATGATATCTAATATTCGATGCATCCCAACTTAGATATCTGAACACTTTATTTTCGAGGTTAATTTCGTTGTTTTTAGCTTTCGAGTGTTTACAATGTTTTTGGGAAAAATAGGGTTGTCACAGACTAATTACATGAAAAAGTTTGATTTGAATTATCTTGTTCTTATGAGTTGCTTAGATTAATAGAAAAGTTGAGTGAAAAACGTGTTTTCAATCCAAATTAATCTAAGAGTTGAGTATAAAATGTGTTTGTGTAACTTATCCTTAAGTTACATGAAGAGTCACATTAAAGACTCATAAAACTCATAAAGTTGGCAAAGGTTACAAAAAAGATGAAGAGTCTTGTCCTTAAGTTATGGAGGTTCAAGAGTCACTTCATTAATAAATAAATAAATAAAATATGTAACCTTAATTAATTCCATAAGTTATAAAATAAAGAAAAGATTAATTCTTTATTAGTTTAAAGTCTTCCATAATTTGTCCACAAGTTATGGAACTTGAAGAGTTTTTGGATTAAAACTACTTTAAATACATAAGTTATGGAATTAATTAGTTTTGAATAGTTTCAAAACTTGCCCTCAAGTTTTGGAATTTGTAAAGTTTTCTCTTATGAATACTTTAATTCCAAGTTAGCCCTTAGAATTTTAAAAGTTAAAATTCAACCCTTATACTTTATAATATTATAAGTTAATAATATTTATATGTATAAGAGTAAAGTCAGTCTTACCGCTAGTACGCCTCATTCACGAAGCCGGTCTATAAGGTGGGTATAAGGTTGTTGCCTATAAAATGGCAACTTAATGGGTGTTCACTCTCACCCACCGCTCGCTTGACTGGTGGAGGGTCGTTAGCCGAACGGGTTTGACATGACTATAATTCTCCCTTCATTAAAAGTATTAATGATAAATACTAAGTAACTAAACTTTTAATAATACCCAATCTTAGTTACTTAAAAAAATGTGAATAAGGTGCTAATCCATGAAATTACACTTTGCACTTTGTTTAAGTCGGTTAGTGGAGCGTGTGTGGTTAACCGGCACACTAACTCATATTTAACAAGGTAGGCGAAGGGTAACTTAATGTTTATCATAGTATCGATGGAGCGTGTGTGGTTAACCGGCACATCGATTGAGGGGTAAACACTTAAGGGTACCAAGTAATTTGCATGGTTACTTCACACCTTGTTTTGTGATCCTCGGCATCCCAGTCACAAAACCTGAAGGGCACACTCGAGATTGAAACATGCCATTGAACAGTTCAATGAATCTCAAAAGATCTAGGAGTTTCAAAACCAATTAAAACCTAATAATATATTTCGTTTATCTTGGTGGAAATTGGTGAATCGTCATTCACCTACCTTCAAATTGTTTTATAGCTTGGATTACGGCATACCTCTTCTAAGTTATAAAATAGTTTGTTGGGTCCTAGCCTTAATATGTTCATATTGGGTGTCATATTAAGGACTCAAAGATCAACTATCTTGAATATCTCCCATAACATGTCTGGATTAGACATTTATGATCTTCCCAAATCTCGTGAAACAAGTTTTCCTAAATGAAGATGATGTCCCATGGATATCATACTTCTCTCTCCTCTTCCAATTATTCTCCCTAACCCACAAGTTCTTGAAAAATTTAAGGTCACTCGAACCCTATTGGCAAGACAAGGTCTAGGTGTGATCACATCTTGGAGATGTAGTCACATATTGACAAGCCGGGAGAGTTGGGTGTCAATGTCTTGAGAAAGTTGGTGGTTCAATCACTTTCTAAGTTACATAGTGAGTTCCTTTGGGACACCTATGAAATAGACTATGACAAGACCCTTAATGATCTCATCTATTGTTAAGATCAACTTCCTGAAACTTTATGGACATTGACAATGGTGACACTGGAAATACAGGAAAAAGCATTCTCTTCCCAATGGAAAGGGATCGGCCATAGTCAACTCGGTTGAACAAATGGTAAAGAGAAAAGCTAAGTCTGTGATAGTCCCGTTATCAAAGAGTCCATATGCTTATATTGCCAACGTAAGGGTCATTAGTTGCGAAGCTGCCTAATTTACCTAAGGATGTTAAAGTCAATAAGATTGACTCTACTTCAGGTAAAAGTCCACAAATCTAACTCTGTTAAGTTTCTATTCTGAGATTCCTGATACATGCTGTGACTGGGTCACATGGTAATGTTTTAAGAATCAAAGTAAAGTAAAGGAACTTAAAAGAAAGAATATGTTGAATCTGATCGCATAGATGGATTTCTATTGCGTAGTTTGAAGATCGGATTCTTGAGCTACTTCTTAGGAGTTATGAGATATTGCTAAGGAATAGACAACAACAAGTTTTCGTATGGATTGTAAGGATAAGTTTTTCCGCATAGTTTTAAAATAAAAAAAATTTGATTTTATTTATTTTAAAAAAATATCCTTACAATGGCATTTGAGGAAAAAAACTGTTGCTTATATGATTCCATTAATAGCAAGAGTGGAAGTATGAAATTGATTCTTTCATTTGTGGTAATGTCTAAATTTACCAAATAAGGAAAGATTCTCATCATCCAAAGTCTCAATTGGACCGGGACTTGGAATCATGCAAGTTCTATAGCATGATGAATGAGAACTTTCAAGTATTGGAAAATTAAGACTAATTACTTATTCACATGAATGTGTGAGTCAAGTAATGGACTAAGGGGTCGAGTACATAGTCATGTGCACTGATTAAGTCCACCACAAAAGATGTAAGGCTATTCGTCATAGTTTACTAGAGCTCAGTAAATATGATTATACTTACATGCTTAAGTGTAACTCTGAGACATTGGAAAAGGTTCCAATGTATGACAGAGCGAATAAGAAGAATCAAATTAGGCAGAAGGATAAAAGTTTCTCAAATCTGAAAAGATGGGAGAGTACTTTAGTATCAGCTTTGTGATCATCTCAATGATTAAGAAACCATATCAAAATTAGTTCTCTAAGGAAGTCTTAGTGCATTCTTATCACTAAGAAGAAGGGATCTTGAATTGTTGAAATGGTTAAATCAAGAAGATGAGTCATACTTCGTTCCAATACAAGTCTTAGAGTCATACTCCAAGATTGTAACTTGAGTGACATGTCTTAAGGAAGGTTTAAAACACTTGTCAAATGTAAGAGTAAAAGTTTTCTACTCTTGTACATTTGGAATTGGTAAGTTGTGATGTTTTGGATAAAAACAAAGATCAACTTAGGCCAATTATGTGAAGTGTTTGTCTTGATTAGAATCCACACTATCTCTTGGATGTTTGACAAGGAAGTCTTATAGGTCAAGAGGACAGTGGGAGTCTTAAAGGTCTTGAAAGTCTCAAGAACTAATCAAGAATGAAACCTAAAAGTTCTTCACTAGCACACGACTTAAGGTTTATAACCTATCGTGTTGACATATTCTGTGCCCATTCTAGTTAAAGTTGGCTTTGCATATGAGTTCTTAGAGTTCTCAATGTGTTGCACAACAACTTGGAAGCAATGGCAGGCCCTTGAGCTGCCAGGTGGCAAGAAATTAAGATTGAGTTCAGTCCGTATGAGTTTGGAACACATATCCTTGTCTTGTGACTATGGTTATGACAATTCACATGGATAAGAACACATACACCATTAAATCTAAAGTGTCATAAGGTTTCTCTCCGATTCATGAAAATGATGGTGAGGAAACACTTTGACTAAGTAGATTTTTAGTTAGATAGCAATTGTGATATTTGCATTCTCAAAGTCGTTAGTGGAGCGTGTGTGGTTTACCGGCACACTAACTTGGACTTGTGAGAAATGGCAAAGGTCAAAACGATCAAGACTATGATTACAGCATCCCTTTTCATAGTTCTTAAAATTGTTTTGACACACCCATGAGCTATCTAAGGGAAGGTGTATGTTTTTGATAAAGTCTTATCAAAAACAATCTAGTATCAGAAATCTGAACTTTGGTAAGAAAGTCAATAAAGTATTGATTTCTAGAAGTCCAACTGTTTTTTTGAGTACATGTCAAAGCTAGTGGGAGCATAAGTGTTATGCTAATAAATCATCATGTTAGTGGGAGCATGATAATTACGATAAGTATTGCAAGCTAGCAATGTTAATTATAGAAAACAAAAGGTTTCAATTGGGAAAAAGTTGTTTTGCTATAATTAAGGGAGAGGAAATTATACTTCATCTCAAATCTATAAGCTTAGATCGTGAGGTTTTAATCATTTAGTCAAGGATATATATGAATTTCATGTTGGAATGGCTCAACATAAGGAAATTCTGTATATGGGTCCATTATTTGCGTTCTTAAATTCGATTATGATTACGGCATCCCTTTTCATAATCTGAATTATGAGAACTTGGCAAATAGAAATGGAAATGTTATAGCAAAAGACTGGTTTAGTCTTTATGTGAGACACCATGAATCGTGTCCCATATGCTTGCGTTCTTAAATTCGATTATGATTACGGCATCCCTTTTCATAATCTGAATTATGAGAACTTGGCAAATAGAAATGGAAATGTTATAGCAAAAGACTGGTTTAGTCTTTATGTGAGACATCATGAATCCTGTCCCATATGCTTTGGATATAGGATCGATTACATGTGCTATATTCATCCTTTCTAAAAATTTCCAAATGCCTGGGGCATTAAGAAGGGAAAAGGTTTAGAACTGGATATGACTAAAAGGATTAAACAATTGTCGAGGACAATCTAAGGTTTACCAAAGACTGGTTTCTCAAGGACAATTGGAAGTATAGTGATACTTCTGGAAGGACCATATTGACATAATCTGTAAGGAGGCAACTCTTGTTCAGAAGTGATAGTCGAAATGGAATCTGGAAATGTTTCAAAGTCAGAAATTTCAATCTATGTAAGATTAAGGAAACTTAATGCAAGAAGGATGTTTCCAAGGAATTGATCTCCTTTGGAATGCTCTGTAATGATTGTTGTTCTAACTTTGTGCATAATCATTACAAGAGGATCGATGCATATAAGTTTAGAATCTAACAGATTTCAGTAAATGACATGAATTTGGAATTCTTGCATTTGCAGTAAGGATTTGGGAGTGTGAAAAGAGAATCATTGAAGTTATGTTCATTTGATCTAGTTCACAAAATAAAGATCATAGACAAACATATTATGCATACTTGGTGTATGGCATGACTAGTGTTTAGAAAAACATAGTGTACATGCTTGGAGCATTGGACAACTATTGTTTTAAATTCAAGAGTAAAAGTTGATAGCTGAAACAATATACAATGAATAATGTGTAATCATATGGTGATAAATAAAAGGAGTTTTATTTATATTCATAAGTTCTGAGACCATATTGGATTCAATTATTATTGTGTTTCACTTTGCATGTTTTGACTTCCCGAATAAACTAGGTTATTCTTCCGGAATGACTAAGTTATTCAAACCATCCACAGTCGGTCATATGTTGGAAGTAGATATGAATTAAGACTGTCATGGGTTGGCTTGTAGAGGTCTAAGGTGTTGGACAAATGGCTACAACACTCATGAGTGCTCATAAGTTCTGAGTATTGGATTCAACCCGCGCTCATTGGAATCACTTCATGGATTTTATCACGAGTGATCATGAGACGATAATATCTTATATTCTTCAAACCTAGAGATATGAGTTGTTACTATGAGTTGATAGTACATTGATTACACGAAACGCATTTGGTAACTCGGTGCTATAAAACGTGTCTTTGTGTATGATTCAACAAGTAGTAGAACAAGCCATATGAGTCGAAGTTTATCCATTCCTTTTACCTACGGGATAAAAGCGATATCTGTGGGCCCCTCGATGATCTGATGATGACAAATGGAAGTGCTCGGCCGGGCTAGGACTGATTTGATTTGTTCAATTAGTCAGTCGTCATAAATCGGAAATCGGGAAACAACTAATGGACAGAGAGAATGATTATAATCCATGTCTCAGTTCATATGATATCTAGAATGGAGGAATATATGATCCCTTATCTAATGGACAAGTCATTGACCAGATCAAGGTCAGAGTTCGACAGAAGCTTTTGAGAGCTACGATTGCTAGTTGGTTCCTGAAGTCATACGCAATAATAGTTTTAGACTTATCCAAGTGGGAGACTGTTGGATTAATGTCTAAGTCCATAACTATAATTGGTAAGACTTGACCCGACCCGGCATGGTCCATTTGGGTTGCATGGCATCATGCACTTGGATAGACTATAATGAGAGAAATAAGACACTTACGGTTATTAATATATTATAAGTTCTAGTATATTAATAATAAGAATAATGAGATTATTTAATTAGTATTGATCAAGAATTAATCTAGAATTAATTAAGTGATCAAAAGAAGACTAATTAAATATATGGGTTGATTGTGTAAATCATTCATTCTTATATATGTGGGCTTGTGATCCAAGATTCCTTATGTTGGACTAAGTCCATGGGGTGACCCATGGATACTCCATGGAGGTTAAAATCCATGGAGCATAAGGAATGGGTAAAGTCATGAGTTACATGGTGTAACCCTAATAGCCACCATATAAAAGAAACCCATGGCTCAAGAAATCATGACTAACACTATGTGTATGTATGAGGGCTACACGATTTCATGAAGTGTTCTAATTTCTCTCTAAGTTATTCCAAGTGCTTATGGTGTTGTGTGAACCATTTGAGGTGTCACACTTGGGGCACTAAGCACTCAAGCTTCATGAAGACAAGCACTATCAAAGAGGTATGTATTCTATCTTGTTATATCCATTATTTTTGTATGCTAGATTAGGATAATACCTTGGATGTTCATATTTGCATGTATAATAGAGAAAACATAGATCCAAGGTATTTAGGGTTGCATGTACACTTAGGAGTGTTAGAATGTTCATAACCCAACAAGTGGGAGCATAAATGTTATGATTGTATGATTATTAAGGCAAGTACTGCAAGTTATCAATATTAATTATAGAAAACAAGAATCATACTTTGCAAAATTGTAAGGGTTGAAAAGTTGTTTTGCTATAATTAAGGGAGAGAATATTATGCTTCGTTTCAAAATCTAAAGCTTAGATTGAGAAATTTTAATAAATTTAGTCAAAGGATACATAGTGCGTTCTTAAATTTCGATTATGATTACGACATTCCTCTTCATATTTCGAATTATGAGAACGTAGCACATAAAATATTATGGAAGAAGATTGATAAAGTATCAAATCTTTATGTAAGACGTTATGCATCGGATTCCATATGCTTCGGGTATAGGATCAATTGCAAATTCTATAATATTTGACCATTCTAAAATTTTCCAAATGTCTAGCGCATTTAGAGGGAAGAGGGACTAGAATTGGTTTTGACTAAGACAATTAAACAACTATCAAAGGACAATCCAAAGTTCGCTGAGGATTGGTCTCTTGTGGGTAGTTGGAAGTATAGTATTGGATGGACTATATCGACATTATTGTGAATAGATAAGATTCTATTAAGAATAAGATGTCATATGGAAAGGTTTCCATATTGGGAATTGAATATTGAAAATCTATGTCTAGATTAGAAACTTTTCATACAAAAGGATGTTCAAAGGAATGTACTTTGAGTAAGAGACATCATATCTAAGGAATTGTATTGTAACAATCTCCGATAGAGGACTTTGTAATTTCATTGGCGATAGTCATTGTGACTTTAGTGCGGTGACATTACGAAAGGATCATTGCATAAAATGTTAGAATCTAACATATTCTATAAGTGGCAAGAATTTGATATTCTTACACTTGTGATAAGGATTTGGAGTTGTGAAATGAGTATGATTGGAAATGTGTTCATAAGATCTATTTCACAAAGTAAGAACCATAGGTAAACATTGTGTGCATGATGAGAGCATGGGACAAGTGTTGTAATTCAAGTAAGAAGTTGATTACCCAAAACGACAAATAATAAGTAATTGATATGGTGATAAATAAAAAGGGTTTTATTTATGCTCAAAGGTTTGAGGCCATATGGGATTAGTATTATTATTGTGTTTCACTTTGCATGTTTTGACTTCCTGAATAATTTAGTTGGTTTAAAACAGTCAAATTATTCAAACGGGCCACAGTCGTTCATATGTTGGAAGTAGGTATGAGTGAAGACTGTTATGAATTGGTGTGTGGATTGTCTAAAGAGCATTAGACATAAGCAAATGTTTGTTTGCTGCAACGTTCATGAGTGCTTATGAATATGATTTGAGCATTGGATTAAGCCCACACTCACTTGGATCACTTCATGGATTTTATCACAAGTGATTGGTGAGACGATAATATCTTATATTCTTGAAACCGAGATGTGTGAGTTGTATCTTGCGAGTCGGTTGCATATTGATGATATGTAAATGCACTAGTAACTTGGTGTTATAAAATATATTGTTGTGTGTGATTCGGTAAGTGAGTGCAAGCGAACATTGAGTCAAAGTTTATCTGTTCATTTTATCCAAAGTAGGATAAAAGCGATATCTTTGGGCCCCTCGATGATTTAGTGATGACAAGCGTAAATGCTCGGTTGGGCTAGGGCTAATTTGATTTGTTCAATTAGTCAGTCGTCATAAACCGGAAGTCGAGAAATTGTAAAGAGAGAATGATTAGAAATCATGTCCCATACGATATCTAGAATGGAGGAATATATGATCCCTTATCTAAAGGACACGCGTATCTGATAGGATCAGAGTTGACAGCGGCTTTGGAAAGCTACGATTGTAGATCAGGATCTGAAGTAATACGCGGAATAGTTATTAGACTTATCCAAGTGGGAGACTGTCGGATTAGTGTCTAAGTCCATAACTATTTTGGTATGTACTTGACCCGATGGTGCATTGTCGTTTTGGGTTGCCTTCACCAAAGCAACTTGATAGGATGAATTATGGAGAGAAAGGATTAAATATTCTTTATTAATATATTATGGGAATAATATATTAAAGGAGAAATCATATTGTTTAATTAATATTAGTCAATAATTAATTGATAATTAATTTTGTGGCTAAAAGGGATTAATTAAGCTAAAGGGACTGGAATTGTAATTATAAGATAATTGCAATTGGGCTATGGATTACCTTATTAAATAAGGTTGGATGAATTCTATGGGGAAACCCATTTGAAATCATCCAAGGCCTTTAAGAAAGGAATCCATGGGCTGCTTAGGGCTTAAGCAGTCAGATTAGGGTTTCCTTGTTTAAATCCCTAATAGCCTACATGTATAAATAGCACCCTTAAGCCCCAAAAACGTGGTGAACTTGTTCTCTAGGGTTTTGGATGGTTTTGGGCAGCCTCCTTCTCTTCTCCTCTTCATCTTCTTGCTCTTGGTGTTTGTGAACCATTAGAGGAGTGACACTTGTGACTCTAAGCTTTCTAAAGTCATTACAAGAGGGAATTGTGATTCTTATTGCTACATAACAATCAAGGTAATATCTTAAACCCATTATTATGTTAATATCGATTATCATATGCTAGAATTAGGGTTTATAGTCTTGGATGAATTGCATGTACAATAGAGAAACCTATATCCGAGCATTAGGGTTTGTATGAGCACATAGGATGTTCTTATGACTAAAATCCATCAGTTTATGGCCGTAAATTCCAAGTTTACAGCCATAAACTCCAGTAAATGGTCCTAAAGTGAGTTTAATCCATTCCAAGGCCCTAGATTAAAACCTAGCTAACTTTTCCAAGTGTTATCATGCCATTTAACACCATAAAACACCCCACCATGAGTTTACGGCTGTAAACTCATGGGGAATGGGACTTAGGGCCGAAAACTCTAGTATAAGTTTACTCTTGAAGAGTAAACTCCATATCCAAGCCATATGTGTCCTTAAATGCCACCCGGGTACCTCTAAACGCTTGTAATGAAGTGCTTGCGCGATTAGAAGTGTTTGTCCCTAACTAATAAATAATTCAAGTCCTAATTAGATACAAATATGTATCTTTTAATAATATATAGGAATCTTGTGCGTTTGCAAACCCAGAATTGACGTTTAGGATACAAACCGATGCGTTCCTCAACCGGTGAGTTCATACCCCTACCCTTTTTCAAATGTTTTCACTGTTTTGAGGGGGGAATACAAGCAAAAGTACAAGAAAATCTTGTACTCAAACTTATTATTTTCAGTTCAATTGTTTTGATTCTGTATGTTTTAATATCAAAAACTGTGTTTATCAAATAGTTCGAATTACGAAGTTAGCTTTCAGACAAATCATAGATTACTTGCTAAAATGTTACAATCTAAATTATTTTCATAATCTACGGATAATTCATACTAATCATCAATTAGAACTAATACAGATACGAATACGAAAGTAGAATTAGGAATAGAACGAATATGAAAGTACAACTAGGAATAGAACGAATACGAAAGTACAACTAGGAATAGAACGAATACGAAAGTACAACTAGGAATAAAAAGAATACGAAAGTACAACTAGGAATTGAACGAATACGAAAGTACAACTAGGAATAGAACGAATACGAAAGTATACCTAGGAATAGAACGAATACGAATACGAATAGGATTAGGATTAGGATTAGGAATACGAATACAAATGTAAATACGAATACGAATAGTATTAGGAGTAGGAATAGAGATACGAATACGACTGCGAATGCGAATACGAATACGAATACGAATAGGATTAGGATTAGGAGTAGGAATACGAATACGAATACGAATGCGAATACGAACACAAATACGACTACAAATATAAATATGAATAAAAATATAAAAATATAAAAATGAATATGATTAAGAATAGAAATACGAATAAGAAGGCACGCATCTAGGTACATTCAAGTGTAACACCATTAGGATATTAGAATACATAGCTAATATAACAAGTACGAAAGGTAATCAAACATTACATTGAAATTCAATAACTAAACTTACCTTTAGGAAAAATATAGGATTTTCCTGGGATAACAATTGTACATAACCAAAATTGTGAAATAAATCAGTTAATCAAACTTTACATATAAGAAAATATAGGATTTTCTTGGATATCAATCTTTTCGGAAAACCAAAGGAAACTCGTACATTTTCAGAAAAACAAACATCTTATGAACTCACCAGCTTTATGTTGATTTTCAAACTGCTTGTATTCTCAGGTCAACATTAGATAGGTACATCGCCACCTTTTGGAGAAGACCGAGCGTTAGAAGACTCTTCTTTGTTTTTGTTCGTATGATATATGTGTTTGACACTTGTTTAACTTTTCTTTCAAACAAATGTAAACAATTCTATGTAATGTAATGTTTTGTGTTTACTGTGTTACTATGTACATTGGATTTGATACACAACGAGGAGTCCGCCCCGAAAATGTTTCCGCCTTCCGTTTTCGCGGTGTGACAGATTGGTATCAGAGCCCTTGTTTATAGTGAGTTAGTATACCAAAGCTTACATGGTATAAAACTATAAACACTAAAGGGTCTAAGTGCTCTGAACTAAAAGTATACCTCAAAATATATGTATTTTGAAAAGTATACAAGTATACCCAACCGTCGAAATCCGTAACTATAAGTAGAACAAAACGTAAGTAAATGGGTGTTGTATACTACGGTTAAACCTGGGCAGTTATGTAGTCGTGTCTAGGATCAATATAGCATGTCCAACTATATTCATTCGAGACACGACCAACATGTGCTTGGGAGTGACTATGGTGTACGGCATGCCTAAAACTTACCCACTACCAAAACAATGAGCCATCGTTGCAGCGAGACAAGAAATACTATGGGAGTATTTCTCGAGCCAAATCCGTTATAGAAATCCTCATTCCAACGTTGCTTCCCAATCATTCCTTTTGCGATAGTTTATCTGTTTTGACAATTCATTCCTGCTTTATTGCTTAATAGAATTCTATGTCTGTCATAAAGAGATATCCCTTGTTTCATATCTCTTGATTCAATATAGGGGACTTACTATCCTCTCCTTCCTGATCTTTTTAAATCAAGATATCTCCAAAGAAAGGACCAAGCCCAATGAACAACAACTCTCTGCTGCCATACTCTCCTCCGTTCAACAAATTTCAGAGAGCCAGCTACTTCTCATAGATAGAGCTTTGAAGCATTCAATGGCATGGATTGATTGAATCTCAATCGTGTTGAATTCCTTTGTTCCGAAAAATCTATCCATCTCAACCTTCCCCTTGGTCAAACCCATATAATCTATGACAATAAACTTAGTTTCAGCCATTTCCACAGGTATACTCCTCTTCGACAGCCCTCTGCTTGCAATCCTTTTCAATTCTAGTACTGAAAGATAAATTGTTACCTATTCATTCGAACCTCTTCATAAACGTAGTCCTCAATTAGTAACTGAAACATCCACCATCAAGGTAGCCAACAATGAGAAAGAAGGCGTGTTATATTCTGAAATGCGTATCCCTAGGTACATAGAACTTTTCAAAATCCTCATTAGGACTGATTCCGTAGCCTACAAACTCTGACTACCCTCATGACTTAGCAGCGTCCATCCGGTATTCCACGTCTCTATCCTGAAGAAGTATCTACCCGATGAAACCCTAGTAATCCCTTTGATGAGGCTGAAATCAACGAAAGTCTGAACGTCATGGTAGAACCAATAGAAATCATCGATCGAGACACTAACGTACGAAACAAAGTCATATCCCAACAGTGAAGATTCGCCGGAAAGCCACATTAGAACTCGAATTCACTTGAGAGCGCAAAAATTCAACAAAGTCGAAGTATTCGTATTTCTTTTCGAATCCACACATTGTATCTAGAGTTTGAATTTCGGGACGAAATTCCCTCTAATGGGGGGATAATGTGACAACCTGAAGTTCGTACCATCGCCGAAAGCCGTTTCCGTCTATAAAATTCGTCCTTTTCAAATCATTTCCGCTTACATTTTTTAAAAGTAAGTCATTTATTCCGAGACTTCTATTATGACTTAATTAGTATCCAAACCCATTAGAAACTCAAGAAAACACCCCAATATGATAATTAGATAAATTTTAGAAATTGTCCTGCCGGGTTACAACGACTTAATCGGGTGCGACCAAAAGCCCCGTTTAATGTCGGTATCGGGTAGAATTCCACCGTGTCCCGAACTTAGGACCTATTTAAGCCTCAAAAGACTTCATTTGAAGCCTTTCCTCTCTCTCTCTCACTACTCTCTCTCTCTAACTTCTCTCCTCTAACTCAAGATTAAGGTCTAAAAACATCAAATTCAAGCCCCAAATCTTCAAGGTAACCACCCAAGCTCCTAGTATAGCAACTTAGACCTTCAAATTCGAGTTCAAAATATGGAATAGGACCAAAATAATGTGTTTACGGCCCGGGAACACCCTTGGGCCGTGAACACATATAAAATGGGTTTTTGAGCCTTTAAACCCTTCCAATCGACCTTTGGGGCTTAGATATGACTTAGGGGCTTACAAAAATGGACTTAGAACACCTTGAACATCAACTTAGAGGAGTAAACATGAGTTTACTGCCCAAGAACATGCTTGGGCTGTAAAATCCATATCATGGAGAGTAAATTCATGTTTAAGTGTTAAATTGCCATTTAAACACACAAATAGCCTTGGAACAAATTCTAGAATCAACCACAAACGAATTAGGAGCCTAAAACATCAGGAAAAAAACCCCCTAAGGAGTTCACGGCCATAAGGTGGAGTCTTGGGCCATAAACTCCTAAAACCATGTCAAATGGTCCCCGAATTTTACCCATAGACTTGTAAAATAGCTTGAAATCACATGTGATTAATTAAGGACCACCAAAACAACAAGGATTTAGTGTGAGGGGGAGTTTACAGCTATAAACTCCAAGTTTACTACCGTAAACTCCAATAAATGGTCCTTAAGTGAGTTTAATCCATTGCAAGTCCCGAGATTCAAACCTAGCTAATTTTTCCAAGTGTTATCATGCCATTTAACACCATAAAACACTCCACCATGAGTTTAGGGTCGTAAACTCATGGCGAATCGGAATTAGGGCCGAGAACTCTAGTATGAGTTTACTCTTGAAGAGTAAACTCCATATCTAAGTCATATGTGTCCTTAAATGCCACCCGGGTCCCTCCAAACGCTTGTAATGACATGTTTGCACGATCAGAAGTGTTTGTCCCTAACAAATAAATAATTCAAGTCCTAATTTAATACAAATATATATCTTTTCATAATACATAGGAATCTTGTGTGTTTGCAAACCGATACTTGACGTTTAGGATGCAAACCGACGTGTTCCTCAACCGGTGAGTTCATACCCCTACCCTTTTTCAAATGTTTTCACTATTTTCAGGGGGGGATACAAGAAAAAGTACAAGGAAATCTTGTACTAAAACTTATTATTTTCAGTTCAATTGTTTTTATTCTGTATGTTTTAATATCAAAAACTGTGTTTATCAAATAGTTCAAATTACAAAGTTAGCTTTCAGACTAATCATAGATTACTTGATAAAATGTTACAATCTAAATTATATTTCATAATCTACGAATAATTTATACTAATCATCAATTCGAACTAATACGGATACGAATACGAAAGTACAACTAGGAACAGAACGAATACGAAAGTACAACTAGGATTAGAACAAATACGAAAGTACAACTAGGAATAGAACGAATGCGAAAGTCCAACTAGGAATAGAACGAATACGAAACTACATATAGGAATAGAAAAAATACAAAAGTACAACTAGGAACAGAACGAATACGAAAGTACAACTAGGAATAGAACGAATATAAAAGTATAACTAGGAATAGAACAAATACGAATACGAAGAGGATTAGGATTAGGATTTGGAATACGAATACGAATGTGAATATGAATACGAATACAAATACAAATAGTATTAGGAGTAGGAATAAGGATACGAATACGACTGCAAATGCGAATACGAATAAAAATACGAATAGGATTAGGATTAGGAGTAGGAATATGAATACGAATGCGAATACGAATATGCATAGGACTACAAATATAAATACGAATACAACTATAAAAATATAAAAATGAATATGATTAAGAATAGAAATACGAATACAAAGGCACACATCTAGGGACATTCAAGTGTAACACATTAGGATATCATAATACATAGCTAATATAACAAGTACGAAAGGTAATCAGACATTACATCGAAATTCAATAACTAAACTTACCTTTAGGAAAAACATAGGATTTACCTGGGATAACAATTGTACATAACCAGAATTGTGAAATAAATCAGTTAATCAAACTTTACATATAAGAAAATATAGGATTTGCTTGGATATCAATCTTTTCGGAAAACCAAAGGAAACTTGTACATTTTCAGAAAAACAAACATCTTACGGACTCACCAGCTTAATGCTGATTTTCAAACTGCTTGTATTCTTAGGTCAACATTAGACAGGTACATCACCACCTTTTGGACAAGACAGGGCGTTAGAAGACTCGTCTTTGTTTTTGTTCATATAATATATGTATATGACACTTGTATAACTTTTCTTTCAAACAAATGTAAACAATTCTATGTAATATAATGTTTTTTGTTTACTGTGTTACTATGTACATTGGATTTGATACACAATGAGGAGTCCGCCTCGGAAATGTTTCCGCCTTTGGTTTTCGGGGTGTGATAGATTTGTGATAGAAGATTTTTCATAGTGGGGGGAAATATAGCTCACAAATACATCAACGAAGCATCTCCAGTATGGTGGCAGGAGCTTTTTCAGAGTGGGTGGAAAGATGCCTTCGTACCCCATCTTCTTGAGAACTTTCTGGACATCTTCAATTCCGATCTCAGTCGGAAAATTAGGTTGATCATCAATCAACAATGCTTCTCTGATGAACTACTCAGTAATCACAATCTTGCATCCTTTCACAACTGCATCAATAGTAACTGATCTATTGTTGTCTATTTTCATCTTTGCAGTCTGCCAGAATTCCCTGATAATTTTTTGATAGACCATGGGATTCACAGTGATAGCAGAAGCTAGGCAGCATTCTCTCAGCCTGTGGATCATTGACCTGAAATCTCCATGATCAGCAGGAGGATCAACCAGTACAATGGCCAAATTGTGCATGTCAGCGAACTTCAAATTTGCCATTTAATTTGCACTAAAACAAGCCAAGTAAGAAAACAAGAATATTTGAGCTTCAAATTTTGACCAAAAATTTGGAGTTTACGGTCAACAATGATCAAATGGGGTTTACGGTCCAATTTGGGTTTCCGGCCGTAAACCCATGGCAGTAAGTTCCTGGCCGTAAATGGAGTTTATGGCCATAAGCTCCTGGGTCGTAAGCTTCAACCGTAAACCCTGAAAGACTGAAAATTTTCGATTAAAGCCTAAAAAGCAGTCGATTTGATGAAGAAACTACATTTCCACTGTCGGTTTTAGCATACCTTTGATGTGGACTTAACGATTTCGCAAAAACACACAAAAAATTTTTCAAGAGGAGAGAGAATATGAAAGGGTTTACGACTGGAAAGATGGAAAATGAGGTGGGAAGGATTTTCGGTTGTAACCTCCACCTTTTATACCTTTTTCGAAATTTATCAGTCTCCCACATAGCATAATGCACGGTCCAAGTCCCAACTAATTTACAAAAATAAAACTTTTTGACGATAAAATTAAAATAAGATAACATAAACTAAAAAATAAAATAATATAATTTCTAAAATTTAAGAATCTAAATTAAATTTTGACAATTATAAAAATAAAATAAAATAAAAAATAAAAAATACAAATACAAAATAAAAATGAGAAAAAATAAATGCAGACTAAAATTTTATCTCAAAAAAATCATTTAATATAATTTTGTGACACTGGGATCAACGTTGTTAGACAACCTTAATCCACATATCGGTACACTTATCTTCATGTCTTTGTCTGGTCGGTCGCCGGTATTGTGGTCCACTTAAACACGGGAGATTGTGACAAAATTAGGACATACTATAAGTGACAAGACAATGTGATCCTAATATCCTAGATAATATTCCTTAAGGACCATTCAACTGACGATGACCAAAGATATTATTGTCCACCTAAATTGAATAGTGAGATCTACAGATAACGTAGTGATTGTTCAATTTTAAATGTACTAGAACATGTTTCCTGCTTCCTAATATATCCCAATAATCAGGAACTTCCAAAGTACTCCTTACTTTAGGTGAGCAGACAATTATTATGAGAGAAGATATATTTAGAATGCATATGTAACACCCCGTTCTTTAAAGTGTTTAATTATGATTCCCTGACATTTAAGAGGAAGGGAAAATTTTGGTCCTTTTACGAGAAATGAGTTTCATCCGAGAAGGTTTCGGGCTGGTGTATGTGTTAAAAGCATTGGGCTTCTCGTCACTCTCATATGAATGATAAGTTATTTGGGAGCGGGTTTAGATTAGAGGAGTTGTGGTGTTTTGAAGTTAATCATTGTTATATCTCTTTGTGGAATAAGTGGGAAATGGTCCCATGCATGCATGGCATGCATGCATGCAATTATTTTTGAAGTCTGGCTGGGTACACCTAGCGTAAGCTGGACGTACGCCCAGTGTAAAGGGGCGAGAAGTTTGCTGGTGGCCGGGTGAGTACGCCCAGCATACCAGGGAGGTACGCTTAGCGTACTCTCAGAAACTCCAAACCCTAATTTAGGGTCAGCCACTATATAAGGAACATGTTGGTTCACCCCTTAGCCTCCTTATGCTCATCCTTAACCTTAGAGAAACCCTAGATCTCGTATTCTCTCCATTATTGGGTGTGTTTGACCTTGGAAAGCTCTTTGTGGCAAAAGAAAGGCTTGAAGGAGAAAAGAGAAGTTGTCAAAGAAGAAGAAGAACAATTGGAGCTTGTAGATCTGAAGAGATACCATCCTTTGGAGCTTGTTTGAGGTATAAATCTTCTTGCTTGACCTTCATATTGTGTAGATCTATGTATTTTGAAGCTTTGTCACGATTCTTGTCCCAAAAGTCCTCACCTTGTTGCATGTATTGAATTAGTAAGGATTATTTGTCCTTTCAGACCTTTGGAGAGGTCTTGAGTGAGAAAAATGAGGTCCCAAGGGCTGTAGTTGTTCCATGTGTGAGATTTATAGGTCTTAATGGATTAAGACCTTGGATTAAGAGCTTATGGACGTCCCAAGTGATAAAGTTTGAGACTTTATCAATTCTAATCATATTTGGCCTAGGGATCTGAAGTTAGGGCTTAAGAGCTTAAGCCATTAAGAGGCTAGAAGGACTTAATGAGTATCGCAGTTACGCGCCGCGTAACCCTTGATTACGCCCCGCATAGCGTGCCAAGCCCCGATCCTCAGTTGCGTTTCAGTGGGTAAGCCCCACGTACCAAGGTGGGTACGCCCAGCGTACTCCCCCTTTGTGGACTTTAATTTTGGGCCTTTTGAGTTTGTGCCGTTTATGGGTTGTTGGTGTTTGGGCTAAGTCTGGAAATTATGAATAGAGTATTTTGGGCCCAATTATTGTTACGGACAATGGATCTAGGCCCATTTGGTGAGGTGGGCCCAATTTGGTAAATTGGGCCAATATTGGACTTTGTATGAGATTTGAACTTTGGTCTTGGCCCGATAAGTGAATGTATGATTGGCCTAATGTTTATTTAGTTATGATGGTTAGTTCGCGATTTGCAGTGAATTGGTGATTCGAGAGTCTGCTTCTTCAGTTCAGAGTATCGGCATTCGCGAGGTGAGTTATCCTCACTATATCGACAGGGTCTAAGGCACCAAGGTCGGCCCTTTATCGGATTGCGATTCGGATATTGTTGTTATGTTATTGCTTTCATATGTCTGCATCCTGGTAGCTAGGATGGTATATGCTAGTGATCGGTTACGTCGGTCTCCTGGTTAGGGTAATGATAGGTTGTGTGATCTGCTTGATCGGCTTGTTTACTATGAACTGTTATATGATTGTATGTTATGTGCACATGGTTGTTTGGACTGGAGTTGGGTTGAGACGGGTCCTGCTTTGTGTTGTAGGACAAGATACCTAGGGCGGACCGGTTGTTACGAAGGCCCAGCGAGCGGTCCGGATAGGCTGTAGGCCCCACGAGGGCAGACCATACGTGCCGAGCTTTGGAGAGTGTGCCAGGCCGACTGAAGGCCCGATGCGGGCGAACCAGTCGTACTGTAGACTCAGAGAGTGGACCAGGTGGGTTGATGGCCCGGTGTCGGCGGACCAACCACACTGCAGACTCGAAGGACATGAGTAGTCACGGAGGGTGGACTGAAGGCCGATACGGTGGGCCAATCACACAGTAGACCCGATATGCATGACTGTTCTATGTTATGTTATGTTATGTTATGTATGCTATTTATGTTATAGGCCGGAAGGCAATATGTTATGGGTCGGAAGGTAATATGTTTTGGACCGGAAGGTCGTAGCCTGCAAGGGAGTATATGTGGTTGGTATTTTGGGGGTATCTCACTAAGCTTTCAGGCTTAAAGTTATGGTTTAAATGTTTTTCAGGTTCTTCAGGAGACCATGGCAAGGCGAAGGCGTGATCGTACCGCTCCTCGTGTTTATGTTTATGACATGGTTCTGGAAATACTCTGATAATAAATGTTTTGAAAACCTTTTTGTGATAACATTATTAAAATGGGTTGTTTTTGAAAAGTTTAAATTCTGTTGAAAATATTGGTTGTTACAAGTTGGTATAAGAGCCTTGGTTTGAGTGAACTGGAGGACATTCGTGTGAATCCAGTCTCAAATCAAGGAGAGTTTTGAAAAAGAGAATTTCAAATGGTTTTCAAATTAAGTAAAAAGAGGATGCGGAGGTACGATCAGCCGGAGCCAGTAAGTAACCCTAAAATACCATACATGATATTTGTTTTCGAGCTTTGATAGAACAACATTCTAGTACTAGGCTAGGGATCTTCAGGATTTCATGATAATGTTGCCAGTTTTATGATGCCTGCTAGCCTAGGGTTTCCCTCTATATGAGATTTCCAGTGAGGATCGAGCGCTTGCTATGTATATTTGTCTCTAGGGTGTTGTGGTAGTACCTCATACATATATGGGTAGGTGTGGAAGGTAGTATGGGTCATACTACTGAAAGCACAGCACTCAAACGCATATCAGGGAAACCATGACCTCTAGGGTTGGGTTGAGAGTGGGTTCCCGGGATATTGGGAAGTGTCTGAGATTTTGTGGTTTATTTTCAGTATGGTGATTTCGAGGCATGCTGGGAGTGGATCCACGTCAGGATCGGGAGCATGAGAGGGAGTTCCGGGCGGGTCAGTACCGCCCGAAGTTATCGGACAAATGAGCACGCACGAGTTGGATGCTAGGATTCGTGAGATCCTGCACGATGAGGTTGTTGTGTTGTTCTGGGCCGAGCTGCCAGAACTGTTTGGGTCGATCAAGACCGCCATGGTGGAGTATTTTGATGAGCATTATGCGGCTCTCACTGAGACGGCTGCCGCGGCGGCTACAGCGGCTGTAGCAGCGGCAGGGGGAGGAGCAAGTAGGGGTATTAAGTATTGGGACTTCGATAATACGAAGCCTCCCACCTTTGATGGGGTTCAGGACCCGATCGTTGCTATGAGATGGTTATCGTACATGGAGGGGTGTTTCTTCTTGTGTTCATGCCCTGCTGATCAGAGGGTGAGGTGTGCTCTGAACCTGTTAAGGCTCGGGGCAAAGGGTTGGTGGAGATTGACCACGGGGTCATACTCGGATGCGTAGAGGGCTGCGGTTTCAGCACTCGTTATGTTCCGTAGGTCGAGAGGGAGAGGTTGGCTCAGGAGTTCGTCGAGCTGAAGCAACATTCGGAGTCGGTGACGGAGATCACCAGGATGTTTACTGAGAGGGCGATGTTTTGACCTGAGTTCGCTTCGGAGCAGGCTCAGATGTCCTGATATCTGAGTATGCTGAAGAGAGATATCAGACAGTTTGTGTCCGCGCAGAGGTGCGAGACTTTGTTGGAGTTGCAGGAGGCCGCCAGTCGGTGTGAGTTAGAGATTGAGTTGTAGTTGCGTGAGCTGAGGCAAGCTCCGGTGCAGTCGTAGCCGGCGACGAAACGGTCCAAGACTGATGATTCAAGGGTGAGAGATCAGGGCATCCACGTTTTTGGGAAGTGTGGGAGGGGTCACACCGGAGTTTGTCGGTCCGGTGGTGCATGCCGCAAGTGCGGAAAGGAGGGGCACTATGCAAGGGGTTGTCGGCAGTCAGTGCCGGTTCGGGATTTAAGAATTTGTTATCATTGTCATCAGGTTGGGCACTTGAGGGTCAAATTCCCACAACTTGTGGCAGGACCGGTGCAGGCTCCAGCACTTGCCACTTTGAGGATCACAGGTGGAGGTCAGGGTGGAGTGGATCCCCCAAGGGCTCAGGGTCGTGCTTTACAGCTTTCAGCAGAGGAGGTCAGAGCAATATCGGATGCAGCTGCGGGTATGTTCCTTTCTTGATATCTTGTTATCTTGTGATTATTGTGGAGTATTATTATCTGCTAGTCTCATTGTGTGGTCTTTCATTTGGGCATCTGTGGTTCCTTGAGGATTTGGTATGGCTATGGTTAGTGTTTCAGGTTGTTTTTGGTTATCAGTCATGAGGGTTATTAGTGGATATGGCGTTGGTTTGAATGTCGGGTAGCATCTGCAGTTTGAGGAGTGGATAGTTGAAGATTGAGTTCCTTTCGAGCGGGATGATCAGTGTGGAAATGTGTTTTTGCGAAGGTTGCTAGTGCTAGTGGGAATCAGTCCGCGTGTACGTTTTGGGTTTTGTGCAAGGTTGTTTTGGGAGGTCGGTGATAGCGACTGGTGGTTAATAGTTAGTGCCCTAAGTGGGGGAGAATTGGAAATTCTTCGGATGGTCGATAGGCTTGAGAGATTGTTTAGCTGCTTGGGAATCAACGGTATTTCTGTCAGCCGAGAGCAGGCTGGTATGGGTGAGTAGTAGGCATGCGGGGCGGGATACAAACCTATGGCATTGATTGTAATGGGCTTGGGATCAGGCTGGGATCGAGTATGTATGATGGATATAGAGTTCGGAACCCCTAGAGGGCTAGAACAGTATGCATGGGAGGATTTCCCGGAGAGATAACTCAAAATGATGGATGCTAGTCTAGCGGTCCGGATACACTGAAGGCCGGTAGGCGTACCAGTCAGGCCGAAGGCTCGGGGGACGGTCCAGCCAGACAGAAGGCCCTGAAGGGCGGTCCAGATTGGTTGAAGGTTTGAGAGTGGACCAGATTGGCTGAAGGCCTGGTAAGGCGGACCAGTCATGCTGAAGACTCTGCCGGTATTATTGGATCGGCTGGAGGAAATGGGTTGGGTATGTTATGATGTGTTAGCATTAGAAGGTCTGGACCCAGGTATTGATTGTGATTAGTGGAGATGGTGCATGGACTCGAGAGTCCTTGCGAGCAGGTTCAGGACATGTGTGTTGCATGGATAACGGTCATGCTAAGGGAATGTAAATTCACGAAAGTGGAAGTAGTAGCGCAGGGTCATGATGGGAGTGGTCCAATTATGGTCTTTGATCAGCGAGATTACGGCAGTGGTTTAGGATCACATTCGGGTTAGATGGTTGCTGAGGCTCAGCAGGAATGCATGGATGGGATTTCAGAATTCCAGATAGATTTGTTTATGTGGTGAAAATTCATCCGGTAGGATGTTTGGAAGTGTCGTCAGTGTATCGGGATTTTCCTAACCCAAGGACACTAGAACCAGTTTGGTGCGGTTATGAGATTCCGGTGGAGAACTCGTGGGAGTTGCTCTAGGGCTGAAGCTTGTGTCATCCTGTCAGCAAGAAAGATAAAGTTGGGTTTCGGATTTCGATGGTTGAGTCTTGGTTAGCCTGGTTCGATGAATGTCAGGCGGTGCAGTGCAGGGATAGTTTCGGAGTAGAATTGACGCGGGCTTCGAGGACAAAGCGTAAATTAAGCGGGGGGAAAATTCTAACACCCCGTTCTTTAAGTGTTTAATTATAAGTCCCTGAGATTTAAGAGGAAGGGCAATTTTGGTCCTTTTACGAGAAATGAGTTTCATCCGAGAAGGTTTCGGGCTGGTGTATGTGTTAGAAGCATTAGGCTTCTCGTCACTCTCGTATGAATGATAAGTTATTTGGGAGTGTGTTTAGATTAGAGGAGTTGCGGTGTTTGGAAGTTAATCATTGTTATAGCTCTTTGTGGAATAAGTGGAAAATGTTCCCATGCATGCATGGTATGCACGCATGTAATTATTTTTTAAGTCTGGCTGGGTACGCCCAGCGTAAGCTGGACGTGCGCCCATCATAAAGGGGCGAGAAGTTTGCGGGTGGCCGGGTGAGTACGCCCAGCATACCAGGGAGGTACGCCTAACGTACTCTCAGAAACTCCAAACCCTAATTTAGGGACAACCACTATATAAAGAACATGTTGGTTCACCCCTTAGCCTCCTTATGCTCATCCTTAGTCTCAGAGAAATCCTAGATCTCGTATTCTCTCCATTATTGGGTGTGTTTGACCTTGGAAAGCTCTTTGTGGCAAAAGAAAGGCTTGAAGGAGAAAAGAGAAGTTGTCAAAGAAGAAGAAGAACGATTGGAGCTTGTAGATCTGAAGAGATACCATCCTTTGGAGCTTGTTTGAGGTATAAAACTTCTTGATTGACCTTTATATTGTGTAGATCTATGTATTTTGAAGCTTTGTCACCACTCTTGTCCGAAAAGTCTTCACCTTGTTGCATGTATCGAATTAGTCAAGATAATCTGTCCTTTCAGACCTTTGGAGAGGTCTTGAGTGAGAAAAATGACGTCCGAAGGGCTGTAGTTGTTCCATGTGTGAGATATATAGGTCTTAATGGATTAAGACCTTGGATTAAGAGCTTATAGACGTCACAAGTGATAAAGTTTGAGACTTTATGGATTCTAATCGTATTTGGCCTAGGGATCTGAAGTTTAGGTTTAAGAGCTTAAGCCTTTAAGAGGCTAGAAGGACTTAATGAGTATCGTAGTTACGCCGCGCGTAAGCCTTGATTACGCCCTGCGTAGCGGGCCAAGCCCCGATCCTCAGTTGCGTTTCAGTGGGTACGCCCTGCGTACCAAGGTGGGTACGCCCAGCGTACTCCCCCTATGTGGACTTTAATTTTGTGCCTTTTGAGTTTGGGCCGTTTGTGGGTTGTTGGTGTTTGGGCCAAGTCTGGAAATTATGAATAGAGTATTTTGGGCCCAATTATTGTTATGGACATTGGATCTAGGCCCATTTGGTGAGGTGGGCCCAATTTGGTAAATTGGGCTAATATTGGACTTTGTATGAGATTTGGACTTTGGTCCTAGGCTGATAAGTGAATGTATGATTGGCCTAATGTTTATTTTGTTATGATGGTTAGTTAGGGATTTGCGGTGAGTTGGTGATTCGAGAGTCTGCTTCTTCAGTTCAGAGTATTGGCATTCGCGAGGTGAGTTATCCTCACCATATTGATAGGGTCTAAGGCACCAAGGTCGGCCCTTTATCGGGTTGAGATAAGGATATTGTAGTTATGTTATTGCTTTGATATTTCTGCATCCTGGTAGCTAGGATGGTATATGCTAGTGACTGGTTAGGTCGGTATGCTAGTTAGGGTAATGATATGTTATGTGATCTGCTTGATCGGCTTGTTGACTATGAACTGTTATATGATTGTATGTTATGTGCACATGGTTGTTTGGACTGGAGTTGGGTTAAGGTGGGTCCTGCTTTGTGTTGTAGGCCAAGACACCCACGGCGGACCGGTTGTTCCGAAGGCCTAGTGAGCGGTTGTATCGAGGCTCGGAGAGTGGACCAGGGTGACTGAAGGCCCGATGCGGGCAGACCAGTCACACTGTAGACTCAGAGAGTGGACCAGGTGGGTTGAAGGCCCGGTTCGGGCGGACCAACCACACTGCAGACTCGAAGGACATGACTAGTCACAGAGGGTGGACTGAAGGCTGATACTGTTGGATAAGGTGTATAAGTCCATAACTATTTCTGGTATGTACTTGACTTGACCCGACCCGGCATGGTCCATTTGGATTGCATGGCACCATGCAATTGGATAGACTAAATGAGAGAAATAACAGTTGGAGATTATTAATATATTATAAGTTCTAATATATTAATAATATTATTTGATTAGGTTGATCAAGAATTAATTTAGAATTAATTAAGTGATCAAAAGATAACTAATTAAATATATGGGTTGATTATGTAAATCATCCATATCTTGTGTAGTGGGCTAAGAGGCTCCATAGATTATCAAGTTGGGTTCCACCCATAGGATGCTCCATGGGAGTTACAAACCCATGGGTCATTGAAATGAAGAGTCATGACACATTAGGGTTTACATGGTATAACCCTAGATGTGTGAACATTATATAAGAATCCCATTCTCCACCAAAATCGGCTACACATATGAAACAAGAGGGCTAGGCCGATTTCAAGAAGTGTGTATTCTCTCAAAAGTCTTTCCAAGAGCATTTGGTGTTGTGTGAAGCATTTGAGGCATCACACTTGGGGTGCTAGGCTCACAAGGTTTCAAGGAACATAAGCAACGACAATGTAAGTTATTCTATCTTTCATTCAAGTAAAAAATTGTTCCCCATGTATGCTAGATAGGAATATAACCTTGGATTTCAACTTTGCATGATAATTAGACAAACATAGATCCAAGGTTATTAGGGTTGCATGTACACTTAGGAAGTGTAGATGAAACGACCTAAAAATACGACCCAAAAATACCACCCAAAAATTTCATTTTTTCAATATAACCAAAACCATAATCTGAGTATCATATCATAAAAACATTCGTGATGTATCCTAAACATAATAAAAATACTGTGCGGAAAACTATATCATACTATGTCAAATCAAAACAAACTAAATCAATCCCCAGGATAAAAACGAAGTTGTGGTGTGTGCGATGCTATCACCCCGAGCTCTTCCCTTTGCTTACGGAAGTACCTGAAATCAAAACTGAAACTGTAAGCACAAAGCTTAGTGAGCTCCCCCAAGCTACCATATACCATACAATATATAAATAAGCACATACTGGGCCTTGCCAACTGCATCAGACCGAAGTCTGGAACTAGCTGCATCGGACCGAAGTCCGGAACTGACTGGGACCTTATCCCCTGCATCGGACCAAAGTCCGGAACTAACTGCATCGGACCGAAGTCCGGAACTGACTGCATCGGACCAAAGTCCGGAACTAACTGCATCGGACCGAAGTCCGGAACTGACTGCATCGGACCAAAGTCCGGAACTGACTGGGCATAGCATAGCATAGCAAAACATATTTCAAATAGCATATCACACATGATCGTAAACTCATATACTGCATACTACGTCAGACCGTAGCCCATAACACTTAACACATAAACCCTGTCTGAGCCACGAAGGCACCAAACAAACTAACAACTGCATCGGACCAAGGTCCAGAAACTATTGCTACTAAACGGGCCGGCATTGTGGCCTTAGACCCGTTCCTACTGGAAGGAAACTCACCTCGTAAACTGGCTGCTGAGTGTATGACTCTGGAATCTGACTGCTGCTGCTGCTGCTCTGGTATCTCTCTGTCTACAAGTCCATAAACACACTCAATCAATTACTAAACATTGCACTTGGGTAAAATGACTCTTTTACCCTTGGTCACAGTCAACTCCCATTTGACCTGACTCGCCGAGTTGGGCCGCCAACTCGCCGAGTCTCTACCCTCACACCTTAACCCTACTCGCTGCTACTCGTCGAGTATGGCATCGAATCGACGAGTACCCTCTTGATCCAAGAACTCAGACAATCTTCATCCGACTCGCTGAGTCATATGAACAACTCGACGAGTTGTTCTTGAACTTAAGAAGATTGCCTTGGACTCGCCGAGTTGTATGAACAACTCGTCGAGTCCCTCCATTACTGAGTCTACCCTCAAAACTCGCTGAGTCCACTCCCTAACTCACTGGTCCCACTCGACACTGCTAAAAAGGGAGAAATCGGGGACTCGCGACTCGAATCGCCGAGTCGTTCTTCCGACTCGCCGAGTCGCTTGCATGCAGCAACTCAATACTTGATTCTGCTTGAATCCAGTGCATAGGACTTGTAGATCTGGACTCCCTTAACACGATTAGCAAGTAAAGATTCTATCTTTACGTGCCCATATGCATCCATGAAGATAAAATGGCTCAAAAAGCATAATAAAGGCTAGATCTAGGGTTTCCATGCAAAGTATCTTCATAAAGGCATTAGATCCGGGCTCTGAAACTTCTAATGAATAGATCTAAGTACATCTCGACCTATTAGGTCATTCACACAATCATAAGGCTTGGAAAAAGAACACCAACTAGATCTAGAAGAGCCTCAATGGAGGTTTAAAGCATAAAACAAGGGGGAATCCGAAAAATACCTCAAAGAACTCTGATTTGCCCTTGGATCTTTGCACTACTCCTCTTCTCCTTGCTCCTTTCTTCTTCTCCTTCTTCAAGCCTTCACAATTTATCACAAGAACACTTAGTTCACTCAAGGATGGATTAGGGTTTCACCCAGACGGACAGACTTGCCGAGTCCGGAATATGGACTCGCCGAGTCTCCATCTAACACGTGCTCGCAACCTCGACCCTACTCGGCGAGTCAGGCTATGAACTCGCCGAGTCCCTCTTGCAAAATTTCAAAACAAATACCAAGGAATTAACATACCGGAAACGGGTCGTTACAATTCTCCCCCACTTATCTCAGACTTCGTCCTCGAAGTCTGCTACGGCTGAATCTGCAAATATCTCCGGGTAGTGCGCTCTCATCTCCTCCTCAGCCTCCCACATCCACTCAGACCCCTTCTGGTGCTGCCACTGCACCTTCACTAAGTGAATCACCTTTTTCCTCAAGGTCTTGGTCTTCCGATCCAGAATCACGAACGGCTTCTCAATATAATTCAGGCTGCTATCAACCTGAATGTCCTCTAGGGGAACGACTGCTGACTCATCCACCAAACACTTCCTCAACTGAGACACATGGAAGGTGTTGTGTATCTGACTAAGCTCCTCAAGAAGATCTAACCGATAAGCAACCCGACCCACCCAGGCCAAAACCCTGAAAGGTCCAATAAATCTGGGGCCCAATTTGCCCCTCTTCCGGAACCTGATGACACCCTTCCAAGGTGAGACCTTCAGAAGGACCATATCTCCCACCTGGAACTCCAAGTCCGAACGCCTCCTGTTGGCGTAGCTCTTCTATCGACTCTGCGCAGTCTGCAGCCTACTACGAACCTGCTGAATCAACTCAGTCGTCTTGAGCACCATTTCTGTGCTCCCGATGACTCGCTGACCGACCTCGCCCCAACAAATCGGGGTCCTGCACTTCCTCCCATATAGCATCTCAAAAGGAGGTCGATCAATGCTTGCATGATAACTGTTGTTATACGAGAATTCCGCTAACGGAAGATACGTATCCCAACTGCCCCCAAAATCCAGAACACATGCCCTAAGCATGTCCTCAAGAGTCTGAATCGTCCTCTCGCTCTGCCCGTCAGTCTGGGGGTGAAAAGCAGTGCTGAAATGGAGACGAGTACCCATCTCGTCGTGGAACAACTTCCAAAATCTGGATGTGAAACGGACATCTCGGTCTAACATCACTGATACCGGCACTCCATGACGTGCCACAATCTCTCGCACATAGATATCGGCTAACTTTTCCGCCGATATACTCTCCTGAATCGGAATAAAATGGGCACTCTTCGTCAACCGATCCACTACTACCAATATAGAATCCACGCCACGTGCGGTCCTGGGAAGCTTGGTGACAAAATCCATGGTGATGTCCTCCCATTTCCACACGGGAATTTCTAACAGCTGCATCTTGCCATGAGGTCTCTGGTGCTCCGCCTTGACCTTCCGGCAGGTCAAGCATCTCTCAACATACCAAGCGACGTCCCGCTTCATGCAGGGCCACCAATAATCAGGTCGAAGATCTCGATACATTTTCGTCGCCCCTGGGTGGATAGAAAACCGAGACTTATGAGCCTCGTCCATCAATACCTGCCGCACTCCACCCCAGTACGGTACCCACACCCTCCCATGAAGCGTCAGCAAACCCCGACTATCATAATCTAACGAAGCTACTCGGCCCACTATCCTCTCACACTTCTGCCTCTCCTCCTTGAGGCCCTCCATCTGAGCCTCCTTGATCCGCTCCAACAACAGAGTGATCACTGTCATCCTCATACACAGATCTCTAATAGGGGCCGCCGACACTTTGCGGCTTAGGGCGTCGGCCACCACGTTGGCCTTCCCTGGATGATAAAGGATCTCACAATCATAATCCTTCAGCACGTCCAACCACCTCCTCTGCCTCATGTTCAGACTCGGCTGATCCATAAGATATCGCAAGCTCTTGTGATCCGTGTATATAGTACAACGGACCCCATAAAGGTAATGTCTCCAAATCTTGAGGGCAAACACAACTGCCCCCAGCTCCAAATCGTGGGTAGGATAATTAGCCTCGTGAGGCTTCAACTGTCTCGAGGCATAAGCTACCACATGGCCTCGTTGCATCAATACTGCCCCCATACCTGTGATCGAAGCATCACAATAGACTACGAAGTCCTCTACTCCCTCTGGCAAGGTAAGGATCGGAGCCTCGCACAGTTTCTGTCTGAGAGTCTCGAACGCCGCCTGCTGCTCAGGCCCCCAACGAAATACCACCGACTTCTTGGTTAGTCGGGTGAGCGGCACTGCTATCTTGGAAAAGTCCTGAATAAATCTCCGATAATACCCTGCCAACCCTAGGAAGCTCCGAATCTCAGATGGAGACTTCGTGACCTCCCACTGCATCACGGCCTCGATCTTGGCCGGATCTACCAAAATACCCTTCTGGTTGACGAGATGACCAAGAAACTGCACCTCGCGCAACCAAAACTCACACTTGGAGAACTTTGCGAAAAGTCTCTCCCTCATCAAAGTCTCCAACACCTCCCGCAGGTGCTCCTCGTGCTGCCCTTGTGTCTTGGAATATACCAAGATATTGTCTATGAATACTATCACTGACCGATCCAGCATCGGCCTGTACACACGGTTCATGAGGTCCATGAACGCGGCTGGGGCATTGGTGAGCCCAAATGGCATCACCATGAACTCATAATGACCATACCGGGTCCTGAAAGCAGTCTTCTGTACATCCTCATCTCTAACCCTCATCTGATGATAACCGGAGCGTAGATCGATCTTGGAGAACCAAGACGCTCCCTGAAGCTGATCAAACAAGTCATCTATCCTCGGAAGTGCGTAACGGTTCTTCACCGTTATCTTGTTCAACTCCCGATAATCAATGCACATACGATGCGACCCGTCCTTCTTCCTCACAAACAGGATCGGCGCTCCCCAAGGCGAACTGCTCGGCCGAATGAAACCCTTGTCTAACAGCTCCTGCAACTGTGTAGACAACTCCTGCATCTCAGGGGGAGCTAGTCGATACGGTGCTTTGGCTATCGGAGTCGCACCAAGAATTAGGTCGATCCTGAACTCAACCTGCCTCTCAGGAGGTATCCCCGGCAAATCCTCGGGAAACACATCTGGGTAGTCCTGAACAATAGGAACATCATCTATCGTCGTCTTGCCCTTCTCCCGGGCATCCAAGACATAAGCTACAAAACCGGCGCAACCCTGCTGAACATAGCGCCTCACCCTTGCGGTGGAACAAAAGGTCGGTCCTCGTTGGGGCCTCTCGCCCTGAATCACTAACTCTCCCCCACTGGGAGTGCGAACCCTCACTAGCTGAAGCTCACAATCAATCACCGCCCCATTGGGGCTTAGCCAATCCATGCCCACAATAACTTTATTCCCTCGCAGGGGAATAGGTACCAGGTCCACTGAAAACTGCTCATCAAATATCTGAAGGGAACACCCTCTATGTACCCTGCCGACCCTCACGGTCCTATCATCTGCTATCTCAACCTCTAATGGACAATCCAGCTCCCCAGGAGCTCTACTAAATCTCTTGCTAAGCGCAAGCGATACGAATGATCGGGTAGCCCCTGAATCGAACAATACCAAAGCAGAGATGTCGTTCACCGAGAACGACCCTAAATAAAACATATCATCAAGTAATATTCAAACGATAATAATAATTAAAAGATGAAGGAAAGATACATACCCGTCACCACATTAGGAGTCGCTCGCGCCTCCTCTGCTGTCATCTGAAACGCCCTACTCTTCGCCACTGGCGCATCAGATCGGCCCTGCCGGCCATCTGTAATCCTCAAGGTGGCAGGGGCAAGTGCAACCACCTTCCCTGCTGCAGCTAAACTGGGACACTGGGACTTTTTATGTCCCCTCTGATTGCACTGAAAGCAAACCAGATCTGATGCTGTAACAGCAGTAGCAGTGGCCGTACAATCCCTGCTCAAATGCCCAGTTCGACCGCACTTGTAGCAGTCGGAACTCCCTGCCTTGCACGTTCCCTCGTGCAATCTCCCACACTTGCCACATCGACCATGGCTCTGCTGACTCCTGGACCTGTGATCTGAAACCTTGGGCTTTTTGCCCACACTGCCTGAACCCGAAACCGCCTCCGGTTTCCTCTTCTTCTTCATCTCGAGATCAAACTCCCTCTCCCGAGCTCTAGCAATCATGTTGTCCAGCGTTTTACAACTGGACTGGCTCACAAACATGCGGATATCACTCCGCAACATCTCATGATAACGGGCCTTCTTCATCTCCTCATCGGCTGCATACTGAGGAACAAGAAGAGCCCTCTCCCTGATCTTGGCGATGATCTCCGCCACTGTCTCGGTAGTCTGGGTAAGGTCCTGGAACTCCCTAGCTAACTGCTGCACCTCAATGACCAGTGCAAACTCCACTCTGAACTTGGTAGAGAAATCAGTCCAGGTCATGGCGTCCAATGCTGCATCATCCCCGATGGCATGTCCAACCTCCTCCCACCAATCCCGTGCCCTGTCCTTCAGAAGACAGGACGCTAATCTGACCTTGTCCCCTTCGGGACACCTGCTAGTGCGAAAAGCATTGGCCACATCCGCCAGCCATCTGGTACTCGCTATGGGGTCCCGCGCCCCATGATAGCCTGGAGCTCTGCATGCCCTGAACTCCCTGAATGTAAGTGTGCGCGACCCCATCATGGCCGCCACCTCGGCACGGAAAACACCCAACCTCTCATCCATCAACTCTAAAATACCCTCCTTGATCGAACCGAAGATCACAGGAGTCTGCTCTAGTATGATGCGGGTAACCTCAAAAGAAAGGAACTCTCTAGTCTGCTCATCCATCTGCCCAACCTCCGGGCCTGATCCCGATCCTGATCCCCCTCCGGCATCTGAGCTGCCGACTGCTGGTCTCGGACGCAAAACTACCATTCTGAAACATATCATAACAACATCAGAACACTGAAATATCTCAAGGGATCATGACACTACTACTAGCTTCCTGGTCTTGTCTTGGCCTTCCTTGATTCGAGTATGGATCCTCTGCTTTCAGTAGTACGGGCCCATACTACCTTCCACATCTATCCGTACTTTCCTCAAGAACTGCCTTGACTCCACCAAGTCACTTCTACTACTGCTATTCTCTGCTACTCTCATCCTAGGCTTGCCCTAGGGAAACCTCAGGCTCAACACAAATGGTCCTCAGCTGCTGAAGGTTTCCTCATAATGCCAATTAGCCACCACCTAAACACCATCACATGTGATGAGGATCAGATAAGCTTTCAAGTAAAAGACCCGTCCCTATAACGGTTGGACTCAAACAAGAGCTGCGCAATAGGGACAGTTCCAGCACCCTGGGATTATTCAACCCTGATCACATGTGGTGTGACGTGTTCACCTAATGGCTAACTCCCATCACTCAGAACCCCACAAAGCACGAAGCAAGCAGCATTCGGATAAGGGAAATAGACTCAGGCAAAACTATTCTCATAACAAGAAACTGTACTAGCATAGGATGCTAAGCTCATAGTATCAGGCATAACCTAAACAGGCTATCCTACTGCTGTCTACTCAATATTAGCATGCAATACTCATAAAGCTGTAACACATAAAGCAGGCACATAAGGCATTCTCCTAGATCCTTAGTCCTATACTAGCATGTTGTTCTACTGAAACTGAAACTGAACAAATAACTTGTATGCGTAATTTGGGAGTACTTACTTGAGCTCGGCTGATCGCATGCACACACCTCTATCTTGTTAAAAATTTCTTTCTTTCTAGGTGCTTTCAAAATTCTTTTTAGAAGATTTTTTTTCTTTTTAAAAATAAAAATCTTTTATTTCCCCTTAGTTTGAGTTCAGATACACCCGGAAGTGTATCCGAATCCCTCAAACCAGGGCTCTGATACCAACTTGAAACGACCCAAAAATACGACCCAAAAATTTCGTTTTTTCAATATAACCAAAACCATAATCTGAGTATCATATCATAAAAACATTTGTGATGTATCCTAAACATAATAAAAATACTGTGCGGAAAACTGTATCATACTATGTCAAATCAAAACAAACTAAATCAATCCCCAGGATAAAAGCGAAGCTGTGGTGTGTGCGATGCTATCACCCCGAGCTCTTCCCTTTGCTTGCGGAAGTACCTGAAATCAAAACTGAAACTGTAAGCACAAAGCTTAGTGAGCTCCCCCAAGCTACCACATACCATACAATATATAAATAAGCACATACTGGGCCTTGCCCACTGCATCAGACCGAAGTCTGGAACTAGCTGCATCAGACCGAAGTCCGGAACTAACTGGGACCTTGTCCCCTGCATCGGACCAAAGTCCAGAACTAACTGCATCGGACCGAAGTCCGGAACTGACTGCATCGGACCAAAGTCCGGAACTGACTGGGCATAGCATAGCATAGCAAAACATATTTCAAATAGCATATCACACATGATCGTAAACTCATATACTGCATACTACGTCAGGCTGTAGCCCATAACACTTAACACATAAACCCTGTCTGAGCCACGAAGGCATCAAACAAACTAACAACTACATCGGACCAAGGTCCGGAAACTACTGCTACTAAACGGGCTGGCATTATGGCCTTAGACCCGTTCCTACTGGAAGGAAACTCACCTCGTAAACTGGTTGCTGAGTGTATGACTCTGGAATCTGACTGCTGCTGCTGCTCTGGTATCTCTCTGGCTACAAGTCCATAAACACACTCAATCAATTACTAAACATTGCACTTGGGTAAAATGACTCTTTTACCCTTGGTCACAATCAACTCTCATTTGACCTGACTCGTCGAGTTGGGTCGCCAACTCGCCGAGTCTCTACCCTCACACCTTAACCCTACTCGCTGCTACTCGTCGAGTATGGCATCGACTCGACGAGTACCCTCTTGATCCAAGAACTCAGACAATCTTCATCCGACTCGCCGAGTCATATGAACAACTCGACGAGTTGTTCTTGAACTTAAGAAGATTGCCTTGGACTCGCCGAGTTGTATGAACAACTCGCCGAGTCCCTCCATTACTGAGTCTACCCTCAAAACTCGCTGAGTCCACTCCCTAACTCACTGGTCCCACTCGACACCGCTAAAAAGGGAGAAATCGGGGACTCGCGACTCGACTCGCCGAGTCGTTCTTCCGACTCGCCGAGTCGCTTGCATGCAGCAACTCAATACTTGATTCTGCTTGAATCCAGTGCGTAGGACTTGTAGATCTGGACTCCCTTAACACGATTAGCACGTAAAGATTCTATCTTTACGTGCCCATATGCATCCATGAAGATAAAATGGCTCAAAAAGCATAATAAAGGCTAGATCTAGGGTTTCCATGCAAAGTATCTTCATAAAGGCATTAGATCCGGGCTCTGAAACTTCTAATGAATAGATGTAAGTACATCTCGACCTATTAGGTCATTCACACAATCATAAGGCTTGGAAAAAGAACACAAACTAGATCTAGAAGAGTCTCAATGGAGGTTTAAAGCATAAAACAAGGGGGAATCCGAAAAATACCTCAAAGAACTCTGATTTGCCCTTGGATCTTTGCACTACTCCTCTTCTCCTTGCTCCTTTCTTCTTCTCCTTCTTCAAGCCTTCACAATTTATCACAAGAACACTTAGTTCACTCAAGGATGGATTAGGGTTTTCTCACAGTGTTCTGAGGGTGAAGGAGGCATGAATGGGAGCCGTAAGGTGGCCTAAATAGTGGGCAACCCGAGGATTTAGGGTTTCACCCAGACGGACAGACTCGCCGAGTCTCCATCTAACACATGCTCGCAACCTCGACCCTACTCGGCGAGTCAGGCTATGAACTCGCCGAGTCCCTCTTGCAAAATTTCAAAACAAATACCAAGGAATTAACATACCGGAAACGGGTCGTTACAGTAGAATGCTCAAAACCCATCAGTGGTATCAGAGCCTAGGCTTGTTTGTTTGTTATTTGTGCTAAAATTTGAAAAAAGTCGAAAAACTTGTTGTCTTCCTGATGAACTCGCCGAGTCCATGGGGGGACTCGCCGAGTTCACTTGAATCTTCAACCTACTTGCCAAGTAGGTTCATGCACTCGGCGACTAGGAGCCACAGAGTGTAGATTTTCGACTTTAGTTGCTGGAAATGGACTAGAAACATTACCCTAAACTGTTTTGGTACTTGAAAACTTATTTTAGATGGAGTAATGTCTTTGCTAATTCATTTACAACAACTAGTTATCAAAATTACAAACTTTTAAGTGTAATTTTGATTCATGAAAGTGTTCATATTCATGTTCTTGATCTTATGATGTTTAGATGATCATAGGAATTATTTGTAACCTATGTGGTAGATTAATTCTTGATCATAATGTGTTTTAATGGAGTCCATAACTTTTCCTCAAGTTATGGAAAACCAAAAGTCACTTGAATTAAAACCATTAAAAGAACACAAGAGTTAGAAAAATGAAGAGTCTTCATTTTTTATTACTCTATTAAACTCATAAGTTACAAGAAATGAAATGTTTTGAAAGCTTACAAAACTTTCCCTCAAGTTGTGGAACAAGTAAAGTCATGTTAAAAATTTAGTTCCAACCCTTAGAATTTTAAAAGTTAAAATTCAACCCTTATACTTGTATTATTATAATTTAATAATTATATATATATATATATATATATATATATAAGAACAAAGTTGTCTTACCGCTAGTACGCCTCATTCACGAAGCCGGTCTATAAGGTGGGTATAAGGTTGTTCCCTATAAACTTTAGAAAAATGTGAATAAGGTGCTAATCCATGAAATTACACTTTACACTTTGTCTAAGTCGTTGGTGGAGCATGTGTGGTTAACCGGCACACTAACTTGGACTTAACAAGGTAGGTAAAGGGTGACTTAAGGTTTATTATAGTATCGGTGGAGCGTGTGTGGTTTACCGGCACATCGATTGAGTGATAAACTTTAAGGGTACCAAGTGATTTGCATGGTTACTTCACACCTCGTTTTGTGATCCTTGGTATCCCAATCACAAAACTTGGAGGGCACACTCGAGATTGAAACATGCCTTTGAAAATTTCATTGAATCTCAAAGAATCTAGGAATTTCTAAGAACCAATAAAAAAAACGTAATATTTAATATTTCGGTTTTCGTGGTGGAAATTGGTGAATCGTCATTCACCTACCTGTCAAATATGTTATAGCTTGGATTACGGCATACCTCTTCTAAGTTATAATATATTGTGATTGGATCCTAGCCTTAATATTACATTTGGGTGTATTATTAAGGACTCTCTTAATATCTAAACAAATCTTGTCCTCTTCCTTCAGATGTCTTCAAACAATGCTGCTTCTGGCTCTAATCCAAATGGCTCCTTTACCCTTATGAAATTGTGTCGGAAAGTCACTTTTGATGGATCCAACATCAATTAGTGGATCAGAAACATCAGGATGATTACCCGCTACGAAGACAAATAATATGTCCTTGACAAGGAGCTTAAAGAGATTAATGAGACCACTGCAAATCCCCAGGAGATTGCTGACTTTCAGGCACATGGAAAGGATGCTACGAAAGTTGCATCCATCATGATTGCCACAATGACAGCGGAACTCCAAAAGTCCTATGAGGATTTCTACCCTTATGAAATACACCAAGATCTGATGGAAAGATACCATCAAAGTGCATGACAAGAGAGGTATGAAATCATCTGCTCCATGATAACAACCATGATGAAGGACGGGGAATCCATCACGAGCCACATGCAGAAAATGCAAAGGTATGTGGATCGACTGCTAAAGCTTAATGTGAACTTCCCTGAGGAGCTTGAAATATATATCATTTTGCACTCCTTACCATCGTGCTATGATGAATTCCGCATGACATATCACATGAATTAGGAAGAAATCACACTCAGCAAACTTCAGGGACTTCTCAAGACCGTTGAAACAGATCTTAAGGGGAAGTCGGTTGTTAACACACTTTACTCCAAACTCCACTCCGGTTTTGGCAATCGAGAAAACTCGAGGGAAGAAGAGAAAGAGCTCTTCAAAGGTTACCAAGGCTCGGACCCTTGATGGCTCTTCTTCAAGTGGAACCAAGAAAGGTTTCGTCACTCCTTCTTCTAACCCAAAAGAGGCTGAATGCTTCTATTGCCATGAAAAATCACATTGGAAGCGGAACTACCCAAAATACCAACACGATGTGAAGGATGGGAAAGTTAAACCCAACCATGCAGGTATTTACACAATCATTTCTAATAACTCACCCCATTCTAAATCTTGGGTCCTTGATACCGCTTGTGGTATTCATATTTGTTGTGACTTGCAGGGACTAAGAAGAAGTGAGAATGTTGAGCAAGGAAGAATCAACTTAATCATGGGGAATAGGAAAGTTACACCTATCACCAAGATTGGAGTTTATACTTTGTCACTAAGTAGTGGGTTAAATTTAGATTTGAATAAATGATGTTATTCGCCAGAAATGGCAAGAAATATTATTTCCTTTCATGCATTGTACAAACAAGGGTTTAACTTTTGATTTAATAATGAAGTTGGTTCTATTGATGCTTTCTTTAATACTGTTCTTTATTTTAAAGCATTGCCTTGTGATGGTGTGTATGAAGCTATATCTGTTGTAGATAACTTAGGAAATAATGTTTTGTGTATTGATTCTCTTAATAATAATAACTTGGATAAAGCATCATTATGGAATTGTCGTCTTGGACATATAAGCAAGAAACGCATAGGCCAACTCCAAAAGGATGGAGTCTTGGAGTCGTTTGACCTAAAGTCAGATCATAGTTGTGAATCATGCTTACATGGAAAAATGACAAAGTCACCCTTCACAGGATCGTGTGAGAGGGGTGAAGGTTTGTTGGACCTTGTACACACGGATGTGTGTGGACCATTCAAACATTCCACAAGGGATGCTAATCGTTATTATTTGACTTTTACTGATGATTACAGTAGATATGTATATGTCTACTTAATCAAGCATGAGTTAGAGACTTTTGAAAGGTTTAAGGAATTTAAACAGGAAGCTGAGAATCAATTGGGCAGGAACATTAAGATGCTTCGATCCGGTCAAGGTGGTAAGTATCTTAGTTCAGAGTTCCTCGACTATCTTAGGGAATGTGGGATTGTCTCATAATTGACACCTCCCAGGACACCACAGTTGAATGGTGTAGCTGAGAGGCGTAATCGAACCTTGTTGGATATGGTTCGTTCCATGATGAGTCGAGCTTCGCTACCAATCTCATTCTTAGGGTATGCCTTAGAGACTGCCGCCCATATCCTTAATCTAGTCCCTACAAAGAAAGTTGCCAAAACTCCTCACGAGATGTGGACTGGTAAAGTACCCAAACTAGACCACATCAAGATTTGGGGTTGCAAGGTTTTCGTGAGATGCGAGACTCATGATAAGCTCGAACCTCGAAGCGAGAGGTGTATTTTCATCAGCTACCCACAGCAATCCTTTGGTTACCTCTTCTACAGACCTAGTGAAAACATGGTCATTGTAGCTAGGAGGGCTCTCTTGAGAGAGAGTGAGAGAGAGAGAGAGAGAGAGAGTTCATAATCCAAGGAAATAGTGGGAGGCAAATTTATCTTGAAGAAATTCAAGAGTCAAGTGGTGAGGAACTTCAAACCCTAGCACGCAACTTGAGGAGGAAACTCCTGTTGAGCCAATTGACAAGGCTGTACCTCTGAGGCATTCCACAAGGGTTAGGCATGCTCCTGAGCATTACTATGGACTCCATATTACTACAGAAGGAGATACACTTATCAGTGATTAGACACTGATAGGTCTAGATGAACCTAACCGTTACGCGGAAGCCATGGCAGGCCCTGAGTCAGCCAAGTGGAAAGAGGTAATGGATAGCGAAATACACTCCATGTATGACAATCAAGTTTGGAACTTGGTTGAGAATGTACCAGGTCGTAAGACAGTAGGGTGCAAATGGATCTTCAAGAAGAAGACCGACATGGATGGTCAAGTACACACTTATAAGGATCAACTGGTCGCAAAGGGCTTCTCTCAAATTCCTGAAGTGGACTATGATGACACCTTTTCTCCAGTAGACAAGATTAAGTCTATTAGGGTTATGTTAGCCATAGCTGCATTTCATGACTATGAAATATGGCAAATGGATGTCAAAACCGCTTTCCTTAATGGAAAGTTCGCTGAAGACATTTACATGAGTCACCCAGAAGGTTTTGTCAGCAACGAGTACCCTAATAGAGTGTGTAAGCTTGAGAAATCCATTTATGGATTGAAGCAAGCACCTCGTAGACGGAATCTTTTCTTTGATGAAAAGGTCAAGGAATTTGGCTTTTCTACGAGTGAAGATGAATCTTGTGTGTATGTCAAGGCTAGTGGGAGTATAGTTAGCTTTTTGGTATTGTATGTGGATGACATACTACTCATAGGCAATGACATCCGAACTCTGCAGGAAGTTAAGTCCTGGCTTGGGAAGTGTTTCTTTATGAAGGACCTAGGAGAAGCTGCCTATATTCTAGGGATAAGGATCTTGAGAGATCAGAGTAAAAGAGTAATTGGACTTAGTCAGAGTACCTACTTGGATAAGGTGCTGAAGAGATTTAGCATGCAGGACTCCAAGAAGGGAGAGTTACCCATCCAGAGTAACGCCAGATTGAGTAAGACACAAAGCCCTAGCACTGAGGCTGAGATAGCAGAAATGAGTTGAATACCTTATGCTTCGGCTGTAAGATTGATCATGTATGCTATGACGTGTACTCGACCTCGTGTAGCCTTTGCCCTTATCATGGTTAGCAGGTATCAGGGGAACCCTGGCAAGGCACACTAGACTACAGTAAAGAATATCCTCAAGTACCTATGGAGAACTAAGGACTGGGTCCTTACCCTCGGTGGGAGTGACGACTTGAGAGTTGTAGGGTATAGTGATGCTAGCTTCCAGACTGATAGGGTTAATTTCTGCTCTCAGTTGGGCTGGGTCTTTACCCTAAACGGAGGAGCAATTTCTTGGAAGAGTTCCAAGCAAGAGACAATGGCTGATTCAACTTGTGAATCAGAGTATATTGCAGCTAGCGAGGCGGCAAATGAGGCGATATGGCTGAAGAACTTCATTGGAGACCTTGGAGTTGTACCAGCTATTAAAGAGCCAATGGAAATTTTCTGTGATAGTGAAAGCGTTATTGCCTTAGCCAAGGAACCAAGGGATCACGGGAGATCCAGACACATTGACATAAAATACCATTTTATCAGACATCGAATAGAAGAAGGACTCCTCATGGCAAAGAGGGTATCATCGGATGAGAACCCAGCAGATCCCCTCACGAAGGGACTGACTCGGGTTAAGCATCTCCAGCATGCTCGGAGCATAGCGCTAATAGATGATATTAGGTTTAGTAGTTAGATAACCTCAAAATTTGTAAAGTGTAATTGACATTAGATGATGAATAAAAGGTGTTTTATTTATGAGTAAAGTGTTGCTATCTCTTGTTGATCGTTTACTATATTTCTTTTGCATGTTTTGACTTCCAGAATAGTTTTGTTTGGTATAACATATTATTCAAACCTCCACAGTCGGTCATATGTCGGAAGTAGGTATGAATCAAGACTGTCATGATTGGTTGTAGAGGTCTATGGTGTTGGACAAGGCTACAACAATCATGAGTGCTCATAAGTTCTGAGCATTGGACTCAACCCACGCTCACTGGAATCACTTCATGGAATTCTATCTCGAGTGATCGTGAGACGGTAATATCATATATGTCTTCAAACCTAGAGATATGATTTGTTACTTACAAGTTGGTTATGCATTGATTGTACGAAAACGCATTGGTAACTCGATGTTATAAAACGTGCTTTTGTGTATAATTCAATGAGTGGTAGAACAAACATATGAGTCGAAGTTTATCTGTTCCTTCTTGGATTAGAAGCTGATATCTGGGCCCCTAGATGATTTTGTTTTGACCTATGTACCGGGCCCAGTCAGAATTAAGTTGATGTGTTCAATTAAGTTCTTTGTCAAACAAATCGGAAATCGGGAAACAAACTACTGGACAATAAGTAAGACATTGTTCCATGTATTTGTCCCGCTGATATCTAGAACAGAGTATTATATGATCCCTTATCTTAAATGGCGTACCATCATCTTCAGTTCCGAGAAACCTTGAAAAGAGCTACGATTTCCGATCGGTTCCTGAAGTCATACTTGCAGTAATAGTTATTAGACTTATCCAAGTGGGAGACTGTTGGATAAGGTGTCTAAGTCCATAACTATATCTAGTATGTACTTGACCCGACCCGGCATGGTCCATTTGGGTTCCATGGCACCATGCAATTGGATAGACTAAATGAGAGAAATAACAGTTGGAGATTATTAATATATTATAAGTTCTAATATATTAATAATATTATTTGATTAGGTTGATCAAGAATTAATTTAGAATTATTAAGTGATCAAAACATAACTAATTAAGTATATGGGTTGAATATGTAAATCATCCATATCTTTTATAGTGGGCTAAGAGGCTCCATGGATTATCAAGTTGGGTTCCACCCATAGGATGCTCCATGGATGCTCCATGGGAGTTACAAACCCATGGGTCATGGAAATGAAGAGTCATGACACATTACGGTTTACATGGTGTAACCCTAGATGTGTCAACACTATATAAGAATCCCATTCTCCACCAAAATCAGCTACACATATGAAACAAGAGGGCTAGGACGATTGCTAGAAGTGTGTATTCTCTCAAAAGTCTTTCCAAGAGCATTTGGTGTTGTGCGAAGCATTTGAGGCATCACACTTGGGGTGCTAGGCTCACAAGGTTTCAAGGAACATAAGCAACAACAAGGTAAGTTATTCTATCTTTCATTGAAGTTAAAAATTGTTCCCCATGTATGCTAGATAGGAATATAACCTTGGAATTCAACTTTGCATGATAATTAGACAAACATAGATCCAAGGTTATTAGGGTTGCATGTACACTTAGGAAGTGTTAGAATGCTCAAAACCCATCACATACGGCAGGCCAGTCACACAGTAGACCCGATATGCATGACTGTTCTATGTTTTGTTATGTTATGTATGCTATTTATGTTATGGGCCGGAAGGCAATATGTTATGGGTCGAAAGGCAATATGTTTTGGACCGGAAGGTCATAGCCTGGAAGGGGGTATATGTGGTTGGTATTTTGGGGGTATCTCACTAAGCTTTCGGGCTTACAGTTGTGGTTTAAATGTTTTTCAGGTTCTTCAGGATACCGTGGCAAGGCGAAGGCGTGATCGTACCGCTCCTCGTGTTTATGTTTATGACATGGTTTTGGGAATACTCTGATAATAAATGTATTGAAAACCTTTTTGTAATAACATTATTAAAATGGGTTATATTTTAAAAGTTTTAATTGTGTTGAAAATTTTGGTTGTTACAACATATGCTATACACTCAGGTCGGATCTCTTCCAATCACACAGAGGGTGAACACATATGACTAACCAGATTTTGAGGGATTGAGAAGTAGAATGATGCATATGATGTGTACCAGGTTGGATCTATTTCAATTACGCAAAGGAGACAACATATGACTAACAAACAGGAAGAATTGCATAGATAGAAGATGCAGAGAAATAGAATTGCATATGTTGCAATCCAAGTCGGATATATTTCAATCAATCAGAGGATGCAACATATGACTAACAGAAAGAAATCAAGAAAATAATTTCCAATAGACCTACTTTATCATAATTCCCCAGTCGACCCATCAATACCAAAATTAAGGACAAAGTTCATACATCAAGCTAGAGTTAAACCACAATTCTAGATACATATTATTTTAGTGTGACCGGTGGATTATCATGTATATCTCCCTACTCAACCTATCTAAGCGTCATATTGTCAGACTAAATGGATCTATCTAGGTCAATATTTTTCAAGTCTCTAGATTCCTTAAGTTCATTAAAGCCTAGTCAAGTCCATTTTAATCTTTCGTCCCTACCAGCGCATCGAACACAGAGCCTAGAATATTCAGATTCAGTCCCTTACACAGATTCAGATTGCCTGTTATCACATGATTATATCACTTCCCGTCACAACACCTACAAGAAAAGTTTTTAGCAACAAAAAAAGAAAAAAAATGTTTTTGGATTATTAATTTTTCAATTTTTGTTTGGTTTTTGTTTATTTCTCCCCCTTAATTTTTGCATGGGTGGGAATGAAATCAATAAAATGTGCAAATTTAAACTAACCTAACCAAAAAAAACTTTAATTCTCAAAATGAATCATTTTCAAAACTCCCACAAGCACATCGAATCGAGCTTTGTTAAAAGGCTTGGTGAACAGGTCTGCTACATTATTAGCAGATGGAACTTGTCCTAGCCGGATGAGCGAGCACTGATAACAATATCTGATAAAATGAATTTTGATATCAATGTGCTTGGTTTTGGAATGTTGGATAGGATATTTAGTAATTTGAATCGCGGCCTCATTATCACAGTAAATGGGGGTTTCTAGATAATTCAAACTGTAATCCAACAGGTGATGTTGGATCCATATAACTTGAGAGCAGCAAGCAGATGCAGCAACATATTATGCTTCTGTTGTTGAGGTTGAGACGGTATGTTGTTTCTTGCACTGCCACGACACCAGTCTATCTCCAAGGAATTGGTACCCTCCTGATGTAGATTTCCTGTCAAGCTCAAAGTCTCCATAATTACTGTCAGCAAAAGCATATAAATAAAATTTGGAATTTTTCGGATACTAGAGACCCAATTTTGGGTTGCCTTTGACATACCGAAAAATCCTTTTGACAGCAATAACATGTGAAAGTTTAGGATTATCTTGATAATGTGCGAATTGAAAAACTGCAAACATGATGTCTGGGCAGCTTGCAGTAAGATAAATCAACGATGAGATCATTGATTTGTAGTGTGTCTGATCCACAGAGTCACCATCAATATCTGGATTTAGTAGTGGTCTTTCGTCCATTGGTGTTGGTGCAGGTTTAGCGTCTTGAAACCCAAACTTCTCAAGAATATCCTCCACATACTTAGCTTGATGGATCAGGATTCCGGTTGAATTTTGCTTGACCTGAAGCCCCAGAAACATGGTCATCTCTCCCAATGAACTCACCTCAAACCTTTTTTTCATCACACCTTCAAACTCTTTGCATAGCTGTGGACTGGTAGACCCGAAGATAATGTCGCCAACGTAGATTTAGACTAGAATCTGATCATTACCAACATGCTTGATGAACAAAGTTTGATCGATAGTGCCACGAGAGTATCCATGCTTGAGCAAGTGCTTTGTAAGAGTCGTATACCATGCTTGAGGAGCTTCACGTAACCCATATAACGCCTTGTCCAACTTGTAGACATGATTAGGAAGCTTGGAGTTAACGAACCTAGGAGGCTGATCAACGTAGATTTATTCCTTCACCTTGCCATACAAGAAGGCTGTCTTGACATCCATTTGGTAGACCGTGAAGTTCATGTATGAAGCATATGCAAGGAAGTTACGAATAGCCTCCAAGTGAGCCACTGGAGCATAAACCTCAGTTTAATCAAGACCCTCGACTTGTCGAAACCCGCGAACCACCAATCTTGCTTTATTGTGCACTACAACACCATAATCATCCTACTTGTTTCGATAGACCCCGCGTGTGTCAAGAGACCTTTTACCCTTTGGTAACTCAACCAAAGTCCAAACCCCGAGCTTTTCAAATTGATTTAGCTCTTCATGCATATCATCTACCCAGCTGGGCTCATTCAAAGCCATTTAAACATTCTTTGTCTCTATTTGAGAGATAAAGCAAGAATAAAGGCATGTATTAACATCACCACTCTAACTTCTGGTTTTAAATCCATCGCCCAGCTCTCCAATGATGTTTTCGAGCGGATGATCGTGTTGAATTCTTGAAGGTATGTCTTGGCTGATATCATTGAGTGAAACAGGAAGTGTGTGAATGTTGAAACCTCCATCATTTGCAGATTGATCTGTAACAACCCGAAATTGTTCGTCGCCAAAACCCGTTCTACCCGAAAGATCACCGTTATCAAATTCGTTCCGTTTTCTCTTTGGAGTTAATTATATAAACTTATATGTTTATTTTATTTTAATGAGTGTCTAAATCACTCAGGAACTCTCGTAATTAGCCCAAATATAATTATTTCATAAGTTTTAAAAATGTTCCCGCCGGGTGACGGTAACTTAATCGGGTGCGACCAAAAGCCGTGTTTAACGTCGGTATCGGGTAGAATTCCACCGCGTAAAAGTTTTAGGAACTATATAAACGTGTTTAACCTATCATTTGAAGCTTTTTCCTTCTCTCTCTACTCTCTCTCTAACCTCTCTCCTAAATCCAAGTTTAAGGGTCCAAAACTCAAATTTAAGGCTTCAAATCCTCAAGGTACCTTCCTAGCCTTAATCTATAGCATATTTGGCTTCCAAATTCGACATTTAATCATGAAATGGGACAACATATATGAGTTTACGGCCCAGGAGGCTGCCTAGGCCGTAAACACCATTTTGAAGGGTTTTAACCCCTTAAACTCCTTCCTAAGCTCATTTGGACTTTAGATATGGCCAAGGGACTTTAAGATATGGACTTTAAACAATTAAAACATGAATTTTGTGATGTTTAAAGGAGTTTATGGCCAAGGATCATTCTTGGGCCGTAAACTCATATAATTAGGGTTTTCATGCCCTTAAACCCTTCCAAATCACTTATATGGCTTAGTTATGAATTATAGTACCTTGGTTTTAGCATTTGGACACTTGAAACATGATTTTCAGGGTGAGACACATTGGTATCAGAGCCCTTGTTTATAGTGAATGGAGTATACCAAACCTTACGTGGTATAAAACTATAAACACTAAAGGGCCTCAGTGCTCTGAATTAAAAGTATCTTCAAAACTATAAGTATTTTCAAAAGTATAAAAGTATACCGAATCGCCGAAATCCGTAACTACAAGTAGAACAAAACATAAGTAATTGGGTATTGTACACTGCGGTTAAACCTGGGTAGTTATGTAGTCGTGTCTAGGATCAATATAGCCTGGCCAACTATATTCATTCGAGACACGGCCAACATGTGCTTGGGAGTGACTGTGGTACGCAACATGCCTAAAACTTAGCTAATATCCCAAACAACAAATCGTCGCTGCAGCGAACCATGAAATACTATGGGAGTATTTCTCGAGTCAATCCTTCGTAGAAAATCCCCGTATACGCAATGTTACTTGATCATTCTGCTAGCGATAAAATGTTCTGTCTTGATAACTCCTTCCTGCTTTATCGCTTAGTATGATGCTATATCTGTCTTGATGAGATATCCCCTATTCCATATCTCTTGATTCAATTCAGAGGAATTATAATCCTCTCTTTCCTGATCTTTTTAGATCAAGATGCCTCCGAGAAAGAGACCCAGCTCGAAGAACAACGATAATCCTCCTCCGCCACCACCTTCTCCTCAATTTGATCTCGCATCACTTCAAACAGTTCTAACTGCTGCAATGGTGGCAGCTATGTCTCAAATGAATCTCGGTGGCTCCGGAGGTGGTCCTCAACCCCAAAATCCAGAAGACAGCCAGGAACACCGAAGAAGGGGTTCCTACAAAGACTTCATGAACGCGAAACCCACAACCTCTGATGACACTGGAGGTGTCATTTCCCTGACTCGATGGTTCGAGAAAATTGAGTCAATCTTCGAAATATGTGCCTGTTCGGAGTCTGACAAAGTCAAGTTTGCCGCCTGCGCCTTCCTTGATAAAGCCCTGACTTGGTGGAACGGCCGAGTCAAATCCTTAACTCTACCTGTAGCAAATGCTATGGGTTGGGAAGCTATGAAGGAGCTTCTTCTCGCAGAGTATTGCCCTCGGGGAGAAATTTAGAAACTAGAACATGAACTCTGGAACCTTAAGATGAAGGGTTTCAACATAGCAGCTTATGCTTCAAGATTCGATGACCTAGCATTACTCTGTCTGGGAATGGTTACCCCGGAGAGTAAAAAGATCGAGAGATTCATCTGGGGATTGACCCAGCCAACTAAAGGGAATGTCTTGGCTGCAAAGCCAGACACGTACGACAACGCTAAATGCCTTGCGAAAATCTTGATCGATCACGAAGACAACTCTGATGAGGAAACTACCACTCCTGAGTCGGACACAAGTGGAGGTGAAAGTAAAAAGAAATCTCGGAACAAGCGAAAGGCCCTGAGTACGAAAGGGTCTTCGAAGAAACAGCAAACGGTAGGAGTCCATGTTGCTACTGCCCCTGTTGCTGTCTCAGCTGTCGGTTCTACAGCCCAAACTCCTACAAGTGAATACACTGGTACCCTTCCGTGGTGTGGTAAGTGCAACTACCATCACCGCATCCCTGGTCCATGTCGCGAAAGGAGCTGCGACAACTGTGGCAAGAAGGGCCATCTGTCTCAAACTTGTAGAAAACCATCCAAATCAATGAATCAATCATCGGGAGCAGGAATCAGTCCAGCCTGCTACAATTGTGGTGAAACAGGGCACTTCAAAAGGAACTGTCCCAAAGCAACTACCACCACTGATCCTTCTGTCGCCGCATGTATACTTCTCTTTGATAACTCTTATACCTGCAACTCTTTTCGATTCCAGTATTTAGAGGGAAAATTTTTATCTATCTATTTGAACGTTTTCTAAGCTCAATCCTTCATATGTGATCGAAATGTGTATCCTCGAGACGACTAACCAATGAGATTGAGAACACTAACTTCGTACCTATAGATTGAATCCTCGGTCTAGAGGACTATTCTGTTCCATTCGGTTAAATGGGAAACTTTTCGCGAAAATACTTGATGCTACGTTTAACATGGAATGACTGAGTCTCATTCGTGTTGTTATCTTGGTTTCGAGAGGGTCGCCTGTCTATATCTTTTTCCTCGACCTAACTCTCATGATCTTCGGCATCAAACTTTCGTATTGTGCCATGTCTTAAAGCTCAAGAGTTTTCCTGGTACGAATTACCACACATCCCTCGTTTCTGTGGTCATTGAGAAACGAGAAGTTAGTAGCCCTTTCTACTAAATGTCTGTCCCGAAGAGTTTCCGGGAATTTCATTCGAACGTCTAAAGTTTAATTCCACATCATACTTTTCGAGATCTTCGTAGAGATTGATTCTACAATCTTCAGGGTTTGGATGGTCGTAGAACTTGTTAACATCTATCCAGTACATCATGTCTCGAATCCTTAGAAGCTTCTACCCAACGAAACCCTAGTGATTCCTTGAGGAAACCGAAGTCGTCAAGGGTTGGAATTTCCATGAGAAAACCGATTGATAACATAGATTGAGAGAGAGGCAAGATACGAAACAAGGACACATCCCGATAGTGAGAATTCACTAGAACGCCCAGTAGAGACTCGATTCCGCTTGAGAAAGTGAAGATCCGATGTAGCAAATCCATTCGAGTCTCATTTCAAACTCATGATCTATATCTTATTCTTTGAATTTCGGGACGAAATTCCCTCTAACGGGGGGATAATGTAACGACCCGAAATTGTTCGTCGCCAAAACCCGTTCTACCCGAATGATCGCCGTTATCAAATTCGTTCCGTTTTCTCTTTGGAGTTAAGTATATAAACTTATATGTTTATTTTATTTTAATGAGTGTCTAAATCACTCAGGAACTCTCGTAATTGGCCCGAATATAATTATTTCATAAGTTTTAAAAATGTTCCCGCCGGGTGACGGTAACTTAATCGAGTGCGACCAAAAGCCGCGTTTAACGTCGGTATCGGGTAGAATTCCACCGCGTACAAGTTTTAGGAACTATATAAACGTGTTTAACCTATCATTTGAAGCTTTTTCCTTCTCTCTCTACTCTCTCTCTAACCTCTCTCCTAAATCCAAGTTTAAGGGTCCAAAACTCAAATTTAAGGCTTCAAATCCTGAAGGTACCTTCCTAGCCTTAATCTATAGCATATTTGGCTTCCAAATTCGACATTTAATCATGAAATGGGACAACATATATGAGTTTATGGCCCAGGAGGCTGCCTAGGCCGTAAACACCATTTTGAAGGGTTTTAAGCCCTTAAACTCCTTCCTAAGCTCATTTGGACTTTAGATATGGCCAAGGGACTTCAAGATATGGACTTTAAACAATTAAAACATGAATTTTGTGATCTTTAAAGGAGTTTCCGACCAAGGATCATTCTTGGGCCATAAACTCATACAATTAGGGTTTTCATGCCCTTAAACCCTTCCAAATCACTTATATGGCTTAGTTATGAATTATAGAACCTTGGTTTTAGCATTTGGACACTTGAAACATGATTTTCGGGGTGTGACATGATCCACATTAGATGTTTCAGCTACATACCCATTAGCAATTTCTTCAGGAAAGAGTAGTTCCATAAAAGTGGGAGTGACAGCGGAAGCATCTCTAGACATGAACTCTCTTTCAACAGGGGTACGAGGTGTTGAATCAGCATCAGGAGTACTATTTTGAACTAGAGACTCTGGACTTCCTAATCGAACAGGTGACTCCCCCTCAGTTGGAGCAGATGACTCCCCTCAATCGTTGGAAGTATGTAAACAACTTCTTCGTCTTCGTCTTTAGAAACAATCTTCGAACCGGAGGAGGACCCATATGAACCATCTAAAGACACATTTAAGGATTTGAAAAGCGATGTGTAATCAAATAACAAGTCAGGACCCACTCGAGCGCCTGTTTTTTCTCCTCTAACCAGCGCACGTCATAGGATTCGAAAATCTGCTTAGTCTTCTTGTTGTAAACACTATACACGGTGCGCGTAGCATATCCTATGAAATAACAAATCATCGGCTTTGGCATTGAACTTTGGGTTGGACTCCAGGTGAAGAAAGGTGCAAGGGCAGCCAAATACACGGAAATGACTGAGTAGAGGCTAGTGTCCATATAGAATCTTGTAAGGTGACTTTATCTGAGTTTTGTTGATTAAAACACGATTATGCACGTAGCAAGTGGCGTTAATCGCCTCATCCCAAAAGAAAACAAGTAACTTGGAGTCACGCAGCATCGTCCTTGCGGTGTCTTTCAATGTTCTATTTCTCCTCTCAGCAACACCATTATATTGAGGTGTGTTAGCAGAGCTGTATTGACGCACAACTCCCTTTTCTGCGTAAAAATGATCAAGAACTGCATTCTTGAATTCAGTTCCATTATCAATACGAAGCGCCTTCACCTGGTTGTTGGTTAGGTTCTCAATCATCACAATGAACTTCTTTATCAGATCAGCAACCCCAACTTTGTTGGTTAAGAAGAAGACCCACATAAAATGAGAGAAATCATCGATCACAACTAGACAGTACGAACTTCTGTTGATGCTCAGGATGTTGACCAGACCAAATAAGTCAACATGCAATAATTGGAGCACCTGACTAATTGAGTTAACTTGTTTTGGCAGGTGAGGTTTTCTATGATGTTTATCGTGGGCACATGACACACACTTCTCAAAAGTGATAAAGTCTCTGACAGGTAAGCCTCGGACCATCTCATTCTTTGCAAGACAATTTAGGTTTTTAGCATTAAGATGGCCGAGTTGTCGGTGCCACAACATTGCATTTTATTTTAAGACCTTCGAAAAGAGTCAACTAACTTGTTCAGTAATGTTGTTATGCATATTGATAATGTACGAATTCACATCCCTGTTAGATTTGACAAGAATCCACTCTTCCGGGATGACAATGCCTGGCTTGAGAATCATGCACTGTTAGTCGGTAAAATGGGTAGAATAGCCTTTGTCGCAAATTTGTTAAACACTCAACAAGCTATGCTTTAACTCAGGAGAAAAGTTGACAGTCTTGAAACATAGCACTTCATTTGTAACGATTCCTCTTTGAGTGATCTTGCCACCTTCTCCACCCGTAAAGGAAACACATCCCCCATTACAAGATGGAATGTCCCTCAATTGAGAGATGTCTCCTGTCATATGTTGGAAGCAACCGTTGTCGACATACCAAGTACGGACGACATTCCTCCACAACTGTCCCTGCAAAACGAGCGGGATCATTTAGATTTGCGAACCCAGGTCATCACGGTCCTGGGTTGCCTTTTCACTTTGTATGATTTATCTTTTAAAGTTTTCAATTTTGAATCCTCATTTCTACTCGTTTTAGAGGATGATCATGATTTATTGGAAATTTATTTGGGCATCCAATGATATTTAGGTTTTATAATAGTCTCGGGTGGTTTTGAAATATGTTTCTTATTAGTTTGCACTGAGCCTCTAGATGTTCTACCAGAAGTGGTTGAAGATCCAGAACTGTTTGACGAAACCGATCATGGTGGAGCCATGCTTGCTTTTGGCAAACTATTTGGAGCTTTGTTATGAAAAACCTTTTTATTCTTTTGAAAAACAGCCCTTTTTCTGCTTCGATCCTTCTTCCAATCATCATTCCGAGAGCAAGTTCTTGAGGACTTTCTAATTAAAGACCTTCCTCTAGATTTGTTTTCTCCTTTTGGCGACATATTGTTCACAAACATTCTATTTTGACAATTACAAGATCTATGTCCACCAATACCACAATTAAAACAAATCTGGTTATTATTACTGGAACTAATATTGCATTTCTCATATTTATTTTCTTTGCTGACACCCTTACTCTTCTCACAAGAACACGTATGAGTAACAGGTTGTGATATAAGTGAGGGTGCATCAGATGGTGTGACTTGTGGAATTGGTGTGGTTTCATTAGAAGCACAATCATCAGGATTATTAAACAATTCATCAAACATTTCAAAGAAATTAAATTCAATAGGAGCAGATGTGGAAACATCACAAAAAACATTGTCATTTTGAATATCAGAAGCAAAAGATTTTTCATTTGATATAAAAACATCAAAAACAGATTCTCCAACTTCTAGCTTTGCCTGATCTAAAGATTGATCTGCAGGGGAAGTAGAAACGTTAGTACTTTCAACATTAATAAATCCTCCAGAAACAAAACCAGATGGCTTGCCTAAACCATGAATGGTTCATTGTCAATCTCATCTTTAGACAAGGGTTGATATTGATATGTGTGATTATAAAGAGGAGGTACACTATCGTATCCTAAACCCTTCTGCTGGTTTCGTTTGAACTGCATGCAATGATCAATCACATTGGCAACTACATCGCCTGATCCATCGAATTTTCTAAAATCAAAATTTGTAGTATCAAATTGACTCTTTAATGTATCAAGCGCAGTACTTAACTCATCATTCAGTCTATTGATATAATCATAATTTTCACATTTTTCACTACATTCTTGTTGAATTCTCTTATAGTCCTTTATTTTTGTTTCTAACTGGGCCTTTAAGGGTTTTTGTCCTTTTCTAAGTTGATAGCCCTCATATCTAAGATCGTCTACTTCTCTACGTAATAATGTTCTTTCTTCATGAAGAATTTTAACATAAACATTACATGCTTGAGAACAAGTAGGTAAACTTACCTTGCGTTTCTTGGGCTCGGAAGTAGAAGATACCATCAACACAAACTGCAGCTCCATCATCTCAGCTTCAGGATTGGCTACATCATTCTTCAGGGGAGCATCATCATTGATTTGGGCTAGGTGAGCATCTTCAGTTTTTGAAATGTACAGGGCTTGAATCTGGTCCTCCCAGTCAAATGACTGAGCAACCATAACAATCTCACTACTAGCCACAACACCTCCACGATTGTTTTCTACTGCAACCATCATTATGCCATTGTTTAACCTTCGATCCAGCTTTGGGCAATCACGAGCAAAATGAGCTGGATCGTGGCAGTTGAAACATCACAGCTTTCCCTTATTGAACCCAACCTTCTTATCAGCATTCATCCCCTAATTATTTTTCCCTGTCTTCTTGGAAAACTGCTTCTCCCTAAACACAACCATAGTAATTTGCCATGTGATATCTATCTCTTCCACATCTTCTAGATGAATCTGATCCAGATCAACAAATGATAACCGAGGTGGAAGCTCTCCAGCTACAAAGGCATTATAGCAGTTAACAAGTCCTATAGCGAGAGCAAGATTTTCATGACTTTCCTTTGTGTTTGAGGAAGAGGCTACAATTGGCACATTTGAGGAGGGAACAGCTAATGGTATGATGAATGGCTGGCTTTAAGGGTGAGGCATGGATAACGCAGAAGTGAAGGTTTAAATTTGAGGTTGTTAAACAACAAATCCTTGACTTGGAGAAGAGATGATTGATGCAAGAGCTCTGTTAGATGCAATACTAAGATTTGCAGTTGAATATGAATTCACATGGTTAATCTCTCGCTACTTATCATCAATATCACAAGCTTTGGTGATCGCCATTGTTTCAGCAAGAGTAAGGCGATACAGATCCTTGGTCTTCTTAATCACAGCAACATTCATGCCCCATGACTTTGGGAGAGCATTCAGTAGCTTCTTCTTTATCTCGGACTTGGTCAAGAAGATCCCTTGTATGTTCATGTAAGTAGTGAGAGTTGTGAATCGCTGCAGTTGTGCCTCCAGGGTTTCTCTGGAATGTAGTTGAGCATGTTGAATTTCCGTCGCAACATATCCTGGCAGCTTTCCTTCATGTCTTCCTTTCCTTCATACACTTCAATCAAGGCTTCCCGCAAATCCTTAGCTGAAATATACTCTCTGAAACCTTGAGCTATATCAAGAGATAAAGCCATGGTCAGAGTCGCCAAAGCCCTTTCCTGTTCTTCAACTTTCTCAAATTCATCATATGTGTAGTTTTCAATAGCTTTATCAATCAATTGTCCTCCAACTGTCATAGTAATTCTGACAGGACCTTTGATGATGAAATACAAAGATCAATCTCTCTATATCTTATCTGAACTCTCGAGTTCCTCTTCATCTTAAGTTCACATTTACTAACTTTGTCTTGAATGCAAACCTTGTTATGAATCAACTTGGTGTATACTTGATATAACTTATTCTCATTTATATTTCCTTTATATTTTTGCAATCTAAATCCTTATCTTTGTGCAATCTAACACTCTTAACTTATTATTGTTGTGCTAACAAGATCCTTGAGATAAACTTATTCCGCAACTTGTAATCTTGTACTAACGCTTGTTCAAGTGTATCTTTCAAGTTTTTCTCTCAATACCCCCCACAATTTAATTCTTCTATCATCTTGCCTCTCTCTTTCTCTCTCTCAATCTCTCTCCCTCTCCATATATATATATATATATATATATATATATATATATATATATATATATATATATATATATATATATATATAATGCAAGTTTATTTTGGTCATTTTTATACACATTGGCACAAAGTAAAGAGATTTTCTTTTCGTATATGGATTTAGGCTAATTTGGCCCACTTCAACTATGTTTTATTGATTGATATGATGGTATAAATTTTACAACAATGAATAAATCTTTAATTTTAATAGTTAAACAGGTTCTTTTTTTAGTAAAATACATAAATCTTCATCGTGGTTATACACAATCATGCATTTGGCATATAGCCTTTTCATCCCGATAAGAAAGTATTGTAACCATTTTCACACTATATGATTTAAAGCACTTATATTAACCTTACTTGAAAAAATGATGTAGACCCATCCCTTATTTTCGCACTATGTGTCTCTTTTACGTACAATGTCTTACAGTTCAAACCATCCCACTAACCAACTGATTATCATCAAGATTTTCTTGATTATTTTCTATAGCTACAAAAATATCAACTATCCATTTTCATTAGTCTCGTCGTCATTCTTACTATGGAACCATGATACCTTTTATGGAATATCATACTTATATCTAGGGAGTAAGAAGGTAATTAGGCAAAAAATTCCCAATTAACTAGAAGTCAACAGTAATTTGATGAATAACGCTTGCTGAAATTCATATTATATAAGGATACATGATTTCATAATAGGAATTAGATCAATTACATTTGTTATAATATTTCACATATCTAAAAGGATGAACTCAACAATATAGCAGCATTAACATCACTAGGAAAGACAATTGCACAATATAAAGAATAATATACATTAAACAAGTACAAAACATTGATATGATACTAAGATAAATAAAACCCAAAACGCATAAACTAGATGTGACTTCAATGTAGAAGATACAATAGGAAACCACTTCTTAATGAAATCCTTACCAATGACGTACACATCTTGAAACCCAAACTAATTTGAAACCATAAACCTCAATTTTATTTGTCTTTGCAATAACCATTAAAGATTTATTGATGGAAAGTAGTGAGACACACTTTCGAATGTCTTCCTTCCAACTCCACATATGTTGACAATGAACTACATCCTTTCCAGTTGTCATTGTAGATTGATAGACTGACTGCGAGCTACCTCCACATAATTTTCAAGTTATTAGTCAAACAAATAAATATGTTACGATCTACATAATTTTACACGACAAAATAGAAACCTAAAACTAGAGTTCACAAGCCACGTGCAGTTTTTCAAAAGATTTATATCTAGATGTAACAAAATCTATAAAGCAATACTTTTTTCATGAGAATTTTTAGAAGTTCCAATTTATTATAAAGTATATGAATGAACACGTTATGCAGAATTTGAGACAAGGGTTATCTTTATTCTCACCTTTCTTTAGAGACTTTCATAGCCGTGGGAGGACTTCCATTAGAAGTATTTTTCATACAGCTAATACTGAAACACCAATCATGTATCAGAGTAAGATATAATATAATGTGAACAACAAGTTTTTAAATGCCACAGACTAAGAAATGTTTTGCAGAAGAGAATGAAAGACAATTCTGAAAATGAATAACAAAAATTGAATTTGAAAGATATAATGTTAAAGAGCACTAGTATGACATTGTCACACAGAAGTATATATAGAAGCATTTTATTGACCGTTACCCAACGACTAATTTTCAGATATTTTTTTTATATATATAAATTGTTACCATTTTTGAAAAATATTATGAACATATGACTTTCCTATAATGGTTATACACATAATTTGTTGTTTGAATGATATTATTTGGTTTAAAAGTTCAACATATATATATATATATATATATATATATATATATATATATATATATATATATATATATATATATATATATATATAATTGGATTATTTAATAATAATGCAAATGCTACCAAAACCCTTATATATTTCTTATTTTTCTTAAAGGTTATTCTTTTCATAAAAGTTTTTTTTTAAATTTATATTCATAATTTCCATAGAGGTAGTTTTAAAGTCTTTTTTTTTAATTTAAAATTTTAATTTCCTTAACTTTATGAAAATGTATTTTCTGTACAAAGTTCACACGATATTTCACATTTCCTAAATCAATAACAACTAGAGGGATTGTCGCGCTTCGCGATGGGCGAGAGGGGTGCATCTTAATTTGTATTACAATAACATCTTCAATAAGTTGAATTTGTAATAGAAATATTGAATTAATTGAAAGTGGCATGTTGTTATAAGCAATTAAGCCAACCAGTTTAATTTATCTCCAGATGTATTTTCTATGAAGAAATATAGCATCAATCTAGAATCAAACTCAACCCTAAAATATTACTTTGTTTTTACCAAGATAAGCAATGTACTTTGATTTTTACCCATAATTGAAATGTCTTTTTTTTAACCAAAAATAGTAATATGTAACCCAAAATACCAACACACATATTGTACTTTGAAACTACAAAGTATTTTTTCGTAAAAAAATTGGTCAATGTGTCCACTTTCAAAGTGTAATGCTTTTGTTTGGGTAAAAAATGCTAGAAATTACCTTGTAGTTTTTTTATTATATATTTTCCCTTAGTATTTAGAGGTTGGACGCTACATTCAAACCTAGACAGTTATGTAATCATGTATGGGATAAATATAGCATGATCAACTATATTTATTCAAGATACGACCAACATGTATTTAGGAGTGATAGTAGCGTGTAGACGGAACTAAAACTTAGCAATAGTACATAAAGGAATTCTAAACCGAACATAAAGATTTAAAATACTATAGGAGTATTTTATGAAACCATGCAATAAGCAACAAATCTAAAAACTCATCAGCTTCGTATATCAAGAAGCTCAAGAATCCATCATACAACTAAAATACTAAAGGAGTATTTGAGTTACTATAACTAACTTATATGAAAACTAAAAAGAACCTGATTGGTTGGTCTATGATTTCGGAGTGTATACTCTCAAAGTTATATATAATTGAGATTTTGTAGACTTAGAATCTGTGATCTTCGCTCTACTTCATGTTCCTTGTTTTGTTGTGGACTTAGAGTAGGATCACTTATTTGAAGGTCTTTTTAATCTTGGTTATGTATAATCAATATACACTACGTAATTATATGAGGACCCAGTGAGGATCACTATAATAATCTTAATATTTTAACTAATCACATAGATTCATTAGGCATTTTCATTCTTGTACAACCAACACGCCTAGACAGAGCAAGCAGTCAACGGATGAGTCGAGATAGAACCAGAAAAAAGGGTTCACAAGGAGGATTCTGAGAAAGAATCGAATGAAAGGAAATACTCCTTCCAAAACCATAAAAATAGACCCTCTTGAAAAATCAGTATCGATACTCGATTTTGGACTAACTAAATTCTAGATAAAATACCTATTTCTTTTCTCTACCACAAGTACATCATGGTAACATAGAATGAGACATTAAAAGATTGTATATCGAAACAAGAAATTTATGTGCATGTATAAATAAATGAGTGACACCTAGAAATAACTATTGTTACTTACTAGTTTATTTCATACATTGTGACAGAATCATGCCTTCCCATGGAAATAACCAGCCAACCAACGAAACACCATTCCTGCAGATAGACTCTGGTACCTTTCAAGCTGCGGTTTCAGCCGTCGTGTCCGTCGTTATGGCACATCTCAATACAAGTAACACTAGTGAAAATTGGAGTGGTGTACGCAATTCAAACCGTAGTAACAACCAAGGAAATTGACAAGTACCTACCTATAAGAATCCTTCAACTCACAAACCTAAGGTCAATAAACAAAAGTTCTGGAACGAAAAGAAGAGCGAAGTATCCCCAAAATTTTCCAAGAGGCAGCAAACTACGACAACCCCTGCAACCACGACATCTACTACCCCAGCATCAATGCCAGTGCGCCAATATGTTGGAAAGCTTCCAAACTGCAAAAAGTGCAACTACCATCATACTGGAGCATGCTGAGTGTTGTGCTGCATCGGGTGCAATAAAATTAAGCATACCTTCCCTTTTGTAGAAATCCATCCCAACACTTCACTTCAACCACCAATGCTAGTAAAAGTGAGATAAGTTATGAGTGTGCTGAAATAGGGCATTTCAAGCGTGATTGTCCAATAGAGAAGAGTGATGGGGGAGTAGGAGGTGTCTAGCAACAGGACATGGCGAAACAACAAGGAACCCTACTAGAACTTTTGGTACGTATCTTAGCAACGATAAATTAACATCAAATTTTACTCTAAAAATTCTGACATTTAAGACAAAAACTCATAAATTATTCCCTCAGCCAAATAAACCCAATCGTCTATATGAAAGATAAGGACCCTCGCATCTGAGCTAGTATGGTTTAGCGTATACCTCAGAGTCATCTATAAGTAAGATTTGTAGACTTAGAGTGATTTATTCTACCTTTTTTCCTATTCCTTGTTTGGTTGTGGAATTACGGAAGCATCGCTCAGCCGGCGGTCTTTCAAATATTAATTATGTGTGACCGGTATACACCAAGTAATAATTAATACACCCGATAGGGATTCTATTCTAAAAAGGGCATCATTTTCAACTTCTCAAAACTCACAATACTCACTAAGAGGCAATACACAAATGTTCGCAGTACTAATAATAAAAGAAAAAACTGAAAACACCGAGAACATATACCAGGGAGGCATTACCATCTAACAAACACTCTTTCCAGATCGAGTTAATATCTAATAGATCTTAACGTCATCATTCAAACGCAATTGGCTTGGTCCTCACCATACCAATTGTGTGTTCTATGGATTTAATATTCGCCTTAATTAGCCAACAAACAAAGCCCTCGTCATCCATAGCAGTGATGTCACACCCCGCTAAAGCGGAAACACGAGGTGTGGCAGTATAAAGGGTTTCATAGCAAAAGTTAAAAGATAACACCAACCATAGTATTAAAAATCATTACGAATTTACAATGGGTTTGAACAAATTTTAACAGAAATTACAATGTAAATTGGAATACAACACATGCAAATGCTCCTAACAGTGAAGTGCCCCTAAGTGCCACTTTCTCGATGATTCCTGACAAAGCATGTAAAACGAGCGTCAACTATAAAAATAGTTGGTGAGTACTCACAAGTTTAACAAAATAATATTGGTTCATGAATTGAAATCAAAGTTTTGATAAAAGTTTCCAATAATAGAAGTATATATTTAAAAGGAGTAAATAAGTTTGTAAAAACAAAGTTCTTTGTCATCATGAGAGATAAAGTATGTTGCCCGAATAAGATGCAACATTCATATTCTCATGGAAGATAAAGTTCGTTACTCAAACGAGTAAACAAGTTTCATTGCTAAAATGAGCAATAAATTTTGTTGCTACAAGGAGCAAACAATTTCATTGTTAAAACATGTATATAAGTTTTCAGTAATAAAAGTTCGTTGTTGTAATAAGAAAAAAAGTTCATTGCTATAATTAATAATCAAGTTTATTTCTATAATGAGTAATGAGTTTGTATGTGTATGAGCAAACAATGAGTTCTCAACCAAACCTATGACTAAAGCCCTATCAAGATCTATGTTTATCGTTCCATAGATGAATATGGTATCATGCACTCAAGCAATAGGGCGAGTGAGGAGTTTTCAATTCCTAATAGCGCTATCCATAATGACCATTGGCTCAAAGAGTTAATGGTTAAAGATAAGGGAAGGGCCTTAATATGATAAGTTCTCATGTTCCATGTTGCATAGACATACATAGAGAGATATAGAAATAAAATAGCAATCATGTTTGATACAAATCAATTTAAATACAACATTCAAATAATAGTTTTTCGGGACATGTTTTTCCACCCTAAAACATTAAAAAAAATAAATAAATAGGGGAGTGGTGAATACTCACAATATGCAAAATATAGCAACCAAGTTTATACGAATAAAATAAATACAATGAACATAAATAGTTTGGGACATGCTTTTCCACCCCAAAACATTTAGAAATCGAAAATAGGAGATTGGTGAATACTTACAATATGCATTGAAATGATGCAAATAGTGCCTTGAACTATGCTCCACTCGTACCACTATCGTTTCCTACAACGATGTTACACACTAATGAGTCTCTAATCGAAATCTAACACTAGTATACATACTATTACAATAGAATTATGCCAATATTTTGTCAAAATTTAATATTGATAAGTTACAAACATTTTTCTGTGAAAATTTAATTTCAATGAATCAATTGTTATATAACAATATAAGTGCAAATTTTCCATTATTGAAATGCTAATATTTATCATTTTAAGAGGTGTTCCAATGATTAAATATTTAAAAACTAAATTAATTTAGTTCTAAAATTTCCCAAACTTTTCATTTTAGTTTTAACTGAATTCAAAGACCTTAAAATAAATTTTCTTGAATTTTTTATTTGTCTAACTATTTTTTCACCATTTAATTCAATGAATAATCATAAAATCATGGAAAAACAAAAAATTATCATGAAAAATTATTATAATTTTTGTGTAACTATTTTCGGTGTACAAAATCTAGGAAAAATATTAATATGTGTTTTCAAAAAGTTTAATACAATTTTTCTAATTTTTGTGTATTTATTCTACAAAAAAAGAAATAAATAGGTAAGATTTTCAAAACTTCACCAAGCTTTTGTTTACAAGTGTTTGTACACATACTTAATCTGTGAAAAATACAAAAATGGGTTTCTAAATTGTTTAACCAATTTTTATGATTTTTGTGCATTTATTCTAATAAAAATTGAAATAAATAGAAAACAGTTTCCAAAATCGCCCAAAATTTTTGTACCACCTTTATTATACTTTTAAAATCTGTGAAAAATATAAAAGATACTTTTCAATTAGTGTTGCTATTTTTCCTTGTTTAATCCTCTTAAATAATCATTAATTGAATAATAATTACTAAACAGTTAAAGTAAATTACCAAAACTTTTGTGCACTTCATTTACAGAGCAAATAATTTGGGAAAATACCAAGTGTGGTTTTTATATACGGAAATCCGATTTTGTGTATTTAAATGTATTTAATTTTAGAAAATAGGAGAAAAATAGTATACAGAGGATAAAAATCATCAAAATTTTTATGTAGCCGCCTAATGTACTACAAGGTGTTCTGGCAAATTTTCATAATTTTTGGATGAGTAAAACTATTTTCTTGGTTTTAGTCCATTATAAATACAAAAATCGGAGAAAAATAGTAATACATTATGAAAAATTCTGAAAATATTTTTCTAAGTCTTCCAAAGAGAGTATAAGCTGGGAAAATTGTTAGGTTGCCATTTCACCTTCTCTAAAGTGGTTTTATGATTTATTGAAGTCAAACAAAAAGAAAATTCAAAAACATGTTAAACAGTAACAAAATCGATGAAATTTAATGTGAAGTCATTATTTAGCATAGGGGTCATCCACGAATTTAACTAGGATTTGTAGACCTCAGACACTATTTTATATGATTTATTGCCCGATTTTGTTGCAATAATTATAATAATTCGAGAAAAATGAATTATTTTCTGGAAATTTAAAGAGCATCTTATTTTGTTGATGGGAATCTGAGAAAAATCGGATTTAGTCAGAAAAGGAGTTTAAATATTTATTTGGAAATAAATCTTTCATGAACATATTTGAAAGCTTTTAACAACATACTTTGATGATCTAGCATCTAAGCTTGAAGGTCATCACGTGCATGTTGGTTTAAATATCATTCATGAGTTTGAAATGTTCAAAAATCCTTTTTGAAAGAAAACTTAGAGTGCATGTGGTGATTTTTACACAAAACTTGTAGAAAAGTGCACTATGTTGATTTTGACTTAGGTTTTGGTCCTTGGATTTCACCATTATCATCAAAACTGAAGTGAATGAACATGAACACATATTTTTCTAAGAGAAAGGTGTAGAAGAAGAAGGAAATACAAGAAAAACCTTGAAAACATGGAGGAAAATGAAAGGAAATCGTGTTCTGCCGTAATGAACACCACTAGATGATGAATATTTTGAGCATCATGAGTGTTATTAGACTTGTTTCCTGGAAATTTTTGTGGTTCCTAGAGAGAGGAAGAGAGAAAATGGAGTGGTGAAGGTAGATAGAAGTGAGAGAAAATGAGAGAGAAAGTGGAGTGGGAGAGAGAAAGGAGTGATTATGTGTTTTTGGGAGAGGGGAGGTGTCTTGGGAAGAGGGTGGACGGTTTTGAGAGTATTATGCCCTCCTTCCCTTTTAATTTTATAAAACAATTTCAATTCTTTTATAAAAATATCAAACTTTTTATAAAATATACACCCTAACCAAGTTTTTGCTCATGAAACCTTGATTTTTGACTTATAAATTATGGATAAATGTTAATGACTTAAATTTTTATTTTCCTTTATTATATTTACTTGAATTTAATTATTTTAAGATAATATTATAAGTTTAATACTATTTTTATAAAGTTTTTGATGTTCAACTTTATAAAATTTAGGTTTTAGGGATTTTAGGGTTTTGGAGTATAACAAAGTTTGAATATCAAAATAAATTGAATATTTGAGACTTCAAATTATCTTATGGTATTATAACTCTTTTATAATTATAAATAATGTTTGTAATTTATTTTTATCAGTTTATTGGCATTTTATGTAGTGATTCCGAGATTCAAGCGAAATTGAGGAATCAAGTATACTAGTCTTAGTCTTCAACTTTGACTTAAGTTTCTATGAGACTTTGAACTAAATTCTACTTCTAGGTCAAGTTCATGATGTGTTTATATGATTCAAGAAATGATGTTCGAGTCAAAGAGTGGCCCGAAAATGGATAGTTACTACAGTTAAGTAGTTGTAGAATTCACATACCAATGTGAAATCCAAGCACATTATCCATTGTCTCTATCTGTTTCCAAGATTCTACTAGGTTATAACTTAGCTTCTAGTTACTAAGTCCAATATGTGTAGTGCCTATACGTGCAACTAAGTTTATTCAAATCTAGAACCGACTCGAATTTTGACAGCTGTCACAAGTGAACCCGACGCAAACCCCAAAATCATCGCCTACCTCAAACCTTTGAAGCACTTGTGTGTGGAGTACCACACTTTTCGTAGTTTTTCTCAACCAACCTTCCAAGAGTACCACATGTATAGCTAGTCAACTTCGAGGGTTGCGACAGGTGGGACATACAGTTAAGGTATCACTACTTGGGGGATGTATCAGGGTGGTATAAAATTAAGATCCTACGGATTTTGGATGTGTGATTTTGCCCTATCTTCTGTTCCTTGTTTGGTTGTGGACTTGGGTCAGAATCACCCAACTGACAATCTAACTGATCCTAACTACATACGACTTGAATACGCTAAGTGATGATAGAGGAACCAGGTATAAGAGCCTACCACGACTTTAGTACGCAGCCTCCAGGAGTACGGATGGACTCAACACCATTAAGGTAATCATGGATAGATTAAACAAAACCGCACGCCTCCTACGAGTAAATGAGACAAACGAAATGGAGAAACTAACACAGACATACATTAAGGAAAATTATACGACTACCTGGAGTACTGATATCCATCATCTCCGATAGGGTTAGTAGATTTACATCATAGTTTCGGCAGTCTCTACACGAACCTGTTGGGACTAGATTTGGACATGTGTACAGCCTACCACCCACAGACCGATGGACAAAGACCAAGTACCATTCAAACATAGGAAGACATGCTGAGAGCTTGTGTGATAGACATTGATAAAGCTTTGGATGCTCAGTTACCCCCCCCCCCCTATAGAGTTCTCGTACAATAATAGTTATCACACTAGCATCAAGGCTGCTCTGTTCAAAGCCCCCTATAGCCGTAAGTGCAGATCACCTCTGTATTGAGCTGAGGTGGGCGATAAGTAACTATTTAAGAGGTCAGTTCCCAACAGCACTCTCATCGGCCTTGAGATCATAAGGTAAACGATAGAAAGAATCGTCCAAAGTCGAGAACGACTAAAAATTTCTCAGACTGAAAAAAGAGTTATACGATAAAAGAAGGAAGCCCTTTAAAATTCTAAGTTAGGAATCGAGTATTATTAAAAGTCTCACCCTGGAAAGGAGTGATACGTTTTGGGAAAAACGGGAAACTTAAATCCAAGGTATATCGGGTCGTTCGAAATTCTTGCCAAGTTTGGTCCGGTAGCATACGAGCTTCAATTACCATAGGAACTTAACAACATTCGTCCTACCTTTCATGTGTCTAATATGAAGAAATTCTTGTCAGATGAAACCCTTCTCATTCCACTTGTCAAAATTGAGATCAACGAGAACCTCAACTTCGTAGAGGAACCTACTGAAATCATGGATCGAGATGTCGAAATGACGAATCAAAGTTGCATTCCCATCGTAAAGGTCTGTTGGAAAGCAAAACGAGGACCCGAATTTACTTGGGAACGTGAGGACCAAATGAAACAAAAGTACCCACATCTATTCCCCAACCCTTGAGGTCCCACTCAAAATACAGATTTCAGGACGAAATTCCTTCTAACGGGGGGATAATGTGATAAGTGTCAAATTCAAGTCAACCAGTCAACAAGTTAAAGTCAAAGTCAACAAGTCAAATTCATAGTCGACAAGTCAAATAGGTCAAACTTAACTAGTGTTTCTATGTTAAAAGTTATTCTATGTATAAAAATGTGCATTTGTGTGTCAAGAATTCAAGTGTCTCGGAAAATCTATGAGATTAGCAATGTAAAAACCCTAAAAAAGGAGTTAAACGCATCAAAAACCGACTATGGACCCTTTAGGCGACTTAAAACAAAACCTCTCCCAAATCTCTCCAAGTATGTAAAATCTCTCCCAAATCTCTCCAAGTATGTAAAATCTCTCCTAAATCTCTCTAAGTATGTGAAATCTCTCCAAGTGTGTGAAATCTCTCCCAAATCTCTCAAAGTATGTGAAATCTCACCCAAATCTCTCCAAGTATGTGAAATCTCTCCTAAATCTCTCCAAGTATGTGAAATCTCTCCAAGTGTGTAAAATCTCTCCTAAATCTCTCCAAGTATGTGAAATCTCTCCTAAATCTCTCCAAGTATGTGAAATCTCTCCCAGTATGTGAAATCTCTCCCAATATCTCTCAAAATCTCTCTCAACTTTTTACAGTCATCCGAGTCATCCCGACCCTTAACTAGCCCAAAAACCGCTTGAAAAGGGGAGTTTACGTGAAAAACAGCTAAATAGGGCAGAAACCCTCTTAGGAACTAAACCTTTTAGGAATCAAACGTCTTAGAGTCGAACCCTTTTAAGAGGACCGAAGCTGCTATAGAACCGAACTTAGCCTCTCAGGACCGAACTAAGCCTTCTGGACCGAAGTCATCCCATCTCGGACCGAAACCTCCATACACCCGAAATAGACAGAGCCCTCGATCCATTTCGGTTCTGTTGGGTTTAATATGTGTTGCGTCTTGGGCTCGCTTCTTAGCCCAGTTTTGTATCCGGATTGGGCTTGTCAATCCGTGATTTAATATTTAGGGTTTTAGTAGTTATAGATGCTTGCATGCATCTTGGTACGTAGTTGTTTTAGTCGATCATTCATAACGTTTTTGTTTCTATCGATTGTAACCCTAAAAGCCTCTACAGTGGAAGTTCTTCATCGAGCTCTGCTGAGGTGTGAATCTATTGAATCATTCAGCTCATTGTTGGTTCATTCTTTTGTTTGTTATTTTGTTTGCATGATTCTGATAAACCTGTGTAAGATCTAATCGATCAAAGAGTATTTTCATCTCATCAAATGGTATCAGAGCAGGAGGCAGTGTAATTCATACACATCTCTTCTGTCAAAGAAGTGATTAGGGTTCATTCCGCATTCATTGATATTTATTGAGCCGTCACTCTTTAATTGACTATCTCATTACTTGTTAATCTTGCCCTAATATTACGTATTACAAAGTCTAATCATATAACAGGTTAAACGATCAAGCATGGACGATTCTCAATCGATTCCCATCAACATCTCTAACAGCATCGGATCAACAACCAAGATCCCAATCCTCTACGTTCAAGACTACGAAGTGTGGACACACCATTTTGAAGATTACGTTATTGGCTCGGAAGATAATGGGTATCTGATATGGGAAGCAATCACAGTTAGCCCATTCGCTCATTCAAGGACATCAAGAATCATTAAAACTCAGAAAGAGTACAATGATCTCTTAAAAGATGTGAAGGACGTCGCTCAGGACGAAAAGGAAAAGTTCCAATGCAACATTAAAGCATTGAGACTAATTCGAGTCGCCCTTCAATCTGACATGTTTCGATTGGTAAGTTCTTGTGGTACAGCAAAGGAAATCTGGGATCGGCTGCGAGAACTGTATTCCACAGATGAAGATCTGGAGCACTCGATTCAGACCCTACTTCTCTCAGAATTTGGAGAGTTCAAGCAGAAGCCAGAGGAGGTTGTTACACAAACATTCGATCGGTTCAATCATCTTCTCATTAAGATGATCAAACATGATATAGAAAGAAAGCTCATCGAATAGGAGGTCACTTTCTTAAATGGCTTAAGACCCGAATGGAGGGCGGTTGTGTCGACAGTTAAAGTGCACGAGTAGTTTAAGTCATATTCTTTGGCGAAACTTGTGGAGATTCTGAAATCCCAGGAAAAGACTTTGTTACAAGAGAAAAGCGTGGTCTCAAACTTTGGGTCCTTGGCCCTTCTGTCAAAGGGTAAGAGCGCAGCAGAAGAAGAAGAAGAAGATCTGAATCTGGGTGACTACGATCTGACATCTGAAGACTATGTCATGATGGTGTCAAATCCCAGGAGGTTCATCAAGAAGAAGTTTCCTATCAACAAGAACCGAAATTGGCAAGGAAGCTACAACTCCGAGAAAGCAAAAGAGGAGCCGAAGGTTAATGAACCAAAGAAAGAAGCGAAGGGTGAAGTTGATTCTGGTGTCAGCTGCTTTTACTGTGGAAGCAAAAATCATTACGCAAAAGATTGTGTGTTGAAGAAAATGGCAGAGAAGGATGATGAGAAGGATGAAGAAGAGAATCTCTTAAAAAGACTAGAGGAGATTAAAAGGAAGAAAGTTGCTACTAATCCCTCCATGAATGCTTTAATTGTGCAGGGTTCGGTAGATGATGATGAGTTCGGTGGCGTACAGGTATGGTCGACCGACTCATAAGATGATGAAGTGAGAAAGCCTACTCATGGAAAGGCTTATGTGGCGAAGAGTGGCGACGCTAGTGGAAGATGCTTGATGGTGACAGATGTATCCCAGATGAGGGGATATAATACTGATGGTGGAAACGAAGTGACTAAGGAGCGAGAGGATGTGTGCTTTACAGTGACGCCTCTCAGTGTGCAGATCAATGAACTTGATGAACTGATCAAGAAGGTACAATCCATTTTTGTTTCGTTTAAAATCCCAAAAACATCGTAGGAAAAAGAATTAAATAACTAGAATTCAAGAATTTCAAATCTAGATAGTTGTTTAACTCAAACACGTGTCACGAATTCTAATCTAACTGACCAAATGAGCAGGGTGTCATCTAAGAGTGAGGAGCGAAGAATGTGGATTGAGCAGAAGGAGTTGGAGCTGGTTAGATCTAGGGATGAAAATATTTATTTGCAAAGAGACAATCTTAAATTGTTAAAACAGAGAAACGTTTTTTGTTTGATTGCAAAAAGACTTTATACTAACATTACACAGCTGCATTTGAACTGTGAAATAGACCAGAAAATACATCGCCTGATTTTGCCCTTTCTTGAGCTAAAGGAGGATGAAATTGATGCTGAAGCATACAACTGTGAAAGTGTTGTATCTTCAAATGATTGAAGTCCCAATTATATGTTTGGTCTAGACAAAATTGAATCATTTATTAAGTCCAAAGACCATAAGAACATGCTCAAAGACCTTTTGGATGAAAATGACAAGTTGAAACTCAGAGCCGAAACCATACAAAAATTTGACTTATTGAGTACCAAATTAAGTTCAAAAAATAAAATTGATGTTGAAAATGCATCTGAACTTAATGAGGACGATGACATGAGTGAAATCTCTGTAAAGGATGAGGTTGACTGTTCGGAGTTTATTAAGAGCGAACCTGAAAACCACAAAAATTTGATTTCTGAAAATTCTGTGGAATTCGCTCGTTTATCCAAAAGTAAGTCCCCAGTTCTTAAAGAAAAAGCCGTTGTTTACCAAAAGGTAAGAACAACTCCCAATCAAGTTTATAAGGTCACAGGAGTAACCGAACATCAGACAGCCGAACTCACTGCGCTGGTGAATAAAGATAATGCAGATGGTTGTGATGAGTATTTCTGGTCAGCACCGATAGACAATGCAGATGAAATAGTTGGTTTGTCAGAGCGAACATCATGGAAGGCCAAAGGTAGATACGTGGCAGAACCACTAAATAAACCTACCAACAATGACGTACCCAATACCAGCAGAACAAAAGAGGTTCTAGTAGAATACGTCTCCTCAACAAGCGAAACCTCTTCCATGAAAAGTAAACCTGTTGTTCAGAAGCCAAAACAGAAGGCAAATATTCACAAACAATCGAAACATGTGAACGATCAAAAGCACCAGAGGAATCTGAGATACAAGAAAAATCTCTCAGAGCGAAAGCAATTTTGGCGCTCCCAAAACCCTCGCTACACTCACTTTAATAGAAACTTCAAGCCAAAAGGAGAAGATAATAAAGATAAAAGGAGCTTCGGTCTGTTTGATCAAAAGAACCAAAAGAAGACTTTTGGGCAACAGAAAGTACAAGACCGAATGAATAGGTTCGGTCTTGATAGCAACAGCAACCGAAAATCCAGTTTCAGTCCAGAGACTCACAACAACCGAAAAGGTAGTTTCGGCCCATCAACTGAAAGGAAAAAGTAAGATTTCCTCATCAAATGAAGACAAAAAGCAAGATAAAGTGCAAACTCCTGAACCTAAATCCAAAACACTTGAAACTAACCCTAATAAAATCAAAGTGTTTACTATTAAGAGGAAAAATAAAACAACCTTAATAAAACGAACTTATCTTGTTGATGCTTCTCTTGCTATTCCTGTTTCTGTGAAAGGATCACAAGGACCCAAGAAACTTTGGGTTCCTAAATCTGCTTAATTTCTGCAGGTTATAAGTGACGAGCAGTTCGACAAAGAATGGTACACAGACAGTGGCTACTTGCATCACATGACAGAAAGAAAGGAAGAACTAAGGGAGTTTCGGTCCCTTCAAAACGTTGGTAATGTCAAATTTGGTAACAACTCCTATGGAACGATCAAGGGTTATGGGATGGTAACCAATAACGATTTTACAATCAGGAAGCTGGCTTATGTAGAGGGATTGCAGCATAACCTCATCAGTGTGTCTCAATTGGTGGGAGGAACAGGTCTCAAAGTTTCATTCAATGATGAAGGTTCAGAAATAATAGAGAAGACGACCAACAAAGTGATTCTCAAGTCAGAACGAAAATGTGAAATGTTCCCTCTGAATCTCAACCCAATCAAAGGAAAACTAGCCGTATGTCTATTGTCTAAAGCTCATTCGGACGAAAGCTGGTTGTGGCACCGAAGGCTCTCCTACCTCAACTTCAAAGACATCAACAAGCTAGTCATCGGTGATCATGTTCGGGGTCTTCCACTGCTCAAGTTCGATCGAGAACATTTATGTGTTGCTTGTGAAATAGGGAAACAAAGTCGCCAAAGTCACCCAACAATCATAAATACAAAAGTTGTTGAACCACTTGAGTTGCTTCACATCGACTTATGTGGTCCATCATCAATTGAGAGCATTGGCGGTAACAAATACATCCTTGTTATTGTTGATGACTTCTCAAGGTTTACTTTGGTATTATTTCTAAAACTCAAATCCAAGGCAACTCCCAAGTTAAAGATCTTTATCAAGCAGGTTGAAGTGCAACTGAGAAAAGTCGTTCGAAACATCAGGAGTGACAATGGACTAGAATTCAAGAACAAAGAATTAGAAGATTTCTTAGCAAAAAAAGGCACGAATCACAATTTCTCATCCCCTACACTCCTCAACAGAACGGAATTGTCGAAAGGCGAAACCGGTCCTTGTGTGAGGCATCTCGAACCATGCTAAGGTTTGCCTCTCTTCCTCTATATTTCTGGGCAGATGCCATTCCTGCAGCTTGCTACACTCAAAATAGGTCTTATCTCAATAAGCGTTTCTCTCTCACCCATATGAGATTCTTAACAACAGGGAACCGAATGTCAAGTTCTTCCATGTGTTCGGCTCGAGGTGCTTCATCTTCAACTCTAAAGAGCATCGCAACAAATTCGATGTCAAAGCTGATGAAGGCATCTTTCTAGGATACTCTCTTGCTTCAAAGGCATATAGGGTTCTGAATAAGCGTTTTAAACGTATTTAAGAAACCTATTATGTGACGTTCGATGACAATTATCTCAAGAAGTTGAAGTCTACCGAAGGGACAATTGGAGAGATTTTCTCTCAAATCGGCCAGGTCACAACATCAATCACCAATCTTTTTGACCAGTTCATGGATTTATTCGATGAACCTGAGAAGGCAATTCATTCTGAAGCTAGAGCTGCAGACAACAAAGTAGATCACCTTAATAAGATTGTTGAAGATGCACCCAAACGAATAACAGAAGAACAACCGGTTAGAAACAAACCTCCTCAAAGCAATACTTCAGTCGAGGGGAATAATCAAGCCTCTTCAGATCAAGATGACTCACAAATCCAGGGACCCGAAGGCATCTTTATCAACCAGGAAGCATACACAAAGACTCTCCTTGCCAAATTTGGCATGATGGGAGACTCAAAGGTCAAAGTCCCTATGGCGTTCGACACCAAGCTCACACCATCTTTGGAAAAAACGGCAGTCGACATCACGCTATATCGCTAAATGATTGGTTCCCTAATGTACCTCACAGCCAGCAAGCCCGATATAATGTTTTCCGTATGCTATTGTGCCAGGTTTCAAGCAAATCCTCGTGAACCACACATGCTGGCAGTGAAGAATATTTTCCGGTATTTGAAGCGAATCACCTCTCTCGGTCTCTGGAATCCCTCAAACTCAGGCTTCTTTGTTCAAGCCTACTCAGATGCAGACTTAGGCGGATGCGGTCAAGATCGAAAAAGCACCACAGGAGGCTGCCAATTCCTAGATGGAGAGTTAGTTAGCTAGCAATCGAAGAAACAAACATGTGTTTCTCTGTAAACAGCCGAAGCAGAGTACATTGCAGCCGCCTCCTGCACATCACGAGTAATTTGGATCCAAAGCCAACTTTAGGTTTATGGACTCAATATGAAAAAGATCCCACTATACTATGACTCAGAAAGTGCAATTAGGATCTGTCACACCCCCGAACCAGACGGCGGAAACGTCCGAGGGCTATCGTGACTCATTGAATACCATCACAATGCATATACATGAAATATAATATTATACATCACCAACATTTGGAATGATACAACTGGTAACATTACATTCATTACATTGTTCAAAACATTACATTCTCAAAAAAAATAACTGTTTGATACTACTTAAACCACAACAAAACGTCATAGAGTACAAATCATCCTTCACCTTATCTGTTACCTGAGAATACAAGTATTTTGAAAAACGTCAACATATGAAATGTTGGTGAGTTCATGAGTAATGTTTGAAATCCAATGTTTGTATCGTTTTGAAAACCACCAGAAAATCCGATATTTTCAAAAAATAGAATAGTGTAAAAATATGTGATGATCCATGAGTATGCTTGTTTGAATTCTATAGATGTAAGCGTAAGAGTTGTGAAATTCGACCGGTAATTCGTAATTGTACTTGTTGAAAACCCTAGGAAAACCCGACGTTTTCCTATCACTTTGTTTTACTTAGTTTGTGTACCATTGTTTCGTTGCGTTAGAGGAAACCGTTGAGCTCCGGAGGCATTGAGAATACAGTGGGTGGTGAAGTGGTGTGACGTGCGTTAATGAAAACGTCCAATCGACAACCTTACAAGCGATCCCTTAGGCGTCACTCGTAATTCTTCACACCACTCAATCCTCCCGGACTTGTGTAGTCCCATGACCGGAGGGAAGAAGAGAAGGTGCGAAACCCTCGGTATTTCCCCGCGTCGTTCAAGACCATTGCAATTGCGAAGGGCCCGAAGCCCAACCCGCAATCGTGAGTTACAGACTTTACTAGCAGCACTGAAGGACCCTTGGGGACCAGCAGCATGTTTGCCATTGAAAGTCCTTTTACGTTATGTCGGATCGGTAAAACCCAACACTTCGTAAGAGAGAGAGGTCTTCGGGCCTTAAGATCAGGTCATTGGGCTAGCTAGGCTCAACAAACAAGATTTTACACTTTTGGGGCCCAAAGATGGTGCGTATACGTCTGTGCACACTCGCATGTATAGTGACTTCCCAATCGTTATTAGTTATGAATCGTAATGTCGTAATGTCATAGTGTCGTCGTGTTAGTAGTTTCGGATTGTTATTGGTTCGAGACCGAACCAATTCGTTTGACAACGACTTTTGGTATTGTAATGTATTGTATTTCGTCGATAGGTGTGGTACCATCATTTGGTCAAATTGCATGTATTGAACTAGCCTTGAGAATTTTCTGTTTTCAGTCCCTCCTTATTTGTAGAATTTACCCTTTTCACCCCTTTATTTAAAAACTTTCCGGTTTGGTCCTTAAATCAATTTTCTTGACATTTTAACACCAAAAATTATTGAAATAAGTATTTTCCAGCATATTTTTCATAAAAAACAGCTTAAGTCCTTGAAATTGCAGTTTTCTCGGTTATAACCCCTCTTTTTCGCAATTTTTACATTTTTGGCCCAATTTGGAAAATTTTTGCAACTTTGGTCCTTTTTAAATTTGAAAAGCATTTTAAACCTTTGAAAAGTACATGGAACACTTATAGTCCACTGTTTTACAGAAAAATACATTTTTGGTCCTCCAAATTAGAAAATTTCGTATATTGGGCCTCATTGGACCGAAAATGTCATATTTAGCCCAATAAGCTTGGAATTTATGTTTTTAACCCTCCAAATAGCACATTTTCAGAAAATGCATTATGTAAACTGTTTTGACTCATCTCACCCATCAGATTTCGAAATATTTCATTTTAGACCCTTCAACTTTGTATTTTTAACATTTTATGTCAAAAAAAATGAGTTTTTAGCCCAAAATAAGTGTTGTCAAGCCATTTGGCTACTTTTCTTAGTATACTTTGCATGTAATAGTATATTTTATGCTAGAATAAAATATATATCTCGGTTTTTAGTATTTCGTCACTAGATCTAGCATCAAAATCATACAAAACATACATATAAGCATAGAAATCAACCACAACATACACATAATGATGGATCTACACCTTTTCTTGTATTCTCCCCCACAAAAACTTATAAAAACCGAAAATAAGGGGGTATGAAACTCACCTTAGGATGTAGTTTCGGTTTTTGAAGAGAATATGGAAGAACACTTGGTGATTTTTGGCCTTAGCACTCTTTCCTTGAAGATCTCGAGTTTGAGTGTTTCTAGGGTGTAAGATCATGATTTTTGCATGGATAAGGAAAAGATTTTGATAACAAAAAGAATCTAATTCATAGATCCAAGCATAATCTTACCTTAGATGAAGAATTTGTGGAAATTTCTTCTTGAATGCTTCCTAATTTTCGAGATTTTGAGGGGAGAGGAAGGGATGTTCTTGAGAGAGCTTGAGAGATTTTTGTGAGTGTGTGTGTGTGTGTGAGTATGGCTGAGAGTGAGAGAGAGGAGAGGATAGAAGTGATTTTGAAGTGATGTTGCATGGAAATATGGACTAAATTGCATGGATATCCAAGGGACAATAATGAGGTGGCATACTAAAGTCAATTCTCTTCTTATCTTCTTGTATTTGGGCCTTGGGCCGAGATTTTTGGGAGGGAAAGAAAAAAAATTGGGCCCTTGCCCCTAAGACCACTATTAGAGTTAATCTTAGGTATTTATTGGCCTTATAAAATAAAATTGTGATTTTTATGCTTTAATAAGCTAGATTAGGTTAATCATGGATCAAAGCTTTCAATTTATTTCATTCTAGGCCCATTATGGCCCATAATATTGAAATAAATGGATGTGGGTCCAATTAGAGCCCAATTAGGGTTCTAAGTCCATGATAGTCCAATTGGAAGCTTATTGGTCCATTTGGATCCAATAAGGGAGTTCTAGTCCAAAGTGGACCTAAATAAGAACTTCTAGGGTTTTCCAATTGCTTGATGTAGTGAATTTGGGGTTTAGTTTTCCATTGAGTAAGCATCATACATGCTTTTGAGTTTTTGATTTCCACATTCACTTGAGTATAGTGTTTACAAGACATAAAATTTCTAGTTGTGACATCATCCCCCCGTTTGAGGGAATTTCGTCCCGAAATTCTGTTTGAAAGCTAGATTTGAGAATGCTAGAATAGGTGAGGGTACTTTTGCTTCATTTGATCTTCGCGCTCCCAAGTGAATTTTGGTCCACGCTTTGCGTTCCACCGTACCTTCACGATCGGGATGCGGCTCTGTTTAGTACGCTTCACCTCCCTGTCCATGATTTCGATTGGTTCTTCGACGAACAGGAGATTCTCATTGATTTTGATTTCGTCAAGAGGAATGACAAGGGTTTTGTCTGATAGGCACTTCTTTAGGTTAGAGACATGGAACACGGGGTGTACACCGCTTAGCTCTGCAGGTAGTTGCAGTCTGTATGCTACTGGACCAATTCGGGCGACGATTTCAAAAGGTCCAATGTATCGTGGATTTAGCTTTCCACGTTTTCCGAAACGTATAACCCCTTTCCAGGGCGAGACTTTTAACAGTACTTGATCACCGACCTGAAATTCTAAGGGCTTTCGCCGTTTATCAGCGTAGCTCCTTTGTCGGTCACGCGATTTTCACGGATGATCTCCGGTCACGTTAGTGCTTTGTCCGACATGTGTGTTTTTGCTAGCTGGGTGTCACCTACTTCAACCCAACATAACGGTGATCTACATTTACGCCCGTATAGTGCTTCAAAAGGAGCCACCTTGATGCTCGAATGGTAACTATTGTTGTATGAGAATTCGATTAAGGGTAGGTGGGTGTCCCAAGACTTCCCAAAGTCTATCATGCATGCGTGGAGCATATCTTCGAGCGTTTGGATGGTTCGCTCGCTTTGACCATCCGTTTGTGGATGATAAGCGGTGCTCATATCGAGGTTTGTTCCCATCGCCTTATGGAGTGATTGCCAAAATCGGGACGTGAACCTACTGTCCCTATCCAAGATGATAGATGTTGGTATTCCGTGGAGTCTCACGATCTCTCGAATGTATAAACGCGTCAATCTCTCCATCTTGTACGATTCTTTAATTGGCAGGAAATGGGCAGATTTCGTTAGTCGGTCGATTATTACCCATATAGTGTCTAATCCATCCGACGTTTTGGGTAGCTTGGTCACGAAATCCATAGAAATCCCCTCCCATTTCCACTCAGGGATTGCCGGTTGCTGTAACAATCCTGAGGGTTTTTGGTATTCCACTTTTACTTTGGCGCACGTAAGGCACTTACTGACGTAGGTCGCGATTTCCGCCTTCATGTTAGGCCACCAATAGTGTTGCTTAATATCCAAATACATCTTATCGGAACCGGGATGAATGGAGTATCGCGTCTTGTGGGCTTCCTTCATGACAACATCTCTAAACCCTCCAAATTTAGGGACCCAAATACGGTTCATGAAATAGTATACTCCATTCTCCTTTGCCTCCAGGTTATTTTCCATTCCGCGCAATACTTCGCTTGCTCTATTTTCTGTCTTCATGGCCTCTGACTGGGATACTGCAATTTGAGTGGCCAGGTGTGATTGAATGGTTATCGAGAGAGTTTTCGTACAACGATTAGAGTACTCCTTCCGACTTAATGCATCAGCTACCACGTTGGCCTTGCCTGGGTGGTACTTAATCTCACACTCATAATCATTTAGCAACTCAACCCATCTTCGTTGCCTCATGTTTAACTCCTTTTGGTTCAAGATGTGTTGGAGACTCTTGTGATCCGTGAAGATGGTGCACTTTGTACCGTAAAGGTAATGCCTCCAAATTTTTAGGGCAAAGACTACAGCTCCCAAGTCTAGGTCATGGGTCCTGTAGTTTACTTCATGCGTCTCTAGCTGGCGGGATGCATAGGCTAACTCTCTCCCACGTTGCATGAGAACGCAACCTAAACCCTGATTTGATGCGTCGCAGTAGACTACAAAATCTTCCGTTCCTTCAGGCAGAGATAGTACAGGTGCGCTACAGAGAGCTTGTTTCAAGGTTCGAAACGCGATCTCTTGTTTGTCTGTCCATTTGAATGGTACGCCCTTTTGCGTAAGCGAGGTTAGTGGCTTGGCGATCTTAGAGAAGCTTTGAATGAACCTCCTATAGTAGCCTGCTAAACCCAAGAATTGACGAATTTCCGTGGGCGTTGTCGGGATTGCCCATCCTTCTACAGCTTTGACTTTAGAGGGATCCACATGGATTCCATCTTGGCTGACTACATGACCTAGGAAGTTCACGCTCCGCAGCCAGAACTCACACTTGGAGAGTTTGGCGTAAAGTTTTTCTGATCGTAGAGTTTCTAAGACTTGTCGAAGATGTTGGCCATGCTCTTCCTTGCTTCAAGAATAGACGAGGATGTCATCGATAAAAACAATGACAAAGTTGTCGAGAATCGGTCGGCAGATTCGATTCATTAGGTCCATAAATGCGGCAGGGGCATTCGTTAGACCGAAGGGCATTACGAAAAATTCATAATGTCCGTAGCGAGTTCGGAAAGCGGTTTTTGGAATATCCTCTTCCCGGACTTTGAGTTGGTGGTATCCGGACCATAGATCTATTTTAGAAAAATAACTAGCTCCTTGGAGCTGGTCAAATAGGTCATCGATTAATGGGAGTGGGTAGCGGTTCTTGATTGTGAGTTTATTTAACTCTCTGTAATCGATACACATTCTAAAAGATCCGTCTTTCTTTTTGACAAAGAGCACCGGAGCTCCCCATGGCGAGTAACTAGGTCGAATAAATCCCTTATCCAAAAGTTCACTGAGTTGGCTGGATAATTCCTGCATCTCGTCAGGAGCCAACCGGTAGGGTGATTTAGCGAGAGGAGTTGCTCTTGGAATAAGGTCGATTCGAAACTCAACCTGTCTCTCTTGGGGTACTCCCGGAAGATCTTCAGGAAACACGTCCGGAAATTCACATACTACGGGAATGTCTCGAACATTAATCTCCTCCTTGGTTTTGTCCACCACGTGAGCCAGGAACGCCAGATTGTTCCTTCGTAGATATTTTTGTGCCTTGACACACGAAACGAGGCGAAGGTTCATGCTAGATTTGTCTCCGTAAATTACTAGGGTTTCGTGATTTGGAAGGCGAAGACGGACGGCCTTCTCATGACACATAATTTCGGCATGGTGGGGGCTTAACCAGTCCATGCCGATGATCACATCGAAGCTCCTAATTGACACTGGCATTATATCTATTCGAAAAACGTGTTGATTAAGAGTTAGGGTACATCCAGTGTAGATTTCCCCAGTAGATTCGGTTTTCCCATTGGCCATTTCCACCGTATAGGCTTCATTTAGCTTTTGGGGAAGTTGTTTTAATAAGTGCTTAAACTTATTGCTTACGAAACTTCGCTCCGCTCCGGTGTCAAATAAGATGCATGCATATGCGTGGTTTAAGAGAAACGTACCGGTAACAACAGAAGGGTCTTGAATAGCCTCACTCTGACCCATGGTCAACATCCTTCCTGTTCCTCCATTTCTTAAATTGTTGTTGTTGGGACAGTCTCGGCGGATGTGTCCAGTCTTCCCGCATCCGAAGCAGGTGTAGCTAGGCCCTGCGCTATTGCCGTTGGCATGGGCGTTGTTGTTGTTGCGAGGGATGTTGTTGTTGATTCCCTGATTTTGGTTATGGGATGGGTAAGCCTTGCAGTACCTTGCGGTGTGACCCCTTCGGTTGCAAATGGTGCACTGAAAATCCTTGCATTCTCCATAGTGATGGAAACCGCACTTGTTGCATTTGGGAAGATTACCGGAATAAGGTTTGGAAGCATTTGAAGTGGCTGAGGTTGGAGCATGTGGTGCGGCTGGAACCGATGTGGTAACAGCATTAACCGCCACTGTCTGCTGCTTCTTGGAGGTGTCGGGGCCCTGGCGCCCCTTCCTCTTATTGTTCTTTCCCCTCTTGTCATCTCCTTCCTTCGTCTTCTCAGGTCAAAGAACTCGCGTAACATGCCATACGGGGGTCGCTGTCCCTGCTGTCTGCTCCATCTCCAAAGATCAATACCCCAGGGAGGTGTAGGACCAGTGGGGCCTACGCGATAGGCAGGCACCCTGATCGGGTAAGGGGGGTTGATGACTTCGGACTCCGCATCCGAATCACCCCCTTCTCCATCATCAGCATCCTCCTCGAGGCTTCCTTCATCTTCCTCTGATTCGGCAGGCTCGCCCTCAACTTCGGCCTCCGGTTCCCCGTCAGATTCCTCTTTGGGGTCTTCCTCAGGCTCCTCCTCAGGCTCTTCCTCGGGCTCTTCCTCTAACCATCCGTTGTTCCCCTTGTTAGGGAAGTAGGGGTCTCCAGGGTGATGAAAATCAGCCATGTGGTCTGCGAGAGTGCGTAATTATGCTAACGTTATTCCTAGGATGCTACAATTATCGCATAGATCAAGTAGGCGTTCTCTTTTCGGTGGTAGGGGTACAGTTTTAGATTCCCTAGAAATCCCGATCTCATCAGGATGTGTGTTAGTTTTACTTTGGAGAGAATGTAGTTGATCAGGCTGCATTCACTCCTTGGTATCACTAAGAACAGTCCTGAATTAACCGAGACACTGGTATTATTTTTGTTTGGTTCGGCGTTATGTTCCTATTCCTAGTGCAAGCAAGGGTATTTTATTTACTTGTTATGTTCAGAGTTATGTTAGTCCCTCTTTTTGGTTTATAGTTGCATATCTATGTGTGGCTAGATATGCTAGTTCACTATAAACAAAGCTCTGATACCAACCTGTCACACCCCCGAACCAGACGGCGGAAACGTCCGAGGGCTATCGTGACTCATTGAATACCATCACAATGCATATACATGAAACATAACATTATACATCACCAACATTTGGAATGATACAACTGGTAACATTACATTCATTACATTGTTCAAAACATTACATTCTCAAAAAAAATAACTGTTTGATACTACTAAAACCACAGCAAAACGTCATAGAGTACAAATCATCCTTCACCTTATCTGTTACCTGAGAATACAAGTATTTTGAAAAACGTCAACATATGAAATGTTGGTGAGTTCATAAGTAATGTTTGAAATCCAATGTTTGTATCGTTTTGAAAACCACCAGAAAATCCGATATTTTCTAAAAATAGAATAGTGTAAAACTATGTGATGATCCATGAGTATGCTTGTTTGAATTCTATAGATGTAAGCGTAAGAGTTGTGAAATTCGACCGGTAATTCGTAATTGTACTTGTTGAAAACCCTAGGAAAACCCGACGTTTTCCTATCACTTTGTTTTACTTAGTTTGTGTACCGTTGTTTCGTTGCGTTAGAGGAAACCGTTGAGCTCCGGAGGCATTGAGAATACAGTGGGTGGTGAAGTGTTGTGACGTGCGTTAATGAAAACGTCCAATCGACAACCTTACAAGCGATCCCTTAGGCGTCACTCGTAATTCTTCACACCACTCAATCCTCCCGGACTTGTGTAGTCCCACGACCGGAGGGAAGAAGAGAAGGTGCGAAACCCTCGGTATTTCCCCGCGTCGTTCAAGACCATTGCAATTGCGAAGGGCCCGAAGCCCAACCCACAATCGTGAGTTACAGACTTTACTAGCAGCACTGAAGGACCCTTGGGGACCAGCAGCATGTTTGCCATTGAAAGTCCTTTTACGTTATGCCGGATCGGTAAAACCCAGCACTTCGTAAGAGAGAGAGGTCTTCGGGCCTTAAGATCAGGTCATTGGGCTAGCTAGGCTCAACAAACAAGATTTTACACTTTGGGGGCCCAAAGATGGTGCGTAGACGTCTGTGCACACTCACATGTATAGTGACTTCCCAATCGTTATTAGTTATGAATCGTAATGTCGTAATGTCATAGTGTCGTCGTGTTAGTAGTTTCGGATTGTTATTGGTTCGAGACCGAACCAATTCGTTTGACAACGACTTTTGGTATTGTAATGTATTGTATTTCGTCGATAGGCGTGGTACCATCATTTGGTCAAATTGCATGTATTGAACTAGCCTTGAGAATTTTCTGTTTTCAGTCCCTCCTTATTTGTAAAATTTACCCTTTTCACCCCTTTATTTAAAAACTTTCCGGTTTGGTCCTTAAATCAATTTTCTTGACATTTTAACACCAAAAATTATTGAAATAAGTATTTTCCAGCATATTTTTCATAAAAAACAGCTTAAGTCCTTGAAATTGCAGTTTTCTCGGTTATAACCCCTCTTTTTCGCAATTTTTACATTTTTGGCCCAATTTGGAAAATTTTTGCAACTTTGGTCCTTTTTAAATTTGAAAAGCATTTTAAACCTTTGAAAAGTACATGGAACACTTATAGTCCACTGTTTTACAGAAAAATACAGTTTTGGTCCTCCAAATTAGAAAATTTCGTATATTGGGCCTCATTGGGCCGAAAATGTCATATTTAGCCCAATAAGCTTGGAATTTATGTTTTTAACCCTCCAAATAGCACATTTTCAGAAAATGCATTATGTAAACTGTTTTGACTCATCTCACCCATCAGATTTCGAAATATTTCATTTTAGACCCTTCAACTTTGTATTTTTAACATTTTATGTCAAAAAAAATGAGTTTTTAGCCCAAAATAAGTGTTGTCAAGCCATTTGGCTATTTTTCTTAGTATACTTTGCATGTAATAGTATATTTTACGCTAGAATAAAATATATATCTCGGTTTTTAGTATTTCGTCACTAGATCTAGCATCAAAATCATACAAAACATACATATAAGCATAGAAATCAAACACAACATACACATAATGATGGATCTACACCTTTTCTTGTATTCTCCCCCACAAAAACTTATAAATACCGAAAATAAGGGGGTATGAAACTCACCTTAGGATGTAGTTTCGGTTTTTGAAGAGAATATGGAAGAACACTTGGTGATTTTTGGCCTTAGCACTCTTTCCTTGAAGATCTCGAGTTTGAGTGTTTCTAGGGTGTAAGATCATGATTTTTGCATGGATAAGGAAAAGATTTTGATAACAAAAAGAATCTAATTCATAGATCCAAGCATAATCTTACCTTAGATGAAGAATTTGTGGAAATTTCTTCTTGAATGCTTCCTAATTTTCAAGATTTTGAGGGGAGAGGAAGGGATGTTCTTGAGAGAGCTTGAGAGATTTTTGTGAGTGTGTGTGTGTGTGAGTATGGCCGAGAGTGAGAGAGAGGAGAGGATAGAAGTGATTTTGAAGTGATGTTGCATGGAAATATGGACTAAATTGCATGGATATCCAAGGGACAATAATGAGGTGGCATACTAAAGTCAATTCTCTTCTTATCTTCTTGTATTTGGGCCTTGGGCCGAGATTTTTGGGAGGGAAAGAAAAAAAATTGGGCCCTTGCCCCTAAGACCACTATTAGAGTTAATCTTAGGTATTTATTGGCCTTATAAAATAAAATTGTGATTTTTATGCTTCAATAAGCTAGATTAGGTTAATCATGGATCAAAGCTTTCAATTTATTTCATTCTAGGCCCATTATGGCCCATAATATTGAAATAAATGGATGTGGGTCCAATTAGAGCCCAATTAGGGTTCTAAGTCCATGATAGTCCAATTGGAAGCTTATTGGTCCATTTGGATCCAATAAGGGAGTTCTAGTCCAAAGTGGACCTAAATAAGAACTTCTAGGGTTTTCCAATTGCTTGATGTAGTGAATTTGGGGTTTAGTTTTCCATTGAGTAAGCATCATACATGCTTTTGAGTTTTTGATTTCCACATTCACTTGAGTATAGTGTTTACAAGACATAAAATTTCTAGTTGTGACAGGATCTGTCATAACCCAGTGCAACACTCCAAGACCAAGCATATAGCAGTAAGGTATCACTTTATTAAGGATCATGTGGAAGATGGAAACGTCGAAATTCACTTTGTTCGAACAACTGATTAACTGGCTGAAATCTTCACCAAAGCCCTTCCTGAAGCAAGTTTCAATAAAATCCTGCAAGGACTAGGTATGATAGAATCGGAGTCAGTACCAAAAACACCTTCTCAAAACTAAAAGTTGAAAGCCAAATGAACCGAACGCTCGGTCTATTTCGGGCGTGGTTCACACGGGAACCGAAATGAACCGAACGCTCGGTCTATTTCGGGTTCGGTCCCACTAAACTTGTTTTCGCTTATATCAAAAAGGTGATGTATGTGGTTGTACACTTTTGTTTTGTTCCTCTCTTTTCTAACATATCAAAACTCCAAAAATATTTTCTCTTTTTTGTCTTCACTTCAGTTCACATTAGCGGTTTCTGGAATACTGATGGGGCAGGTATCATTCTCACACTTTTTACAAGCTAAATGTCCCTAGAAGCATGTTGTTGCATGTTGTCCAAAGCCTCATTTGATTTTGAATAAAGCCTTACTGACTGGGTATACACAAACCTTGTCTTCCCAATTAGGCTGTTAAATTTATTCTAATCATGAGATACCTTACTCTTTTCTCATATGAGTTAAGACTTTTCTGCTTGGTCACTCTTTTATAGCGAAGGTACTTTGGTTTCTTTACAACACGTCAAAAAAAAAATTTCTCCATTATATTTCGGTTCATTTATGTAACCCTTGAGACTCTCAGATATAACCACTGAAGTTTATGGTTACACAATCTCTGTGTTTATGATCTTAGCTTCGTGTCACTACATACTAAGTGAAACCCAAAATTCAATACCCACAATGCAATGACGGTGAACAATTAAAATTGCTCTAGCTTTCACCCATAAATTAACGAATCCACCAAAGTGGTTGTACCATGAAATCTCAAATTTTTTTGTGTGATTCTTATGAAATTGTTAGATACCATAACATTTCTTCCTCTAGAATCCAGTTTTAATTTTTTTTTTTTTGGTTTTCATACCAAACAAATTTCCAACAAGTCACTAAATATATCCTAAACCTACTTGTTCAACAGATCACATCGGTCTCACAAGTACATCGTTCGGTTTTGGTCTTATGTCAAGATCCGGAATTCTAAACCGAATCGAAAGCCACCCTTCTAAGCCTCATCAAAAGATGCCTTTCAACACTTCTTAACAAGTGCTTGATCGTAATTCAACGGGAAACCACACAGACACTTTAAAGTTTCTCTTAACTTTGAAGGAAGAGATTCGTTCCCGGAATCCATTGTTTCGTGTCTATATTAACATCACAAATTCCCACGTAGATATAGCTTTATTTCTTTATCTTTGACACTCTATGCACAAAAATCTTTGATTTTCCAAAAGTCTGGTTCGGTTCTCTACCAGCTACTTTCCCTTATGAAGCTTTGGTTATTAATAATGTACTCAACAAGGAAACGTTATGATTTTTACAAGTCCATGCTTCTCTTTACTGATGACAACTCATTTAAAAGATAAGGTGCTGACTCAGCCGAAAGATTAACGGCTTCAACAGTGATTTGATGGGCACGCGTGCTAAAAGGAAACGGTATTCTCTCTCATGCATAATCATCAGGGATGCTAACTGTCAAATTTCAATCACATCAAGCGTCGTTCCAAGTTCTGAGAAGATTTGCGGGCGAATTTTTCTCTCCTTCATAACCAATATAAAGGGTTCAACCCCGTATGTTTTACCTCTTCATCGCAACCCACAAAGCAAACAAAGGTTTTTCTCCCACTGTTCATCTTCTTCTTTGAAGCATTCAACAATGGCGGATTCCTCCTCAATCCATGAAACCTCTTCTCGATCTACCATTCTTCCAATCAGACCACACCAAATCCTGGTCATCGATCTCAACCCAATCTCCTATGATGCATTTATGTATCCCATAGTGGAGTGTCTCAAATACTCTCCACTAATTCTCTCACTCTCCAAGGTTGAAATCGTGCCTATGGAATGTCTCTCGCAGGTTTTCTCCACCGCTCACTATGACAAATCTGTTGATTGTATCTACTTCGACATTCTTTACAACAAATTATCCATCTCCAAGCAACGATTTTGCTGGCTTCTAGGATTTGAACGTGACAAATCGAGGGTTAACCCTGATTCAAGCACTATGGGTCAACTCTTCTCCATGTTTTACAACATGGGTTACACAGAAATCCTTACGCCCATGACGAAATTCAAGAAGTCGTGCCTTCCTCCTCAATGGAACGGCTTTTTCACGATCTTATTCAAGGGTTTATCTGAGCGGAGTGCAGGTTCTGACGGGGCCAGCCGATTATTCATGACCATCCTTTATGGTCTGTACAATGGGATCAACCTTGATTATGGCTCGCTCCTTTGGCAACAGTTGATTCAAAGCCTCGACTCTACCTCTCAGCACACTGAAATCTCTTATGCTAGGTTTTGGACGATTGTCACTGAATGGGCTATGGATAAATATCATGTCCCTACTGTGGCCAATTCTCCTCTTTCCTCGATTGGTGTGTTTCATACCACCAAGATTATTGTAACTGATCCATCCAAATTCATTTTTGTTGGCTCAATTCCAGAGTCCATGTATGTTGGTGTATCCAAGGAGAGCAGAATCTTCAAAAGCTACAAGGAGTTTCCTCCTTTAGGTCCGAGAGAGTTGACACTCAAGATGATTCAGTCTATTAATGAAGCAGACAAACCTGCCACCAGGGGCAAGAAACCAGAGAATGGGAAAATCAAGAAAGCAGAAAAAGGAGCAAAAGGCCCTACTCCTAAGAAGCGAAAGTTGACAAAAGCAGCCCAATCACCTCCACCGAAGAAGAAGAAAACACAACCTAAGCATAAACTTGTTCTTGCTTCTTCCTCGAGCGATTCAGACGATGAAGGTTCAGACTCTGAAGAGTCGATTCGAGGCGACTCTCCTCCCCGTTCTCCTATCCATGAGGTATTTGTTACAACCGAACCTATCTCTTCTCCACCTATCACTATATCTGTTTCCATTCCCATCATAACCTCATTTATTTCTATTCCCCCCATAACTACCTCTACTCACATTCCACCCACTTCTATTCCTATATCACCACCTATTTTCTCTAAAGCCACCAAAACAAAAACCACTGGAGTTCGAACCAACGTATCTGATACGGGGGATCGTACTTCAACACCCGAACATATACCTACACCCGAACCAACTTCAGCAACCGAACCTACTCCCACAACTGGACCATCCACATCACCCTTATCTCCCACTCACTCAGCCGAAACCGAGACATTTCTAGGAGGGGAAGATATGACCTTCGATTCCATTTACTATAGCCCTTATCAGGTTCAAAGTGATGATGATCATGATGCTCCTGTCACCAAAAAGGACATCAAGGAACTCCACGAGAAGATTGATAATCTCGTAGCTTCTTCCTCTTCCTCAAAGTCCCATATCTTGGAAGTTGCTATTAAGGGGATGGTGGATACTTTCACCAAGGCACACGAAGCCTCAATCAAATCCGCTACTGCTGCTATCAACAAATCAACAAAGGCTTGTGATGCGGTGAGCGAAAAAGTCGAAAAACTATTTCAAGATGCTAACATCTTTCTGGAGTCTTTGCAGGGGGCAGCCGAAACTAATGCCACAAAGGTTAGTTTGGTTGTGGAGAAGCGGGCCACTTCCTTAGAAACAGAAAAACAATATTTCGCCAGTCTTCGTCAAACCCTCAAAGAAGACAATTAATCTTTTCAGTCATCTGTTGAAGATCGTCTGCACCAATTCCAACAAACCCTTGCAATGGAATATTCTTCAAGGTATGAGCTTGCCCGCAAAACATTTGAGCTCCAACTTACAAGTCATCAACTCTCCCAAGTAGAGAAGGAGGTCGACTCTCTTCGGTCGGAGAAAGTTGTGGTTAAAAGTTGGGTTTCGGATGTCCACGGACCTCTCTCCAATATCATTGAAGCCCATGATCCGATTCTTAACTACTCGGTGAGGCGAACTCTTGCTGAGAAGCTTGCTCCTGCCATTTCCTTGCTTAGCCGAATTGAGGGGCTTCCTGAGCAAGTGGACCATCCGAAACAAGGGGGAGAAAAGACTTCAAAGGACACAGCTCAATCTCAACCTCCTCCTATTTCCAAAGCTCAATCTCAACCACTTCCAATTTCTTCATCAGTTCCACCTAAAGCAACCGAACCAACAACTGTTCCTGCATCAGGTTCGGGTGCTCAAGACAAAGGCAAACAGGTTCTTAATGATAGTGATGGAAGTGAAGATAAAGAAACTATTTCTAACATTCTGAAGAAACAGGCCAGGGAGAAGGAGCTTGATACAAATGCTCGGATTGCTAGGGAGGCCGAAGCTAATGAAAGGAAGATAAAGGAGGCTCATGATCTCATTGAAAGCCGAAAAACCCTATTTCCTACTTGGACTTTTGAAGAGCTTGTCAAATAAGTTATCGAGTCTCCCAGCATCCTTTAGCTTGAACCCGTGATCTCCTTGGACCGGGTCAATTCGGTTGATTCTCAGTTTGACATGCCCTTGACCCGAAAGGCTTTCATCGTTCATGCATTCTCCCACATAGCTGAAGTCCCTTATCCTCACCCGAAGGTTGATAGGGAACTTATCGATTTCTATCTTAGGATTACTCAACCTTGGTATCAGATGTGGAGTGCACAGAAGATTATCAATGTTCGGGTTCTCAAACATGTTCGGGAGGGTAACTTCACAAATGTCAGATTCAATGTCTTGAGGGGGTCCGAAAAAGCCAAACATGCTCTCTCTCACTGATCTTCCCAATCTAAATCCTCATGACTATATAATCCTGCACAACATCCTCCTCATCAATGAAATGGAATATGGGCCGATCATAGATCATTTCAAGAGGATGTTGTTGTGCTACATTTTGGAGGTTGCCAAGTTAGATCATGAAGTTGCAAGTGTGCTCAGAAAGAAGCCTACTATCAATCTAGTTGGTTCTACAAGCGATTTGAATATAATGCAGATGGGGAAGATTTACCCAAAGCGAAAATCAATCATGTTCACCAGGGCAGAAGGTCAGAAATGCCTATTCGCTTTGGCTGATAAACATCTTTACACCACTTCCTACTTGGAGCATGTTCTGGGGATCATCAATTGATGCAAGCAGAATTTTGAAAGTGATAAGAAATACTTCAACGACATGATCAACTGCTATATTCATTTCCGACAAACACTTCTGGCCATTATTCCTTGCTTGTTCAAGACTGTGAAGAAAGCTGGTGCCGCAGGTGCAAGTAAGCCGAAGTAAGGTCTCGCCCCAATTGATGCAAAGGGGGGAGATTGTTGGGTTTAATATATGTTGCGTCTTGGGCTCGCTTCTTAGCCCAATTTTGTATCCGGATTGGGCTTGTCAATCCATGATTTAATATTTAGAGTTTTAGTATTTATAGATGCTTGCATGCATCTTGGTACGTAGCTGTTTTAGTCGATCATTCATAACGTTTTTGTTTCAATCGATTGTAACCCTAAAAGCCTCTAAAGCGGAAGTTCTTCATCGAGCTCTGCTGAGGCGTGAATCTATTGAATCATTCAGCTCATTGTTGGTTCATTCTTTTGTTTGCTATATTGTTTGCATGATTCTGATAAACCTGTGTAAGATCTAATCGATCAAAGAGTATTTTCATCTCATCAGGTTCCCTGTCACATTCAGTTCCTTCTGACCTTCAGACCCAAGACCCTCCCTTCGTACCCGAGCCTCCCCTTTGGTTCCTCCTTCTCCCTTCTCTCAGTTCTCATCTCCTAAGGACTGAACCTCGAAGGTTCGCTCCTAATTCCCGATTTTCGACTACTTTCGCATCCTTAGCCCGTTTTTGATGTTTTTGACGGGGATTTTTCACCAAATTCATATTTTTATCATTTTAAACTCCCTAAACTTATATTTTATTCATTTCTCAAGGATTTATTAATTATAAATCATTATTTTATGTGACCAATCTTGGGCATTACAAGACCACATCTTATGTGACAGTGGCATATGTGGTATGGACTCGGATTACCTATGTGCTATGACTCGTCTTCGCGATACAATTCTAGGATTTGACTTTAGCGGTTTCACTAATAAGGACACCGCACCCCCCCCCCCTAAATCCCAAATAGCTTTGACGTGTGCCCTTTTTAGCAAAAATCGTCCAAGATATGGAAGTCGACTTTGACATGACTGTCAGACAGAAAGCAGTCTTTGAGTGTCTGCGGGCACCACATGCTTAGGAATTTCTGCTAATTATCCCTATTGATGGTCTTGGCCAGCATATGTTTCCTGTGGAGCACCAAACTATCCTTTAGTGCCGCCTCATGATTCCCAATTGACGAGATATGTCCAGTTTGCCGCAAGGCATGTTTGGATACCTTTGGGGAACATGCGGTTCATTGTAGAGAGCTCCCTGGTTTCAAGTACAGACATGATATGGTTCGGGATGTTCTCTTTGATGCTTGTCGGCGTGCTGGTATTTCTGTGAAGAAAGAAGCACCGGTGAACTTTTTCACAGACCCGCAGGATGGAAGGTCCACACTTAGACCAGCAGACATTTTGGCCTTTGGATGGATAGGAGGGAAGCATGCATGCATGGATCTTACTGGGGTCTCTCCTCTCGTTGGTTTGGGGAGCGGGGGTTTCACAGCTGGACATGCTGCTTTGAAAGCCACTGCGTGAAAAGTTGTAAAGCACGAGAATGCATGTATAGAAAATAAACATGTGTTTGTACCTTTTGCATTCGATACATTTGGTTTTCTTGCACCAGAGGCAGTGGAGCTCCTCAATAGAGTCCAACGGGTCATGCATTCTAATGTCATATCTCCTAGATCCACAAATATTGTTTTCAAAAGAATTGGTTTTGCCATCCAGAAAGGGCTAGCGGTGCAGCTTGTTGCCCGTTTGCCTTCAATCGATATGTGTTGAACTTTTACTAAATATATATATTTGATTATTATTCTTAAGATTTTTTTACATTAAGAAGAATATTCAACACCACAAGTGGGTCAAGTGTGTCCACTTATCTCCATGTGTCATCTTCTCATTAGCCCAATCTTATCCACATCACACAAATCAAGGTAAACGTCATTTCAACTTGCAAATTGCTCTAGCAACTTTCATTTTATAAAGAAATCCCTGGAGCATTTCTTGGTTTACGTTGATCATTCCAAACTTACACACTTCTTAGCCCCTCATGAAAGCCTCTTTTCTCTCTACTTCCCACCACTTTGTGAAGGTGTTCTTGAGCTATTACTTCACTTTTTGGTAAGAATTTCATCTACACTCAAGTGTTATTCCATATTTTCCTAACACTCTTGGATAATCTACACACGTTTTAACACCAAAGAATCATTCTAAGGATCATCCAAGCTTTCATGTGTTCATCGAGTGTTCTTGACTTAATACTCCTCGTCTTCGAGCATCCACTCTTTAAGAAATCACTCAAGGTGAGTTCATACCCCTACATTTTCTAGTTTTCTTTAGTTTTAATTGGGGGGGGGGGGGTATACAAGTTAAAACACCAAAACATATTTAAAACTTAACTTGATAGCTTACAACAGAAAACTTGTGACCTGTTCACGAACTATTTTACCCAACTTAAACTTAATATTTTTCAAAACTGTTCAATATGAAAATAGTTCAGGTTTATACCTTTAAAATGACTACATACACATCTCCATATGATTTTTCTACAATTTATAGTGATTTTTACAAAACTGCCTATCACTGTAGCAAAGTATTCGGACCAGTCTGTGGAAATGAACATTTCCACACTGGTTTGAGACCACCAAAAATTACAAGAATGTTTATGAGCATAGTAGACTCTCTTTCCAAACTCTCAGAGTTTACGGATTTAGTATTCTACTTACGATGATTTTTCTATAAATATTCTAAAATATGGATAATAGAGAGTAAAATTACCAAAAACAAGTTTAAGAGTTATTCACACTTTGTAACATGTCGAGCAAAGTACGTAATACTAGGGTTAAGTATACTTAGTATTTTATTGCCAATTTATTTCTCTAAGGAATAAAAATCATAATTATAAAGGTTTTACATCATTACAAAACATTCATGTTAAACTATAATAGGTATAGTTTGTTAGTCACATTCACCTACACAAAAAGGAAAACACATACATTTACAAAAAAAAAAAAAAAAAAAAAAAAAAGGGATTTGGTTGCTTAGTAAGTATACTTGTTAATGAATTTATTTGTGAGGTATTCTCCTTCGTGGTACTCTTAAGTACCATAGAAAAGTTCTGTAGTTATTATCAGAATCTCTTGTAGGGAGAGCGTGATAGTTGTGTATAGATCTATATTGGGCCTGACAAACCCGCACCTTAGCTGCTTGCAACAGCTAGACTGACAGGTCTGTCGTGACAAGTGTCATAGCAATTCCGATGCCTGAAGAACGTCGAGTACGAGGTCTTCAAGTTTTAGCATGGTTATAACAACTCATATGGGGTATTAACAAAACATAAAGTTTAAGTTGAATTAAGAACCACACGCACACATACACACACCAAAAGGAGTTTTATGCACATGTAAAACTACGTATACTATTTCAAGTACGGGAATTTACTTACAAAAGTGGAGTCTTAATCATTAAAGGCTACAAACTATCTTTTTGAAAATACAGAATCTACCAGGTTAAGCGTCATCACTAGCAAAGTGAGGACATCTTCAAACTAGTTTTCTTAATAGCAAAACTACACACTTGTAAACTAAGTATGGTGCTTATACTTATATATTTCGGCCTTGGCTCAATAAAGGCTATAACACACTTTATGGAAAATATAGGATTTTCTGGAAACATTAGATTTAAGAACCACACAAAAAGGGGTTTTATGAACGTACAAAACTACATATACTATTTTGAGTATGGAGATTTACTTACGAAAATAGGGTCTTAATAAACACGTAGTGGATCCGTTCGATCTAAAAACATTACTAACATATACACACCGAGAAATCGCACCAGGAACATATTTTGCTTACTAGTCTTTCGAATTTTGAAACGTTCTTTAATAACATGAGAAACACAAATACATCTTGGGCTTAAGACTCAAAGGCAACATTTCATTTTTCCAAAGAACAAAAGGACCTATCTCTTTTACAACAAAAATACTTATGCACTTACCAGCTTTAATGCTGATACTCTTTCAAACTACTTGTATTCTCAGGAAATTAGTAAGTCAAGTATGCATACAGCTTTCGACAAGATGGAGCATCATAGTGCCAAGTCGTGGTTTTGTTGTGTACTTTTGAAAGTTAAACTTATGTAAAACAATTACATTGTAAACTATATGTTATCAATGAAATGGTTGTTGTTGCTTTGATTACTAATGTACAATTTTTGTGATACTGGGCATGACGTCCTCCGCCCCCGAACGTTTCCGTCGTTCCAGTTTGGGGGTATGACACCACACAAAAATAATTAGCCTCTCACAGCTATAATTCGATAAGGACCCTCCATTCATGTGTCTCGGTGAAGACCCATTGGTCTCACAGCTCGGTTCGGACCCTCCACTCTTGTATCTCAGTGAAGACCCCCTGGTCCTAACTCAATAAAGCATAGAATAATGTACAACATAAATCACAAAAACATAATTCATAATATATCACATAACTCAGTATAAGCACATAAGACCCTCCACTAAATAACACAAATAAGACCCTCCGGTCACGTAGTATTACCACTCATGTAAGTATAGTGAGAAGACTCACCTTGTAGGTAGAACAAGAATATCTCGTACTCAACAGTAGGTCTAGACTCCTCATACACATATCATAATCATCTCTAATTATCAATTTATAATAACAACTCCAAGATGTTAGCCTACCTCCTTTTCCTTGCAAAGGGTGAAAGACCATTTTACCCCTCTGATATGTGCATATTTAGTGTGTATTAAGTATAATTTTTATTTATATATTAGCTAAATTATCGCATATTATGGACAAAAGGTACTTAAAAGTGTTAAATTATGTTTTTCAGTCCAAAGATGAAGCTGGGAAGCAAAAGGAAGCAACAGAAGCGGTTAGGAGCTCGAGAGTGGAATGAAGAAGGAAAACACCTAAAAAAGGCTTCTACTCGTCGAGTCGAGCCTGGACTCGACGAGTCTGGTCGAGGAATCAGAAGGATAATGATTCGGAATTCCAAATAGTTATCGCAATACGGAGAATGTGAGAGGGACTTGACGAGTCACCACTTGACTCGACGAGTCGGAACGCTTATTTAAAGATAACTCCACAGATCGAGAAAGGAGAATTCTGGGAAGTTTCAGAAGTGCTTTGCTGCGATTAAGAGGCCAGAAGAACCCTAGAAGTCGACAAAGAAAGCTAGAATTCAATTCCGGGAGTAATTAAGGCACAATTTCATCATTCTACTTATTCTTTTGTTTTGTCAATATGATTAAGCAACTTGAACTTGTTTGTTTGCTGTTATTTACCTTAATTATGAACTAAAATCTTTAGACTTCTATTTGGGGATACAAAGTTGACAAGATGGTTTGATTGATTGGTAGGATTAATTCCAAGTTGGTGAATTTTTGTTATTTTAGCTTGCTAAAGAACCTTGTGTATGAATAATAATTAATTTTCTGTTAATAGGAAGATAATTGATTAGCATAAACATCTATTGATTATCAACCTCATATGATATGTGACCACTATACCATATGTCTAGGATTAATGAATATGAAACTAGGATTAATAAGGAAATTGAGTAAATTCATGTGCAAGCTTGTAAGATGACCACCAAACAAGAGGTTAATTAAGAATAATAAATTAATTAGCTATTGCAAGTCTAACTTAACCCGAATAATTAATCTAGTAAATATAATTAAATTAAGCAATTAGCCACTGTTTGAGCTAGTTTATTTGCTAAGGATTAGGGTAGTGAACATGAACCTAATCACTTGAATCAGTAACCAACGAAAGAATTAATCCATTGCACTATTACCTCAAAATCAACCATAGAGTTAACCGAGTTGAACTAAACAGAAGTTCCTTTCCCATTATTGAATCTAGTTAAATTGTTATTTTCTAGTCTTAAATTAGTTATAGTTAGTAAGTTTCTAGTCTTGTAAAACTAGAGAAAAAACCTTTATTTCTTAATCAATTTAGATAGAATTAGTTTTTAATTTAATTTGCCGTTCCCTGTGTTCGATACCCTGCTTATTTAGCTATACCACAATTGATAGGTTCACTGCCTTTTGTGTGTTATTTGATAATTAAAGTAGGATTAAAACTAAGTGAGTTTTACACACATCAAGTTTTTGGCGCCGTTGCCGGGGAACGGTTCTAAAATTAGCATTAAAATTCTAATTCAATCGATCCTTTGTGTAAGATTCATCTTACACAAAGTTAATTTCTGTTTAATTTCTGTTTAAGTTTTTAGGTATATAAAAAAAATAAAAAATAAAAACCCTGATTTTAACTTGAACTCGCCGAGTGCATTCGCCCAGACTCGGCGAGTACAACGCTGAATCAGATTTAATTTTTTGTTCTTTTTTACACGTTTTGTTTTGTTTTTTTTTTTTGTTTTGTTTGCAATTGTTCATGACCCGAGGATCTGATACGCCTCTGGTTCCCCCTCTTGAAGATCCGGAAACCGCATTAAGAAGAAACAAAGGCAAAACCGTTGGAGAATCCGCTTCTTCAAAGAACTCACCACTCAAAAACCTCAAATCCATTTTTAGCAAGAAAAGGAGCAGCAAATCAGGAGCATCCAGTGCATCATTAACAATCGAAGACCCGATCCCAAAAGACACCGACTACGAGACCGAGGAAGAAAGCGAGCACACATCCGAGTTTGAAGACGATTTAGCCACCGCTATGGCTAATATTGAAGAAATCCCCATGGGGGAATGGAAGAAAAGGATGCGTGATGACACCGGCCCAGGACTTGTGCAACCCGCAACTCCCGCTACCGCTACGTTTGAACTAAAGGGCCATATTCTCGCTCAACTCAAGGAGATCCCTTTTCACGGGAGAGATCATGAAGACGGCTATAAGCACTTGGATGAAGTAAATGATGTGGCGGATTACTTCAATGTACCCAATGTGCCTCACGAAATCCAGCTACTACGCATGCTTCCTGTCACATTTAAAGGAGCTGCAAAGGATTGGTTGAAGCCACTCCCTCCCAGATCGGTTACCACATGGGCCAAGATGAAAGAAGAGTTCATAGATCATTTCTGCCCACCTTCCAAGATAGCCAAGCTAAAGAAAGCCATTGCCAACTTCGAGTAACAACCCGGAGAATCTCTTTATGAAGCTTGGGAAAGATATAAGAGCCTACTTAGAAATTGCCCCCACCATGATCTTAATAGCCAACAAGTGGTCTCCATCTTTTATGATGGAGTTAATGTCACAACAAGGCAACTACTCGATTCACAAGGCCCGTTCACCCGAAAGCCGCCTCCGGAAATAAAGGAATTAATTGAAGAATTCTCTAAGCATTCTAGAGAATACCACAATCTGAGGAATGAAGTGAGTCGTGGAGCAGTAAACTCGGTGAACGATGGCATGGCGACGGTAATAGCTAAACTCGATAGCCTAGACCGAAGAATGGTGAAAATGGATCAAACGATCCATGCTATTAGAGTTGGATGCGAAAATTGTGGCGGCCCCCATCTTACCAAGGATTGTGATCGAGACGAGAATGGAAATAAAAAGGCTCAAGTATTCTATTCCAGTGGCAATAGATACGATGAAGAGTGGAGGAAACCGAAGAAGGAATGGCTCCCATACGAAGAGTATAAAAAGTCTAAGGAGGAGAAATACAAACAGAGGGAGAGGGGATTTTATCAAAAGGAAGAGCCGGTGACGGAAAAGAAGGCAAATTTAGAAGATATACTCACAAGGTTCATAACCGCGTCCGAGAAAAGACACAATGATCACGATGTAGCAATACAAGAAATCAGAAACATGTTAAGGAATCAACAAGCTTCCATTCTCAACATTGAGAAACAGCTGGGACAGCTTGCACATCAAGTGAATGAAAGAAGATCGGGCCAACTTCCGAGCAACACCGAAGCCAATCCAAGAATGGAGAACATAAGCGCAATAACCTCCAGCAGTGAAGAAAAATGCACAGAAGCACTAAGGATCTCCAAGAAGAAGGAAGACAACGTAGAAGAATCGGAGCCAGCCAAACCCGACCCGACTCGCCGAGTCATTCCTGTGGACTCGACGAGTCCATGCGAAAATGAGAAACCCATCAATTCTTCGAAACCTTATAAGCCTCCACTGCCATACCCAACCAAAGCCATGCCTGCAGAAAAAGTTGAAGCATATAGAACCTTCATGAATCATGTTAACGCTCTACAAGTTAATGTGCCATTTGTGGAAACAATACTTCAAACACCTAAATACTTCAACTTACTTAAGGGCCTTTTTGCTGCTAGGAAGGATTTGGCTGAAGTTGCAGAAGTCTTGATGAGTGAGCTACCTAAAAAGAAGGGTGATCCCGGAAATATGGTGATTTCGTGCCAATTTGGTAATGAGATCTTCACATGAGCATTAGCTGACTCGGGGGCAAGCATCAATATGATGCCTTTGTCATTCTATAAGAAGTTGAATCTACTAGAACCAAAACCGGTGAATATGAAGATCCATTTGGCGGACAAGACAATAATCCATCCAAAAGGCGTTTGTGAAGATCTCCTTATAAAAGTTGACAAGTTTATATTCCCAGTAGACTTCGTGGTTGATGATATGGAAGAAGACCCCGAAATTCCAATTATTTTGGGGAGATCCTTCTTGAACACCGCGTGTGCTTTAATTGATATAAGTGAGTCTACATTGACATTAAGAGTGGGTGATGAGGCTGTGAAGTTTAAAGTTATTCCAGAAATCAAGCAAGAAGAGAAAAAGATTGAAGAAGTCTCAATGATCCAATTGGATGATGAGATATTAGAAAAAGAGCTTGCACGTTTGATGAATGAGGATCCAAGCAAGTTTGTGATACACTCTGAAGAAGAAGGAGGTGTTAACAAGGACTTGGATGAATTGGAAAAGCTACTGGAAGGAGCCCACTCAGAAAAAACCCAAGAATCGATAGAATTCGTACCGACTCGCCGAGTCACTCTAGTGGACTCGACGAGTCCAGTCGATTTGGGCAAACACTTGGCCGACTTAGATCTGCTTGTTACTAGTCCTTCACATCCTTAGATTTCAATAATATACAGGATTCTTTAGAAGAACAAACAGCAGAAAGAGGAAAGGAAAGGAGAGTTCAATACGCCGATGTAGCATGTCTTGATACGGTCCATTTCGAGGAAGGGTTAAGCACTGGAAAGGATGCAGAGATAAAGAAAATGAGGGAGGAAGCTGATCACCTATTCACTACTAAACCTAAAGCACGGACCATCATGGAATGTGAAGTAATTAAATTTAAAAAGAAGGAGGTTCAAGAGACGGTGAAAAAGAAGGGAGTAAAGAAGAAAAAGAGGAAAAGGGAAGCCCAAGCAGCTGAAGATAAGGCAATGAAAAGAAAAAGAGATGCATTAAAAAGGGCTTACAAGAAAAAGATCCACGCTTACAAGACCAAGTACAAATCACAAAAAGTTAGGCGTGCATTCCCGATGCTCGAAGACGACAAAACGTAGATGGGAAGGAGTCTAGCTAATGACTCCTCAAAAAGAAGCGCTTGGCGGGAGGCAACCCGTTATATAGAGTTTGCTTTCTTTTACTTTTTAGTTTTCTTTTTATTTTCCCTTCATTTTTTGAATCTTAATCTTCCAAATCATCGGACATGTCTGCTTGAGAGTGTGCATAGGCTAAGTGTGGGGTGAAATGATTCACAATAAACAGCAAAATTTTGAAAATTATACATATTTAAGCGACTCGCCGAGTCTGACCACGACTCGACGAGTCCACATGGATTTCAGAAAAAAAAAAATGAATTCGCGACTGGACTCGCCGAGTCTGACCACGACTCGACGAGTCAGTATTATTTACAGAAAAAAAAATTTCAAAATTAATTTTACATTGGGTAAGTAGGATTTTAACCCTAAGAATTAGTTTCACAACTACACTCGTCGGGTGCTGCAATTTGCATTCTATCTCTCAAGAATTCATCAAGTTCTTCAAGTTCTTTCAAATTTCTCAAGCCCAATCCAAAAAGGTAACAAATTTCATCCTATTTTCTGTTAAGAACATGATTATAAGGCAATCCATGGTAGTAATTGCATGAAAAACCCGTTTTTGAGAAGTTCTAAATTTCTAGGGTTTTGATTTTTCATGAATTAAGTTGTTTTGAATGCTTGTTTTGGCCTTAATACATCAATACTAAGTGTTGAGACAAAACCCTTGAAAGAATTTACAGGTTTAATGGTCCAATTTTATGCGACCCGTCGACTGACTCGTGCAGGTTGCGCGACTCGCCGAGTCGGGGCTGGAATCGACGAGTCCAGTCGAGTTACAGCTAGAAGCCAATTTTTAATTATATTCTGTGTTTTCTGGGTTTTGTTTATTTGTTTTGCAGAAATCATGTTCAGAAGGGGACAAAGTTCAAGTGGTAACCAAGGGGAGTTTCCATGGCTAAACTTCCCGCAAATTGAGTCTGCTTTAACAATGAGGAAATGGAAGAAGAAGCTCTTTGATATTAAGAAGAAGGAGGTTTATGTGCCAAACAGAATTGATTGGGAGTGGCTGCAAAGTGTTCGATATGAGGAGGAATTACCTCCTTACCTTTTGAAGGAGTGCCAACATGAAGGCGAGACAATGGTCTGCGACGGGTGGAGTCGGGTCTTCCGTATACAAGAGCCGGTCTATTTACAACTTTGTTTGGAGTTTTTCTCCACGGTATCTTTTACCGAGGGAGTGGATGTGTATCACCTGGCAAGCTTTAGTTTTTGTCTTGGGGGCGAGTATCGTCAATGCTCGGTGGTGGATCTTGCCTGCCGACTAGGGATCTACGATCAGCCCTTGGTTTCCACAAACATCTTTCGGGCCTTTTTGGCAAACACTCATATGGTGTTCCCCGATGGAGTTACAAGCATGGGCTGGTGGAATACCATTGGAAATAAATTTTACATCCCAAAGTCTGCACAGGAAGGGAGCATCCGATCCCCAACTCACTGCCTCATACACCGCCTTATTTCCTCCACCATCAATCAAAGAAAAGATGATGACAAGGTTTCCAACCTTGACGTCTTCTATTTATGGAGCATAATAACACCCGACGTCTTTTGCAACATTCCTTGGTGTTTAGCTTCATACCTCTCGGAGGGTGCGGTCAAAGATCGAAAAACCTCCCGTATTAATGGTGGAATGCTTGTCACCCGATTGGTTAACTCATTCGGGTTGATGAACCGCGGTGCATGGAACCTCATGACATTGATCCCGACACCTCCGTTCAATCCCATTCTTTTCTGAAGAGCACAGATAATTGAAGACTATGGTGGTGGCCATTATGCCATCCCAAATGATGACCCCGTTGTTGGTCCCGAAGCACCGAGAAGGAGGGTAAGATCAAGAAGAGAGCGGGATGTGGAGGACGAGCCGCCAGTGATTCCGGTCGAGAATGAAGACGTACCAATGGATTGGTACAATGTGGAGATGAGGCGGATGCAGGATCAAATGGCGCGGGGGTTGAACTTTAGCAACCAATCTCACATTCGACTTTTTGACCACTTCAATATCCCACATATTGATGGTGGAAATTACCCATTTATTCCATCTTGGGATGAGGTGATTGGTGCGCGACGAAGTGGAGCCGGGGGAAGTGGAGCCGCCAATGATGATAAGGAGGATGAAGATTGATTTTTTTTGTGTTTTAAATTAAACAATTTTTATTTTCTATTTTGTTTTTATTCTTATTTGGTGTGTATGACTTTTTTAAGATTTTATTGTGTTTAATGGTTGTTTGCTTTAGTTATTTTTCAGGATTGAATTAGGATTGCTTGCTTAGGATGGTTTAGAGATATAGCAAATGGATGTTATCACGAGTGAAAGCGAGTCAAGGAAGCGGAATTTTAACATCAAAGTGTCGAGTCCGGTCCTAGGGGTATGAGCAATGAGTCCGAACGTGAGGAAGAGTTAAAGAAGTTTTTAGAGGCTAAAACAGTTGCAAAATACCAAGATTTTTCGTTCAGTGGCCAACTCGTTGAGTGCACTAAGCTGACTCGACGAGTCGCCTTGTATTTTCGCAAATTATGAGAAGCTGCGCTGGTACTCGACGAGTCCACCATATGACTCGACGAGTCTTTCAATTTTTGTGCCGACGGACTGCTGATTTGATGCTGCTACTTGTACCACTTGCTTCCTTATTCTTCCATATCCATTCTTGAAGATCTTACACCAATTTTCGCGTATTTGGAGCGATCCACACGAGACGAGGCACCCATGACATGGATGAGATGTTACCATGTCTAAAGTTAATTGAAGTTGGAGCTTAAATGAAAGTGATCAACCTATCCACTGCTATCCTAGGGGAGTTTGTTCCAATTCCCTCTTTATTATTTTATTGTTCTTTACTATGCATCATATGCAATGAGTGCATTGCATCACATAAGTGTGGGGTAGGGGGTTGGTTACATAATAGTCAATTTTAAAATTTTGCATACCAAAAAGTATTATTTAGGATTTAATTTAGAAAATTTTGGTAAAAAAATTAGGATTCCATGTTAGAATTGTGTTGATGATTGCATGAAGATCCAAATGTTTAGTTGAGCCTATATACGTTCTAGTGCATTTGTGGCTTCATTATTTCAGTGAAATCATGAGACAAAAACACGACCTTGCTCAGCCTGAGGGATGCAATATGTTTAGCAGCCTAAACCTGAAATGTATCCATGAAAATTTTTATCATTAGCCAATAAAGGTTGAGATTGAGCGCCCCTGCTTAAGCATGTAGGGATTTGAGTGACAAAAGTGAGGTATACATGTAAAAAAAAAAAGAGAGAGAATTACAAGAAAAGTTGTAAGAATTTTGGAGCAAATGAAGTGAAGATTTAAAGATCAAAATTCCAAGAAATCCAAAAAGTTGAAGATACCAAAAATCAATACAAGTTGGTGAATTTAAAGATATCAAAGATCAAATTATCAAGAAAGTGAAGAATTCAAAGAGTTCCATAGTGGTATCGAAAAATTGTAATTTTCTAGAATATGTATGCTTGGGTTGCTCAATTAAAAATACCTTGAGGGTAAAGAGGTTTTCTGAGGATGGATTCGGAGGGTTGCATAAAATGAGCATAGTTCGGGGTAAGTGGGCGAATGTTTATGAGGATTGTGAGTATTTGGAGTATGGGGGGTTCTTTAGGAAAAATCTTAGACACAAATGCATGCGTTGCGGTCTTGGCATAATGGCTGGGTTAGATTGGAGTTGTTTTACATAAATCTAATGTGTTAAAATTCAGTTTTGCTTGGGGGCAAGCAAAAGTCAAGTGTGGGGTATTTTGATATGTGCATATTTCGTGTGTATTAAGTATAATTTTTATTTATATATTAGCTAAATTATCGCATATTATGGACAAAAGGTACTTAAAAATGTTAAATTATGTTTTTCAGTCCAAAGATGAAGCTCGGAAGCAAAAGGAAGCAACAGAAGCGGTTAGGAGCTCGAGAGTGGAATGAAGAAGGAAAACACCTAAAAAAGGCTTCTACTCGTCGAGTCGAGCCTGGACTCGACGATTCCGGTCGAGGAATCAGAAGGATAACGATTCGGAATTCCATATAGTTATCGCAATACGGAGAATGTGAGAGGGACTCGACGAGTCACCACTTGACTCGACGAGTCGGAACGCTTATTTAAAGATAACTCCACAGATCGAGAAAGGAGAATTTTGGGAAGTTTTAGAAGTGCTTTGCTGCGATTAAGAGGCCAGAAGAACCCTAGAAGTCGACAAAGAAAGCTAGAATTCAATTCCGGGAGTAATTAAGGCACAATTTCATCATTCTACTTATTCTTTTGTTTTGTCAATATGATTAAGCAACTTGAACTTGTTTGTTTGCTGTTATTTACCTTAATTATGAACTAAAATCTTTAGACTTCTATTTGGGGATACAAAGTTGACAAGATGGTTTGATTGATTGGTAGGATTAATTCCAAGTTGGTGAATTTTTGTTATTTTAGCTTGCTAAAGAACCTTGTGTATGAATAATAATTAATTTTCTGTTAATAGGAAAATAATTGATTAGCATAAACATCTATTGATTATCAACCTCATATGATATGTGACCACTATACCATATGTCTAGGATTAATGAATACGAAACTAGGATTAATAAGGAAATTGAGTAAATTCATGTGCAAGCTTGTAAGATGACCATCAAACAAGAGGTTAATTAAGAATAATAAATTAATTAGCTATTGCAAGTCTAACATAACCCGAATAATTAATCTAGTAAATATAATTAAATTAAGCAATTAGCCACTGTTTGAGTTAGTTTATTTGCTAAGGATTACGGTAGTGAACATGAACCTAACCACTTGAATCGGTAATCAACGAAAGAATTAATCCATTGCACTATTACCTCAAAATCAACCATAGAGTTAACCGAGTTGAACTAAACAGAAGTTCCTTTCCCATTATTGAATCTAGTTAAATTGTTATTTTCTAGTCTTAAATTAGTTATAGTTAGTAAGTTTCTAGTCTTGTAAAACTAGAGAAAAAACCTTTATTTCTTAATCAATTTAGATAGAATTAGTTTTTAATTTAATTTGTCGTTCCCTGTGTTCGATACCCTGCTTATTTAGCTATACCACAATTGATAGGTTCACTGCCTTTTGTGTGTTATTTGATAATTAAAGTAGGATTAAAACTAAGTGAGTTTTACACACATCACCCTCCATGGCCTCCAAATCCATAACTTGACCCAACCCTAAAAGTCAACAGAAGTCAACACTCAAGTCAACAGTCTATATTGACCTAACTCGTTGAGTGCATCTATACGACTCGTCGAGTTCCTCCTGTTCTCAGATAGTCAAAAAAATCCAACTCAACTCGTCGAGTTTGCACAGCGTCAGGGGTATCAGGGAAAACCCTAACCAACTCGCCGAGTAGAGTATCCAACTTGTCGAGTCCCTTCAGCTCAAACAATCATTCAGATGCTTTTAAGCAGAACTAAGGCCACATACTGTAGATCTAACCTTCTAAGGTTGAAATACCATCTAAAGCTACAAGCTTTACGTTCACGCATGGCACTTAGGGCTACTTTACCAACACAATGCTCAACACTGGGTTTATGGCAATAAAGTTGGCCAAAGCTTGATAAAGCTTGAACCTTTAAGCTCTATAGGGTCATGTAGTGTCCAGATCTGAAGTCCTAGCTTCTATGTATATTCAAAACCAATAATGACTAAATTGGAGCTATAAAGGCCATAAATGAGATCTAACACACAAGAGAACAAGGTAACAGCTTTTTACCTCCAAATGGTCGTCAACACTTAGAGAATGTTGGATCCAAATACTTCCTCTTGCTCTAAGCCTTTTACTCCTCAATCTCCTTTAAGGAATACACCAAAACACACTCTCTTAGCCTCTCTCTCTCTCTCTCTCTCACACACACACAAATGATAACAGCTTGATTAGGGTTTCTCTCAGGGTGCTAAGATGATGAGGGAGGCTGGGTGAAGGACATAAGGTCCTTTAAATAGGGTGCAAACCCTGAAATTTAGGGTTTTCACACTCATCTCCTACTCGTCGAGTTGGTTCCTCCAACTCGTCGATTCCACTCTAAAAAGCACGCGACCATCTCAATCTCTACTCGATGAGTTGTGGCCTCCAACTCGTCGAGTTGCCCTGCCAAAATGAAAACAAAATACTTTAAATTCATACCTGGGAGTTAGGATGTTACATTATTGTGACAACCCGAAATTTCCATTCTGTACAAACTATATCACTTCAATAGAAGTTGTAGCAGTCACAGTTAATTTTCAGACTTTTCGCGTAAGTTTGAGAAATTCAGGGTTTACACTTCGGGAAATATCAGGAGAGTGGGTGCACCTAGGGTTTGGTGCAACACTGTTATTCCAACACTCTAATTTATTAGGGATCATTTCAGGAATAAAAATATTTTCTGCCAAAATATTTCAGGACTATAAATAGTTTTCTGAACTAAATTAATTCATTATTCACAATTCCAACTAAAGAAAAGCCATTTTCTCTCTGACGGATCTTCGGGTTTTTATCCCAGATTGTGAGTAACTCTTTCTAGTAGTGCTAGATTACATATTTGATGCTTATAACATGATTTAGTGGGCTAAATCATGAGATCTAGGAGTTTACTCCCCAAGGTGTTCTCGGGCGGTAAACTCCCGAAACAAGGCCAAAACCGACATTGATGCTAGAATAAGGCCTTAGGAAATTAGGTAAACACATTAGGGACATGAAATCACACACAAAACCACCCAAGATTGGGAGTTTACGGCCCAGAACTCTCTTAGGCCGTAAACTCCATTTCAAAGGGCTAAATGGTGGTTTTTGGACTAAAGGACTTTAAGGCTTGCATCTAGATTAATTCCCCAAGTAGCTTAAGGTCTTAAACACTTCAAATGACACAAAAGAAAGTGATTTTGCGGCCCAGAACTCTCCTAGGCCGTAAACTCCATGAAAATAGTCACAAAGGGTGTTTTCATGACACCTAAGGCCCTAGCCCTTCACAAGAAATTGTACCCACTAAATGGAAGGACCAAACCACACCAAAATCACATAAACAAGTGAGTTTATGGCCAAGACATAGTTCTTGGGCCGTAAACTCCTATAAAGGGCACTAAGTGGTGCCTAATTCCTTCATATGCTAGGATTAAAAGTCTAGAACACATCCCACTAGTACAAGAGACTTGAAATCAACCAAGGAATCACCCGAAGGGAGTTTACGGCCGTAAACTCCAAGGGGAAATGTCCTTTAGGCCGTAAACTCCTATTTGGTGTACTTCTAGGCCTTAAACCCTTCCAAGAACATAGTCACAAGGTTAGAATAATTCTAGAAAGCATATTGGACTTCAAAACACACCAAACACACATGTTTGGGAGTTTACGGCCGTAAACTCAAGAGTTTACAACCGTAAACTCCATGTGTGATGGATTATGGAGAGTAAACCCTCTTGTAGGGTCCTTTGGAAACCCTAAACTCAAGTACCCTGTCCCACAATAGCTTAGATGAAGTCCTTACGGCTTAAAACACTTACATAAAGTGTTATCTATATCTAAGATGTCTTAAACATTATCAATTAGTCTTTAGTGTCTAATTGAGTGCATATATGTGTGATTATATGTTCATTAGGATCGTAGTGTGTGCACAAGTCCTCGCTTGACACCTAGCCATCCGATACCGTTCAGTTCATTCCAATCACCAACTACAGGTGAGTTCATACCCCGTAATCAATGTTTTAAAGGATTTTAAATGTTTTAATGGGGGGGAATACAAGTAGAAACAAACATGCTATTAAATCAGTTTCATGTATTTTATAACTATGTTTTCACTCAGTAGATTTCACATATTTCAAAGGAAGTCACGGGAAATGGTTTTCTATCTTAAAATACTTAGACAACAGAAGTATTAGTTTTGAATTGTATAATGACTTCAAGTCACTTTATATTATTGTTCAAAGCTCCTAGATACCTTGCATAAACCTACTTGAACAACAACATACTTTCCAGTTAACTATCATAGGGATAGTCAGAGAATATCAAATAAGACTCAGTTCATTCATGAGTCTATACTAATGCCTTATATGATACATGATTACACGTACTTAGGGTTCTATGATACATGAATATGTTTACATATACTTACCTGTTACATGAACACACTTACATGAATTCTAGACAGGGACACTTCTTAATAAGTACATTATTCTGTACTTACTTACCTTGGATAGTTGAACTACGTCTAAGAGGATGATTTATTAGTATTTACTGTATAAATTGTCTTTCCTATTCCCGTTCGAGGGGATGTTTTCAGCGGGACTTACCATTCCGAATCTCACTGATTAGCGCCAGTGAGAGATGGCGTCTACGGATGTCTAAGGTAGTCACTTGATTTGTGGTCAGTGACGGGACTAACTATCCCTCCGCCCGCTGTTGCAACAGTGGACGAGATGTGAATCTTTGGAGGATCATTAAGTTGACGATCTACGTCAAGAGATCGATGCAGGGACTAACCATCCTTCCATCCTGCTGCTGCTACAGAGGATGAGGGGACACTCTTCGGACGTTCCTCAGGGTCTAACTTTCGCTTCATGCGATGTAGTGTTGGTCTTAGTACCTGGTGACAACACTTACCATATCATATTTTTCCTGTTTACTTTATTTTGTGATATCTTTCACATAAACGATGAGTTAGACTAAGCACTTTTAGTACTACTCTACACAAAGGAAAAATACTTCATACATACAAAACATTCGAGTCTTGGTAGAAGACTGCACTTCATACATACAAAACATTCGAGTCTTGGTAGAAGACTGCACTTCATACATACAAAACATTCGAGTCTTGGTAGGAGACTACACTTCATACATACAAAACATTTGAGTCTTGATAGAAGACTACACTTCATACTTATAGAAAATAAGGGTTTTTCTAGGGATTTCATACTTACCTCAACATTTTCACTTAAAGGTTTTCATGGCATTCATAGCAGGTTTTCATAAACAAAGCAATGACACTTATATACTTATGAACTCACCAGCTTTAAAGCTGATACTCTCTTTCAAAATAACTTGTATTCTCAGGTCGCCAGTAGACAGGTACGGAGGACAGGTTTTGAGAAGACGCAGCAGACAAGTCTCATCTTTTATTCTGATTGTATATTTTTGGTATCTTGTTACAATGAAAGAACACACATGTATAAAACTTTACTTATAATGAAATGGATGATGTTGTTGCTATTTTATTATATTACACTATTGTAATACTGTACATGACGTCCTCCACCCCTGAACGTTTCCGTCGTTCGTGGTTTTGGGGTGCGACAATTATTGAGGACTAAATAAGGGTTATAAACTTCTCAAATACTCAATTAAGTCCTATCCTCATGATGAATTGATTATTAAGACCTTTAAATGTCATCAAAGCTATAGGAAACCCTAAGATGACATCTAAACATTCTAGTTAGCATTTAATAGAGCTGTTCAAAACCGAATACCCAAAAATTCGGATATCCAAAAAATTTGAATAGTGGATTTTGATTTTCAAATCCGTATCCAAATATTTGTATATCCAAAAGTTCAGATACGGATTTGGATAGCGAAATTGAATATGCGGGAAAAAAAAATTTATTTTTTGTTTTTATCTGTAACGTCTCATTTTCAAAGCCAAAAAGTTTTCATTTTATTTGAAGTAAAACTTCCCAATTATAAAACCATTATAAGAAAACCATATGTTCCCAATTACAATTATTAAAAATCAGAGTATTATAATGAACGGAAAATCCTCAATGTTGCTGATGAGTGTGTATAGTCCCACCTTCGGCTTCCCATAGCCACCGATGATACCAGAAATAATAAACAATTGGGTAAGTATAAACCTTAGTGAGTTTCCCCCCAAAATAGCCCATATGATAAACGTACAAGCATACATAACGGCCCACAACCTCCAGGTTGGAATAACCAGGCTCTATCAGTCCTTGGACTGGAATGCCAACATGCAACGAGTCTAATCAGCCATTGGGATGGAATACTCAGGGTTTCTTGGCCTACCGCCTCAACCCAACCGCTCTTCTCAAGCCTCAATGCCTACGGCTTACATCCAGCCCGCATCGGGTATCTTGGCCTACAATACAATGCACGGCCGCCTCAACCCACTGCTACCATATGTCGACATATAAATAATCAGGATCAAGTAGTCACATAATACATGCAAACAAAAATCATACAAATCATTACCGCCTACTAGTCCTCTCATAACACACAATCTCGCTACCAGCTAACCTCCATGAAATGTGTAACCATAAGTACCCATAGGTGAGATAGCCACCAGAACAAATGATCCTACTCTAGATCCACAACCAAACGAGGAACAAGCAAGAAAGCCAATATTAAGAGTTCTCAAGCTATCCTACATGACTACATACAATCCCTAGGGCACTTCACTAGATGATAACCAGTAAGTACAGAGAGACACACAGATCTAACAAATCACTACAAGATAGCAACATCCTATATACTAAGATACAGTTTTAACAGATCACAACAGCATAGTTACATCCTATATACAAGGATACAGATCTAACAGATCACTACAACATATCAACATACTTAGTACCAACAATATAAGGAATACATGACCGTATATACTCAGAGATGAGATAGAAAAACGGACAGGTGATCCTACCCTAGAGCCACAACCAAACGACGAACATGCAAGAAAGCCTGGATCAAGAGCCCTCAGCCTATCTTACATGACTATATACAATCCCTATATAATCATTCTACTAAAATATAACCAAAACTAGTGGTTCGGGATTGGTGCCTTCGACCCACGGGTACAATGAGGCAAAACTCACCTAAAATGAAGAAACCCGAAAAACTGATACGTGTTTCCCTTTCTACACTGCGTGCTCCCGCGAATCCACTAATCACCAAAAACCAAGTAAAACCTTAATCAAAAGTCCAAAACTCTCTAGTTTAACCTAAATTCAAACTTGGTCAAAAGTTAATGATCAACAAAAGTCAAAAAAGTAAAAGTCCATGGCAGTTGCATACACCTAGTGTACGCGACCTGATCTTATTTCTCTGTTAAGTACTTTATCACTTAAGACCTTATGTACAAAGCTCAGATCTAGACTTAAAACATCGATTTAATTCATAAAGTTTCCATCTTTATGACTTTCAATGGCTAGAAAGGTCCAAAAGCCAAACCCCAAACTTATTAATCCATTAAGACACCATAACTCTTGCCTGAAAGGGATAGACGGACCAATATCACATTTTTATGGTTTCTAATAGCTTCATAATGGATAAAGTTTCCAACATTATCCAGTAGAATGTTCCCAACAAATAAGATCTAGTCTGTATGTCTCAAAGGGACCAAAAATGCATCTTTTTCAACTTAATCCATTAAGTCCAAGTATCCAACCTTCAGAACTAAATCAATATGATGTTTAGATGGATAAAGTTTCCAACTTTATCCATAACAAGGTCACAAACTTTCAAGATCTAAACTTTATGCACTAAAGTGACCAAAAACTCATAACACCCAAAACTAGCTAGATCTAACAAATGCATCATCAAGATTCAAATTTTATACCTCCGGAAGAAAGATCATGGTGAGAAAGGTTTGGATCTACAAGCTCCAATGCAACCAACACTTATCCAACGAGCTCCATCTTCTCCAAGATGCACCAAGAACACTCCAAAGAACTTAAAAACACCTTCTTTTTGCTCACAACGCTCAAACTATGGTTAAGGTTTCAAGGGAGGACGTTGAAGTGGTGGAGGCTGAGAATGGAATGGGTTTAAGGAAGTTAAGGAGCTTAAATAGGGCTTAAACCATGAAAATAGGTTTTAGGTTCTGATTGTGTACGCCCAACGTACTCTTGGTACACCAACGTACCAAGGATGCCTTGTACACCTAGCGTACTCCTCGTACACCCAGTGTATGCAACTAACCCAAAATCGTCCTAAAATCTTATAACTTCTATGTTCCAACTCCATTTTCGATGTTTTTTATAGTCACAGAAAGGTGTTGAAGAGCCTCACAATATTATATAGATATCTTGGACTAAAAACGTCTCGAAAAAAAATCCATATTTCATGCAAGACTCCGGCCTATGACTTTTTCTTTTCTACCCTTCGGCCCAAAACACAATTCAAAGGTTAGATCTCTCAACCATCATTACCTCCTTCCACAAGGTCTACCTCCTTAAGGCCCAAAGCTTTTACACAATCGACTTCCGGCCCATAGCCCTGAAATAAGAAATGATAAGAAATAGGATGTTACATTATCTACTTCATATTGTTAGTCCATATAAGTTATTCAGTTGTTTCGATGTCAAAATTATAGTTTCCATAAAACATGATACAGATTAAATATTATAAATATCTAACCTAATAAGTAAGAATGTTTTTGCAACTTCTCATTTTCTTATTCAATATTTCACATGGCTTTTTCTTTTTTTTTCTTTTTTCTTTCCACTTGTCAATTTATGGTATTTTTCCTTTTATCTTAAATTACAAATTTAAGTTAGAATAACCCTTTACACGTATCTTATATATATGTAAGGTATTGATCGTATTAAAATCTCATCCTAATTTTTACACAAAACATATATTTCATTCTTTTGTCAGAAAATAACACATTTGTGTGGCCTTAGGACTATTTTGTAACACTAATTACTTTTTAGGTACAATTATATTATGTACCATAATGTTTTCCATAGTGATATATCAAGACCCTAGACATTAAGTTGTGTAGTATGATGGATATGACATTATTCTATAGATTGAGGGACTAATCTTGTGTGGTTTTAATTTATCTCCCCTAAGGTGTAACCCAATAAAGGAACGATCAATTGGAGACTTAACATTTTCTCCTTTACGTTTAAGCACTCCCTATAAACACTATTATTGTGAGTGTCATTGGGATGATCTATCTATTGTAACACCCCGTTATTCGAGTGTATGTGTTAGAAGTGTTGGGCTTCTCGCCACCCTCGTATGAATGTAAGTTATTTGAGAGTGGGTTTAGATTAGAGGAGTTGCAGTGCCTGGAAGTTGATCATTGTTTATAATTCTTTGTGAAATAAGAAAGAAATGGTCCCATGCATGCATGGCATGCATGCATGCTTATGTGTTTTGAAAGGTGGTTGGGTACGCCCAGCGTAATCTGGACGTACGACCAGCGTAATGGCTCGAATAGTTTCGGGTAGCCGGGTGAGTACGCCCCACGTACCAGGGAGGTACGCCCCGCGTACTCCCAGGAATCCCAAACCCTATTTTTAGGGTCAGCCGCTATATAAGGAATAAGATGGTTCACCCCTCAGCCCCCTTATGATCATCTTCAACCTCAGAGAAACCCTAATCTCGTATTCCCTCAATATTTGAGTGTGTTTGACCTTGAAAAGCTTGTATTGGCAATAGAATGGCTTGAAGGGGAAAAGGGAAGTTGTCAAAGAAGAAGAAGAACGTGTGGAGCTTGTAGATCTGATGAAATATCACCCCTTTGGAGCTGGTTTAAGGTATAAAGCTTCTTGCTTGACCTTCATATTGCATAGATCTATGTATTTTGAAGCTTTGTTATCATTCTTGTCCCAAAAGTCTTCATCTTGTTGCATAGTCCGATTTGGTCAAGTGTATCTGTCCTTTCAGACCTCTGGAGAGGTCTTGAGTGATAAAAATGAGGTCCCAAGGGCTGTAGTTATTCCATGTATGAGTTATGTAGGTTTTAATGGATTAAGACCTTTGATCAAGAGCTTAAGGACGTCCCCAGTGATAAAGCCTGAGACTTTATGATTCCTAATCATATTTGGCACATGGATATGTAGTCTGGGCTTAAGAGCTTAAGTCGTTAAGCTGTAAGAAGGACTTAATAGAATTGGTAGTTACGCCCCGCGTAACATTGTAGTATGCCCCGCGTAGCGGGCTAGTGCCCCGTTTCACTTTTGGTGATCATTGAAGTACGCCCCGCGTACCAAGGAGAGTACGCCCCGCGTACGCCTCCTGTGGATTTCTTTTGGGCTTTCGTGTTGGGACGTTTGTGGGTTGTTGGTGTTTGGGCCAAGTCTGGAAATTTTAAATAGAGGGTTTTGGGCCCAATTAGTATTATGGATATTGGATCTAGGCCCATTTAGTGAGGTGGGCCCAATTTGGTAAATTGGGCCAATGTTGGACTTCGTGTGAGACTTGGACTTTGGTTTTGGCCCAATAAGTGGAAGTATGTTGACCTAATGCTTATGCTTGTTATGTTGGTTAGTTCGGGTTTTTCGGTGAGCTGGTGGTTCGGGGGTCTGCTTCTTCCGTTCAGAGTATCGGCATTCGCAAGGTGAGTTATCCTCACTATATCTATAGGGTTTAAGGCACCAAGGCCGACCCTTTTATCGGATGGAAATTCGGGTAATTGTCTGTTGTATGATATTGCGGGATATGGGCCGGAAGGCATTACATGTTGTGGGCCGGAAGGCAATGCGATGTGGACCGGAAGGTCATGGCCTGGAAAGGCGTATGTGCATAGTTATTATGTTGGCTGAGTCGTAGGGTGATGTTATGCTAGTGATCGGCTAGGCTGGTATCTTGGTTAGGGTAATGCTATGTTATGTGATATATTGATTGATTGCTGACTGTGAGCCGTTATATGATTATGTGTTATGTCCATGATTGCTAGGTCTGGGGTGCGACCCGGTATTCGGGGTAGTTCTATGTTCTGTTATGATATGTATGTTTTTTATGCTGTGAGCCGGAAGGCAATATGTTATGGGCCGGAAGGCGATATGTTTTGGACCGGAAGGTCATGGCCTGGAAGGGCGTATATGTGGTTGGTATTTTGGGGGTATCTCACTAAGCTTTCGGGCTTACAGTTGTGGTTTTTATGTTTTCAGGTTTTCAGGAGTCTGTGGCAAGGCAAAGGCGTGATCGTACCGTCCCTCGCGTTAGTATTTTATGAAATGGACCTGGGAATTTCTCTGTTAAATAATGTATTGAAAACCTTTTGTAAAGATTTTATGGAATCGAGATGTTTTTGAAAAATTTAAATTGGTTGTATTTTTCGGTTGTTACAAGTTGGTATCAGAGCCTTGGTTTGAGTGAATTGGAGGAACACTCGTGTGACTCCAGTCTCAAATCGGGGAAGGTTTTAAAAGAGAAAATTAAAATGGTTTTAAAATTAAGTAAAAGGAGGACGCGGAGGTACGATCAGCTGGAGCCAGTAAGTAACCCCAAATTACCACTCATGACATTTGTTTATTGAACTTGATAGAATAGCATACTAGAGTTAGGCTAGGGATCTTCAGGAATTCATGTTAATGTTGCCTGATTGTGATGCCTGCAGCCTAGGGTTCTTTATGGGAAATTCTCAGTGTTCCTCTAGGGGTGAGGGTTGATCGTTGTTATGCATGTCCTCTAGGGTATTGTGGTAGTACTTCATACAAATATGGGTAGGTGTGGAATGTAGTATGGGCCCGTACTACTGAAAGCACAGGACCCATACACGTATCAGGGAAACCATGATCCCTAGGGTGGGGTGGAGAGTTGGCTCCCGGGATAGTGGGAAGAGTCTGAGGTTTTCTAGTATGTTTTAAGTATGGAGATTTCGAGGCATGCTGAAAGAGGATCCGGGTCAGGATCGGGTACAGGAGGAGGAGTTGCGGACGGGTCAGTACCGCCCGGGGTTATCAGTCAGATGAGTACGCACGAGTTGGATGTGAGGATTCGTGAGAGCCTGTATGAGGGGGAGGGGTTGCTGCATTGTTCCGGGCTGAGCTGCTGGAACTGTTTGGGTCGATCAAGACCGCCATGGTGGAGTATTTTGATGAGTGTTATGCGGCTCTCACGGAGACGGCTGTCGCGGCGGCTATAATGGCGGTAGCAGCGGTAGGGGGAGGAGTTGATAGGGATTTTCAATATCGGGACTTCGATAATACGGAGCCTCCCACCTTCGATGGGGTTCAGAACCCGATTGTTGCTATGAGATGGTTATCGGACATGGAGGGGTGTTTCTTCATGTGTTCATGCCCTGCTGATCTGAGGGTGAGGTGTGCTCGGAACCTGTTGAGGCTCGGGGCGAGGGAATTGGTGGAGATTGACCACGGGGTCATACTCGGGTGCGCAGGGGTTGCGGTTTCACAGGATCAGTTCAGAGAGATGTTCAGCGCTCGCTATGTTCCGCAGGATGGGAGGGAAGGATTGGCTCAAGAGTTCCTTGAGCTGAAGCAGGATTCGGAGTCGGTGACCGAGATCACCAGGATGTTCACTGAGAGGGCGATGTTTTGCCCTGAGTTCGCTTCGGAGCAGGCTCAGATGTCCCGATATCTGGGTATGCTAAAGAGGGGTATCAGACAGTTGTGTCTGCGCAGGGGTGCGGGACATTGTTGGAGTTGCAGGAGGCCGCTAAGCGGCGTGAGTTAGAGATTGAGTTGCAGTTGCGTGAGCTGAGGCAGGCTCCGGTGCAGTCGCGGCCGGCGCCGAACGGTCTAAGACCGTTGATGTTAAAGTAGGGGATCTGAGCAGCCACACTTTGGGGAAGTGTGGGAGGACTCACACCGGAGTTTGCAGGTCCGGTGGTGCATGCCGCAAGTGCGGAAAGGAGGGGCACTATGGGAGGGATTGTCGGCGGTCAGCGCCGGTTCGGGATTTGAGGATTTGCTATCTTTGTTGCCAGGTTGGACATATGGGGGTCAACTGTCCACAGCTTTCCGCGGGTCCGGTGCAAGCTCCAGCACCGGCCACTCAGAGGATTTCAGGAGGGGGTCAGGGTGGAGCGGAGCCCTAAGGGCTCAAGGCCGTGTCTATTAGCTTGCGACGGAGGAGGTCAGAGTAGTGCCGGATGCAGCTGCGGATATGATTATTCTTGATGTCATGTTATCTTGCAATTATTGTGGTGTATTGTTTGTGCTGGTATCTTTGTGCGGTTTTCGATGCGGTATTCATCGTTTCGCGGGTTGAGGTAATGGATATGGATTCGTGTTTCGGGTTTTGTCTTGGTATCCGTTGATCCTTGAGGGTTTGGCATGTTTATGGATTTGTGCTTCGGGTTTTCGTCTTGGCATCCGTTGTTCCCTGAGGGTTTGGTATGGTTATAGTTTGGCATTCGGTGCTTTCGTTGGTCATCATCCTGAGGGTTATCAGTGGAGAGGCAACATTGGGTTGAAGGTCGGGCAGTATCGATTTTAATAGAGGAATGGTTATATGCAGTTTGAGTTTCTTTTGAGCGGATTGGTCAGTGAAGAGATGTGTTTTGCTGAAGGTTGCTTATGCTTATGGGAAGCAGTCAATGTGTAAGTGTTCTCTTTGTGCGAGATTGTTCTGGAAGGTCGTTAATGGTGACCGGTGGTTGTTAGTCGGTGCTTTGAGTGGGGGAGAATTGGAGAATTCTCCGGGAGATCGATGAGTATTTGAGGGTGCTTAGCTATTGGGATTCAGCAGTGTTCTGTCAACCCAGAGTATAGGCTGATAGGAGCAGGTGTCGGGCATGCAGGGCGAGATACAGACCTAGGGCATTTGATTGTGGAGGCCTGGGAGCAGGCCGGGATCAAGTTTGAGTAGGTAACCGGGGTTATGTGGTCAGAGTATTTATATGCTTTATGTATGTTATGTGTTCTACTGCATTATTTCTATGTGATTTATGCTGTGCATGGTTACAGAGTTGGAACCAGAGGGTTCCTGGAGTTAGAACCGGAAGGTTCACAGAGTTAGAACCTGAGGGTTCACAGAGTTGGGTGTACGGACCCACAGAGTTATAGCCTCGAGTGGCTATTATGTGTTACCTGAGTCGTTCCAGTCATGCTGGAGACTCTGTTGGTGTTGTCGGATCAGTTTGAGATTGCGGATTGTGTATGTTGCAGTGGGATTGCATTAGAAGGTCTGGCCCTGGGTTGTAATCTTGTTTAGTTGAGGTAGTACATGGGCTGGAGAGTCCCTGCGGGTAGATTCAGAGCATGTGTGTTGCGTGGACAACGGTTATGCTATACCGGGGTGGGGCAGCGTTAGGTGAGCACCGTGTCACTGGTTTTGGTGACAAGGCAGCCAAGTGGTTTTCCCTGGCAAGGAAAGAGAGAGCGAGGTGTGTAGCTCCGATAGTGAGAGTATATTCATGGAAGTGAAAGCGGCAGTGTAGAGTTATGATCGGAGTGGTCCGGCGGTGGTCATTGAGCAGTATGGTTGCGGTGGTGGTATGGAATGATATCATGATGGGATGTCTGCTGGGGATGCGGGAGCGATTCCGCGGGCGTAGGGCCAAGAGACTCAGGATGGATGCCGGGATGGAGTCTGGGACTCCTATCTTGATTCTAATCAAGGAGTTATGTATGTGGTGGTGATTCCCCTGGGAATGTTGGAAATTTCGGAATTTTCAGGAAGAATTGTTTATATGGTGAAATGCATCCGGAAGGGTGTGTGGGAGTGTCATCAGTGTATCGGGGTTTTCCTAACTCAAGAACACTAGAGCCAGTTGGTGCGGTTATTAGATTGCGATGGAGAACTCGTGGGAGTTGCTCTAGGGCTGAAGCCCGTCTCTTTCGGTCGGCAAGAAAGGTAAAGTTGGGTTCAGACTTCGTTGGTCGAGTCTTGGGTAGCCTGGTCCGGTGGGTGCCAGGCGGAGCATTGCAGGGATGGTTTCGGAGTAGAGTTGTCGCAGGCTTCGAGGGCGAAGCCTAATTTAAGTAGGGGAGAATTGTAACACCCCGTTATTCGAGTGTATGTGTTAGAAGTGTTGCGCTTCTCGCCACCCTCGTATGAATGTAAGTTATTTGAGAGTGGGTTTAGATTAGAGGAGTTGCAGTGCCTGGAAGTTGATCATTGTTTATAGTTCTTTGTGAAATAAGAAGGAAATGGTCCCATGCATGCATGGCATGCATGCATGCTTATGTGTTTTGAAAGGTGGTTGGGTACGCCCAGCGTAATCTGGACGTACGCCCAGCGTAATGGCTCGAATAGTTTCGGGTAGCCGGGTGAGTACGCCCCGCGTACTCCCAGGAATCCCAAACCCTATTTTTAGGGTCAGCCGCTATATAAGGAATAAGATGGTTCACCCCTCAGCCCCCTTATGATCATCTTCAACCTCAGAGAAACCCTAATCTCGTATTCCCTCAATATTTGAGTGTGTTTGACCTTGAAAAGCTTGTATTGGCAATAGAATGGCTTGAAGGGGAAAAGGGAAGTTGTCAAAGAAGAAGAAGAACGTGTGGAGCTTGTAGATCTGATGAAATATCACCCCTTTGGAGCTGGTTTAATGTATAAAGCTTCTTGCTTGACCTTCATATTGCATAGATCTATGTATTTTGAAGCTTTGTTATCATTCTTGTCCCAAAAGTCTTCATCTTGTTGCATAGTCCGATTTGGTCAAGTGTACCTGTCCTTTCAAACCTCTGGAGAGGTCTTGAGTGATAAAAATGAGGTCCCAAGGGCTGTAGTTATTCCATGTATGAGTTATGTAGGTTTCAATGGATTAAGACCTTTGATCAAGAGCTTAAGGACGTCCCCAGTGATAAAGCCTGAGACTTTATGATTCCTAATCATATTTGGCACATGGATATGTAGTCTGGGCTTAAGAGCTTAAGTCGTTAAGCTGTAAGAAGGACTTAATAGAATTGGTAGTTACGCCCCGCGTAACATTGTAGTACGCCCCGCGTAGCGGGCTAGTGCCCCGTTTCACTTTTGGTGATCATTGAAGTACGCCCCGCGTACCAAGGAGAGTACGCCCCGCGTACGCCTCCTGTGGATTTCTTTTGGGCTTTCGTGTTGGGACGTTTGTGGGTTGTTGGTGTTTGGGCCAAGTCTGGAAATTTTAAATAGAGGGTTTTGGGCCCAATTAGTATTATGGATATTGGATCTAGGCCCATTTGGTGAGGTGGGCCCAATTTGGTAAATTGGGCCAATGTTGGACTTCGTGTGAGACTTGGACTTTGGTTTTGGCCCAATAAGTGGAAGTATGTTGACCTAATGCTTATGCTTGTTATGTTGGTTAGTTCGGGTTTTTCGGTGAGCTGGTGGTTCGGGGGTCTGCTTCTTCCGTTCAGAGTATCGGCATTCGCAAGGTGAGTTATCCTCACTATATCTATAGGGTTTAAGGCACCAAGGCCGACCCTTTTATCGGATGGAAATCCGGGTAATTGTCTGTTGTATGATATTGCGGGATATGGGCCGGAAGGCATTACATGTTGTGGGCCGGAAGGCAATGCGATGTGGACCGGAAGGTCATGGCCTGGAAAGGCGTATGTGCATAGTTATTATGTTGGCTGAGTCGTAGGGTGATGTTATGCTAGTGATCGGATAGGTTCGTATCTTGGTTAGGGTAATGCTATGTTATGTGATATATTGATTGATTGCTGACTGTGAGCTGTTATATGATTATGTGTTATGTCCATGATTGCTAGGTCTGGGGTGCGACCCGGTATTCGGGGTAGTTCTATGTTCTGTTATGATATGTATGTTTTTTATGCTGTGAGCCGGAAGGCAATATGTTATGGGCCGGAAGGCGATATGTTTTGGACCGGAAGGTCGTGGCCTGGAAGGGCATATATGTGGTTGGTATTTTGGGGGTATCTCACTAAGCTTTCGGGCTTACAGTTGTGGTTTTTATGTTTTCAGGTTTTCAGGAGTCTGTGGCAAGGCAAAGGCGTGATCGTACCGTCCCTCGCGTTAGTATTTTATGAAATGGACCTGGGAATTTCTCTGCTAAATAATGTATTGAAAACCTTTTGTAAAGATTTTATGGAATCGAGATGTTTTTGAAAAATTTAAATTGGTTGTATTTTTCGGTTGTTACATCTATCCATCAGAAAATCACATAGACACCATTACGGGAAGAAAGAGAATCGAACTATGGCATCATATTCGACATCCTTTGTAATCATCCTTTCCAAGTAAATGTTCTTCAATTTACTTAGGGTTTTGGTGCTAATCTATAAAGTGATCTTGGATTATGGCTATTATTTAACATGTGGTATCAGAGAATTGGTTTAAATTTAGATCAATCATGTCCTAATTATTTTTACTAAGAATCTTTCTTCTACGTGAACGAATATAAAAACATTGTGCCCTAGTTTCGAAGTTGGAATTTGTTGTCATGAGTCTATTTGAAAATTGAAATTCGATGGCAACGTCGGCTTAATTAACAAAGTCAAATTTATGTATTAACTAGGTGTAAGCCCCATGTATTACATGGGTGTATTTAAAACAATTAAATATCTATAAACATTTGAGAAATTTAAATTTATAAGAAAAATGAGAAAAATATTGAATTACTAAAATTAAAGTGTTTTTTTTTCTTTTTTAAATTTAAACAAATCATTAAGATAAAATAATCAAAACAAACTAATGAGATTTTATTCTAAAATTTTGAAATTATAAGGAAAGTCAATTAATGAAATTGATATGCATTTATTATTAAATTTGAATACCATATGGAATTTAATAAAATAGGAAAACCACAAAATTACATATGAAATAAAAATTAATTCAAAATAACCACAAAATGATATGTAGCAAAATGAATGAAAGTTTGATAAATGACAAAAAAAAACGTTAATTTATTAGAGAAGATTTTCTGGTTGTAAATGCTTTGAAAATAAAAACACAAAGGCCCCCAAAGGACCGACAACTTTTCTTTTGCTATAAGAATCGTTATTCCAAATCTTTGTTTTGTACTGTTTATTGATTGGATGATAATGAATCCTTCTTATCAAATTGTTAATTTCAATATATTGTTTCCTTCCAAATGTTTACTGTTTCCATGATGGATAATTGCCAACTTTTCACACCCAAGTTTTCCTTCTAAACGTGTCCAATGCTTATAATAATCAATAAAAACCCAATTATCACTTACTCAATTTGTTAAATAATATTTAACAACGATCATTATAGATAAATTAAGTCCTTGTTTGTGTATTGATTCTTGATAGAAAATAAGACTAAAACTCAACTGGAAACATTTATTGGTTGCCGTGATGCACAAAACAGATTTTTCTTTGACATGTTTACTGAAAACATTCGTTATTGTCTTCTGTTTGGTTTTATGAAATTGGGTGATAATTAATCTTTATATTCTTATAATGGGGTTTGTAAATCAAATTAAGAAAAACCACATATATATGTTCATCCCTCATGTATGTAAAATCTTAAGTGGTTACAGTTGATGGAGAAAAACATAAACATGAGAATGCGACTAAAAGTTGAAACCCTCCTGTATGGATTCAAACTGGTTAATATTATTTATTTAGCCATCAATTTACCACTATAGATGAATTTTTCTTTTTTGCCGAGGGTATAATCGCAATGAAGTTCAATATGTTGCAAACTATCTCACTATTTTTTAATGGTCACAATTTTTCACTTAATTGTTGTGGCTATATACTAAAATATGATATCAAATTTCTCATCATAATGTGTAGAAACATTCATTTGAATGTCTATTTATGGTTTCTTTTTTAAACGAATAAGCATGACTATCGAAAAATTCCATTTTAATTTCAACATGACATCCCTTTACAATTTGATTTAAACATACTTTAAACCAAATTGAGATTTATATTAGTAGTCATTTTGATGATGCATGTATAACTAAATGTGATTACGCTGAATTGCTCATTATTATAAATGATAAGTGGTAACTATGATGTTGGGCTTAAGTGATTGGACCAAAGAAAGGTTGCTTAAGTTGAACATTAGATTTGAAAAAACCACATTAAGCAATTGTTTAAGTTGTTATTCAAGGAACCCAAAGACTAATTGAATAATAACTTCTACAGTGGAATTTATGCACAATATGTATAAATATTGTATTTCTGCCCAAAGGTGATTGCAATAGTTATGTAGCATAAAATAACATTTGTGGCACCATCATATTCAATTGTTGGTCTAACCAAAACGAAACTGATAATTGAGTAAGGTGTCTACAAGACTTATTATTTTGGTGTTAATAATAGGTTTACTGATATGCTTAACTTTTTTTATTCCATTAAATCATTTTAAAAAATGCACGTCTAAGTAAGTGATAAAAATAGTTCCAATAAGGTCCAAAATACAGGTACAAGCAAGCCTCCAAGAATCCTCGCTGCAAACCTTGATGTAACAGAGGGCATACCCAAGGACATTTCCATAAAAGGAAAGGTAAATTGCATGCGTTTATGATTTCCATGATCTTAATGTCACTAGAATAAATGATAGATCGATTATCGCTTCCATGGTACATATGTTTTTTTTAGTATAGGGATTCCACACAATCTGAGAGTTGGACTGAATTCAAAAATCAATTAAAGTTAGGAATGATGAGAACTTAAACATAGAAGTAGTTGGCCACCTTCATTATTTCCTAGAAAGTGGTTATTGATAAGTCTTAATGATACTCTTTATTTTTGGCCACCTTCATTATTTCCTAGAAAGTGGTTATTGCTAAGTCTTAATGTTACTCATTATTTATCGAGTATAACTTGAAACTAATTATTTGTATCTAAGTTAGCGAACGTTGGCTATACTTTTACTGTTGGATACAATAATGTGATTGTTAGTTTCAATCCCATTATTGTTGGTTGTGGTTGTTTGGATGAATACGCATGTGAATTATTACTAAAAATATATTTTATGGAATCTTTGATGTCGTTTAATATTGACGAGAACTTAACTAAAAGAAATTGAGAAGTGGAGACTTCATCTATATTATGGCATTAATTCTTAGGCCATATATCAAAAAGAAAAAAAAATGACGCATCTTGTAAAAGATGAAGTTCTACTGTAACTCGACTCCTCAAGATTCAATAAATGCAATGTGCATAAAAGGGAATAAGGAAGGATTTACAAGAAGTCATAATTTTATACGAACATCTATAGACCTTCTATATGGGACATAAGTGATCTTGAAGCATATAACCTTTAAAATTTCACTCTTATTCATACTTAGTGCATGAAGATTATGGATATACTAAAATGCTTAAAACATTTTAGGAAAGAGTTGAAAATTAACTTTAAAAAATAAAAATAAAAGTAATGATATCGGACATGGGTGGTGTTTATTATGGTAAACATATGGACTTTGGTCAAACCCCTTTATCTTTCTTTAAATTTTGTAAATATCATGACATAGTTAATCAATACACCGTGTGTAGTACTTCTCAACATAAACATGTTCTTGAGAGAAGGAATATAATCATAATGGACATGGTGGAAAGTATGCTTACACTAATTTGCCTAATTTCTATGGACCATGACATTAAAATTGGCTGTCCACATTATACAAGAAAAACTCTAGATTCTTTAACTGCATGAAAATTGTAAGTTGCTTCTTCATACTGATTTTATAATCTTTCACATTATACAAGAGTTTTAAAAACAAAGCTTGTCAAATTTCTTGAGAATATCAAAAGCAGTGGGAGTGGGTTATTGAGGATTTTGATATATCCAAGATTCAAATGAAGTAGCACCTATATTTCAAATGTACATTACACTTAGCACATTTGGAGATTCAAGTCAACATATTTTCCCTCATAAGAAATAATATTCAAATATATGGGCAAATGAAACACCACAAAAATGGTCCCAATTAATTTACTGACATTGAGACTCATGAAATTCAATAGCATATAAGATATTTTCTATGATGTAGGAGGCCCATATTTTTAACATGAGGTCGATCTTGACATAGGAAAGGAAATGAATCTGTGAGGAATAGTGATCCCATAACTTGTGATTAGTTAACTAAGTCGAATGAAGTTGTAATTCAATGTAAAATAATGATTTTTCAATGTAAAATAATGGTTTTTAGGAACTTATCAAACTATCACAGGGTTTAAACCCATAGAATGTAAGTAGGTCTTTAAGGTCAAATCCCACCCTAATGATCAACATTGAACAACATAAAGCTTGATTGGTCACTAAAGGGGTATTCACAAACATGATGGTATTTATTACCCAGAAACACTATCACTTGTTTCTCTAAATGACTTCCTTAAGATTTTAATAGCCTTTGTAGCTAATTTTGTTCTAGAGCTACATCAAATAGATGGTAAACATTTTTTTGTAGCTAGTCTTTAAATACATATGCTAAATTAGGCTTCATGTCAAAGGTATCTAACGTTCGACGAAGTGATGAATTGTAATGACTTCATTAAGAACCAAGTCGGTCAATGTATATGGCTCAAGATCAGTGGGAGGAAATTTATCATATTCGTATAATATATAGATGACATTTGCTTGACGATTAATTTTATTGATATGTTGAATGAATAAAATCACTTGCTATCACTTCAACTCAATATAAAATATCATGTTGAGGCCTTGTATGTTATAGGCATATGAATGCATCAAATATGATTATCATGTAAGGGATATATTGAGTGTGTATCAAGTCAAGATAACATGCAACAATGCTTCGCTTCATTAGTTATGTAGTCAAGGGAAATGTTTTCGGTTCATTTCAATACCTAAAAACAGAGGTAGAAAAAGATAAAATGAAGTTAATATGATATGATCATGTGGTTAGAAGATTAACTATGACAAGTTTGTGCTAGTCCTAATGTCTTGTTATTGGCGTGCTAAGGCTAGAAGGTATCATCGCGGGAAGAGGGAGCAGGAAGCTTCCCTCTCATTGGAACACCATCCCTTGGGTGAGGGGAGCAACCCGCGGGAAAAAGGTGGTGGGAGGGGTGCTGCACTCTCTCTCCTCAGTCTATTGGGCAGGTTTTTTTAATCTTTTTTAATATTTATAAAATTATATACCTACTAAAAAATATAAAAATATATATCAAAATTCATAGATTTTAATTCCCTACAAAATGAGTATAACATATGTATGAAATATATTTTTTAAAAAAGAATAAAAAAATAGTGAGGGGAGCTTCCAACCCATTCCATGGTTTTAGGTGAAGGAAAGAAAAGTGAGGGAAAGGATGGTGTGGCCTACAAAAAGTGAGGGAAACTCACCATCCATACCCTCCGGTCTAAGGCATTACCAATTATATCATGGTCTAGGTTATTAGAATGTTGCCAAGAAAGTTGTGTGAGACTAATAATTAGGAACTTGTTTGAAAAAAAAGTAATAACGTGTAAGTGGTATGCTTTTTGACTATGACTTTGCAAAATGCAAAGATAGTAGTTGTTATGGGGATACATCTTTATGTTATCATTCGGCCAATATTTTCAGAGAGTCATAAATAAAAATTGACAACCATATCAACTATGATGGCATAATTTGTTTTCACAGATTATGAAACTTGCCACGGAATTTACTGAGAAATTAAATCTCATGACTCATGATCGTAAATTCCATTTTAAGGTCATGAAAACAAAATTTATTGCCATAATGTTTCCTCTTTAATTATTTCCTAGAACTAATTATAATGGAATGAGGCTTTACCTTGATACAAAATACTTGTTCGTTTAAGAGCAAGTGAGGGATATAATTTTTGTATTGAACACATTAACATTGATAATATGCTAGCGGATTCGATAACAAAATAAGGTCTACCACTCACGTATTTGAACAAGTCTTCAATATGGGTTTATGGGTAGACCTAGTATTATGTAATTCTAGCATAGTAATTCAATGAAACTTTTAATTTTTAATTATTCAAGTACTTGATTATTCTCCCTCCATAATATGCAATTTGTCTATATTAATAATTTGTACACACTTATTTTTTAAATAGACAAATGTATTGCATTACCACTTAAATCTTATGTCATTTGGCATAAATTAATCGTAAGTTTCATATGAAGCACTAAGGCATGATAGGTGGGGGTCCCATGTCTAAAAATGACATGTTTGGCTGCACTTTTCTGCTTTTGTTTTAATATGAAACAAGATGAAAATAACTTGGCCAAGACAATAAAACATGTATACAAATAGTCACTCGGCCAAGTGGGAGAATATTAGAAAATAACCCATTTGTGTGGCCTTAGGAATATTTTGTAACGCTAATTACTTGTTAGGTACAATTATATTAAGTACCATAATGTTTGCCATAGTGACATATCAAGTCCCTAGACATTAAGTTGTGTAGTATGATGGATATGACATTGTTCTATAACTTGAGGGACTAATCTCGTGTGGTTTTAATTTCTTTCCTCTAAGGTGTAACTAATGACGTTATTGCCCAATAAAGGAATGATCAATTGGAGACTTAACATTTTCTCCTTTACGTTTAATCACTCCCTATAAACACCGTCATCATGAGTGTCATTGGGATGATCTATATATCCATCAGAAAATCAGATAGACACCATTACGGGAAGAAAGAGAATCGAACTATGGTACCATATTCGACATCATTTGTTATCATCCTTTACAAGTAAGTGTTCTTCAATTTACTTAGGGTTCTTGGTGCTAATCTAGAAAGTGCTCTTGAATTATGCCTATTATTTAACACCTTTTCTAAATTTGTTATATATTTCATCTATTCTATATTCATTGATTGAAAAATAAAAGTTTAATACATATCGATTGAAGGCAAACGGGCAATAAGTTGCGTTGCTAGCCCTTTCTGGATGGCAAAACCATTTCTTTTGAAAACAACATTTGTGGATCTAGGAGATATGACAATAGAATGCATGACCTGTTGGACTCTATTGAGGAGCTCCACCACCTCTGGTGCGAGACAAAAACCAAATGTATCGAATGCAAAAGGTACAAACACATGTTGATTTTCTATACATGCATTCTCATGCTTTACCACTTTGTACGTAGTGGCTTTCAAAGCGCCATGCCCTGCTGTGAAACCCCTGCTCCCCAAACCAACGAGAGGGGAGACCCCAGTAAGATCCACGCATGCATGCTTCCCTCCTATCCATCCAAAGACCAAAATGTCATTTGGTCTAAGTGTGAAACTTCCATCATGTGGGTCCATCAAAAGTTCATTGGTGCTTTTTTCTTTACAGAAATACCAGCAAGCCAACAAGCATCAAAGAGAACATCCCGAACCACATCATGTCTATACTTGAAACCAGGGAGCTCTCTGCAATGAACCGCGTGTTCCCCAAAGGTATCCAAACATACCTTGCGGCAAACTCGACATACGTCATTTGGAATAGGGGAATCATGAGGTGGTAACGAAGGATAGTTCGGTGCTCCACAGGAGACATATGCTGGCCAAGACCATCAATGGGGATAGTTAGCAGAAAATCCTAAGCATGAGGTGCCCGCAGACACTAAAAGACTGATTTCCTTTCTGCTACCGGTCATGTAAACACTTTCCCAAAGCCTATTAATTAGGATGTGTTATCTTTGATCCTAAAAGGAACGTTAAATACATTAAAATGCAATGTGGTCTTATAAATGTTATATGTTTCTACAAGTATGCAATAAAAAGTTGAAAAAAATATCTGTCAATTAAACTATTCTTACATAGTTAAATGTTATTTATGTATATAATATATTTCTTCATTATAGCATCTTACTTTCATTTTTACTAAAAAAATCCTAATTATATAAATAAATGTGAATTAAGGACTTGAACGTAGAGGAACTTATTAAGAGATCGATCTTAAAAAAAATCTACCCAATTAAAAACCATAAAGTATTTGTTTACTTTAAAAAAATCAAAAGAAATCCGTCTAATTAGAAATCAGAATTATCAAACATGTTTGCATTTACTAAGTTCCCATGTTTCACCAAAGGGCATTTGGTCAAAATGAAATTGTAAGGCTCTTACAGGAAATAATGAAGTACAATTATATTTTTAAATAAAAATTTCTATTAATATATTAAAACAATTACGTAACCATCTTTATGCATGTAAATAAATAGTTATTGTAAAGAAAACATACATTAAAACCAACTATGTTCCTAATTCTTACCATTTAACTTTTAAAAACGATAACTATAATTTTAAAACAAAATTAACAAAAATTATATATTTTTCGGATATCGGATATCCGAAATATCCAAAAACTTATAAAGTGACTATCCGTATCTGAATCCGAAAAATTGGATATCCGGAATTTCGGATGGGATTTTCGGATTTTTCAGATGGAATTTTCGGATACAGATGTTTTTGAACACCCCTAGCAATTACGTTCTTAATGACTAATGTTCTCACCAAACATCATTCTAAATCACTTGTATGAGTTCTCACACTTAGTTAAGAGGTGTTTTATCATCTTAACACACTCCAATTAATCCATTAAGTTCTCAATGAACACATTAAGAACATAATGATCTTCAAGTGTTTAAAAGAAGGGTAAATTAGTCCATTTTACACTTGAACATTCCAAAGTCCACAAAACTTGTTCCTAACTTGTTGAACATTCAAGAGGATGTTGTCAAGTGCATGAAACGATATCTAATCTCCTTTAAACACCTAAACTAACTATGGAATCCTTAATTTCATTTCATACTCCCAAGTTGCCCTTTGGGCCAAAACGATCACTATAGATAGAACCTTACTAGCATCCCTTCATGTTTGTGTTCCAAAAATACCCTTATAGCCAATATTCCATAAATTCAACTACTAATCATTTAAGTCTTTATGAGTATCATATATTCATCAAATGCTTGCGTACAAAGGATTTCATTATTTTCATTCCAATTTCCCCAAAATCAATTCAAGTACATGCTTATACTTGATTCTACCATCATGGATGAATTTAAGCATTCTAATTGGATTGATTGCTATCAAATATCATCTTGGTCATAGAATCCAATCCCATTTTATCATCAATAGTAACTTCCCTAATTTGGGTTTTCTAAGGTTCATGAGGGTCTTCACCCAAATCCTCAAATCCATTAATGGAATGATTATATTGAGATTGGGATCATCAAGACTATTCAAGGGAGGTTATAAAACCAAACCCTAATCATTTAAAGAATCTAATTTCGACCTCGGAGTTAAACATCTAAAATCGAACATGATAGTAACCAAAATCCAAGCTAACGAGGATCATATTCAAACAAAATTAACAAATTTTAGCTCAAAACATCATTGTCATGTTAATTTTGATATGTGATGTTAGGGTTTTTGGGGTTTTGATTACAAGAATAAGGATCAAGGTAGTGTGTCAATTAAGAGTTTCAATTAATAAGCCTCGGATGGCGTGTCATACACGAGGGATAAAGCTTCTAGGTTAGCAATGCTAACGAAGCATCAGAACCAGCTAAACCTTTAAAAGCGAGGATAATGGCGTAATTAAAATGTAATTTATAACTTTAAGGACTAATTGCACAAAAAATAAATTCAGTAACCAATCCGGGACAAAGTCAAAATTTATTGTGCGAGAGTGTCATTTTCCCTAAGTAAAAAGTATAAAATTTGTTCTTCGATTTACCTAAATGTAAGCACAATATTAAGTTATAATATTTACTAAAGATCTAGAAATTTAAATGATACAATAATAGTATGTTTCATAAGGAAAATTCTAATAAATAGCTCAAAAAATATCGCAAAGAAAAAAAAGGTAAAAATATGTAATAGTCAAAGAGTCAAAAGGGGTAATTGTCCATAAATCTAAAAGAATAGGGGATATAAGTGCAATAAAGGAAAAAAGAAGAGAAAAGTTTGATGGGGTTGTTTTGTTGGATTTGGTGTCTAATCCCATAACTATAATTGGGATGTACTTAACTATAATTGGGATGTACTTGACCTGATTATAACATGGTCCATAACTTTAAAAGAATAGGGGATATAAGTGCAATAGTCAAAGAGTCAAAAGGGGTAATTGTCCATAAATCTAAAAGAATAGGGGATATAAGTGAAATAAAGGAAAAAATAAGAGAAAAGTTTGATTGGGTTGTTTTTGTTGGATTTGATGTCTAAACTCATAAGAATAATTGGGATGTACTTGACCTGATTGTAGCATGGTCCTTTTGGGTTGCCTTCACCGGTGCAATTTGATAGGATGGACTTTTGAGATTAAGATTATTTCTGATTTATTAACATATTATAAGTATAATATATTAATTGAAAAATCATATTATTTAATTAGTATTGATCAAGAATTAATTTGGAATTAATTTACTGATCAAATGAGACTAATTAAATATACGGAGACTAATTAAGTAAATCAATAATTCTTATAGTGTGGGCCAATTATCCACGGTTAATTATGATGGGCTAAACCAATATGATACTCCATGGATAGTCCATGGAGGTTTAAACCATGGAGCCTAAGTAATATGAAAGGTCATGGTGCATTAGGGTTTGCATGGATGTAACCCTAGCATTTGTTACGCTATAAAAGGAATTCCCTAGAGCCAAAATTGGTTACACCTATCACTCTAAGATTTTGATATTCATTTTGTGCTAAGTAACTTATTCTCTCAAGCCACCTCTTGCATTTGGTGTTTTTGACATATTAGAGGCATCACACTTGAAGTGTTAAAGCTTTCAAAGGGCAAGAACTACACCCCACATCAAGAGGTATTCATCTAAACTAGTTTTTACATTGTATATCTTCACTTGTATGCTAGTTAGGATGTATGCATTGGAAAATTGAAAATGCATGTATAATTATAGAAAACATAGATCCAAAGCATCTAGGATTGCTAATGTGTGTAAAAATGCACTGGTTTTATTCCTACTTTAAAAATATAATTTTAGCACACAAATGCAGTGAACCTGTGTTTTAGTGGTATAGTTAAATAAGTAGGGTATTGAACTCAGGGAACGAAAATTAAACTAATAACTAATTTTAACTAAACAAGTAATAAAAGTAAAAGGTTTTCTCTAGTTTTACAAGACTAGAAACTTAAACACACCTCATAACACGTAATTAACTAAACAACTAAGACAAGTAAAAATTCACCAAATTTAATAAAAGCTTTCTGTTTAGGTCCAACTAATTCACTCCTATGGTCAATTTTATGATAAAGTATTATATTGATTGTTATTGGTTACCAACTATAGTGATTAGGTTCACATTCGCTATTACCAATCCTTAGGAAATTACTCAATTTAAGCAGTGGCCAATTGTTTAAACTAATTAACTCCCTAGTTCAATTACTTGGATTAAATAAGATTTGTAATTGGTTAATCAAATTGGTGGTTCAACTAACCTCTTGTTTGTTGGTTTACCAAACAAGCTCACATATTAATTTACCCATTCTTTAATTAATCCTAGTTTCATGTTCACTAATCCTAGGCATATAATGAAGTGTTCACATAAATCATATGAGGTTAACAATTAAGAGATGTTGATGCAGCCTAATTGTCTTCCAATTAACAAAAAAATAGTCATAATCAATGCATAAGGTTCTTTAACAAACTTAGTTTATTAAAATCACCAATAATAAAACATTGATTAAGGGGTATGAACTCACCTGTAGTAAGTGGATCGGAAGGAAGTGTCGGATAAGTGCTTGGTGTCAAGTGAAGACTTAGACACGCACAAAGATCCTAATAACATATAAGGATATATGTATATACACAATTAGTCTTTAAACAACTAATAACAAAGTTAAAACACTCTAGAACATGTTAAACCCTTTATACAAGTGTTAAAAAGTCTCAAGGGTTGCATCTAAGTGATGTAGGGAAAGGCTAGTGTGTCTGGGGTTCAAGGGTAAACTCCCTTGGAGTTTACGGTTTTGATAGTCATGACACCAAGAGTTTACGGCAGTAAACTCTAGAGTTTACGGTTGTAAACTCTAGTCCTAATGACTAGGTGTTGTTTGGTGGTTTAGCAAGCCTCTTGGAGCAATTCTACTAAGTGGTTTGGCCTTTGGAAGGGACTAGGGCAACAAAACACCCCATTTGAGGAGTTTACGGCCTCATGGATTTTTCCTTTGGGTTCAAAACCGTAAACCCATATGGAAGAGTGTATGGCCAAGATTTCAAGTCCCTAACACAATTAGGTAAGTGCATGTGCTAGTTTATAAGCCTAAGGAAGGAAAATAACCCATATGGACATACTTTTGACTGTTTACGGTTTTTGGGAGATCCCAAAACCATAAACACATATATTTGTGGGTATTTGGTTATTTTCAAGGCTTAGACACATCAAAGGAAAGTTTAATCATTTCTTGGAAGGCTTAAACATCAAACTAGGGTTTTGAGAAGGACTTATGCACACTTTGGTGCATTTTAGGGTGTTTACGGCCCAAGCCTTTCCTTGGACCGTGAACACCTTTACACATGTGTTCTTGGCATAAATTCTTGATGTTTAAATATAATACTAGCTTAGAATCACTCAAGGATGGAAGCACTAACTCGTAGAAGGCTTGATTTGAGCTAAAAGACCAAGAACACTTAGTGTGTGTTCTTGGTGTTTTGGAAAAACTAGTCAAAACACATAAATGAATCGATTAAAGGATGTAAAATCACTAGATTGAGTGATATACTAACTTGAAATGGTTAGAACACTTACAAGTTTGAAGATTTGGAATTAAATCTTGGATGATACTTGAGAGAGTTTTTGGAGTTTACTCTTTTGACTTTTGGGGAGTAAACACAAATGACTAACTTTTTGGGGAGTAAACTCATAAATAGGCATGAGTTTACGATTTTGGTGATTTCTAAACCCAAAACATAAAAGTTTGGTCGGGTGTTTCTAATACGCGAAGTGTTTGCGGTTTTCAAAAATCAAAACCCAAGACGACACTTTCTTTCACCCGTTCGTTTAAAATTAATATTAAAATAATCAAACGAACTTTATATTTCTTAAAAATAAGAAATAATGACATTGACTTATGATACGAAGGGGTTGACTTTTTGGGTTTAACCGAATGGAAATTTCGGGTTGTCACATCATCCCCCTGTTAAAGGGAATTTCATCCCGAAATTAGAATTTAGATAAGGAAGTAGGTATGAATGATCGAGTCGAGATGAGGGAACATCCTAATAGATTGGTTCTAGCACTCCTAAGTGAAATCGGGTCCTCGGTTTGTATCGCAACGAACCATCACTTACGGGAGACTGCCTTTGCTTCGTCCGCTTGACCTCTCGGTCGAGAGTCACTGCGTTTCAAATACGAAGGCGAGGATCTCTACGAGTGGACTTACAAGAGTCCTAACAGAAAGGTATGGTTTCACGATCGAGACGTGAGGAGTAAAATGTACGTTGCTGAGTTCGCAGAGTAGGTCTAGTTTGTGCGAGGTACAGGACCGATTCTGGTATGAATCCCGGAGGTCCTATCTATCTTGGATTTAGCTGTCCATGCTTTATGAAGCGTATTAAGCCATTTCCCAAAGTGAGTTTTTCCTAAAGAACTTGGTCTCTCACATGGAATCTCCAAGGTTTCCTTTTCTTGCTAAACTTCCTAGTCAAGGGCCACCCCTTGCTGGTCAAAGTCGAAAGGGTTTATGTAATTTGTAAGGAGTTCTGAATGAACCATGAAAGTAGGTCTGTAAGACCTAGAATTTGGCGAAAGTTTGTTAGCGTCTCTGGTGTCGACAAATTCTCAACGGTTTTGACAAAATTGTAAGAGTACTCAAAATTTCTCTCATCACTAATAGTGTGTCATAGGAAGTCTGACTCTTCAATTCCAAAACTCGTGTTTAGAGAATTACGCGTAAGATCCTCCGAAGGTAATGTTTCCATGGGTTCCTTCTTACTAAGAGGGTAGATAAGTAAGTCATTATATGGAGAACTGATGAACTGATCCAAGTAAGAAAGACGTACCCTACTCATTTATCTCATGAAAACTATGGGCGTAATGGTCCTACCGAAAGGTATCACTACGGACTCGAAGTGTCCGCATCGAGTTCGGAAGATAGTCTTCCGGATATCCTTCCGTAACACTCGAACTAGTGATATTCAGATCTCAGATCCATTTCTGAAAGAAATTCTCTCCTTGTGTTTGCTCAACCATTTCATCTATGCGAGGCAGAGATAATGATTTCTATGAAAATCTTGATGGAGTCCTCAGTATCCGAGGCACATACGATGCAATCCGTCGATCTCTGGGAGAATATGACCGGGGTTCTCTAGGATGAGAAACCTAGTCTTCTAATTCTATTTCTGTGTAGCTCGCTAAGTTGTCTGGACTGTTCTTGTATCTCCGTAGGTGTTTAAACTATAGGGTGATCTGTTTACGGGAGTCGTACTGGGTTCTAAGTTTGTTCGCATGACGATGCGATTACTCGTAGGCTTAAGCAATTCTCCGTCCTGAAGTTCATATTAGAATTCATACATGGTTTCACAATCACAACTTCGGGTATACGAGTCGTATATAATTAAGATTGAAATGGTAGTCGAATAACTGATTCTTCCTTAAGCTCACATCCCATCGGGGAAAAGAAGTTAAAGTGGAATCATCAATTCTAAACCTATAGAAGCTTGATTATATATCACTCTTATGTATACCTTCCTCAGTGATAGATTCAATCGCATGAATCCTTGGATTACTTGACGTACTGCACGAGTGGTACTTCGGGGATTTCTTCGGAAAGAAAATAACTAAGAGGTACTCCTGGCATGATTACTTCGGTGTTCTGATATGACGGCTTTGCTGGAAAAGTGATCTAGAAGAAAGAGATGTATGTATGAAGTTGTTTTCGTGAGGATCAAATTGAATCGATTCGTATGATAATGTCGAAATCACACTGGAACTTAAAGACATTAGATTTGAGCATAAGACATTTACAGACAAAACACAACCGTGCAACCATCAACAGAGTTAAAATACTTTAGACTTACAACAATACCATTGCTGCGAATAAGGTATACTACAAAAGACAAGTAAACGCAGCACGAGGATCTCTATACTGACAGGATCTCGCAAAAAGTAAGACTCTAGTTGCACTAGTTCTGGATAGTTTAGAGGTCTGTTACAACAACACTCCTAAATTACATAACGAGGGGTTCCGGAGTAGGCTCTCCTGCAGCTGTGATCCTGAGAATTCTCCCATCTGCACCAGAGTTCTTTGCTATGGGGCAATCCTTCTTGAAGTTCCCTATCTCACCGCATTGGTGGCATGACTGGCTAGTGCTAGCTTTGGTGATGGGATTGCGGTGTTTAGCCAGTGTTATGTGGACACGAGTGCCTTCCTCATTACTCCACTTTGAGAATTTCTTCCTAAATTGTTCGGCGTCATAACTACTCTTATGTGTAGGGTTAGTCCCGATGAAAGGGACTTGAGTGATGGGTCGTGCCGATGCTCCACAGCCACGAGCATGGTGCCCTATGTTAAGGCAATTGCAACATTGCATCTCATGGCAAGCCCCATGATGATGGAAACTACACTTATTACACTTCGGGAGTTTTCCCTTGTATGGCCTGCTCGGTATGGGAACGGCAGGGGTTTCCACTTGCTGCTGTTGTATAGCCACCTTTTGGGATCTCTTGCGTTCTTTCCGGGCTTGACGCTTTTGTTTCTTGTTCTCTGCTTTTCGGCTTTGCGAGCTTGTGACTATTAATGTTTGGCGACTCCCTGGATCGATACCACGATTGGAAACTTCATTCCCATCAGTAGCATTGTCTGTGCTGATAGCGCTACGGTGTGCAAGGATCGCGGTTACGGCAGCCACCACGGCAGCTGTAACTGCTATTTGAAAGGTAGCGGCGTTCATAGGAAAGGCGGAGGTTTCGTCGTTTGACTGATTAATTACCAGATAACGACATGATTATGTAACACGAGAGATAAGAATTTTGTGAGCAATTCTGGTTGACCCTTGATGTACTTAGATTGTTCGTGTAAAGAGTACGACTATGTTCTCGTAAGTTTGACCTACATCCCTATGATGCAGTCCTAGTACGGAATGGAAGTATGTTCGTGAAGGTTTGACCTACATCTCTATGATGCAGTCTTAGTACTGAGTAGAGGTGTTTGTATGAAGGGTTGACCTACATCCCTATGATGCAGTCCTAGTGATGAGTGAAAGTAAGTTTGTAGAATGGTCTCAAGACGTTTGAAGTTCGAGCCGAGGTATCGTGGGTTGGTGAATAACAAGATCCAACCACTGAAAGAGACTTGGAAATGTCTCCGGAGATAAATCACTATAGTCCAATGACTTGACTAAAGCATGTTTCAGATAGGCTCCAATGAAAGTATGATAAGAGTACTTGAATGAAGGATGACACAGAAGTTAGCCGGCTGTCAATATCTTTGATATTCACGATGTAAAGATTTGGAGAAATGACCTTGTAAAGGTCTTACATCATATCCAGAGAAGATAGTTCTTGACAGCATAAAGACCTAACTAAAGTACTTACGGTACAAGATAATTTCATAGAAAATACCACATCTGGCGTATACAGAAAAACATTCCTTTTTAACAAGGAAACTAAAGTAAAACCTTTACTACTGGCGATGGTAATCCCTCTGGTGAACTCTTAGTTCATCCAGTTGACGTTCTACATCGAGTAGGTGTCTTTCGTACACCCTCTGTCGTACTCGGAGTTCTATGACTTCGGCTTGGGATTCAGCTAGTGCCTGTAGCAGGGTTTCATGGTTTCTCTCATATCTCTCACGAGCATCTTCTAGACGAATGGTGCGGAGGGTATACATTCTCGCATTGGCAACAACTTCAGTGATCTGATGTAGGGTTGTCCTGCCTTGAATCTCATTTCGGGCCACTCTGCGAACCAGGATTGGCAAGCTTCTGTCTGCCAAGCCCCCATTGCTCAGGTCATAAAAGTTTCGATCACCATCAAATGGCATGGGCTAATCTTGTCCTTGGCTCCATGTTTCCAAACATTCCACCCATGGAGGCGTCGAGCCATGAAAAGCCGGACGAGGGTTAGGAATTTGAACGGGAGCTGCCTGGGGTAGATCTTCAACGCCGGGTTCGGAATTAGCATCATCCGAAAGGTCTTCATCATGGTGATCATTCACAGGGATAGGATGATCATTCTCTGGTTCTTCTTCAAACCAACCAGCAATGACTTCGTTCGGAAGATACTGGTTGTCGAGGGGATGGAGCCCAACTATGTTTTCTATGCGAGAATTTAAGGTAAGAGAATAATTATTAGACGAACTATCTAGATAATTATTTAGAAAATCTTCATCAGTTACATCGCTATTTGTGAAGTGCATACCAGTTATATGTAATCTAAACAGGATAGACCTTCGAATAAGTGACCTTAATTCCAAATTCACACAGAATAGGGGTAAAGTAAAATTTCACAAATTCTAAGTCTATAACATCCTAATTACTTATATCCTTAGTATATCCACTTAGCAACTATCAACCTAGTAATGAAGATCCCATTTTAGTTCTCAAGTATAAAGTACTTATAGTAACACCAAATACTCCTATAGTATTTTAATTTTAATGTTATGTTCTATTGTTCTCATTGTGGTAGGGTTGGTAAGATTTTAGCATTGTTGCAACCACACAATTAAACTTAGGCACACGCTAGTCAACCCTAGGATAGTATAGGTGATCATGCTATATCTTCCTAGTTTTGACCATATGTCTCTAAGCCCACTTGTGTTTCCCAACAATCGTAATTCTTTTGTACGGTCCTAGTGACACTGATTTTAGTATGAATGCAGCACGTATACTTACTTAAATATTTTATTATTTAAAGTATGAACTCTGGGTCAGAGTATTTTTAATCCCTTATGTATTTATAGTTAGTATATCTTTTATGGGTTGATATACTTAATTCACTATAAACAATGCTCTGATACCAATCTGTCACACCCTAAAACCGAGAACGGCGGAAACGTTCTGGGGCGGAGGACGTCATGTACAATATCACAACAATGAAAAGCAGTAAACAAGCAACAACATCATCCATTGCATTAATAATATAATTATTATAAAAGTGTTCTGTCAAATTTTGATAAACACCAAAGCATAAATCAAAATGAAAGATGAGTCTTGAACAAGCTCCATCTTCCTTTCTCCTTGCATCGGTACCTGTCTATGATGACCTGAGGATACAAGTAATTTTGAAAGCAAGTATCAGCTTTAAAGCTGGTGAGATCATGAGTATTTTAGTGTCTTAATTTGTATGTAAATACTTGTATGTATTTGAAATGTAAGTATTTGTATGTATACGAATTGTAAGTACTGAAAATGTAGATGAACTGTAAGTATGAAAGTGTATATGAATTGTAAGTATGAACATGTTTGTAAAACAACTATAGACGTTTGAAAAACCCTAGAAATCCCTATGATTCCTATTAGTAACAAAAGGAGTCTTCTACCAAGACTTAACTGTTCTCATGTAGTCTTCTACCAAGACCTAACTGTTCTGAATGTATCTCTTTCAGGAGTGTGTATTTTCCAAAGTTTGACTACCATTAATCAAAAAGATAGTTTCTACATTACTGTGCTTCGTGTGAATGTTCACGAAGTGAATGTAATGGGAAAATGGAACGGTACTATGGCGTAGCACTGAACTACAACCGTACCAATTACCTTAAGTCTAAGGTAATACTTCTAAGTACTGTAGTATTTGTAATAAATAACCACATCGGTACTCAACTGCCTTATTTGAGGGATAAGGTATCATGTGATGTCTAGATCCCAGACTATACGCACCCCTATCAAAGGGATTTTGGGACCTACCCATGACCCCTGCATGGATTCAAGCCATGAGCATCCACATTACTATGATCATGTATTACTCGATATAACGATCACAATTGCATTGTGATTCATCGGTATAGTTAGATCCTGAACTGGTTCCATGCTATAGCACCTAGTGATGTCTATTCTATGTATATGTAAGTGTGATCATGTAGTTGTTCTCATGTAAGTGTGATCATGTAAGGGATCATGTAAACATATCTATGTAATAGTATAGTAATGTACTGTAATGTTCCACATGTGCTAGCTGTAATGTGTGATCTCTCTCTATCTAGCATGTATAGTAATGTACTCGTTCTAGTATCGTTGTATATGTTATTCTCTAGTATAGTTGTATATGTTCTTCTCTTGTATAGTTGTACATGTTCTTCTCTAGTATAGTTGTATATGTTCTCATAGTAGTAAGTATTGACTCATGAATGAACTGACTCATAGTATGATATTGTGTTCTAGTAATAGTTCTAGTATCTTCCTAAACTACCCCTATGGTAGTTTACTAGTAATCTAACTGGTATGTATGGACATGGATGTATACCCTTGCTACCCAAGGGTATTGATTGAACTAGAAGAACCTTTATGAATACATATGTACACATGATATATAACTAATATTTAATGACCTTCGGACGGGTACCCGATATCCCACCAGACCACATCTCAAGCGCGAAAAGGAAATAGGGTCGATAGCCTTCCTGAGTCTTTTAAACATTACTCATATAAATATACATATATAGCCATGCAATTTATAATATAAAATCATAGAGTAAGTTTTGTAAAACCTTTGAACATAATTATTATCTTAAGAAAAGATCGACTTGATGTCAATCTATAAAACAATTTGAAGGCATGGGTTTGATAAAACAGTTTAGTATAAAGAAACGTTTGTTTGAAACACAATTGTAAATAAGTTTGCAATGTAATATACAGAGTAAAATGTACAGTGTAATAAGGAGTTGTAAACACATAAAGTGTTTATGAAAAACATTTGAAGGAAACTGTTTGGTAAAACGGCTAATGAATAGCCAATCATTTGAATGCTGCTTACTAATCACATGTGAATGATATAGTAACTAGCATGATTCTACTTGTATCCCCCCCCCCCCATAAAACATTTAAAAATGGTTAAAACATTGATTAAGGGGTATGAACTCACCTGTAGCAAGTGGATCGGAAGGAAGTGTCGGATAAGTGCTTAGTGTCAAGTGAAGACTTAGACACGCACAAAGATCCTAATAACATATAAGGATATATGTATATACACAATTAGTCTTTATACGACTAATAACAAAGTTAAAACACTCTAGGACATGTTAAACACTTTATACAAGTGTTAAAAAGTCTCAAGGGTTGCATCTAAGTGTTGTAGGGAAAGGCTAGTGTGTTTGGGGTTCAAGGGTAAACTCCCTTGGAGTTTACGGTTTTGATGGTCATGACACCAAGAGTTTACGGCAGTAAACTCTAGAGTTTACGGTTGTAAACTCTAGTCCTAATGACTAGGTGTTGTTTTGTGGTTTAGCAAGCCTCTTGGAGCAATTCTACTAAGTGGTTTGGCCTTTGGAAGGGACTAGGGCAACAAAACACCCCATTTGAGGAGTTTACGGCCTCATGGATTTTTCCTTTGGGTTCAAAACCGTAAACCCATATGGAAGAGTGTATGGCCAAGATTTCAAGTCCCTAACACAATTAGGTAAGTGCATGTGCTAGTTTATAAGCCTAAGGAAGGAAAATAACCCATATGGACATACTTTTGACTGTTTACGGTTTTTGGGAGATCCCAAAACCATAAACACATATATTTGTGGGTATTTGGTTATTTTCAAGGCTTAGACACATCAAAGGAAAGTTTAATCATTTCTTGGAAGGCTTAAACATCAAACTAGGGCTTTGAGAAGGACTTATGCACACTTTGGTGCATTTTAGGGTGTTTACGGCCCAAGCCTTTCCTTGGACCGTGAACACCTTTACACATGTGTTCTTGGCATAAATTCTTGATGTTTAAATATAATACTAGCTTAGAATCACTCAAGGATGGAAGCACTAACTCGTAGAAGGCTTGATTTGAGCTAAAAGACCAAGAACACTTAGTGTGTGTTCTTGGTGTTCTTGGTGTTTTGGAGAAACTAGTCAAAACACATAAATGAATGGATTAAAGGATGTAAAATCACTAGATTAAGTGATATACTAACTTGAAATGGTTAGAACACTTACAAGTTTGAAGATTTGGAATTAAATCTTGGATGATACTTGAGAGAGTTTTTGGAGTTTACTCTTTTGACTTTTGGGGAGTAAACACAAATGACTAACTTTTTGGGGAGTAAACTCATACATAGGCATGAGTTTACGGTTTTGGTGATTTCTAAACCCAAAACATAAAAGTTTGGTCGGGTGTTTCTAATACGCAAAGTGTTTGCGGTTTTCAAAAATCAAAACCCGAGACGACACTTTCTTTCACCCGTTCGTTTAAAAATAATATTAAAATAATCAAACGAACGTTATATTTCTTAAAAATAAGAAATAATGACATTGACTTATGATACGAAGGGGTTGACTTTTAGGGTTTGACCGAATGTAAATTTCGGGTTGTCACATTATTCCTACTTTAAAAATATAATTTTAGCACACAAAGGCATTGAACCTGTCTTTTATTGGTATAGTTAAATAAGTAGGGTATCGAACTCAGGGGAACAGAAATTAAACTAATAACTAATTTTAACTAAACAGGTAATAAAAGTAAAAGGTTTTTCTCTAGTTTTATAAGACTAGAAACTTAAACACACCTCCTAACACGTAATTAACTAAACAACTAAGACAAGTAAAAACTCACCAAATTTAATAAAAGCTTTCTGTTTAAGTCCAACTAATTCACTCCTATGGTCAATTTTATGATAAAGTATTATATTGATTGTTATTGGTTACCAACTATAGTGATTAGCTTCGCATTCTCTATTACCAATCCTTAGGAAATTACTCAATTTAAGAAGTAGGCAATTGTTTAAACTAATTAACTCCCTAGTTCAGTTATTTGGATTAAATAAGATTTGTAATTGGTTAATCAAATTGGTGGTTCAACTAACCTCTTGTTTGTTGGTTTACCAAACAAGCTCACACATTAATTTACTCATTCTCTAATTAATCCTAGTTTCATGTTCACTAATCCTATGCATATAATGAAGTGTTCACATAATCATATGAGGTTAACAATTAAGAGATGTTCATGCAGCCTAATTGTCTTCCAATTAACAGAAAATAGTCATAATCAATGCATAAGGTTCTTTAACAAACTTAGTTTAATAAAATCACCAATAATCAATCAAATAAAGTAATAATTACACCATAGGAGTAAATTAATCTTCCCTAAACAGAAACTACGAAATTTAGCTCATGATTAGAGTTATTGAAAAGCTAAAAACGAATTTAACTAAACTAAACATGCTTCACTTATAGATTAAGTGGAAGATTTAACCTAATTTGCCTTGAATCTTCTCAATTATCAAAGATTAGGGTTCTTCAGGTCTTCAAAGGTATCTTCAATCGCAGGTTTCTCTCCTAGGAAGCCATAAAAAAAACTCCACAATTCAGGATCCCAATCATTATTTATAGTTATCTCAAAACAGGGTCTACTCGGCGAGTAGGTGCCTAACTCGCCGAGTAGATAGGAGAAATTTGTGTACAGCAAGGATTCTTGGCTTTTCTTCGCGAATATTCTAGGTAACTCGCCGAGTAGGTGCGTGGACTCGCCGAGTAGCTCTAGATTTTTTTCCTCTTTCTTCACTCTCTAGCTTCTAATTGCTTCTTCCTCTTCCTTTTGTTTCCAAGAATATCTTCTGGATTGAAAATATAATTTAGATATTATTAAGTACCTTTTGTCCATATTATGAAAATAATTAGCTAATAATTGATAAAAATATATAGTAAACACATGGCTAATTATGCACATATATGCTGCATGTGACAACCCGGAGTTTACTCCATCGCCGTAACCCGTTTCCGCCCATAAAATTCTCTCTTTCGAATTGTTTTCGTTTAAGTTTTAAAATTAAGTCATTATCTTTGTGATTTATATTATGACTTAATGGATGTCTAAACATGATTAGAACTCATTTTATTACTCCATATTAGTAATCGGAAACATTTTAGTTTCGACCATATCGGGTTACGACATCTTAATCGGGTGCGACCAAAAGCCCCGTTTAACGTTGGTATTGGGTAGTATTCCACCATCTCCAAAACTTAGACACTATTTAAGGTGATCCAATCTTCCATTTGAAGCTTTTTCCCTCTATCACTACTCTCTCTCTAACCTCTCTCCTCAACCAAGATTCAAGGTCCAAAAACATAGAATTAAGGCTCCAAATCCTTGAGGTAACTTCCCTAACTCATAGTATAGTACCATTAGCCTTCAATTTCATGATTAAACTTTGAATTTAGACCTCAAACATGAGTTTATAGCCAAGGAGCATGCTTGGGACGTAAACACCTAATAAGAGGGTTTTTATGCCTTTAAATCCCTCCAAACCAATTTTGGGACTTAGATATGACTTTCTGGCTTATCAATTCACACTTAGAACACCCTAAACATGAATTTTGAGGAGTAAACATGAGTTTACTGCCCAAGATCATGCTTGGGCCATAAACTCATCATTCATGGGTAGTAAACTCATTTTCAAGTGCTAAAAAGCCATGTAAACACACCATTAGCCTTGGAATAATCCTAGAACCAACCAAAATTAGTTTTGGGACCTTAAACATGATAAATACCTTCCTTTTTAGTGTTTACGGCCATGAATCTCCAAGAACAAGTTCCAGGGCCATAAACTCCTTTACATAGGTCAAATGGTGCCTAAAATTCATCCCAAGGCTTGGAAAAATAGTTTGAATCTCATGTGATTGTCCTAGCTTCACCAAATAAATTAAGGATTGAGCATGGGGGAGTTTACGGCCTTAAACTCCATGTTTACTTCCGTAAACTCCAATAAATGGTCCTTAAGTGAGTTTAATCCATTACAACGCCCTAGAATTAAACCTAGCTAATTTTCCCAAGTGTTAGCATGCCATTTAGCACCATAAAACCCCCAACCATGAGTTCACGGCCTTGAACTCATGTGGTTATGGTCTTAGGGCCAAAAACTCCATAAGGAGTTTACTCTTGAAGAGTAAACTCAATTCCCACGTCCCACACGTCCGTAGATGTCACCCGGGTCACTCCAAACACTTAATTTGAAGTGTTTTCGTTCATTGGAGTATATATTCATATCTAATTAGTTGTTTAAAATCTAATTAGATATATTTTTTATACCATTTCATATTACATAGGAACCTTGTGCGTTATCAGGCCCCGAACCCACACATAGTATCCAAAACGTCATGTTTTCTCGCCTGGTGAGTTCATACCCCTACCCATTTTCAATGTTTTCACTGTTTTCAGGGCAATACAAGCAAAGTACAAGTGATACTTGTACTCAAAACTTGTTTTACATACACTGTGTTTCATATTATATATGCTTTTAACACTGACAGTCGTAACAAACAACCGTTTGAACCTACAGAACACATTATCATGTTATTTGTGAAATACCTTATAAATTGTTATACTTTATATTTTCACAAATGGTTTCCATTTTGAACTTTGAACAGGAAACTTAATATATTGTTTTGTCCTCGGTAAGACCCAACATAGATACGCGAGTGGAGGATAATAGATAGAACTTTTGTATTGTCCTTAATAAAACACCCCTAGACACGAGTGTGAAGGACAGGTATCATTGGAACTTAGTCAGGTCCTAGTTAGTACTCCCCCCTTAGACACGAGAGTATAGCACCAATAGAACAGGATTTCCGTATTGATAATTTCAGTTTTAAATTCATGAATCTTAAAGATTGGAGACACGTCCTTTGCAACGCTTCCTAGGCACGAAAGTGGAGGACCGCCCCCGTAACTAGAATCTCCTAAAAGGGGAGAGCGTGACTTGAGTGTATAGATCTATACGGGACTGACTATCCTGCACCTGGTTGCTACCTACAGCCGAACCGAAAGGTTCAAGGGTGACAAAAGTCATAGAAAATATTGGCCCCGGCTCGAGTTAAATCTAGTCTGTAGTATGGTTATGGAACTCGCAATCAAGATTATGAAACCTTTATACTTATTTATTAGTTTTATATACGTCGTAAAACTACTGTACACTTAAAGGTAACCAAACTGTCAGGAAACTTCGCACACACACACACTTTAAGTATGGTAGATACTTGTACGTTACTTTCTGATTCGATAACACTACTCATCTTTCACATTAGGAAAATATAGGATTTTCTTGGGGTAATCACAACTTGTAACCAGAACAGTGTAACATAACAGAACAACTAAACTTTACTTTTAAGAAAATATGGGATTTTCTTGGGTCGTAACATTTTCAAAAACTAAAAGGAAACTCGTACATTTTCAGAAAACAAAACCGCTTATAAACTCACCAGCTTTATGCTGATTTTCAAACTGCTTGTATTCTCAGGTCCGCATTAGACAGGTACCCGATGATCCTTTTGCCGAAGACGGAGTGCATCGAAGACACGTCTGCTTTTGTTATATATATATATATATATATATATATATATATATATATATATATATATATATATGTATGTATGTATGTATAACACTGTACAACTTTACTTTTGAACAAATGTAAATTTCAATATGTAATGTAATGTAATGGTTGTTTACCTTGCTTACTATGTACATTGGTTGCGATATTCATGACGTCCTCCGTCCTGGAACGTTTCCACCTTCGGTTTCGGAGTGTGACATTGCATGTGCACCATATGAGTGTTATAGTGCTCAAAACCCAGCAGTGGTATCAGAGCCTGAGATTGTATTCTATTATATTGATGCTATTGTATTATTTTTCAAAGATGAAAAACTGTTCTGACAGCACCTACTCGACAAGTACATGATTGGACTCGACGAGTAGGTTGATTTTTGCCTTGAACTAGACGAGTCCATTGTTGGGCTCGACGAGTTAGTTGATCAGACAGCAGTTTTCGAGGTTCTTGGCCTAGATTGGATTGGGATCACTACTACAAACTGCTTTGCATCATTAAATCTATTTTTTATGATATGGTACTGATTATGCTCATCCAACCAAGAGATAATTGTCAAAGTTTAAGATAATTGTTTAGTTATATGATAAACAAAGTTTCTTGTAAATTGTTGACTTCTATTATCTTGTTTATGAGTTTAGTTAGATCAATAATGAATTATGTGATAATTTTAATTGTTGAAAATTGATCTAAATGAATCTTAATGGCATCCATAACTTGTCCTCAAGTTATGGAAAATGAAAAGTCTTATCCATTAAAATGATATTAAACTCAAAAGTTATGGAAATGAAGACTTTTGACAAGTTCCAAAACTTGCCCTCAAGTTTTGGAATTTGTACTTATGAACACTTCAATTCCAAAACCTAGAATTTTAAAAGTTAAAATTAAATTATTATACTTTATAATATTATAAGTTTAACAATATATATATATATATATATATATATATATATATATATATATATATATATATATATACACGACAAGTCATTCTTACCATTAGTAAGCCTCATTAACGAAGCCAGTCTATAAGGGGGTATAAGGTTAATGCCTTTAAAATGGTGGTTTAATAGGTGTCTACTCTCACCTAGCACTTCCTTGACCAATAGAGGGTCGTTAGCCGAACGAGTAGGATATGACATTAATTCTCATTATTGTGACATCCCCAAAATCTCGGCTAGAAAAGACCGATTTTCATTTATGCTTTTAAATATTTTCAGAGTAAATCCTTTTGATTTGAAAGAGTTGCGGAATTTGTTCCCAAAAACAAAACATGATAAAACAATGTTTACCGAAGCATTTCATAAAAGAAATGTATTTTCATTATAATCAAAACTCGGGGTGTCATGTTCCGATACAGACCAATAAGCATAAACGAATACATTACAAGTCATATAACAAATATAAACATGTGTAGACTTGTAAACAAAACAACTTGATGGTTCATCCATCTTACTCCCTTGCGCCACTTCCTGTAATACAAATAAAACTGAGTGGGTCGGGCTTGGGAGCCTGGTGAGCATATAGGGTTTTCAACCCACAATAAATAATTAAATTAATTATTATCAACCAACAATAACCCAGTTACCCATTCCCGTTATTCTCACTTTACGTCCCTAAAATAACTAACACAAGGGACCTAATCTAAGAATATTTTCATCGGGGTGACAACACATGCTGCGGGGTTTCCTCAGCAATATAAGTCAAATAAGGCAACCATGAGGGGGATGGAATACAGCGAATGAACACCCAAGTTCATTAACACCTACAGGTTATGAGCCTGCTAGCGTTCCACATGACTATCTAGAAAAGCCCGTGGTCGTCATCTAAATTCCGCTAGATGACTGGATCAAACAACAACGAGGCCTCTCATCTGTTTATTACACACCAACTATCTACCCATGTTCTACCCAACATATTAGTAGATAAAAACATACATTTTATACATATTTTCAAAACCTGTATAGCATGCTTGATCAAAACATTTTCCATATAACAGATGAGGCACACGCACATAACACGTATTTCATATAGAAATAATCATATCTGTAAGATAGAAGAAAGTGAATATACATTCACACACATAACAACAAAATATACACATAACACGTATCTCGTATAAAATACTTCATAGTTATACGTTATGAGAAAGTAACAACGCATTCACACGTATAAACGACAATAAACTTAATACCCTCGAACCATACTTGTATTATTATTGCGTTTATGAAAGGTAGTATACACTCACTTGATCAGAAGATGATCAGACAGCACCACGGCTTGCAGAAGTAATAATCCTCCGCAGATCTGGAAGATCTCTATGAAAATCGAACTTCTCGCGGGCAGAGCTTCGGCTCAGAAACCGCACTTCTCGGGATCTTCGGGATCTCGGGACTCGCTTCGGGACTCGGGAATATTACCGGGGCTTCGGGATGGCTTCGGGGGTAAAACCGCAGAGCTTCGGCACAAAAATGAGAGGAAATTAGCAAATAAACCCGGAACCCTCACATCCTATTTATAGGAGGCTGGAAGCCTCTCGTACGCGGGGCGTACACCAGTACGCGGGGCGTACTGGTGCGAGAAACGTCATTGCTTACGTCATCCGAAGCCACTTGCTGCGATGTCGACACTTTCGGAGTACGCGGGGCATACTCACTTACGCGGCGCGTAAGTCGGATCAGACCTCTGACTCCCCCTTCGGATAATGCCTCCGAATTTTGATTTAAAAATAAATACAAATTAATTAATAAACTTCGGAAATTCATATCTTCTTCATACGAACTCCGTTTTCGACGTTCTTTATATCCACGGAAAGGTGAGACTACGCTCTACAACTTTCATTTAGACTCCGTCGGCTAATTTTGAATTTATTTTTATTATTTATTTTTAATAGGCCGGGACAGAAATTTTCGTTATAAATTCATAACTTCTTCGTTTGACGTCCGTTCTCGCCTAACTTTTTATCGCTTTGATACTAACAACGAGATCTTCGATTCTCGTTTAGATCACTAAGGCTAAATATCGCTTTAACGTAAATTTCACTTTTTTATGTTATGCAGCGTTGCCGGTTCTGTCGCGAAACTTCGACAGGTCATAACTTCCTCGTTATAACTCGGATTTCGGCATTCTTTATATCTTCAGAAACCTTGTTTCAACTACTACAACATTATCTAAAGATATCAAGTTTATTTTACACTTAAGTTTTGACGCTTATTTTAATTCTTAATTAACCAAACCACATAATTAAGCAATTAAGCACAAAACACATAATACTCAAATAATACAATCTTATTATTTCAAAACGGGTTACAAAGGTTAACCTAGACCATTACATTGCTAAAAATGGCAAGCCCAGAAACACAGGCATTACAATTCTCTCCGCCTTAGAATGATTCCGTCCCCGGAATCACACATCAACAAACAAACGCGGATAGCGACTCCTCATGTCACTCTCCGTCTCCCAGGTGAGATTCGGCCCATTCGTGTGTTTCAATCGGACAAGCACTAACTCGACCATCTTGTGTCGCAACTTCTTAGTCTTTCGGTCAACAATTGCCTCTGGTTCTTCAATCAACCTTTTGTTCTCATCGATTCTCAATTCAGAAATTGGAATTATATCGGGAACTTCTCCCGTGAACTTTCTCAAATAACACACATGAAAAGTGTTGTGAATTCCATTCAGTTCTTCGGGTAATTCGAGCTTGTAAGCTTGTTTCCCAATCCTCTGAAGAACTTTAAACAGTCCAATAAACCTTGGACTCAACTTTCCCCTTTTACCAAATCTTATAAGTCCCTTCCACGGCGAGACTTTAAGCAAAACTGAATCCCTAACTTCAAAAGTCATCGGTCTTCGCTTTTTGTCGGCATAGCTCTTTTGACGATCTTGAGCTGCTAACATTCTTTCCCTAATTATTTTCAACTTTTCAGTAGTTTGATGAACCATCTCCGGTCCCATAAACTGCTTTTCCCCAGCCTCAAGCCAACAAGACGGCGTACGACACTTTTGTCCATACAAGGCTTGGTAAGGTGCCATCTTAATGCTCGAGTGGAAACTATTGTTATAGGAAAATTCTACCAAAGGTAAATGTTCATCCCAATTACCTAGGAATTCCAAGGTACATGCTCTCAGCATATCTTCAAGTGTTTGTATTGTTCTTTCACTCTGACCATCAGTCTGCGGATGGTAAGCTGTACTTAAACATAACTTGGTACCCATTTCCTCTTGTAGACTTTTCCAAAACCTTGAGGTGAAACGACTATCACGATCCGACACAATTATTAGCGGAACACCATGAAGTCTCACAATTTCCTTCACATAAGAATTCGCAAGTTTTTCCATAGACCATTTCTCCCTGGCTGCTATGAAATGCGCACTCTTAGTGAATCGATCAACGACCACCCAAATCATGTCGTGACCATTCTTTATTCTGGGTAGTTTAGTGACAAAATCCATAGCAATGTCTTCCCACTTACCCATAGGCACAGGTAAAGGTTCTAAACTCCCATACGGTTTCTGATGTTGTGTCTTGACTCTCACACTCGGCCACATACTTTGCAACATCAAGCTTCATCGTCGGCCACCAGTAGTAGGGTTTCAGGTCCCTATACATTTTAGTGCTACCGGGATGAATCGAATACATGGTCTTGTGAGCTTCTTCCATCAGAAGATCTCTAATTCCTCCTGACTTAGGTACCTAAATACGATCTTGGAATACCTTCAGTCCATGACCGTTTGTACCAAACACCAACGTTTTACCCAAACGTTCCTCCTTTCGGTCATTTTTCTCAGAAGCTTCCTCTTGAGCTTTCTTTATACTTTCCACAATGGTCGAGACAACTTCAATTCTCAACGCTCTTGGCCTTTTCCTTTCAAGATTGACTTTCCGACTGAGAGCATCAGCAACAACATTAGCCTTACCGGGGTGGTAAAGTATCTCGCAGTCGTAGTCCTTGAGTAATTCCAGCCAGCGTCGTTGCCTCATATTCAATTCCTTCTGATTAAAGAGATATTGGAGACTCTTATGATCAGTGAAAAGTTTGCACTTTGTGCCATAGAGGTAATGCCTCCATATTTTCAGAGCAAAAACTACCGCTTCCAACTCCAAATCATGAGTCGGGTAGTTCTTTTCATGCTCTTTCAGTTGTCGAGACGCATATGCTATCACCTTTTCTCTTTGGGTTAAAACACAACCCAATCCAACCCCAGACGCATCGCTATAAACAGCCAAGTCTTTAACTCCATCGGGTAGAGAAAGTATCGGTGCCTCGCATAGCTTCTTCTTTAACTTCTCGAATGCTTCTTTATGCTTATCACTCCAAGCATAAGTAGCTCCTTTGTGGGTCAAAGCTGTCAATGGAGTAGCAATCGAAGAAAAGCCTTGGATAAACCTTCGGTAATATCCGGCTAATCCTAAAAAGCTTCGGATCTCCGTGGGACTTTTCGGTTGTTCCCACTTCATCACAGCTTCGATCTTCGCTGGATCAACCATTATCCCTTCTTGGTTGACCACGTGACCCAAGAATTGGACTTCACGAATCCAAAAATCACATTTGGAGAACTTAGCATACAACTTCTCCTTCTTCACAACTTCTAACACTTCATTTTTCGTTTTTCATGGTGGAAATTGGTAAATCGTCATTTACTAACCTTCAAATATTTTAAAATTGGATTACGGCATCCCTCTTCTGAATTGTAGAATATTGTGATGGGTCCTAGCCTTAATATTTTATTTAGGTGTAATATTAAGGATTCTCATCTAATCTAAACTTTGTTCTTCTTCTTTTTCAAATGTCTATTCCAAACAATGCTTGAAACGCAATCCCTTCAGGCTCTTTCTCCCTCATGGACCTATGTAGGAGGGTCATTTTTTATGGTTCAAACTTCAATGATTGGATTCGAAACATCTGAATGGCTATTCATATTCATGAACATGCTTTTAGACTATAATTTTTTTTATTTTTGGTTTCATATTCATCTACTTATAGTCCCCTAAAGTCGAGATATCAAAGCTGGAAAATTTTGTTTGTCAGCTTTTTTTTTGTATTCTGTGAAATTTTAAAACATACATATCTAATTCATTTAAAATCGAATTATCATAAAGTTTTTTCCAACATGTAGTTTTGAGTTTGTATATGATTTTAGACTATAATTTTTTCATTTTTGTGGTTTAATATTCAATGAATTACAGTCCCCCAAATTCAGGATATCAAAGCTGAAAATTTTCAATGTTCAACCCACTAAATAATTACCAAAAAACAAATTCAGGTTTTCTCGGGTTTTCCGGTTCTAGACCAACTTCACCCGGTTTCACCCGACCCACTTTTGATATTTTCGGGTTTTCCGGTTCTAGACCCACTTTACCCGGAACCGGTTCTCATATACTGGTTCGGTTTTCGGTCCTACAAAATCTTATTTACCGGTTCCCCAGTTTTCCAAGTCTGAGTCTATCCAGGCCGGGTATGGACCCACTTTCATCACTAATCCATATGCTTGAATCGCTTATTATTACGATCATTGTTTCATCCTCCACTTTTCCATCATCTTTTGTATGTTGGCCTAAGGATCTAACCTAGCAACGATAATCAATTCATCCAAATTCGCCCCATAAATTCTCTATTTTTTACTTGCATATATGTCACAAAAGATTAGTCAATCACATGCTTTGACTAGTCAAAAGGGGGAACAAAGTGGGATAGAGAGACTCGCTTTCGATCCTTTATCTAAACAATAGAAGGGAATACCTCTCTCGTTCTCGTCACCGAAAATATTTGGTGGAAGTTTCTCTTGCTTAATACAAATCTCATTTGCTACAAAAGATATAACACGACATAGAACGATGCATTATACTACATTTGACATATATTAGACTAGTACTAGTGTAGAACCATTATAAATAGGACAAAATTGCATACAATTTTTTGTGCCACAACTCGTACTTGATATCCATCTGTGTGAAATATGTGAATGTTCCATCACTAGAAATAGGCTAAAAAGTTTGTCTAGTTATGTTCAACCTTGTTTCTCTTTTTTCATTTTTTTTCCATCTTTTTTCCAAGTGATATATAACAACACTCATATATAGCTTACTAAACACTCATATATAGCTTACTAAACGTTGTTTCTATTTTTTTTTTTTCCATATATTGTCTAGATAAAGTGTTTCCATATAATTAATGGTTAAAAATATTTGAATATTATGTTACAACTTAAACGATTAAGCAAATTTGTGAATCAAAATCATTATAGCCAACATCAAAAAGACAAAGGCCATCAGGGGGTGCTGGTGGGGCCGTGGCACGTCTACACGTGGCGTCCATCAGTTTTATCAGCGCATTATCTTCAGCTCCAGCCGCCGCTTCTCTTATTGATGTTGCCACAAGCACACGAACCATCTATTAAACAATAAAAAAAAAAATAGTCTCACTTTATTAATTTAATTCCTTCTTTCTCTATTACAAAGAGCTAATATATTTATTTAATTATCGTTTTGAGAATGAAATTCCTTATTTGAGTAACATAAGTCAACCCTTTAAGTATTGAATAAATTAGAGATGTGTACCTTGCGTAAAAAACGATTAGCAACCAATTCGATGCACATTGCCTTTGTATATTCTCCTTTCTTCATGAAAAACAGAAAACGGTAAAAATCTAGTATTGACAACTTGAGTCCCTCTAATTATAGGATTCATCCAAAAACACTCCCTCCATATAAAACATGAAAATTTGAGTACCTTTGCATCAATGGTTAAAGTTACTTGTGTGGCCCGCGCATGGAACACAAAACACTCGGTTGGAGGACCACTGTAACAAGAAATAGCATCATACTTTCATCTCTTTCTATTAAAAAAAAAAAGCATTCTACTTTTAATATTTCTTCTAATCAAGACATCATACTTAAAAAATCGGGTTTATGCAGAAAAGTCTCATTATGTTGGGAAATTTTTTTATAAAGTCCTAATTTTTTTTTTTTTTGAACATAAAAGTCGAGATTATTTAATTTTACACGATAATCTGTCATTTCTTGTTAATAAAAATAAGAACTTTTTCGTTAATTTGAGCAAAATATTATATAATCGGGACTTTTCTGTTAAAAAAAATTTTTTTTTTTTTGACATTATCAAAAAAGTTCCCAAAATAATGGGACTTTTCTATATAAAACCCTAAAAAATCTAACCAATTATAACATTGTATCTTCGATTGTTTCTTATTATGATATTATATTTTGAAAAATGTAACCAATTACACCATTGAAAATCGGATAACATTGCTATAACTGGATAGATTTTTTATAGGGTTTTATGCAGAAATGTCTCATTATTTTGGGAAAACTTTTGATAAAGTCCTAAATTTTTTTTTTCTAAACATAAAAATCCCGATTCTTTAACATTTTGCCCAAATTAACGAAAAAGTCTTTTTTTTAATTTAACGGGAAATTACAGATTGTGTGATTTTCCTAAAATAATGAGACTTTTCTGTTAAAAAAAACATTTAGGACTTTAACAAAAAAAAATCCCAAAAATTATGGGACTTTTCTGCATAAAACCCATTTTTTATAAAAAACAAATTAATGAAAGTACATTGCTATTTCTTACATTTAATGCATAAAACAAAGCTTACGTGTTTCTTGAGGGTTTTGTATCACGTGCAAACATCTTGTAAGATAATAATTTCCCTTCTAATTGTTGAAGAAGCTTGTTGACCTTACTAACTTTAAACCTTGTTGGTTTTTTTATATTTTCCTCATCATCTTTTTCATTTTCATCATCAAATGAAGATGTTTCTAAACTTTTGTCACCAATAATGTTATTTTCTTGGTTATTTTTAGAATCTTCTTCATCAGTTTCCCCATCATTCAAAGGAAAGATATATAAATATCGCCTCCATTTTGCAGAGAAATTAGGATGGAATGTTCGTGGGACCTGTAATGATTAATATTTTGGTGTTATAAGATGGGTTAAATGTAAGAAATAGCAATGTACTTTTGTTAGTTTGTTTATTTATAGCATGTTACTTTTTATTTCTACCTATTATTTACAACATTTTACTTTTGAAAATTTTATATAATTATAGCAAGTGTGTCAAAATTACTGCTATAACTTATTTATTATAGCATCATAAAAAATAAAAAATAAAAAACTCGTTTATTTTGTTTTTCCGGGTTAAACCTCAACTTTATTTTTTGCCTGAAAAAGACTTTGTATTTTTTTCATTTTTTCCGATCTGACCCTTTTAGTCGTTTTTTTCCAAAAAAAAAAAATTGTAAAATGTGAGGGCTTTTTCAGGAAAAACTATAGAAGTTGAGGGTTTATTTGGAATCAATTAGAGGGCTGAGAGTTTTTTTCGGGGAAAAAAATACGAAGTTGAGGGTTCTTTCGGAAAAAATGAAAAATACAAGGTCTTTTCAGGCAAAAAATAAAGTTGAGGCTTAATTCGTAAAAAAAAACACAAAATATAAGGTCTTTTATGAAATTAACCCTTTTTGGTTTGGCCCTTTTATCAGTTTTTTTCTGAAAAAACTAATCAAACGTGGAGGGTTTTTTCGAATAAAAAAAAAGTTGCAGGTTTTTTCAGAAAACATTAAAAGGAGAGGGCTTCTTAGAAAAATAATAATAAAAAGTTATGGGTTTTTTGGATTAAAAAATTAAAAAAAAAAAAAAAAAACTACAAGGTGTTTTTCAGAAACGAATTGAAAGTAATGGCATCTTTTAAAATAATACCTTAGAAACAGATATGACCCTAAGCTTTCCTGGTGTATTGCTGTTAATGGCATCTTCAATATCTTGAGGCTTAATATCCTCTCTCCATGTATCTAAACAATTAAGCAATCGGAGATAATTAACTATTAAAAGCTACACAGATGGTTAAATTTACTATCTTGTCCCTGCTTTGTATTTCATTTATTTGTGTATTATAGGTCCCACTGTACTTTGATAAACAACTCAATGAAAATACATGGCTAAAGATCTTTGTTCCATTTCATATTAAATTTTTTTGAAGAAACTTGTTTTGAAAATATAAATTTCAAATCTGAAAATAGTAAATATAATATTTTAGAGTTATGACATACAGAAAGAGCAGACTTGTTGAAAACCAGTCACCCCTTTATCAGTTCTTCCAGCAACTACAACATTGGCTTCAAGAGGAAGACCTTTATCCCTCAATAATGCAGCTTTCCTTTCATCAACAAACTTCCCAAGAGACTTTTCAATCACCCTGAGTTCAAAAGTCAACAAAAAAATATAATGAATTACGTATAAATGATCAATGTTTGAATGCATAAAAGCATAAATTAACTCATTCTTTTTGTATCAAGTCAAAACAAAACGATCATATATCTATCAGGATTAGATTAAGTCAAAAAGAAAGAAACAGTAACAATTACTCTTGAACAGTATTCAACTCTGGTTGCTTTTGCCATCCATCAAAGGATCCTCCATGATATGAAACAACTATCTTATAATTCATCCGGGCCCACCTTCCAGCTCGTTTTTGTGATGGAGTAATAACATATTCAGATTCATCAGAAGGGTGTATACCAGTATCATCTGCATTGTGATGTGTCTGAAAAGATATCATTCAACATAAATTTATGAAATAGTTGAATTGTTGAATATAGAATGGGTGAATTGAGAAACAAAAGGTAAATTACTTTAATAGAAATATGTAACAAATAAAGGATCAAACACCAACCTTGGCTCCAAACAACTGAAGCAATGTAATCTGACCATTTACTACATCTGAGTAAAAGTTGATTACATTTTGCCATGGTCTGGCATACATGAACACATAAGATTCCCTACAACAGCAAGGAAATGAAGATCATTAGACATTATAAATTGGGTAAATTGACTATAGGAATTAATGCAACATGTTCTTTCACAAGTAACTAAGGGACAGACTTATATACGCATGTCATATATGAATCTTACAACAAGAAATGCGTAATCTATGCATGTGATAGATGCATACATTGTCATTGCTAAGAGTATAAATCAAAAATGAAAATTAAGCTCAAAAGAGGAGATAATTCGAATTAATTTAATGTTATGCTAATGATTTTGTGGAAGCAAAAAGGAACGAGAATTACCTAGAAGTCCATCTGGAAGACTTGCAAGAATCAGTGTGGTTATAGTGAGAATAATCTTTCGTTTGGGGGATTTTCACGTTTGCGTTTGTCTCCATTGAAGAAATGAACGTCCTTCTGGTTATTTGAGATCGTAATTCCAAAGCCAGCGCCCTTGGTCGTTGGTACAATAATATCATCCAACACTCGGGCTCCAGCTCCGCCGTTGCTTGCTGTTTGATTATGCGACTGTGTTTTGACTCGGGGAACTCGCCCTGTGTTTTCTGGTGTATACCTACCTGCCCGAGTGCCCGCAAAAGAAAATGGGTCTAAAAGTGCCCTTCTTTTCAAATTTACAAAACTTTATAATTGTCTTTGTTGTTTTCGAAAATATCAAATTTAATCCTTAAGTTCAAAAAATCTCACAGGTCGTCCCTGTGGTTTCAAAACTTTTAACATTTGATCCTTCCGGCTAACTCCGTTACCATTTAGCCGTTAAGTCAGGGGCAATTTTGTCATTTCACTACATAGGGACCATTTATGAGGTTTTTAATTACTTTTTTTAAAAAATTAAATAAATATATAATATTTAATATCTCCCTCTCTAATGTTAAAGGGTCTCTCTCTCAACATTTACTCCTCTGCTATTTCTCTATTTCTCTTGTCACTCATTCTCTCTCTCTCTCTCTCTCTCTCTCTCTCTCTCTCTCTCTCTCTCTCTCTCTCTCTGTGTGTGTGTGTGTATGTGTATGTGTGTGAAGATTTTACGTATTAATCCACATAAAAAGGACGTGTTTATAAAAAGGGTGTTCATAGGTTATGTGCGATTAATTTCATGGGTTTAGAGTAAAGGGTGTCAAATTAAATGGGAAAGCTTCATCAAAACAATCTGGGATCGATTGTTCTAGACCATCACCCCACCATCGTTGGAGTTGGTGGTGGGAATTTGAAGTTTTGGTCATCATGTCGTCGTAGAATCTGTTATGTCTCCGGTGATGGAGAAGCCGAAGGAGGAGAGTAAGAGATATGAATGCAGATCGATTGTTTGTTAATCTCCTCAATTTCATATCTTCATCAAGCAATCATTATCGACATCAACAGACACAAACTCAACTAAGGATTTCAACGATCTACAAACTGGCGACAACAAAATAACCAAATTTGAGCGGACATCAATAGGATCATAGTGAATTTTACCTGGAATATTCTCAATATCGAACTCCCAGCCATAGTCGCGAGCGAGCTAAAGCAAAGAGTTGGCTATATGTGAAGCATTTGAAGGGGAATACGTCAATTTGGTAGAAGATATGGAATTAAGGGTGTGGGAGAGAGAATCTAGGGTTTGCGAAGGAGAATTGAAGGATACAGAAGCAGAAGAGTAACTGGGAAGCAGATGGTGGAGCATAGAGACGGAATCGAAAGATGAGAGAGAAGAGAATAATAGCTTGAAGGAGAAAAGAGAAGATGAAAGAGGGGGAAAAGATAGAAGAATATTGGAGGTAGCAAAAATGGAGGTGATGTTATTAGGGTTAGGAAAATGGGATAGAAATGGGATGAGGTCTTGTAGCACCTGGTTCATGGTATGTATTATTGATTATTAACTCTCCTTATGTATTGCATTTTAACCTTGGACTCGGCGAGTTGAAGGACTAACTCGCCGAGTAGAAGCAGGTCTAGTCACAGGATCAACTCTGGCTACTCGGCGAGTAGGGTCGTGGGACTCGGCGAGTAGACCCTGTCTGGACTTAAACCCTAACCCAGGTGTTTGCACCCTATTTAAACGATCTAACCCAGCCTCCACTACCCCTAGCACTCCCAGAGATCTGTAGAACGAAACCCTAGCCCCCTTTGTGTCCTTGTGGGTGATTTTTAGCATTTTGAAGGTGGTTTGGAGCGTGGGAGAAGAAGGAGAAGGTTGAAGAGTGCAAGAAGGGAAGAAGATCCGGAATATACTCTGTGAAGGGCTTCTATTCAGGTAGAAAAGTTCCTACCTTGATCTTTAGTTCATTGAACCCCCTTTCTTGTCGCTAAAAAGAGGTTTTAAGCCCTAAGAACCTAAATCTCTATGTGTTTATGGTTAATGTTCTGCAAGGACTTCGGATTTGGACCTTTAGGACATCCTAGTAGCATAAAGTCTCTATGGTTGAGGTGATTGAGGTTCCTATTGAGTGTAGGACCTCTTAAAGAGCTTGGAATTGCATGTTTGAGCTCATTGGGTCGTGCATGCACGTAAAGTTTGCAACTTTACATGGTAAACATGCTCTAGGACCTTAGATCTGTGGTTTTGAAGCATTGCATGTCTCAGATCTGGCCTACTTGGGAAATGGGTCGAGGAACTCAGCGAGTCCCAAAGTGGAACTCGGCGAGTTCTATGAAAATGGTCTTAGACTTGGCGAGTTGGATGAACAACTCGGCGAGTCCTATGAATATTGCCTGGAGCTCGCCGAGTTGTTCTTGAAACTTGGTGAGTCGGTACTCGAGTCGGTCCCATAGTCCCGAGTGGTGAGTTAAGGGTGACTCAGTGAGTGGGGAGAGGGACTTAGCGAGTGGGACCGGATTAGTAAGGGAAGGACTCGGCGAGTTGCTTGCGGACTCGGCGAGTCCAATCAACTGGAAGTTGACTTTGACTTGGATTTCGACCTGGTCGAGTGTAACAACTCAAATTTTTCAAACAATTTTTTTTCATTTAAAACAAAACATCATTATTTGACAAAGGGTTTATTCCAAGTTTATTTCCAAAAATATAAATAATAAATCTCCAGGATCTTCAACAGTGGCAGTGTGTACGTGTCACGCCGGCGCCTTTCCACGGTCATCACTAGTACCTGAAAAAAACATAAACACAACTAGTAAGCATAAATGCTTAGTGAGTTCCCCAGTATACGACTTACCCACATACGCCTTCCGGCCCGGACCTTTCGGTCCACATAACATTGCCTTCCGGCCCGTAACATAATCGCCTTCCGGCCCATAATATATATCGCCTTCCGGTCTGTATTAAATTGCCTTCCGGCCCATAGTATTTTGCCTTCCGGCCCATGATAGTATAAAACATAACACATGTAACATAATACACATAACACATAAGTCATACATCATACCGTCCTTTCTATCACATAAAGTCTCGCCTTCCGGCCCGTATAAGCATACATCACATATAAGCATACATCACATATAAAGCATCTACCTCTCTAGACATAGCATGAATATAAAACATATGACCTTCCGGTCTCACAGTCAAACCCTTCCGGGTGAAGTATAGTGAGAAGACTCACCTCGTAGTATGCAAGCTATAAACCCTTCGAGCTACTCGCACACGATCCGCTAATCCGCAGGTTCCCTATAATACCACATCCTTTGTTAAAGATCTTATCAAACAAGACAACTGACCCTACTAAGTTATATACAGGTCAACGGTCAATCTTGACCGGACTCGTCGAGTGCAAAGGGTAACTCGACGAGTATAGACACCCTGACACCACTCGCCGAGTCTGAAGAACGACTCGACGAGTTCCAGTAGATCTTCAAGCTACTCGCCGAGTCTGAAGAACAACTCGGCGAGTCCTAGTGAACCTTCAAGCTACTCGCCGAGTCTGAAGAACAACTCGGCGAGTTCTAGTGAATCTTCAAGCTACTCGCCGAGTCTGATCATTGGACTCGGCGAGTCCTCGCCATGCAGTCAATCCGCTGCCTCCTGTATTTCGCATGATTTCGAAGTATATAGATATGGGGCTTCCTGGACTTTCACATATACTATTACAGGGGTTTTTAAATACTTATAACAACAATATAATCTAACAAATCCTTAAATGGGTTTCCTAAACCCTAAACTCGCATACAACGTAAAAGTTACAGATTTCGATCCGAAGGTTACCTGGAAACGTGTTCCCTGTGTCTCCAAACCTCCAGCACTCGATTCCTTTGATCACCACCTTGCTCCTCCTTGTCTAACAATCTCTTCAAGCCTCCTCAAGTCCTCTCTCTTGCTTCAGATGCTCACACACTCCCAGGGTATCTTCAATCGGCCAAAAGACGCGACATGACGGCCATAAGATCGTTATATACGATCAGAAATGAAACGGCTAGGGTTCAGCTGAAACAGCGTCGACTCGCCGAGTCCCTATTTGGACTCGTCGAGTCCAGTCGCGTATCTGCGACTGCGTCCAAGACCATGGCCCTACTCGGCGAGTCATGCACCTACTCGCCGAGTCCCCTCTTAAATGTGCCCAAAAATAATTTAAAGAAATACCTGAAATTCCGGGCTGTTACAACTCTCCCCCACTAGAACTAGACTTCGCCCTCGAAGTCTCTCATTCTGCGAATAACTCCGGATGTTGCTCCCGCATTTCTCTTTCCGGCTCCCAAGTCATCTCCGATCCTTTCCGATGTTGCCACTGAACCAACACCAGAGGTATCTCCTTGTTCCGTAGAACCTTGATCTTCCGATCCCTGATAGCTACTGGTCTCTCGGCGTAATTCAGGCTCGCATCCACCTGAATATCTTCTAACGGAACCACTGCTGCCTCATCGGCTATACACTTCCTCAACTGCGACACGTGGAAGGTATTGTGAATCTGACTCAGCTCTACTGGCAATTCCAACCGATAAGCTACCCGACCTACCTTTGCAATTACCCGAAATGGACCTATGAACCGGGGCCCCAATTTGCCCCTCTTCCTGAACCGAATTACCCCTTTCCAAGGAGAAACCTTTAGGAGAACGAAGTCGCCGACCTGAAATTCGAGCTCGGATCGGCGTCTGTCCGCATAACTCTTCTGTCGGCTCTGGCGGTCAATAACCTCTGCCTCACACGCTGAATCTGCTCGGTCGTCTGAAGTACAATTTCTGTACTGCCCATCACTCTCTGTCCCACTTCTCCCCAGCAAATGGGAGTCCGACACCTCCTACCATACAACAACTCAAAAGGTGGCATACCAATGCTCGAATGATGGCTGTTGTTGTAGGAAAACTCAGCCAACGGCAGATGCGCATCCCAGCTACCCCCGAAGTCTAACACACACGCTCTAAGCATGTCTTCCAATGTCTGAATCGTCCGTTCACTCTGACCGTCGGTCTGGGGATGGTATGCGGTACTAAAATGCAGCTTAGTACCCAACTCCTCATGGAATTTCTTCTAGAACCTGGAAGTGAAACGTACATCGCGATCCGAAACAATCGAGGTCGGCACTCCATGCCGAGATACTATCTCTCTTACGTACAACTCTGCCAACTTCTCTGTTGATGAACTTTCACTAATGGCAAGGAAGTGTGCACTCTTTGTTAGCCTATCCACAATCACCCAAATCGCATCGACTCCCCTGGCAGTTTTCGGCAATTTGGTGATGAAATCCATCGTGATCTGATCCCACTTCCACTCAGGGATCTCCAAGGGTTGCAACTTACCGTGCGGTCTCTGGTGCTCGGCCTTAACTTTACGGCAGGTCAAACACCTCTCAACGAACCAGGCAACGTCTCTCTTCATGCAAGGCCACCAGTACTCCTTTTTCAAATCCAGATACATTTTCGTAGCACCGGGATGGATCGAGAATTTCGATCTATGTGCCTCCTCCATCAAAGTAACACGCGTACCGCCCACAAATGGCACCCAGATCCGACCCTGAAATGTCAGAAGTCCCCGCCCATCCGTAACGAACTCTGAAATCAACCCGACGACCCGCTCCTGTTTCTGCATCCCCGACTTCACAACCTCGGCCTGTGCCCCACGAATAGCATCTAATACCGGAGTCATCACCGTCAACCTCAAACATACGTCCCGCAATGGAGTACTCTCCGCCTTACGACTCAATGCATCAGCTACCACATTAGCCTTGCCTGGGTGGTATAGGATCTCACAGTCATAATCCTTAACCACATCTAACCATCTCCTCTGACGCATGTTTAGGTTGGGTTGATCCATCAAATACTTCAAACTCTTATGGTCCGTGTATATGGTACAACGAACCCCGTACAGGTAGTGACGCCAAATTTTGAGGGAGAACACTACTGCCCCCAACTCTAAGTCATGTGTGGGATATCTCGCTTCGTGAGGCTTCAACTGCCTCGATGCATAGGCTATCACCTGGCCCCTCTGCATCAACACTGCACCCAGTCCTGAAATCGATGCGTCGCAATATACGACAAAGTCCTCCATCCCTTCCGGAAGAGCTAATACTGGTGCTTCGCACAGTCTCTGACGAAGTGTCTCGAAGGAAGTCTGCTGCTCGGGTCCCCATGAGAATGTAACACCCTTTCGGGTCAATTTGGTAAGTGGCACCGCGATCTTGGAGAAGTCCCTAATGAACCTTCGATAGTACCCCGCCAAACCAAGGAAACTCCTGATCTCCGAAGGTGACTTCGGTGCCTCCCAACTCATCACCGCTTCCACCTTGGCCGGATCGACTAATATCCCTGCCTGATTTACAACGTGCCCCAGAAATTGAACTTCCCGTAACCAGAAGTCGCATTTGGAGAATTTTGCATATAGCTTCTCCGACCTCAGTACCTCAAGGACCTCCCTCAAATGTCCCTCATGCTGCTCCCTAGACCGCGAATACACCAGAATGTCGTCGATGAACACAATCACAGACCGATCAAGCATCGGCCTGCATACCCTGTTCATGAGATCCATGAACACTGCTGGGGCATTAGTGAGCCCAAAAGGCATCACCACGAACTCGTAATGCCCATACCGCGTCCTAAAGGCTGTCTTCTGGACGTCCTCATCCCGCACTCTTACCTGATGGTACCCTGATCTCAAGTCAATCTTGGAAAACCAAGATGCCCCTTGCAACTGATTAAATAAATCATCGATCCTCGGTAACGGATAGCGGTTCTTAACTGTCACCTTGTTCAACTCCCGGTAATCGATACACATCCGGTGTGAACCATCCTTCTTCTTGACGAACAGAATTGGTGCTCCCCACGGCGAGCTACTCGGCCGAATAAATCCCTTCCCCAACAACTCTTGAAGTTGCGAGGACAATTCTTGCATCTCTGGAGGTGCAAGACGATAAGGCACCTTCGCAATAGGCGCAGCCCCTGGAACTAGATCGATACCAAACTCCACTTGCCTCGCAGGAGGTATTCCCGGCAAATCCTCGGGAAAAACATCTGGAAACTCGCGCACCACTGGAACCTCCTTCAATGTCTTCGGTCTCTCGGAACTCTCCCGCGTATCCATCACATACGCCACAAAACCGTTACATCCCCGCTGTAGGCATTGCCTCGCCCTAGCGGCCGAACAAAAAGCTGATCTCGAACGGGTACCCTCGCCGTATACCGTAAGAACTTCCCCACTAGGGTCTCGTATAGTCACCAGCTGACGCTCGCAGTCGATGACAGCGCTGAATCGGCTCAACCAGTCCATGCCTACGATGACACAGACATCACCCATCGCAATAGGAATGAGATCAATCGGAAACGCGACCCCGAAGATCTCTAGCACACATCCCCTAAGAACCTCCGTAGCACAAATCACCCTCTCAGCCACAATAGAAACGCTCAAAGGCCGACTTAACGGCTCACGGCTAATGCCGATGTGCTGGCTAAAAGCTAACGATACAAACGATCTACTCGCACCCGAATCAAATAATACTAGAGCAGGCATAGAGTTCACAAGGAAAGTACCTACACATACATTAACATAAGCATAACATTTCGACCTTTAATTAAATACGTGAATGATAACATACCTGCCACAACATCGGGCGCAGCGCGGACCTCCTCCGCAGTCAGCTGAAAGGCTCTCCCGCGAGCCCTCGGGGCCTCGACCTTCTCCGGTTGGGTCTCAGTAGTCCGGGTAGTAGGTGTAGCTCCCTGACGAAGTTGCGGGCACTCGGCTTTCCGATGGCCTGTCTGGTTGCAGTGAAAGCAAACCATAAACCCCTTAGGGCAATCCCTGGCAATATGTCCCTCCTTGCCACACTTGTAGCAACCACCAACTCGACACGCCCCCTCGTGACTCTTGCCGCACTTCGCGCAAGTGCGGCCCTTCGAACCTCCCATCCTCGAATCAGCGAACTTAGTCCGCTTGGCTGCCGGCTGAGACTGGGCCGGCCGTCGATCCACCTGCCGAGACTCAGCCTCCTCCCTCGCTTGAGTCTCCAACTCAATCTCGCGCTTCCTGGCGTTCGCCTGAAGCTCAGTGAAAGTACGATAGGTGGAGTTTGACACAAACTCCCGAATCTCCCTCTTCAAAACCCCCAAATAGCGGCTCATCCGCGACTGCTCCGTAGATACCAGCTCGGGGCAGAACATTGCCCTCTCATGCAACTTCCGTGTGATCACTGCCACGGAATCAGTACCCTGCTTAAGGGTCAAGAACTCCTGAATCAATCGCTCCCTCTCTACCGGGGGAACGTACTCATCCCTGAACATCTCCGTAAACCTCTCCCATGTCACCGCCGAAATCTCTGCCTGAGTGAAGTTCGCTGTCACGAACTTCCACCAATCCTTCGCTCCCAGACGGAGCTGGTTCAAGGCGAACCGTACCCTCAAGTGCTCCGGGCATAAGCAAGTATAGAAACACCCCTCGATGTCGGCGATCCACCTCATAGCTGCAATCGGATCCTGTGTCCCATCAAATTCAGGGGGTTTCGTGTTGCTGAATTCCTTGAATAGTAATGAATCACCCCCTTGCGGCCTGGCAGCAGCCACCGCTGCGGTAGCGGCAGCAACTGCAGCTTCAGTAAGTGCGGCGTACCGCTCCTCAAACTCCTCCATCAACGTGGTCTTAATAGACCCAAACATCTCCGGGATCTCAGCCCGGACCGCCGCAGCTACCTCTTCCTGAATAATCTGACGAATCTCTTCGTCACTCGCACCGCTCGAACTCGCCCCATTGCGTGTGATAACCATGATGTCTCTGAAATACAACATAAAATCATCAGAGACTCCACCAAGTACAATTGTACTCGATACGCGCCCTACCCAGTCTCCGATTTCCAGGGATTCTTATTTGAGTCTTCCACTGATCCGGTGCCTTCGATAGTACGGGCCCAATACTACCGACCACACCGTATCAGTATTCGTCCCAAATCTTCCTCCCCAAATCCCGAATAATGAGTACTCTACCTCTAGTATGCACTATCTACTTGCACGCTACCAAATATCTCATATAAGCAATCTCCCTAGACTAAGGCATCACAAAACAGGCAATTCTAGTCCTATCATGTATACCTAGTCTTCTAGCATGCATAACAATTCATAATTCAGTGCATAACATAACATCGTAAGGTATTCTGGGGATCTTTACCGTTCGGACGCTGGCTGCTCGTACACACTGTTCCACCCTTGTTTTTACCGCCTTACCCTTTATAAAATGTTATGTCCTTATTATTTTTAAGAAAAAGTTTTTCCTCAAATCCCCGGTCTGAGTTCAGTTGCACCCAAAAGTACACCCGAATCCCTCAAACCAAGGCTCTGATACCAATTGTAACAACTCAAATTTTTCAAACAATTTTTTTTTCATTTAAAACAAAACATCATTATTCGACAAAGGGTTTATTCCAAGTTTATTTCCAAAAATATAAATAATAAATCTCCAGGATCTTCAGCAGTGGCAGTGTGTACGTGTCACGCCGGCGCCTTTCCACGGTCATCACTAGTACCTGAAAAAAACATAAACACAACTAGTAAGCATAAATGCTTAGTGAGTTCCCCAGTATACGACTTACCCACATACGCCTTCCGGCCCGGACCTTTCGGTCCACATAACATTGCCTTCCGGCCCGTAACATAATCGCCTTCCGGCCCATAATATATATCGCCTTCCGGCCTGTATTAAATTGCCTTCCGGCCCATAGTATTTTGCCTTCCGGCCCATGATAGTATAAAACATAACACATGTAACATAATACACATAACACATAAGTCATACATCATACCGTACTTTCTATCACATAAAGTCTCGCCTTCCGGCCCGTATAAGCATACATCACATATAAGCATACATCACATATAAAGCATCTACCTCTCTAGACATAGCATGAATATAACACATATGACCTTCCGGTCTCACAGTCAAACCCTTCCGGGTGAAGTATAGTGAGAAGACTCACCTCGTAGTATGCAAGCTATAAACCCTTCGAGCTACTCGCACACGATCCGCTAATCTGCAGGTTCCCTATAATACCACATCCTTTGTTAAAGATCTTATCAAACAAGACAACTGACCCTACTAAGTTATATACAGGTCAACGGTCAATCTTGACCGGACTCGTCGAGTGCAAAGGGTAACTCGACGAGTATAGACACCCTGACACCACTCGCCGAGTCTGAAGAACGACTCGACGAGTTCCAGTAGATCTTCAAGCTACTCGCCGAGTCTGAAGAACAACTCGGCGAGTCCTAGTGAACCTTCAAGCTACTCGCCGAGTCTGAAGAACAACTCGGCGAGTTCTAGTGAATCTTCAAGCTACTCGCCGAGTCTGATCATTGGACTCGGCGAGTCCTCGCCATGCAGTCAATCCGCTGCCTCCTGTATTTCGCATGATTTCGAAGTATATAGATATGGGGCTTCCTGGACTTTCACATATACTATTACAGGGGTTTTTAAACACTTATAACAACAATATAATCTAACAAATCCTTAAATGGGTTTCCTAAACCCTAAACTCGCATACAACGTAAAAGTTACAGATTTCGATCCGAAGGTTACCTGGAAACGTGTTCCCTGTGTCTCCAAACCTCCAGCACTCGATTCCTTTGATCACCACCTTGCTCCTCCTTGTCTAACAATCTCTTCAAGCCTCCTCAAGTCCTCTCTCTTGCTTCGGATGCTCACACACTCCCAGGGTATCTTCAATCGGCCAAAAGACGCGACATGACGGCCATAAGATCGTTATATACGATCAGAAATGAAACGGCTAGGGTTCAGCTGAAACAGCGTCGACTCGCCGAGTCCCTATTTGGACTCGTCGAGTCCAGTCGCGTATCTGCGACTGCGTCCAAGACCATGGCCCTACTCGGCGAGTCATGCACCTACTCGCCGAGTCCCCTCTTAAATGTGCCCAAAAATAATTTAAAGAAATACCTGAAATTCCGGGCTGTTACATCGAGGGTAAAAGTGGTCATTTTACCCTAAGAACATCTAGCAGTGTTTGACTGATCGTTTTGTGGGATTTATAGCCGGAGGACGTCCGGAGCAGCAACAGTAGTAGACAGTCAGTTTCCGATCAATTCAGCAGCTACTTTGAGGTGAGTTACCTTCCAGTAGCGGTGGGTCTAAGGCCACAATGGCAGCCCACCAGTATGAGATGTATGATTAGATGATTATCTTTGTGATATTCATCTAGGGTTGCTTCTACCTGTGTTATGTTTATGTGTTAGTAACAGTAAGGGGAGATAGTCCCCCAGAATACCGGTCGATAGGGCCGAAGGGGCGACCATGCCCAGCCATGCTAGATAGACTATGTGATATATGTGTTATGTTGGTAGTAGTAGGGGGTGAAATAGTCCCCAGTATCCGGTCGAGAGGACCGAAGGGGAGGCAAGCAGCCAGATATGCTAGGCAGTATCCGATCGAGAGGACCGAAGGGGAGGCCAGCACCCAGATATGCTAGGCAGTATCCGGTCGAGAGGACCGAAGGGGAGGCCAGCACCCAGATATGCTAGGCAGCATCCGGTCGAGAGGACCGAAGGGGTAGGTCGGGCACCCAGATATGCCCGACAATTTATGTATGTTATGTGATTATATGGTATGTGGTACAGTGGGGGAACTCACTAAGCTTCGTGCTTACGGTTTTCAATTTTGGTTTCAGGTACCTCTTCAGCTAAGGGAAAGGAGCCGGCGCGGTAGCAGCATATCACACACACACTCTGTTTCCGCAGTTATGAGTTTATTCTGGGATTGATACTCTGGTATTTTGGTTGTTCACATGTTGTGGATTTCAAATTTGGGTTTTAGATGTGAATTGGTTTAATTAAACAATGTTTTAATTATTAGTTTTTTCTAAGTAAAGTTTTAAAAACGAAATTTCTGGACGTGAAAATTGGGTTGTTACAAGTTGGTATCAGAGCCCTGGTTTGAGGGATTCGGACACACCTTCGGGGGTGTTTGAACTCAAATCGAGGGATTAAAAGATTTTGGAAAGAGAAAATGTTTTCTAAAAGGGTATGTAAAGGGGTTTTAAAAAAGAACAAAGTGTGTGATGTGCGCGACCGGCCGAGCTCAAGTAAGTATTCCCCAATGTACCCATACAAGTTTATTTATGTTTATCAGTTTCTGTAGAACAGCATGCTAGAATAGGACTAAGGATCTAGGAGTGATGCCTTATGTGCTTCAGTATATGAAAGAGTTGCATGCTAGAGTTGAGTAGGCAGTAGTAGGGTAGCCTGTTTAGGTTATTCCTGATAGTACGAGTTTAGCATTCTATGCTAGTTCAGTTCTCTCTACAAGGATAGAGTTTCTTGAGATTGTTTTCCTTATGTCCAAATGTTGTTTGCTTTGTGCTATGTGGGCTTTGAAGTGATGGGAGTTAACTGTTAGGTGAATACGTTAAAGTCACAAGTGATCAGGGTTGAATAATCTCAGAGTGCTGGATTTGACTCTATTGCGTAGCTCTTGTTTGAGCCCTAACCATTGTAGAGATGAGTCCCTTACTCGAAGGATTATCCGATCCTCATCAGATGTGATTGTATTCAGATAATAGTTAATTGGCATCACCAAGAGGCCTTCAGCAGCTGAGGACTGGGTTGGGTGGAGTCGGAGGTTTCCTAGGGTAAGCCTAGGATAAAGAGTAGCAGTGATCAGCGGTAGTGGAAGGGACCTGGTTGAGTTGAGGCGGTCTTTGGGGAAGGTACGGATAGATGTGGAAGGTAGTATGGGCCTATACTACTGAAAGCAGAGGATCCGTACCCGAACCGAGGAAGGCTAAGATAAGACCAGGGAACTTGTAGTGGGTGGGATCCCTCCAGGAGTATCAGTATCGCTAACAATTGTTATTTCTTTGTATTTTAGAATGGTGGTACTACGCCCGAGGCTAGTAGTTGGCAGTTCAGGAGAGGGATCGGGTTCAGGATCAGGTTCCGAGCCAGGAGATGAGAGGCTGCGCGAGTTCATCGTGTCTGAGATCACCAGAGGTATCCTTGAGTCGACCCCCATTATCTTCGGGTCGATTAAGGAGGGGATATTGGAGATGAAGGAGGATCGCCTCCGGGAATTCAGGAGTGACATGGCATCTAGCCAGTCGGGATCTCACACACTGTCCTTCAAGGACTTTTGGGGCAGTGGTGCACCAGACTTTCATGGGGCGAAGGACCCCATAACTGCCAGACGATGGATTGCAGACATCGAGTCTGCACAGTTGACTAACTTCTCCCTCGAGGGGTCGAAGGTGAGGTATGCGGCAGGGTGCTTACGAGACCGAGCTCGAGACTGGTGGGAGTCATTGGGTGACTCGTTGGGAGCCTCAGCGATCGAGGCTATGACCTGGTCAGATTTTGTGACCAGATTCAGGGCAGAGTTTGCGCCGGTTGTCGAGCTTCAGCAGCTGGCCAGGGAGTTTTTGGACATGAGATAGATGACGGAGACTGTGGCGGAGATCACCGCCAAGTTCTGGGAGAGGGCATTGTTAGTGCCCCAATATACAGGCGACGAGGACATGAGGAGGACCCGCTATCATGTTATGCTTCGGGCTAATATCCAGGAGCACGTTAGTTTTTCAGCTTGCCCTACCTTGGACTCCATGATTGCCAGGGCGAGGGAGAGGGAGATACATTTGGAGCACATCCGGAAACGGAAGGCGGAAGAGGGACAGTCAGGAGGGGCTTCGGGGAAGAAGCCCAATGGATCAGATGTGGGGCCGAAAGGCCAATAGGGACAGGGCCGCTGCAGGAAATGTGGCAAGACGCACGAGGGGGCGTGCAGGTCGAGATCATCAGGCTGCTACAAGTGCGACAAGTCTGGGCACTATAGCAGGGATTGCACTGCTCCGACAGCAGTTATTCAGACGTCTGAGTTGTTGTGTTTCCACTGCAACCAGAGGGGCCACAAGAAGGTCAATTGCCCCCAGTTGACAGTTCCAGCGCCGGTAAAGGCGCCAGCTCCAGCGACCCTGCGGATCACAGATGGCCAACAGGGCAAGGCAGAGGCTCTAGTGGTGAGGAGCCGGGCATTTCAGCTGACCACCGAGGAGGCACGCGCTGCACCTGTGACATCCCCAAAATCACGGCCAGAAAAGACCGGTTTTGTTTATACTTTATTTCAAAATCAGAGTTATCTTTTAATAAAAGGGTTGCGGAATTTGTCCCAAAACAATAATATGATAAAGATTTATCAAAAGCATTTCCATAGAAATGTATTTCATTAAAAGACTCGGGATGTCATGTTCGTACAGATCAAAAGTATAAACAGTACAATATAAGCCTTACTACATTATTTCATATCTACAGGCCTATATCCGTAATCCCTCGTCCAAAACATCACACCTATGCTCATGCGCCACTACCTGTAATGCATAAAACTGAGTGGGTCAGGCTTGGGAGCCTGGTGAGCACATAGGGTTTTCAACCCACAATAAGTTTATTAATTTCATCAATCAACAATAACCCGATTACCCGTTCCCGTTATCCTCACTTTACGTCCCTAAACACCTATCATAAGGGACCTAGCCTAAGGATCATCATCGGGACGGACACTACTGCTAAGGGGATTCCTCAGCAATAAATGTCCTAATAGGCAACCATGTGGGGGATGGAGTACACCGGTGAACACATCGTTCACAACACCTACAGGTTGCGAACCTGCTAGTGTTCCACTGGACTGTCTAGAAGAGTCCGTGGTCGTCATCTATACTCCGCTAGATGACTGGATCAACAACAACAACATCGAGGCCTCTCATCATTTTATCACACATCACCTATTACATCTACCCATGTTTTACCCCAACATTTTCGTAGATATAAAATACATATACAGTTTAAATCATTGAAAACATGTATAACAACGTTCATCTAGCATAGATAGCAAGTATTCAGATAATATGCACACATAGCACGTAATTTATATAAAATACTTCATATCTATGTGTAAGTTGAAGGTAACTATGCACTCACCGGAAAAGTTGGTGATTCCGAACTCAGACAGCGCTTCGCTTCTTAAAAAGAATTTTTTTCTTCGACGAAACCTAGTATTATTACCACTAGAGTTTAGTTTATTATTCGTCGAGACTAATTAATAGTCTAGCTATTATTATTATTATTATATAAGCGTCAAAAAAATACTTATATAACCCATAATAATAGCCCAAGTATTTATTATAAGTTACTAATAACGTTACTATAATTAAATAAAAGTTATATTAAAAATAGTGTAGGCGTAGCTCACTTACAGCGGGTTTTATAGAAAACCGGGCTTTGCTTGGAGCAGCGTTCCTGAGCCGAAAAGCTCTTCTTCTCAGAGCCTTCGAGCACTCCGGGGCTTCCGCCTCGTGCTAGGGAGGTTCCCTAGGCTTTTCGGGGGATTTCGGGGCTAGAGAGAGGTTCTAGAGAGAGAGAGAGAGAGTAAAGAGAAGAAAGAATGGGAAAGGTGTGAAGAAAATGAGGGTGGGAGAGGTGGTATTTATAGGGTGAAATGTGGCTGAACTTGGTGCCACATGTCACCATCTGGTGGCAAGCCTTGGGGAGAAAGCAATGGCCAAGATTGTGCCACATCACCCATTTTCGCACAGCACACTTCCGACTTCTAAAATCCGTAACTTTCACATACGACCTCCGTTTTTGACGTTCTTTATATCTACGCGTAGGTAATAATAAGATCTACAACTTTCATTTTGACACCGTCAGCTAATTCTCGACCGATCTTAAATTTAACAGTACAAGGAGAGTATACTGTTAAACGTCTGCGTAAAATTAATAACTTCTACATACGGACTCTGTTTTTGTCTGTCTTTTTACCGTTGATTTCCTATTAATGAGATCTTCAACTCTCATTTATGTTGCGTAAGCCAAAAACCGCTCGAACTAAAATTCGAGTTTCAGGCCGTGCACTGCTAAGCCGAATCTTAGAAAAATCATAACTTCTTCATACGAAGTCAGATTTGGGCGTTCTTTTTATCGATGTTCTTAGTTTAACATATTCTACGACTTTTGTTTAGATTGCTAAGGCTAAAAAGTCTTCTATCGTAAATTCACTATTTACGTTTCCCGGTGTCGTGCCGGTTTTGTCGTAAAACTTCGGCGGGCCATAACTTCTTCTTTATAGCTCGGATTTCGGCATTCTTTATATGCACGGAAACCTTGAGACATATTCTACAACTTTATGTAGAGATATCGGGATTATCTCACACTTTAATTTTGACGCTCATTTTTATTCTTTATTAATTATACATTTATAATTAAATAATAAACACATAAACACACATAATTCACATAATACTCAAATATTTCATATTTATTACTTCAAAAAGAGTTACAATAGTTGACCTAGACTATTACATTGACAAAAATGCTTAGCCCTGAAAACCCGGGCGTTACAATTCTCACCCCCTTAGGATGATTCCGTCCCGGAATCATGCATCAGCAAACAGATGTGGATAGCGACTCATCATGTCATCCTCTGTTTCCCAAGTGAGATTCGGCCCATTCGAATGTTTCCATCGGACTAGCACCAAGTCGACCATCTTGCGTCGTAACTTCTTAGTCTTACGGTCAATAATTGCCTCAGGCTCTTCGATCAGCCTTTTATTCTCATCCATCCTTAATTCCGAGATTGGAATTATGTCGGGAACATCTCCCATGAATTTCCTCAAATAACACACATGGAAGGTGTTATGAATACCATTGAGTTCTTCGGGCAATTCCAGCTTGTAAGCTTGGTTCCCAATCCTCTGAAGAACTTTGAATGGTCCAATAAACCTTGGACTCAACTTTCCTCGTTTCCCAAATCGTATAAGTCCCTTCCACGGTGAGACTTTAAGTAAAACGGAATCCCCAACTTCGAAGGTTATCGGTCATCTTTTCTTGTCGGCATAGCTCTTCTGACGATCCTGAGCTGCTAACATTCTTTCCCTAATCACCTTCAATTTCTCAGCAGTCTCATGGACTATCTCGGGGCCCATAAACTGCTTCTCTCCGGCTTCAAGCCAACAAGACGGCGTACGACACTTCTGCCCATACAAGGCTTGATAAGGAGCCATCTTGATGCTCGAGTGAAAACTATTGTTGTAGGAAAATTCTACCAGAGGTAAGTGCTCGTCCCAATTCCCTTGGAATTCGAGGGTACATGCTCTCAGCATATCTTCCAACGTCTGAATCGTTCTTTCACTCTGACCATCAGTTTGCGGATGGTAAGCAGTACTCAAACACAACTTTGTACCCAACTCCTCTTGTAGACTCCTCCAAAACCTCGATGTGAAACGACTATCACGATCTGACACAATAGTAAGAGGGACACCGTGAAGTCTTACAATTTCCTTCACGTAAGCATTTGCGAGCTTATCCATAGACCACTTCTCGTTGGCTGCTATGAAGTGTGCACTCTTGGTGAAACGATCCACGACTACCCAAATCATGTCGTGACCATTCTTCGTTCTGGGCAGTTTAGTCACAAAATCCATGGTGATGTCTTCCCATTTACCCATGGGTATAGGTAAGGGTTCTAAACTCCCATACGGTTTTTGATGTTGTGCCTTAACCCTCGCACATGTTACGCACTCAGCCACATACTTCGCAACATCGAGCTTCATCGTCGGCCACCAGTAGTAGGGTTTTAGGTCCCTATACATTTTAGTGCTACCGGGATGAATCGAGTACATGGTCTTGTGTGCTTCTTCCATTAGAAGATCTCTTATTCCTCCCGTCTTAGGTACCCAAATTCGATCTTGGAATACCTTCAGTCCTCGACTGTTCGTACCGAACACTAACGTTTTTCCCAAACGTTCTTCCTTTCGGTCATTCTTTTCTAAGGCTTCTTCTTGAGCTTTCCTGATACTTTCCACAATCGTCGAGACGACTTCAATTCTTAACGCTCTTGGCCTTCTTCTTTCAAGATTGACTTTCCGACTGAGAGCATCAGCAACAATATTTGCTTTACCTGGGTGGTAAAGTATCTCACAGTCGTAGTCCTTGAGAAGTTCTAGCCAGCGTCGTTGCCTCATGTTCAACTCCTTCTGATTAAAGAGATACTGGAGACTCTTATGATCAGTGAAGAGCTTGCACTTCGTGCCGTAGAGGTAATGCCTCCATATCTTTAAGGCGAATACTACCGCTGCCAACTCCAGATCATGAGTGGGGTAGTTCTTTTCGTGCTCTTTCAATTGTCGAGATGCGTATGCTATCACCTTTTCTCTTTGGGTCAGAACACAACCTAACCCGACTCCAGATGCATCACTATAAACTGCGAAATCTTCGACTCCATCGGGTAGAGAAAGTATCGGCGCTTCACATAACTTCTTCTTTAGCTTCTCGAACGCCTCATCGTGTTTCTCACTCCATGTATACGTAGCTCCTTTATGGGTCAAAGCTGTTAATGGAGCAGCTATCAAAGAAAAGCCTTGGATAAATCGTCGGTAATATCCGGCTAATCCTAGAAAGCTTCGAATCTCCGTGGGATTCTTCGGACGTTCCCACTTCATTACAGCCTCGATCTTGGCGGGATCAACCATTATTCCCTCTTGGTTAACAACATGACCCAAGAATTGGACTTCCCGTATCCAAAAGTCGCATTTGGAGAACTTTGCAAAAAGCTTCTCCTTCTTTAACACCTCCAACACTTCTCGTAGATGCTTGTCGTGCTCCTCCTGGCTTTTCGAGTATATGAGAATGTCGTCGATGAACACTATCACGGATTTATCGAGGAATGGTTTACAAACCCTGTTCATCAAATCCATGAATGCTGCGGGAGCATTGGTTAGTCCGAATGACATAACCAAGAACTCGTAGTGTCCATATCTTGTTCTGAATGCAGTCTTCTCAATATCCTGCTCTCTCACTTTCAGCTGATGATATCCTGACCTAAGATCGATCTTTGAGAAGTAGCTTGAACCTTGCAGCTGATCGAATAGGTCATCAATCCTCGGCAATGGATACTTGTTCTTCACCGTTGCCTTATTCAGCTCTCGGTAGTCTATGCACATCCTCATGCTTCCGTCCTTCTTCTTCACGAATAACACCGGAGCTCCCCAGGGTGATGAACTAGGTCGAATGAAACCGCTGTCCAACAGCTCCTGAAGTTGCGTCATGAGCTCCTTCATCTCCGTCGGTGCTAATCGGTAAGGTGCCTTTGCTATCGGTGTTGTTCCTGGTAATAAGTCTATACGAAATTCTACTTGCCTATCAGGTGGTAATCCGGGAAGATCTTCGGGAAAGACTTCCGGATAATCGCACACAACCGGTATATTCTGCACCTCTTTCTTTTCCTTCTTAGCATCGATTACGAATGCCAAGTATGATGCACATCCTTTGGACAAACATTTTCTGGCTTTCATCAAGGAGATGATTCCAGAATTCACTCTGCGTTTGTCCCCGTACACCATAAATGATTCCTTTCCGGGTGGGTTTATCCTAACTATCTTCTTTCGGCATAATATCTCGGCATCGTTGGCGCTAAGCCAATCCATACCCAAAACGATGTCGAAACCGTTTAACTCTATGGGTAATAGTTCCTCATGGAATTCGTTTCCGTTTAGGTTAATGACGATGTTCCTAATACGATTACTAACAGGTACGAATTTGCCACTGGCAACTTCTACAATCAGGGCATTATCTAGTTTTTCTACAGGCAATGCTAATCTTCCACCAAATTTATGCGATACAAAGGAGTAATTGGCTCCGGAATCAAATAGTATATTTGCAGGTAAACCATTTACAAGAAAGGTACCTGAAGCGACGTCTGCTGCCTCCTTTGCAGCCTCGAGCGTCATCTGGAAGGCTCTCACCTTCGGCTTTGGTGGTATGTTGGGTCTTCCTGCCTCCTTCTTCTTCGGGCAGTCCTTCAAAATGTGCCCTTCTTCATTACACCCATAACAGGCCTTCTGGTTAAGAGTGCATTCGTTGGCATAGTGCCCAGGCTTTCCGCATTTGTAACAAGTGACCCCTCCATCACACTTCCCAGAGTGCTTCTTCTTGCACTTGTCACACCACTTTGCTTCTGATCCTCCTCCTCTCGAACTAGACTTCGAGAATCTACCTTTCTTACCGGACCTCGAGGATCCGTCAAATTTCCGTTTCTCTCCCACTTCCGCTCTCTCCAGACCCTTTTCTCGTATCTGGGTCTCCACATTCTTAGCAGCCCAGATGGCAGCTTTCAGAGTGGTAGTTTGCTTGACCATTGGACCGAAGTCCGCTGGTAATCCGAGGGCAAATTTGTTAACCTTGGAGAGTTCAGTTGGGACGAGGTGAGGAACAAGCTTCATTTTCTCAGTAAAGCTTGCAGCGTATTCAGTAACGCTCATCCTCCCCTTCTTCAGATTCTGGAATTCGTTGCTGATCTCCAGAAGATCCTGCTCAGAGCAGTATTGCATCTTCAACTGTACCAGAAAATCCTCCCACGACATTTTGCTTGCTTCACCTTTGGGCATTGAATCAGCTAATAGCTTCCACCAGCTTAGTACTCCAGATTTCAATAGAGGAACTGCAAGAGCAGTCTTCTGCCTATTGCTACACTCGCAACTCTCAAACATTGTCTCCATCTCAGAGATCCAGTTCATGACTTCCACCGGCGTCGGGCTTCCGGATAGACTCGGTGGCTTGGATGCCATGAAATCCTTGTATTTGCATCCACGTCCATCATTTCCTCCATCCTGGTGGTTTTGCCTAACTATCGGTGGGTTGGCTTGACCAATAGTCCCACTGTAGTTTCCTTCTTCAGTCTGCCCTTCGTTCAACTCGGGCTGTTCGAGCTGAATAGTTGCTTCCTCTCGATTTTGCTGGAGCAAACGCCTGGTTTCCTCCATTTGACGATCCAACATTGCCTGGATCATCGCTTGCACTCCGGCCATCGTTATTGGTCCGGCAGCGGCTTCCACAACTGGTATTTGCTCGATCACGGGGGGTTGGTGTCCGTTCCCATTTGCGTTTACGTTTCCGCTACGGGTCCTTACCATCTTGATCTATATACCGAATAAGGTGGATTTAGATCTTTATTTAGGAGAGACGTTTTAAATCGTCCTTATCACTCCGAAACGTTTACATGCTAGTTCTAATATCGTAGTCGTACGTTTAGAATCCTAAACACATAAGGTTCCAGATCCGGTCGGCAACAGACCATAGATCCCGAACAAAATAACAGCATATCATGCATAAAACATTTAGCACATAAAAGCATTTTAGGCACAATTCCTAAAATAAGCTAGTGCACACACCTCACAATCATCGCTTAGCATTCTAAGTTTAAGTCTAGAAATCCTACAAATTCCTAGTTCGCTTAAACTAATGCTCTGATACCAACTGTGACATCCCCAAAATCACGGCCAGAAAAGACCGGTTTTGTTTATACTTTATTTCAAAATCAGAGTTATCTTTTAATAAAAGGGTTGCGGAATTTGTCCCAAAACAATAATATGATAAAGATTTATCAAAAGCATTTCCATAGAAATGTATTTCATTAAAAGACTCGGGATGTCATGTTCGTACAGATCAAAAGTATAAACAGTACAATATAAGCCTTACTACATTATTTCATATCTACAGGCCTATATCCGTAATCCCTCGTCCAAAACATCACACCTATGCTCATGCGCCACTACCTGTAATGCATAAAACTGAGTGGGTCAGGCTTGGGAGCCTGGTGAGCACATAGGGTTTTCAACCCACAATAAGTTTATTAATTTCATCAATCAACAATAACCCGATTACCCGTTCCCGTTATCCTCACTTTACGTCCCTAAACACCTATCATAAGGGACCTAGCCTAAGGATCATCATCGGGACGGACACTACTGCTAAGGGGATTCCTCAGCAATAAATGTCCTAATAGGCAACCATGTGGGGGATGGAGTACACCGGTGAACACATCGTTCACAACACCTACAGGTTGCGAACCTGCTAGTGTTCCACTGGACTGTCTAGAAGAGTCCGTGGTCGTCATCTATACTCCGCTAGATGACTGGATCAACAACAACAACATCGAGGCCTCTCATCATTTTATCACACATCACCTATTACATCTACCCATGTTTTACCCCAACATTTTCGTAGATATAAAATACATATACAGTTTAAATCATTGAAAACATGTATAACAACGTTCATCTAGCATAGATAGCAAGTATTCAGATAATATGCACACATAGCACGTAATTTATATAAAATACTTCATATCTATGTGTAAGTTGAAGGTAACTATGCACTCACCGGAAAAGTTGGTGATTCCGAACTCAGACAGCGCTTCGCTTCTTAAAAAGAATTTTTTTCTTCGACGAAACCTAGTATTATTACCACTAGAGTTTAGTTTATTATTCGTCGAGACTAATTAATAGTCTAGCTATTATTATTATTATTATATAAGCGTCAAAAAAATACTTATATAACCCATAATAATAGCCCAAGTATTTATTATAAGTTACTAATAACGTTACTATAATTAAATAAAAGTTATATTAAAAATAGTGTAGGCGTAGCTCACTTACAGCGGGTTTTATAGAAAACCGGGCTTTGCTTGGAGCAGCGTTCCTGAGCCGAAAAGCTCTTCTTCTCAGAGCCTTCGAGCACTCCGGGGCTTCCGCCTCGTGCTAGGGAGGTTCCCTAGGCTTTTCGGGGGATTTCGGGGCTAGAGAGAGGTTCTAGAGAGAGAGAGAGAGTAAAGAGAAGAAAGAATGGGAAAGGTGTGAAGAAAATGAGGGTGGGAGAGGTGGTATTTATAGGGTGAAATGTGGCTGAACTTGGTGCCACATGTCACCATCTGGTGGCAAGCCTTGGGGAGAAAGCAATGGCCAAGATTGTGCCACATCACCCATTTTCGCACAGCACACTTCCGACTTCTAAAATCCGTAACTTTCACATACGACCTCCGTTTTTGACGTTCTTTATATCTACGCGTAGGTAATAATAAGATCTACAACTTTCATTTTGACACCGTCAGCTAATTCTCGACCGATCTTAAATTTAACAGTACAAGGAGAGTATACTGTTAAACGTCTGCGTAAAATTAATAACTTCTACATACGGACTCTGTTTTTGTCTGTCTTTTTACCGTTGATTTCCTATTAATGAGATCTTCAACTCTCATTTATGTTGCGTAAGCCAAAAACCGCTCGAACTAAAATTCGAGTTTCAGGCCGTGCACTGCTAAGCCGAATCTTAGAAAAATCATAACTTCTTCATACGAAGTCAGATTTGGGCGTTCTTTTTATCGATGTTCTTAGTTTAACATATTCTACGACTTTTGTTTAGATTGCTAAGGCTAAAAAGTCTTCTATCGTAAATTCACTATTTACGTTTCCCGGTGTCGTGCCGGTTTTGTCGTAAAACTTCGGCGGGCCATAACTTCTTCTTTATAGCTCGGATTTCGGCATTCTTTATATGCACGGAAACCTTGAGACATATTCTACAACTTTATGTAGAGATATCGGGATTATCTCACACTTTAATTTTGACGCTCATTTTTATTCTTTATTAATTATACATTTATAATTAAATAATAAACACATAAACACACATAATTCACATAATACCCAAATATTTCATATTTATTACTTCAAAAAGAGTTACAATAGTTGACCTAGACTATTACATTGACAAAAATGCTTAGCCCTGAAAACCCGGGCGTTACAGCACCCTATGTGGTGACGGGTATGATTCTTTCCTTCTCATTATTTATATGATGTTATGATATTGATATGTGCTCAGTTATATATATATATATATATATATATATATATATATATATATATATATATATATATATATATGTGTGTGTGTGTGTGTGTGTGTGTGTATGTATGTGTTAGGATCGTTCCATGTGAACGGTATCTCAGTCCAGGTGTTGTTCGATTCGGGTGCTACCCGATCGTTTGTTTCCCTTGCACTTAGCAAGAAGTTCACTGAGTCTTCGGGCATGTTGGATTGCCTTTTAGAGGTAGAGATTGCCGATGATTGATCGGTGTGAGCATCAGCATGTTCAAGGATTGTGTTTTGAGGTTATTTAAGGAGAGTTATCTGGTGGACTTGGTTCCCATTCCGTTGTGTGGGAACAAGGTGATTATAGGCATGGATTGGTTGAGCCCCAATGGGATGGTGATAGATTGCGCACAACAGCTAGTGTGGGTCAGGACCCCAAGTGGGGGAGAGTTAGTGATTCATGGCGAGAGGCCATAGTGTGGACCCTTAGTCTGTTCCGCAGCGAGGGCTAGACGATACCTTCAGCAGGGATGCACAGGTTATGTCGCGTATATGATGGATACCCGGGAGGCGGGTAAGGTGACAGTGAGCGAGGTTCCGGTGGTGCGAGATTTCACAAATGTCTTTCCAGAGGAGCTTCCTGGGATACCTCCAGAGCGACAGGTGGAGTTCATGATTGACCTCGTTCCTGGCACGGCTCCAATAGCCAAGTCACCGTATCAGTTGGCTCCCCCTGAGATGCAGGAGTTGTCTCCGCAGCTACAGGAGCTGTTAGACAAGGGATTCATTCGACCGAGCAGTTCACCCTGGGGAGCCCCAATTCTGTTCGTGAAAAAGAAGGATGGGTCGCATCGGATGTGTATAGATTACCGGGAGCTGAACAAGGTAACGGTGAAGAACCGATACCCACTCCCGAGGATTGGTGATCTCTTTGACCAGCTCCAGGGAGCGTCTTGGTTTTCCAAGATCAATATGCGTTCGGGTTATCATCAGATGAGGGTCAGAGAGGAGGATGCACAGAAGACCGTGTTTCGGACGCGCTATGGCCATTATGAGTTCGTGGTGATGCCGTTTGGGCTCACCAATGCTCCTGCTGCATTCATGGACCTCATGAACCGCGTATGCAGACCGATGATGGATTGGTCTGTGATAGTTTTCATTGACGACATCTTGGTTTATTCCAAGACATAGGAGGAGCATGAGGAGCATCTGAGAGAGGTTTTGGAGACCCTGAGGAGGGAGAGCTTGTATGCCAAGTTCTCCAAGTGCGAGTTTTGGTTGCACGAGGTGCAATTTCTCAGACACCTTGTCAACCAGAATGAGATTCTAGTCGACCCGGCCAAGGTCGAGGCCGTGATGAGATGGGAGGTCCCTAAGTCTCCATCCGAGATTCGGAGTTTCCTAGGATTAGCAGGCTACTATCGGAGATTCATTTAGGATTTCTCCAAGATAGTCGTGCCCCTAACGCGGCTGACGAAGAAAGTCGTGGTCTTTCGGTGGGGACCCGAGCAGCAGGCTGCGTTTGAGACGCTGAGACAGAGATTGTGCGTGGCGCCAATCTTAGCCCTGCCCGAGGGCGTAGAGGATTTTGTGGTATACTGTGATGCGTCGATCTCAGGCCTGGGTACAGTATTGATGCACAGGGGGCATGTCATTGCTTATGCCTCGAGGCAGCTGAAGCCTTATGAGGCGAACTACCCGACGCATGATTTGGAGTTGGGGGCGGTGGTTTTCGCTCTCAAGATTTGGCGGCATTACCTTTACGGGGTTCGTTGTACAATCTACACGGACCACAAGAGTTTGAGGTACCTCATGGATCAGCAGAATCTGAACATGAGGCAGCGTCGGTGGTTGGACGTGGTGAAGGATTATGATTGTGAGATCCTTTACCACTCGGGGAAGGCTAATGTGGTGGCCGATGTGCTTAGTCGCAAGGAGGCACCGATTAGGGATGTTTGCATGAGGATGACTGTGGTGACTCCTCTGTTGGAGCAGATTCGGGAGGCTCAACAAGAGGCTATCAAGGAGGAGCATCGGAAGAGCGAGCGTGTGGTGGGTCAGGCTACCTCCTTCGATTATGATAGCCGAGGGCTATTGACACTACAACGAAGGGTGTGGGTGCCGTATCACGGAGGCATGCATCAGATCTTGATGGAGGAGGCGCATAAATCCCGATTCTCTATTCATCCAGGGGCGACGAAGATGTATAGGGATCTTCGTCTAGATTATTGGTGGCCCTGCATGAAGCGGGATATGGCTTTGTACGTCGAGCGGTGCTTGACCTGCAGGAAGGTCAAGGCCGAACATCAGAGACCGCATGGAAAGGTGCAGCCGTTGGACATCCCGTTGTGGAAATGGGAATATATTACGATGGATTTTATCACGAAGCTTCCCATGACCACGCGTGGAGTAGATTCGATTTGGGTCATCGTGGATCGATTGACCAAGAGTGCTCATTTTATTCCGATTCAGGAGAGCATTTCGGCCGAGAAATTAGCCGACATCGATATTAGGGAGATTGTGGCGCGACACGGGGTTCCAGTATCTGTTATATCAGACAGGGATGTGCGTTTTACTTCCAGGTTTTGGAAGAGGTTTCATGACGAGTTGGGTACTCGTTTGCATTTTAGCATCGCCTTTCACCTGCAGAAAGATGGTCAGAGCGAGCGGACCATCCAAACTCTGGAGGATATGTTGCGGTGGTAGCTGGGATACTTATCTTCCCTTGGATGAGTTCTCGTACAACAACAGCTACCACGCGAGTATCGACCGCCTTCCATTCGAGATGTTGTACGGACGGAGGTGCAGGACCTCGATATGCTGGGGAGAGGGTGGTCAGAGAGTTATGGGGAGCACCGAAGTGGTGCTCAAGACTACCGAGAGGATTCAGCAGGTTCGGAGCAGGCTGCAGACTGCGCAGAGTCGGCAGAAAAGTTACGCCGACAAGCGTCGATCAGACCTGGAGTTCCAGGTTGGGGATATGGTTCTCCTGAAGGTGTCGCCTTGGAAATGCATCATTCGATTCAGGAAGCGGGGCAAGTTGGGCTCGAGATTCATTGGTCCGTTCAGGGTTGTAGCCCGGGTGGGCAAGGTGGCATATAGGTTGGATCTGCCAGCCGAGTTCAGCCAGATCCACAACACCTTCCATGTCTCCCAGCTGCGGAAGTGTCTCGTGGATTATTCAGCGGTGGTACCATTAGAGGATATACAGGTTGATGACAGCCTGAATTACATTGAGCGCCCAGTCGCAATCCTCGACCGGAAGTCGAAGGATCCGAGGAACAAAAGGGTGGAGTTAGTGAAGGTGTAGTGACAGCACCGAAAGGGGTCCGAGTGGACTTGGGAGTCGGGGGAAGAAATGATGGAGCATTACCCCGAGTTGTTTCAGGATCAAGCAGCAGACTTCGAGGACGAAGTTTAAAATAAGTGGGGGAGATTTGTAGCACCTGGTTCTTGGTATGTATTCTTGATTATTAACTCTCCTTATGTATTGCATTTTAACCTTGGACTCAGCGAGTTGAAGGACTAACACGCCAAGTAGAAGCAGGTCTAGTCACGGGATCAACTCTGGCTACTCAGCGAATAGGGTCGTGGGACACGGCGACTAGACCTTGTTTGGACTGAAACCCTAACACGGGTGTTTGCACCCTACTTAAACGATCTAACCCAGCCTCCACAACCCCTAGCACTCCCAGAGATCTGTAGAACGAAACCCTAGCCCCCTTTGTGTCCTTGGGGGTGATTTTTAGCATTTTGAAGGTGGTTTGGAGCTTGGGAGAAGAAGGAGAAGGTTGAAGAGTGCAAGAAGGGAAGAAGATCCGGAATATACTATGTGAAGGGCTTCTATTCAGGTAGAAAAGTTCCTACCTTGATCTTTAGTTCATTGAACCCCCTTTCTTGTCCCTAAAAAGAGGTTTTAAGCCCTACGAACCTAAATCTCTATGTGTTTATGGTTAATGTTCTGCAAGGACTTCGGATTTGGACCTTTAGGACATCCTAGTAGCATAAAGTCTCTGTGGTTGAGGTGATTGAGGTCCCTATTGAGTGTAGGACCACATAAAGAGCTTAGAATTGCATGTTTGAGCTCATTGGGCCGTGCATGCACGTAAAGTTTGCAACTTTACGTGCAGTGGCGGACCCCTTAAGGGGCCAGGGGAGGCCATGGCCCCCTTGTTTTTTATAGCATGCATATCAAAATCTCAATACAATTCAAGATCTAAAATTATTTTACAAATGGACTGTAACCCGATAATATTGATCCAAATGCATATTTTATCCTTTAATATTACACTAGTTTAAGAAGTTTCAAAAATATTTGAAAAATTAAAATGACATTGAAATATCCAAAACCCATCCAAAATTTTGAAATCCCGAAAAAAAATACAAAAAAAGTTTAAAATCCTTCAAATAAAGAAAAAAGCAAAACCCTTTTATGAGGCTCGTGTGCCGCTAAAATCTTCGTTGATGCTCCCTTGTGTACAATGCTCTCACCATCTCATCTTCTTTTGGGCTTGATTGCTTAAGCCGTTGTCACAAATCTACGCCTCTGCATGTCCGCCGTTCAGTCGTCATATGTCGATTGTCGGTCGTCTCTAGCAGGTCATGGTTCCGTCAGCGGTTCTGCCACTCATCGTTCATCAATCGACTATATGATATGCCTCTTCTTGTATCGATTATTGTATGTCTCGTCCTTGCTTTTCTTTTTCCTTTTTTCGCTTTTGAACTTCTTTATGTGTTTATAACTGGAACATGGAATGGAGTGATTGTTGTCTGACAAAAAGATAGGTAATGGTGTTTTCTCTGATAAAAAAAGAAACTAATATTGAATTCGTATTTTTAGAATTTAAAGAATAAAACAAACACTGCTGAGTGTTGACCCATCATATGTGTAAAATCTCATTATCTTGTTAATTGCCCATTGTTTTATGTTATTTTTTGTAAATTCTTTAACACATTTAAACGTCAAGACCACAAACTGTTTTATGTGTTTAGTTCTTAAAGTTACCAATTTTTCTATGGTTTTAACAAATAAATATATCTTATAATTTAATTGTTGTGTGACATGTATGGAAAATTTATGCATTCATGGTCATAAATATACATATAATTATAAATATATACACATTGATACTAATAAAAGTATAAATTATAAAGAAACTACAAGTTTTGTTTCGGCCCCTCCACTTTTAGTGTTTGTGTTCCGCCCCTGTTTACGTGGTAAACATGCTCTAGGACCTTAGATCTGTAGTTTTGAAGCATTGCATGTCTCAGATCTGGTCTACTTGGGAAATGGGTCGAGGAACTCGGCGAGTCCCAAAGTGGAACTCGGCGAGTTCTATGAAGATGATCTTAGACTCGGCGAGTTGGATGAACAACTCAGCGAGTCCTATGAAGATTGTCTGGAGCTCGCCGAGTTGTTCTTCAAACTCGGCGAGTCGGTACTCGATTCGGTCCATAGTCTCGAGTGGTGAGTCAAGGGTGACTCAGTAAGTGGGAAGAGGGACTTGGCGAGTGGGACCGAATTAGTAAGGGAAGGACTCGGCAAGTTGCTCGCGGACTCAGCGAGTCCAATCAACTGGAAGTTGACTTTGACTTGGATTTCGACCTGGTCGAGGGTAAAAGGGGTCATTTTACCCTAAGAGCATCTTGTAGTGTTTGACTGATTGTATTGTGGGATTTATAGCCGGAGGACGTCCAGAGCAGCAGCAGCAGTAGACAGTCATTTTTCGATCAGTTCAGCAGCTACTTTGAGGTGAGTTACCTTCCAGTAGCGGTGGGTCTAAGGCCACAATGTCGGCCCACCAGTATGAGATATATGATTAGATGATTGTCTTTGTGATATTCATCTAGGGTTGCTTCTACCTGTGTTATGTTTATGTGTTAGTAATAGTAGGGGGAGATAGTCCCCCAGAATACCGGTCGATAGGGCCGAAGGGGTGACCATGCCCAGCCATGCTAGATAGACTATGTGATATATGTGTTATGTGGTAGTAGTAGGGGTGAAATAGTCCCCAGTATCCGGTCGAGAGGACCGAAGGGGAGGCAAGCAGCCAGATATGCTAGGCAGTATCCGGTCGAGAGGACCGAAGGGGAGGCCAGCACCCAAATATGCTAGGCAGTATCCGGTCGAGAGGACCGAAGGGGTAGGTCAGGCACCCAGATATGCCTGACAATTTATGTATGTTATGTGATTATATGGTATGTGGTACAGTAGGGGAACTCACTAAGCTTCGTGCTTACGGTTTTCAGTTTTGGTTTCAGGTACCTCTTCAGCTAAGGGAAAGGAGTCGGCGCGGTAGCAGCATATCACACACACACACACAAGGTTTCCGCAGTTATGAGTTTATTTTGGGATTGATACTCTGATATTTTGGTTGTTCACATGTGGATTTCAAATTTGGGTTATAGATGTGAATTGGTTTAATTAAACAATGTTTTAATTATTAGTGTTTTCTAAGTAAAGTTTTAAAAACGAAATTTCTGGACGTGAAAATTGGGTTGTTATAGGTCTACGAAAAGAACTATACGCTGTGTTTTTGAGAAATCAATGGCGTCCGCCATTCAAGCTTGATATTTTAAGACTTTCGGGGAGAGGGCAGAGATACGGGCTTCTCATTGTAGAAGTAGAAGAGCATATATGCTTATTGCAGATCCAGGATACTAACTTACGCCGCACCAACGTGGAGAGAGAGAGAGAGAGAGAGAGAGAGAGAGAGGGAGAGAGAGAGAGAGGGGGGAGAGGGAGGGTGGGACCCCTTGGATATTAAATATTAAATATTTATTTATTTATTTAAAAAAAGTAATAAAAACCTCATAAATGGTTCCTGTGTAGTGAAATGACAAAATTGCCCCTGACTTAACGACTAAATAGTAACGGAGTTAGCCGGAATGATCAAATGTTAAAAGTTTTGAAACCACAGGGACGATCCGTGAGGTTTTTTGAACTTAGGGACTAAACTTGATATTTTCGAAAACCACAGGGACCAATTTTGAAGTTTTCTCTTTCAAATTTCAATTTGATTTTTTGTTTTGTTTTTTTGTTTTTTTCTTATTTTGTTTTGTTTTGTTTTTATTCTTTTTTTATTTTTTATTATTATTATTATTATTATTATTATTATTATTAAAATAAAAAAAATATTTAAAAACTGATTTATATAGCGTTCGAATTTATATTGTCGTCCGGATATTTAAATTTTGTGCGAAATTTATAATAATAATAATAATAATAATAATAATAATATAAATTAAAAAGGAATTAAAAATAACAAAAAAACAAAATTGGAAAATAAAAAAAAAACATCGAAATACAAAAAAAGAAAAAAAAAATTATGTCAAATCAAATGTCAAAATTTTGATTTGATTGATTTTAGGGGTAAAAATGGTTGAGAGGGGTATTTAAAGCACAACCCAAAAAATATTTGAGAAAACAAATACAAATCTAAATGTTGTTTCACTTTTGAATTTGAGTTTTAAACAAAAAGTTTTAAGTTTTGAATCAAGCTTGATAATAAGCTATCAAGATTGGGATCCTACGTAGGATTGCTTTTGGGTTTGCAAGATCGGGATCATAAGATCGGGATCAGGAGATCGGGATCAGGATCGGGATCGTAACATCCCACAAAATAAAATATAATTTTAATTTATAATTTTTAATAATGAAAAATATTTCAAACATTCAATTTTTCCGTTCAAAAATTCTAATAGCTTCAAAATATTAGTCATAAGTCACAACACAAAATGATAAATGGTAAATTGGTAAATGAGTACAAGACATAAAATGGTAAAAAAAATCATTTGAAAAAAAAAATCAAGGAAAGGTAGGATCGGATCGGATCTCGATCCTAAGATCCTACTTACGATCTTACAATCCTACCCCAAATACAATTCGTATACGATCCAGATCATTTTTAATACCTAGGATCGTACTATCCTACGATTAGGATCGCGATTTTGACAACCATACATAATACTATCTTTTAGTTAAAACTTATAATTATAATATAAAATATTTGGGAAATTGAGTGAACTAACCCATATGAGTATTTTAGTAATAATAACCAACGTAAATATTTTTTTTGAAAAATGTTCATTTTCTCCATAACAGAGCATTCCGAAGTCAGGGTTTCATTATGGAGCTTTGTTTAACCATATTTTCTCTGGAATAGAGCATCTCGGAGTACGGATGCTCATTTTGAAGCTTTGGTGAAATAATAATTTTAGTACATTTTGGACTTACATTCTAAAGTACCAATGTCTGAAACAGGAATCTATGTACGATTGCCAGGCTCGTATTTTAAAGTAACAACACGGAGTCACAGACACACATTCTGGAGGCATGTTTCGGACAGTTATTCCGGATTAAAAAACTCAATCGTACATAGAGTTTTTTTTAACATGTTTTATCATGTTTTGTTGATCTTTTATTGCAGCATCAATATCGTTGTGTATTTTCTCGGATGCGGCTGCAAATCTTGCAAGCATATCTTCAAAGTTCGTTTTCTTTTCTTGCATCGGCTCCTCCTTTTGATAAAAACCTCTTACCTTTTGTCTATACTTTTCCTCCTTTGCCTTCTTGTACTCATCGTACGGTAGTCATTCCTTCTTGGGTTTTCGTCAATCCTCATCATATCTATCGCCACTTGAATAACGCACTTGCACTTTTGGTTCCTGTTCTCGTCAAGATCACAATCTTTAGTAAGGTGAGGCCATCTTCAGTTATCAAATCCCACTCTAATAGCATGGATGGATTGGTCTATCTTAGTCATTCTACGATCCATGCTTTCCAACTTTTCCATCATCGCCGCCATGTCATCAGAAATAGAATTCACCACCCCTCGAGTTGAGTCATTCCTTGGGTTATGATATTCTCTAGAGTGCTTAGAGAATTCTTCAATTAACTCATTTATAGCCGCGGGTGCTTTCTTCGTGAGTGGTCCTTGCGAGTTAAGGAGCTGCCTAGTTGTCACGTTCTCTCCATCAGAGAAAATGGAGACTTCTTGTTGAATGTTTAGATCATTGTAAGGTCTGTTCCTCAACAAGCCTTTGTATCTTTCCCACGCCTTATAGAGTGACTTGCCTGCTTGTTGCTTGAAATTTGCAATGGCTTTTTTCAACTTTGCTATTTTTGAGGGAGGGAAAAATTGATCAATAAACTCTTCACGCATCTTCGCCCATGTCGTGATGGATCCTGGAGGGAGTGATTTCAACCAATCTTTCATGGCTCCCTTAAATGTGACTGGTAGCATACGAAGTAAAACAGTCTCGCGAGGTACACTAGGGGTGTTGAAGTAGCCGGCTATGTTATTGACCTCGTTGAGATGCTTGTATGCATCTTCATGATCTTTCCCATAGAATGGGATGTCCTTGAGTTATGCGAGTATGTGACCTTTCAGCTCAAAGTTGGCAGTTGTTGGAATACCGGATTGCACGAGTCATGGGTCAGTAACATCACACATCCTTCTTTTCCATTCGCCCATGGAAATGTCTACGATGTTAGCCATGGTGTTATCGGGTTCGCTTTCGGGCTCGCTTTCTTCTTCAGATTCTATTTCGTACTATGATTCTATGGTTTTGTCTTTGTTCTTCTTAAGAGTTGATTTCAGGTTTTCAAGTAGTGGGATCAAAGGTGTGCCTAATCTTCAAGTCATAAACGAATTGCAATAAACAAAAAAAAACACGTGTAAAAAGAACAAAATGAAATAAAAACAAAAATGAAAAACACAATGGGCTCGTCGAGTTGCTTCGATTGGACTCGACGACTTCAAGGCTAAAACAGAAAACTAAAACAAAAAATTTTAAAATAGAAAAACTAGAACTTAAGCTTAATAACTAGTTAGTGAAAATAGTAACTTTGTGCAAAATAAATCTTACACAAAGGATCAATAACATTAGAAATTAAAATAACTATTAGAACCGATCATCAGCAACGACGCCAAAAACTTGATGTGTGTAAAATGCACTAGTTTTAATCCTACTACTTCAAACACAAAATAAACACACGAAAGGCAGTGTACCTATCGATTAGAAATAAAGTTCAACCAAGTAGGGTATCAAACACAGGGAACGATAACAATTAAGTTAACTACTAGATTTACCTAAATAAAAACAAGCAATAAAAAGAAGGATCTTCTCTAGTTTTGCAAGACTAGAAACTTAAGCAATTAACTAACACTTAAACAAAGACAATTAACAACTAAGCAAATAGAAGGTAACTAAATTCAATAACAAAAAAGACTTTTATTCAGGTTCGACTCACTTATTCCTATGGTTGATTTTATAGCAAGTGCAATGGATTAACATATCATTAGTTACTGATTAATGTGATTAGGTTCATGTTCATTATTACTAATCCTTAGCAAACAGGTTAATTCAAATTGTGGCAAATTGGTTAAACTAACAGGTTTCCTCGTGTTTTGATTCGGATCAAGTAAGACTTGTAATATTAGCTAATTAATATGGTAATTCAGTCAACTCATGTATGGTTGTTCATCATACATGCGTACACATTAATGTACTTATTTTCTAGTTAATCCTAGGTTCATGGTCACTAGTACTAGGCATACAATATTGTGTTCACAAAATTATATGATTCAAATAATTAAGAAGATGTTCATGTAACTTAACAATTTGGTTATTAACAGAAAATAATTGTTATCAACACATAAGGATCTTTAACAAGCTTAACAAGACAATTTACCAAGTCAATTTAATCCAAACCATAAAATCAAACCATATCTACAAGTTTATCTAGCATAAACAGAAGTAATGAGTTTTTAGCTCATATTTACAACAAATAACATCTAAAAAATGAAATCTAATGATTGAAACATAGTGTATGCAAAAGATTAAGAAAAGAGTATGTATATTGCCTTTGATCTCCTCCAAATTGATCTCTAGGTTGAACTTCCAAAAACCACAGCTCTAAGAACCCTTCTAATTGCCAATTAGTCGCCCAAAAATCTCTAGAAAAGCTTAGGGTGCGTTTGGTTGTGGAAAATTGTTTTCATTTTCTATGAAAATGTTTTCAGAAAATAGGGTTGAGTTTTCATTTTCAATTTTCAATGAAAACTCGTTTGGTTGGAACGGGTGGCGTTTTCATTTTCCATCTTAGAAATTTGGAAAACTTTGGAAAACTGGAAAAATCAATTTTCTAATTTACATATAATTTGGAAAACTGAAATTTTCATTTTATTAGAAAACCTTGGAAAACTGAATGAACCAAACGCGTTTTCAAAATTTCCATTTTTCTTGGAAAAATTTCCTAGAAAAATGGAAAATTTTCCACAACCAACCGCACCCTTAGGGTCTCGGGCAATAATGTCCTTTATATATATTTCTGAAAACAGGGGCAACTCATTGAGTTTCCTTGACCGACTCGACAAGTCCATCACTTAAACCCTGTGTACGACAAGGCTTCCGTACTCAAAATGGTTTTATTAATATATTACAAGATTGATATATTATTTGGAAATCATATTATTAATTAGTAATTAATCATAAATTATTCTAGTATTTATTTTGGGATTAAAGGAACTGATTAATAAACGAGGGACTAATTACGTAAATCAGTAATAGTTATAGTTTGGGCTAATGAACCTTATTGATATGGGGTGGACGAAAATCTATGGGAAGCCCAAAGAGTTTTCGTCCCAGGGCCTGTCATATGGGGGTCCATTGATTGCTTAAGGCCTAAGCAAGAGAATTAGGGTTTCCACCTGAAAACCATAATAGCGTCACCTATATAAACCCTCCTAACATAAGGAATTTCGGCCCCTATGCTATTCTAAGAGAATCCATCTGAATTTCCACCTCTCTCCAAGTCTTCCTTTGCAAGAGTGTTTGTGACTCCATTAGAGGTGCAACACTTGGGGCACGAAGCTTTCAAAGGATAAAGATTTCTTGTTATTACAATATAAAAAGTGAGGTAATGTTTTAAACCCTAACTTCTTATGAATTTTGATTATTGTATGCTAGTCTTAGGGTTCTATGCTTTGGTATTCAATTTGCATGTTCAATAGAGAAAAACATAGATCCAAAGCATTAGGGTTGCATGTACACCATAGGAATGTTTCAATGCTAAAAACCCATATGTGGTATTAGAGCCTAGGTTGTTTTTCAATTGAATTGGTGCAATAGTGGACTGCCAAAAGGATCAAGAAATCTAATTTTTGCTATTTCTCAGCCAGACTCGACGAGTTCATCTTTGGGCTTGACGAGTTGGGTGAACTTGACGAGTCCCTTGCCCAACTCGACCAGTCAACTCGTCTGGTGCCAGGTTTTTCGACTTTTTGATCAAATTTTTTATTTGGATAGTTACCATAACTCGTTTTTAATGCCTAAATTCGATTTTTCTAATTGGTATGTGATATCCTTATCAAAATTAATGGATTTGGTTAAGTATGGATAATATAAGATTATTTTGATTCAAAGATTTACATAGAATTTGAAAAGTTTCAAATTCCCCTTTATGGTTTTATAGTTTGAATTTGAAATTAAAAGTTTTAATTCTTTTTGGTAATTTAAATAGTTAAGCCCTAGTAATTTAAATAGTTTAAAAATACACCCTCATGGTTTTGTAATTTAAAATTTGATTAAATAGATTTATTTTTGAAATCTTAAATTTAGAACCTTGGTATTTTTTAAAAGTTTAAATTACACCCTCATGGATTCAATTAATTAGTTAATTAAGTGTTTTAATTAAAAGACAATTAATAAGTCCATGGATAGGTTTAAGTCTAATTAAATTAAGAGTCTAATTTATTAAAGATTAAACCTTAGTATTTTAAATGTATAAAATACATCTTTATACTATATAAAATTAAAAATCTAATATATTATATGTATAAGATAAAAGTCAGTCTTACCGTTACTAGGTCTCATTCATGAAGCTCGTCTATAAGGGTCCAGAGAGCCTTCCCCATTCTGCTTTTTGTCCAGAGAGTCTTACCGTTGATAAGTGGAGTTTATGGTCCTTTGCTATGCTAGACCTCAAATCTGGACCCATGGAGGTCCAGAGAGCCTTCCCCATTCTGCTTTTTGTGGTTCCATGGAGAAAATGGACACAGGTTGCCATGTTAGAAGAGATTTCACCAAAATAAGCCTTAGGGGCATTGCATGTGTAGCAAGATTTAACCTTTACGTGATTATTGGTCATGGGGAAGTCTGGTCTATAGATTAGAGAAACAGATCTGACCTCAAGAGGTCAGAGGAGTGTTGTCATGGGAGGAACTCACCGAGCCCATAAGGGACTCGACGAGCCGAGTCGTGTTGCCCCACGATTCATGATCTGTGATAACTCGTGCGGTGTAGGGTTGACTCAGCGAGTCGAGTGAAGGACTAGGGGCGAAGAGGACACGTGTGTACTCGCCGAGTCACATGAGTGCACTCGACGAGTCGGGTCAAAGTTTGACCGATTAACTTTTGTTGACTTTTAGGGTTTAGTCAGTGTTTTGACTTATGAGCCATTATAGGGGTAGAATGGTCTTTTACCCTTCTTAGAGAACTTATAGAGAGGTGTTAGCCTAGTCTTTAGAAGTTGTATTAATTAGAGTAATTATTTATGTGATTAGGTGGAGGCTAGTGCAGTATTTCGGAGTTCGAGGTTTATCGAGTTACCCGAGGTAACTCTTCTCACTATACTTTATCTTGAGTGGTAATTAGAGTTACGTGATAGAGTATCTTGTAGGACATTCATGTGATGTGTTGCACACCATTATTTCTCTATGATTTATGTTGTGTGTATATCAGAGTTTACAGAGTTAGGATTAGAAGGTCCACAGAGTTAGGACCAGAGGGTCCACAGAGTTAGAGCCAGAGGGCTCACAGAGTTATAGCCTCGGGTGGCTATTATGGGTTAAATGTGGTATTTTAGGGAACTCACTAAGCATTTATGCTTACAGTGTTTTGTGTTATGTGTCACGTACCAGTGAGGATCGCGAGAAGGCGCCAGCATGATCAGTACACACTATTGGAGTTTTTATACATTGATCTTGGGATGTGTTTTTATGGATTTAATATGTGTTACAATGAGATATGAGAATGTTTATGAATGAAACTATAAATTTTAAAAGTGAAAAATTGTTTCGAAATTTACGTTGTTACAACTTTTTTTTTTGTTCTGGATCCTTGTTTCCTTACACATATATGATTGCTTCCTCTGCTTTTATTCCTGTAAACTAGACCAATAGACTTCTTGCTAGGATTGACTATTACATACCTTTCACATATTTCCTAAACAACATGGGGATATAAATTGGCAGCATTGTAAAAAGGTTAAGCAGATAAAGCTAGGCGTTTGAGTGACCTTTTACCAATTAATCATCTAAGTTGTCATGTGAAAATAAAATTGACTATGATTTTTTGTAGGGCTGACAAAAATATACCATGGAAAACCAACCAACATGTTACCAACCGAACCAATAAACTTGGTAGCCAACATGTTTGGTTGGTAGTACCGTACCAATTGATCAATGTTGGTACGGTAATGGTACACAAATTGGAATACCATGGTAATACCGTACCAACCAATTATATATATATATATATATATATATATATATATATATATATATATATATATATATATATATATATATATATACTAGCCGTAGACCCGCGCAAAGCGGCGGCGAAAAATAGTTTCTCATTCGGCAATAAATTCTATACGGAAACATGTTAGATTTCAAGTAACACAAAATATATGCATATTGTTATCGATCGGTTTTACGGCAACGAATAAATGTAACCCTCGCAATACAAAAGAAACTAAATATTTTGGTGTGTAGTATACGTTTATAGTCATTCATTTTAGAAATCAGGATACATCCATATGAAGTGACTTCCTTATACCTTTATTAGTATTGATAAAGTTAATAAAAGGGAGAATCAAAGTTAATCTTAACAACCCGGTTTGCTTGATACAGATAAGTCTAAACGGATATATCCTATTATCCACTTTAATATATAAAGTTTTAAACCGAAAAATAATAAAATTAATACAACCATATTTTATGGAACATGAATAACAAATGGAATACTAATTTTCTATTAGTCATAAATCATACATAGATATTTTTTCTTAATATTAAACAAAGTATTTGATTTTACAACTGATTGGTCAATTTCGATTAGATGGCATAAACAATAAATAAAGCTTAAAAAAATTAAAATAAAATGGCCTATATAATGGATTATTTGGTTTATTTTAATTGGATAAGAGATTGGATCAAAATTTTGGAAGAAATAAGATTTCAAAGATAATCAGATTAAAATTTAATATTATTTTATTCATGATTAGTTGTACTTTACGTTTAGAGAGTTGAACGTCTTAAAAAAATAATATTATTTTATTGGATCTATTTATAAAAATAATAGGATTTCTTTTATAAGTTAGTGTATATATATATATATATATATATATATATATATATATATATATATATATATATATATATATTAATTGTTAATTGTATAGTGTTTACAGTTTTAATAACGTTATATTAGTCATTTGGTCGTATTAGTCAATAGTTATTACCACGATAAAGCACAATATTAAAACGTTACTTCAGTAGAATTCTTTTGTAAACTAAAAGAACTACGTAACTAATTTCTATATTACACATCAAAATCCCAATGTCTTTGCTTATTTTTAAATCTTATAAAAAAAATTAAAAGAAGTTGGTATATACCATTACCAATTTGTACCAACCAAACTTATTAGTAGCCAAATAAATTGATACCAAGTATACTTGGTACGGTATCGGTAGCAATTTTTTTATACCAATTATAGTTGGTATGGTACACAATTTAGAGAAAAATAAATTGGTACCGTACCAATTCCACCCCTAATTTGTTGCTAGAAGATAAACCCTACTCTATTTATACTAATTAACATGCTATGAAGAAGGAGAACTATCAGCTAAGAAACCTCAAAGGATAGGACTACTAAATCCAGTTATTAAATCCCACCAAACCAGGTCTTCATTAGACTAAGTCATTATTACTTAAACTTGTGCATAAAGAACCTGGACTTACCCATTCAAACCCATACCCGTGATCCAGCTTAACCCATCGAGATTACCCAACAGAGATTGATCGACTTTTCTTAACTTCGTTCATCTTAGTAGACTTGGAATGGAATCTTTTCATTTTTTTTTACGAGTAACTTATCAACGGTGTTAGGGTTTAAGCACTTCAACAAAAGATTCAAACGATTGCTTATACACAGTAGTAAATGCGAACGAAAAATATAACATAATATTTAACGTGGTTCACACGATTAGATCAGTGACCGGATACGTGAGAGAGAGAGAGAGAGAGAGAGAGAGAGAGAAGGTCAACCCTAGAAAAATAGTTACATGAAAATTACATACCATGAAAAATTAAATTCTCATTTGCTTACATAATCCAAAAAAAAAAAAATTATCTGACCTGTTCATTTCTAAGAGCTTCTTCTTAATTTATTTGAATTTGTAGCAATAAATACAAGCTTAAGGTCCTCGGAGTCTCTCTTTGATTCTAATAAAGGTGAAAGTCAAAAAATTTACCGATTTGATTTTCTCACCATCAGCATTGCAACTGAGCACTTCTCTGAGGCTAATAAAATTTGGCAAGATCATTCAGATTCCATGTATAAGGTATTTCCAATCAGATATATAGTGGCATATCATTCCAGTTTTCCAAACGCTAATAAATACATTAACTTGGTTATTCTTTTCAGGGAAGACTACAGAATGGGCAAGGAATAGCAGTTATAGCTCCCAATTTTCTCACCAAGAATATATAAAAATGTGTTATTAATGGGAAGGCTTGAAAATTTTAATTTAGTTCATCTGCTTGGATATTGCTTGGAACGAACAACAATCTTCCTAGTCTATGAGTTTGCTGTTTTCACACATATGGATCATTTTATATTTGGTAAGAATTTGCATCTGAAATTAATGTACAATATCATGCTTGGTTCAATACGGAGCAATCATAGATGTTAAACCTCATTTTTTTAATATTATATAACGGGAGCGAGGTTTAAATGAATTAAATGTGACATGTTATTTACTTGGAACATTTTGTTATTTGTTATTGTTTTTTAGATCCTCTTATGGAGGCTTATTTGAACTGGAATAAGCGCTATGAAGTAATTCTAGGTGTTGCTAATGCACTTAATTACCTTCACAATCACGCTCCCATTCGGGTCATACATGCTGATGTCAGACCTCAGAACCTTCTTTTCAATGAAAAATCAATGTCTGTTTGACCACAAAGAAGGTATAAGAATCCTTCCACACCGTCAAGATGAGTCCTCAACTTTAGAATGGCTACAACCCTTTTGATGATATATTTAGAAGTAGTAACCAGAATCAGGTCCTTATCCACATCTGTAATTATGTTTACCGGTCATGTGGTTGAGTCCTCCTCAACCTTAGAATGGCCAGAACCATGTCGCCGGCTTACCTTTCCAGAGATTCAGCAAGCAACCCAAAACTTCGATGAGTCATTGGTGATCGGCCATGGTGGGTTTGGAAAAGTTTACAGAGGAACCATCATTAGTGAGGCAAGGCTTTTAGTTGTTGCCATCAAGAGGTTAGATTCAACTTCTAACCAAGGAGACGTAGAGTTTTGGGCAGAAGTTGAGATGCTTTCTAAGTTAAGGCACTGTCACTTGGTGTCTTTGATTGGTTATTGCACTGATGGGACTGAAAGAATCCTTGTTTATGATTATATGCCCCATGGAACCCTTGAAGATCATCTCCACAAATTTCAAACTCCTCTACCTTGGATGCTACGACTCAATATATGCATAGGGGCAGCTCGTGGATCCTTGTTTCCTTACACATATATGATTGCTTCCTCTGCTTTTATTCCTGTAAACTAGACCAATAGACTTCTTGCTAGGATTGACTGTTACATACCTTTCACATATTTCCTAAACAACATGGGGATATAAATTGGCAGAATTGTAAAAAGGTTAAGCAGATAAAGCTAGCTAGGCGTTTGAGTGACCTTTTAGCAATTAATCATCTAAGTTGTCATGTGAGAATAAAATTGACTAAGATTTGTTGCTAGAAGATAAACCCTACTCTATTTATACTAATTAACATGCTATGAAGAAGGAGAACTATCAGCTAAGAAACCTCAAAGGATATGACTACTAAATCCAGTTATTAAATCCCACCAAACCAGGTCTTCATTAGACTAAGTCATTATTACTTAAACTTGTGCATAAAGAACCTGGACTTACCCATTCAAACCCATACCCGTGATCCAGCTTAACCCATCGAGATTACCCAACAGAGATTGATCGACTTTTCTTAACTTCGTTCATCTCAGTAGACTTGGAATGGAATCTTTTCATTTTTTTATGAGTAACTTATCAACGGTGTTAGGGTTTAAGCACTTCAACAAAAGATGCAAACGATTGCTTATACACAGTAGTAAATGCGAACGAAAAATATAACATAATATTTAACGTGGTTCACACGATTAGATCAGTGACCGGATACGTGAGAGAGAGAGAGACTAGGTTATACATTGAAGTAAAAAACTGTCAAGGTCAACCCTAGAAAAATAGTTACATGAAAATTACATACCATGAAAAATTAAATTCTCATTTCCTTACATAATCCAAAAAAAAAAAATTTCTGACCTGTTCATTTCTAAGAGCTTCTTCTTGATTTATTTGAATTTGTAGCAATAAATACAAGCTTAAAATCCTCGGAGTCTCTCTTGGATTCTAATAAAGGTGAAATTAAAAAAATTTACCGATTTGATTTTCTCACCATCAGCATTGCAACTGAGCACTTCTCTGAGGCTAATAAAATTTGGCAAGATCATTCAGATTCCATGTATAAGGTGTTTCCAATCAGATATATAGTGGCATATCATTCAGTTTTCCAAACGCTAATAAATACATTAACTTGGTTATTCTTTTCAGGGAAGACTACAGAATGGGCAAGGAATAGCAGTTATAGCTCCCAATTTTCTCACCAAAAATATATAAATAATGTGTTATTAATGGGAAGGCTTGAAAATTATAATTTACTTCATCTGCTTGGATATTGCTTGGAACGAACAACAATCTTCCTAGTCTACGAGTTTGCTGTTTTCACACATATGGATCATTTTATATTTGGTAAGAATTTGCATCTGAAATTAATGTACAATATCATGCTTGGTTCAATACAGAGCAATCATAGATGTTAAACCTCATTTTTTTAATATTATATAACGGGAGCGAGGTTTAAATGAATTAAATGTGACATGTTATTTACTTGGAACATTTTGTTATTTGTTATTGTTTTTTAGATCCTCTTATGGAGGCTTATTTGAACTGGAATAAGCGCTATGAAGTAATTCTAGGTGTTGCTAATGCACTTAATTACCTTCACAATCACGCTCCCATTCGGGTCATACATGCTGATGTCAGACCTCAGAACCTTCTTTTCAATGAAAGTTTGGACCACAGACTATCGTATCTGGGGTCCGCAAGACATTTAGCAATCAACGAGACTGATTATGTTATTGTGGATAGAGTTAATGTCACCACGTAAGTACATATACACTCATTGAGAAATCACATTTTGAAGTAATATATCAATGCAACTTTGTTGAACCCTCCAGATGTTTTCTGTCTAGAAATATATTGGATTTAACAAATGCCTATGGCTATCACAACTTTGAGCCACCATAGATCTTGATTTTTCAAAAATATATGCTTTAGATCTCTTTTCCATCTATGTTTTTCCCTTGGTCTTTGTAAAGTGTTAGCTAATGGCACACATGTAGATACAGTTCTTTTAACAAGGGTTGAAACCAGTCGATCAACAAACACTTTTTTTTATCTATTTCTTCTTTAGATTTGTAACTGAAAACTTTTTGGATACAATCACAGAATCTTTAATGTTAAATATTAATCCAGTTGTTTGGAGTAAATTGATCTTGGAAGTTGCTTGTTTTATCTGTTATGCTTTCAATTATGGAATGTTGATAACGTATATAGATAGTTTGTGTCCATCACAGGGGATACATGGCACCGGAGTATATGATAGAAGGTTGTCTCTCAACTAAGGCTGATGTCTTTGGGTTTGGTCTCTTTATTTTAGAAAATGTTAGTGGTCAAAGAAACTACCTGCGCTTTTCCGAGACCAATGAAAACTTTGTGCAATATGTAAGTATATGATGATATATAAGATTTGTAGCATGGTTAATTAATTTTGTTTGTGTTACATGAAAAATCCTTTTAACGTGACTACTAGTTATTTTCTGATAAGAAGTTTACTAAAAGTAAGAAAATGAACAGTAACAATCTATTTATTATTAACTTGAGATGAGGAATGGAGGAAACCAAATGAGAATTTTTTATCAAAACGTCACTTTCTTTACTTTTTGGTGTACGTAAGTATATATATACATGATGAATTATTGTAGGCATGGGCAAATTGGTTGGAAGGGACCTGTTTGAATATAACGGATCCTACAATTGATGCCGACTCAAGTTTGATATCTAGACTCATCAACATTGGGTTGCTGTGTGTTCAAGCAAATGCAGCTGATAGACCCACAATGGATGAAGTTGTTGGCATGTTTGCCGCTCCTTCTAACACTCTCCATCTTCCAAAAAATCGAGTGTCCTCATGGATGATGGAAGAGGATTCGGATTATGCAAATGGTGTGTCTGATGACTACGATGTGGGAGCAGCTGAGGAGTTTGTATCACAGCTAAGCCCACGATAGTTTAATGCGAGTATCTATATAATAAGTGTGAGTTCAAAATAGAACCAATTTATATAAAAAAAATCACATAACACACATGTTAAGTTTATACATGAACACGTATGTTCAAGTTGTAGCTATATATGTTCATAAATTAAGATGTGTGTTATGTGGTTTTCTCAAATAACTTGGTTCTGTTTTTAATCTCACTTGTCCATCTCTTTGTTAAGACTAATGCCCGAAATCTCATCAGCCTTTATATCAATATATGGTTTGATACTCATTTGAGTGTCATTCATTGGTAAATCACATAATAAATAATGGTGTTAACGAGTGAAGCTGAATCCGGGCATTTAGGCTCGACTTGAATAATTAATATAAGGTTGCGCTCAAACAATTTTTCATAACTAGCATGAAAGAGAATATTTCATCATCATCCATGCTCGCACTACGAGAAAACAAGCAAAAAGGGTGATGCCTTTAGTCGCTACACTAAGCTTATCTGACAATGTGTCATTACTAATGGGGTCGACCCTATTGCCTGTAAACATCGATCAATGTGTTTTGGCTTGATTCAATCCTAGCCAGTGGTGTTATACAACGATCTGCGATTCAACAACTGTCACACCCCCAAAGCGGAACGACGGAAATGTTAGGGGGTGGTTGACGTCATGCGTAATATCACAATAGTTGTATTATCGCAAGCTTAGTTAACACAACCAAACATTGAATACATATATGGTTTACATTGTATTAATACAAAGTTTTGTTCTTATCAAAAGTAAAATGGAAAGACGTGGAAAATGTTTTGAAAGAATATCAACATAAAGTTGGTGAGTTCATAAGCATTTAGTTTCGGTGGAAAATGTTTCTTCAATCCTTTTGAAAAGTGTTCCTCAAGAAAATCCTATATTTTCTTATGAAAAGCGTGTTTGAAAACCCATTCCTTCCATGACTTCCCAATTCATACGATGTATGTACAATCCGAGGAGTCGTGGAGTGAATATGAATATTTGTTAGTTACATGTAAAAACAAATACGTTTATGAAAAGCCAAGTTATCCCGCACTACTAGAAAAACAGCCTTTTACGACGCTCATTGCGCATCGTAAAAGGCGCAGACGACGCGCAAATGCGCGTCAAGGAAGGCCCTGTCATAAAGAGAGACGACGCGCATTTACGATGCTCATTTACGACGCGCAATTACGACACGCGTTTACGATACGCAATGCGTATCAAGGAAGGCCCTGTCATAAAGGAAGACGACACGCATTCGCGTGTCGTAACCTTACGACGCGCGTGTTAATGATACGCAATGCGTATCAAGAAAGCCCCTGTCAAGAAAGGCCATGTCATAAATGAAGATGACACACATTTTTCCGTATCATAATTTTAAATGTTTAAAAAAATATTATTTATAGATTTACTTATTTTCAAATTAAATTTGTATTTAATGTTTCATAATAGAAAATAAAATATCATATACAAAAAATAGAATCCATTGCATAAATTTAATGTCATACAATTATATTTCTTACAATATATAGATTTGCATCTAATCTACTATGTATATCAACTAAGTAAAGTTGCATCTTGCCTTTCATAATACTTTGAGACTAATGCTCCAAACAACTGATTATATGGATAAGTAGTTGTACATTGGCCCATCTCACTCAATAATGACTTAGCCAAATTCAACTCAAAGTCTTTACTGCATGTTGTTGATAATGCTGCAAGATTTAAATCAAGTGGCTTTATACTCCTTTCTTCCATCAACTTTACCTGATGCACAAAATAAACAGAAACAAAAAAAAACATTGTAGAGGAAGGGGTAATTTGGGAAAATGTGAGGGGTATAATATAATAAGAATGCAAATACTTAATACCACTTTCATGCCATCATGGAAACGTGTTGTCACTACTAGAAAGTAGAAAGTAACTAAATCAGTTTTTTTTATCGGTTATGATTGTATCTATTTTCTGTGATTTTGGATTTGTAGCTTATTAAATGATTATATCTATTTTCAGTTTTTTTTATCGGTTATGATTGTATCTATTTTCAGTTTTTTTATCGGTTATGATTATATATGTTCAGGAATTAGGAGACATTTTCAAATTTAATAATAATCTTTTTATTTTTAATTTTTATTGCATCCATTGAATCTTTTTGGATGTAATTTAAATGTATATATGTAATCATTTTTTGTTGTAATTTAATTTTGATCCATGTAATGTGATTTTTTCAGTGACACTCAAGGTTGAATGTTTTAGTTATCATGATTATTATTATTATATCTTTTTATATATCTCAAATTTATAAAAAAAAATATGGATTTTTTACCAAACGGATATCCATCGGGTTCCCCGTATCTAACGGGTTTTCTTTTACCCGGATCAATATGGAAACAAAAGTTGTATTTTATAAAATTACCCAAAATGACGAAAAACCAAAATATTTTGTTAAGTTATGATGTACCTCAATGTAGATGAAGTGTTCAGGTTTTTCAATAAGAGAAATGTAAGCTTTGTGAACGCTCTCTTCAACTTGACTTGTCCCAGCTGACCATTGACTCACACTCCTTAAAACCTACAATTGAAAAATGTAAAAACCAAAAAATCTAATCTAATAATATATCTAATCATAAATAAAAAAAAATACCTAACAACGACATGCAACACAAGGACCAACTTGACCTGTTTCATCAGCAGAAACAACCAGGTTACCTAGCATATCTGGAGTTGAAGTTTAAGATGATTAGTTTACTTGGAGTTAGTTACAATTTACCTGTTGTTGATTAGTTTCTTGTATCTACGCCTTTGTCTACCAGCTCCAACAGCCCTTATACATGTAAAGGACTTGAAAGAGTAAAACTTAAAGACTACATAGCCACTTACAGTGAAAGACAAAAGCCACCAGGCCAGCATCTCAGTGTACCAATCTATCATGACCACGACATAAACAAAATTCATTTTAATAAAACTGATTTCATTAAAATAACAAGCTAAACAACAAATCATTAATTTCAATTGATAAAACTTAATTCAAGGATAAAATAGATTTACCTGATATCAAAGGTCAAGTGTTCTAAATTTGCTTTGTACTCTTCAAGTAGGTTTTCCAAAAAAAGAAATCATTAATTTCAATGCACTTGTCAGTTTCTTTTATGTTAATGCTACCCGATGAGAGTGGTAGAATCATAACTAATGAATTCAAAGATAGTGAGACTAGAATATTATGATATGAGTTAATGAGAGTGCAAGTTACCATTTTTTTATTCCTTCAATAAGATCCTCACCAGCCACCAAATCAGATTCTGCAGCTCTAGCCTTCTGCAACTGCTCCATCAGCAAACACCGCTACACGCAAGGCCTGCAAATAAAAATAGCTTACAAAGGAGAACCCAAATAAAACTCCAAGTCTCTTTAAATTATCACTTGGTGAGATCACAATCCCTATGAGCATCAACTGCACATTAGGACAAAAGAGAACCCAAATAAACCTCAAAGACTAACTCATTTGAATGCACATAAGGAAATCTTGAATCACTAGAGGAAAAGGCAGATCTAATGAGATCACCAGACCAACAGTAGGAACGTATATGAGCATCAACTGCAACATCTTTCAGTTTTCCACCCCTAACCATAGATAACATAGGATATGAGTAAACAAATATAATGGTCTTGGTATTTGTATATGATTACATTACTTTATGGGATATTGTCAAGAAAACTGGTTCAGATTTGAACTCTCACCCCAAAATTTTCATTTAGGCTTCTAGTTTTATCCGCTGTTCTTACCTTTAAACACCTGTAAAAAGAGTAGAACTAGAAAAAACCCTATGGTACATACAGATGCAGTTACTCTATGCAACCAAACCAACCAATACTCTCTACATACATACATACAATACAGATACATATAGATAGATATAAAAACCACAAGAAATAATAATAATAAAATAAAATAAAATAAAAAAACAAAACTTGGGGAAAGGAGGGGTTCAATCTTGAATGCATTGGATCTCTCCCATCATAACCTTAAACCCAAGCAGAGCTGGGTCGATTTGCCTCCCCTTTTTGCCTTTCTTTTTCCCACCACCACCACCAGTTTTGCTATTGTGTCCCTCTGCTGCACCCTCTGGATCTGGTGAGGGTGGCTTCCTAATAAGATGATTATTATTAATGCCACAGATGCATCACTCAATGATTACGTCCTCCTAAACCCACCACCACCTACCATAATCATCATGTTCTCCCTAGTTTCTCTTTCTCTGAAAGTTGATTCCACCTCACATAACCCCCCTTCATGAGATGATGATGATGATGATGATGAAGGACGTCTCACTAATGTATTTATATTATCACTACTACTACTACACCTTTTTAATCCCCTGCTGCATACAAACCCTCAACATAAGAAACCAAAACATATCAATTATCTGTTCCAGGATTAATAACTGAAATTACCTGTCTTGACCCTCTCCAGCTGCTGCTGCAAAAGACTCAACCCTGTCATTGTACAAGCTTTTATTCCCACATGCTAATATCATATCAAAAAACAAATATATTTATTTACTACACTATGCATAAAAAATAAATACCATCATAAACAGGATATAAATTTACTAAAATTATTTGGCATTTCCCCATGGTCTATAGCAGCAACACCACCTTGTTGATTTTCTGCGGCTACACGTATCATCATGTTGAAAAGCAAACCACCTGCATGAAAATTACACTTGACTCTCTTTCAGGCGTCCCATTGTTGAAAGCAAACCACATGCATGAAAATCAAGAAATGAGACTTTCTTTCCCTAACTTTTTACGAATTTGCCCTTACCTGACAAATTGTGCGGAAACTAAGTTCTTGATCAGCAGATGAAACAACTTCCAACTTAGAAGACATAAATACCCTTGTTTACAAATAACCTGAAATAAAATCCTCTGATAACCTTGATCCAGCATTCCCAATCTGCTCACCTAATGCAAGAAGCTCCTGCATATACACAAAAGGTCAATTTCGTAATTTGACTAAAAAAGAAGCCAATCTTTGTATACTCATAAGACATATGATCAATATCCATACGCATATCTCTATGATGATCAAATATTCATCCATAATTAGAAATATCAAGCATTGCAACACCCTGTTATTAGAAAAAAAAATTAATAAAAGGAATTTCATTTTCTTGCATGATTTGATTATGAAGAGAGTAATATTTAATAATAATAATTAACATCTTCAGGAAGAACTCTTAAATGTGGAAAGTCATGTGGTCTTTCCAAGCTCGGTTAAAAGAGGGGTTTATGTAGAAGCTAGTGTTTATAAAAATCCACAGTTCCATTGAAGGAAAAAAGTTAGAGCATCAATAGAGATGAAGATTGAAACCTGCTTGAGATCTGGTCGAGATAAATTGGACACGACCAAGAAATTCAACACACTGTTCTTCAATGTCAAATAAATTGAGAAGATGGTCTGATTCACCTGTCGTTCAATGAAATGATTCAAACAGAAGCCCTAATTTTAAAAGACGATAGCTATACTAAAAAAAGAGAGTCAACATGAGAAGTATCAAGAGGTTCACATTACCTTGGAGACGACTTGAGAAGTATTAATCAAAAGTTTCAAGATCTCTCTGCTACAATGGTTCAATCCCGCATTTTGATTTCGCCACAACCACCACAATGGTTTTGACTAGCGATTCAGTATAGGGAATAAACCATACAAAAGCTATCAAATAACCCTTGGAGTGAAATTAAAGAAACCGTGAAGATTTTAGTGGATAGATGAAGAGAGATTTTAGTGAAGAGATGAAGAGCTGGGGAGGGGACGAAATCGATTTCTAACTGAAAAGAAAAATCTAATTGAATAGATAAAGCTATTAAGGTGGCGGTCAGGGAGGTGAGACGGGATGCAATCACAGGTGTAGTGGAAGAGTCACATTCGTAGTCATCAGTGTGATGGAGGAGTCGCACACCCAACTGAGAGTGAAACCATTCAGTTATAAGTATTAGCTTATCGTTGGTCGATTTGTAATGAGGAAGGCCTGACGTCGCTGGAGGAGAAGTGGCGAAGCAAGGTGAATCATCCATTGTTTCAGAGCTAAGAGAGATGCGAGATTGTTTTCATTCTTGAAAAAAACCCTAGCTAAAATGGTCACAACGATTTTGTGGAATTTAGTATTTGGTGATGTTTTGGGATTTTGTTGTGCGAGAAAAGACGAGTGGTTATGATATTAGGGTTTTTTGGGTATTGATCAGTGAGGAGAGGGAAGAACGATGGAAATAATGCAGAGGATGAACGAGATGTTTGATGATACTGAAGATGAAGGTGAGGGACCTAGGGTTTTTTCTTGCTAAGTAGAAGAGGCGGGGGGATTAATTTTTATGGTTCAATAGGCGGGGGTAATTTTCATCGATTTCATTTCCCTCCTAAAACGCGTGTCTCACTAAAAAATTATAAAGCGACACCTTTAAATGACGCACATTTTATGAAAGGCGCCCTCCGCATTTCTTTTTTTTTTTCTTTTCTGACACTAATTTTAGGGCGCGCACAAATGTGTGCCCTCTATCTTTCAAATTTTGCAAAACTGACATTATCTTTTAGGGCACTTGCAAATGCGCGTTGTCTATCAGCGAGTGTCATTGTTTGCGCGTCATTAAAGGGCTATTTTCTTGTAGTGCCGGGAATATCCTATATTTTCCTTAAAAGTTGATGGTTGGTTATCCGTTCTAAACTGAGGTGTACAAGCATCTACCATACTTTTATCGATAAACGCAGTTTTCTTTTAAAAACCATGGTTACTTGAAGTATATTAGCCTTATTACATAAATAAAACTAATAAATATGTGGTGAACTAAATCCTGAAGGTATTATTAATACCCTCTAGTAATCAAAATGGTTATTACTTTGAGGTTAGATCACTTAATTGATTATTACAAAGGTAAGTCTCTACTATCTAGATAAATATGTGGTGAACTAAATCCTGAAGGTATTATTAATACCCTCTATTAATCAAAATGGTTATTACTTTGAGGTTAGTTCACTTGATTGATTATTACAAAGGTAAGTCTCTGCTATCTAGGTTGCGAGTTTTATAACCATACATTAACCTGATATGGCACATATCGAGGCTAGTACCCTTTATGACTTTGTCACCCTTAGACCTGTCGGTCCCACTGTATCTAGCAGCGAAGTGCAGGATAGTCAGTCTCTTATAGATCTATACATAACTGTCACGCTCTCCCTACATGAGATTCTGGTCATAAGTGCTAGTCCTACACTCGGATTCTGCGGGAGTGTTACCAAGGACGTGTCTCCAACTTAGACTAACAAAGTTACAAGTAATAATATAGAAAATCCTTTTATGATTAACATGAATCCTTTTTAAAATGATACATTTTACTACATGATTCATAAGTTCATTACTCTAGTTTTGAAAACTGTTTATAATTGGTTGATTTCTTAATCGTTTGGTAAAACTGTTTTCCGTGTTAAAGCATACTGAAAATATAATTATCTTATACAAAATAATATACTTTGAGCACGATTTTCCTTGTACTTTTGCTTGTATTCCCCCCTGAAAACATGAAAAACTTGGAAAAAGTGTAGGGGTATGAACTCACCTTGAGCGAGTTGTTTGATTGAAAGATCGATACGGAAAGCTGGATGTTCAAGTGAAGCCTTGAACACAATTTGATCCTAATTAACACGTAATGACACATAAATGAGTCAAATGACGGTATTTCACTAACGCGCCGACTCTAACGCACCGACTTCTCCAAAATCCTGTAAGTACATGTCTACTAAATCCCTAAGAATACAAGCAGTTTTGAAACAATATCAGCATAAAGCTAGTGAGTTCATAAGAATTTAGTTTTTGTGGAAAATGTTTCTTTGATCCTTTTGAAAAGTGTTCCTTAAGAAAATCCTATATTTTCTTATGAAAAGCGTGTTTGAAACCCATTCCTTCCATGGCTTCCTGATTCATACGAGGTATGTACAATTCGAGGAGTCGTGGAGTGAATATGAATATCCGTTAGTTACATGTAAAAACAAATACGTTTATGAAAAGCCAAGTTATCCCAAGAAAATCCTATATTTTCCTTAAAAGTTGATGGTTGGTTATCCATTCTAAACTGAGGTGTACAAGTATCTACCATACTTATATCGATAAACGTAGTTTTCTTCTAAAAACCCTGGTTACTTGAAGTATATTAGCCTTATTACATAAATAAAACTAATAAATATGTGGTGAACTAAATGCTAAAGGTATTATTAATACCCTCTAGTAATCAAAAAGGTTATTACTTTGAGGCTAGTTCACTTGATTCATTATTACAAAGGTAAATCTTTGCTATCTAGGTTGTGAGTTTTATAACCACACATTAACTTGATATGGCACGTATCGGGGCTAGTATCCTTTATGACATTGTCACCCGTAGGCCTACCGGTCCCACTGTAGCTAGCAGTGAGGTACTAGATAGTCAGTCCTTTATAGATGTATACACAACAGTCATGTTCTCCCTACAAGAGATTCTGATCATAAGTGCTAGTCCGACACTCGGATTCTGTGGGAGTGTTACCAAGGACGTGTCTCCAACTTAGACTAACAAATTTACAAGTAATAATATAGAAAATCCTTTTATGATTAACATGAATCCTTTATAAAATGATACATTTTACTACATGGTTCATAAGTTCATTGCTCTAGTTTTGAAAACTGTTTCTACGGGTTGATTTCTTAATCGTTTGGTAAAACTGTTTTCCGTGTTAAAGTATATTGAAAATATTATTATCTTATATAAAAATAATATACTTTTAGCACAAGTTTCTTTGTACTTTTGCTTGTATTCCCCCCCCCCCCTAAAAACATCAAAATCTCCCAAAAAGCGTAGGGGTATGAACTCACCTTGAGCGAGTGGTTTGATTGAAGGATCAATAAGGAAAGCTGGATGTTCAAGTGAAGCCTTGAACACAGTTTGATCCTAATTAACACGTAATGACACATAAATGAGTCAAATGAGGGTATTTCACTACTATATGTGATGGAGAACCACTCTAGGGACTTGGAACTACTTGCACTAAGTGTTAGGACCTTAAAGGATTGCATGAGGGAAGTGTATGGCAACCTCCAAGGTGTGTGCAGCCATAGGTGTGCGGCCCAAGGGGTGTGCGGCTGTACACTCATGATGAGAGGTGCGTTTGTGGTGTTTTCAAGGTCTATACTTGCATCCATGAAGTGTTCTAGGTCTATACTCGATTGTAGTGAGAAGTGGGTCTGTGGTCCTAGGGTGTGTGTGTGGTCGCACACGGGAGTGTGCTGCTGCACACAAGGAGTGTGTTGCCGCACAAGGGTGTGTGCGATCGTACACCCCACATGAAGATGTCTAAAATGTCAATTCCAAGGTGCAACAAAGCTAGGGTCATGTCTATCTCAAGTATGGAAGTCAAACTCTCACTTTGGCGGGTGTTTTAAGAGTGTGCGGCCACCTTAAAGGGGGTGTGCGGCCGCACTCCTTTAAAGAGATGAAGAACATGACGAGACTTAATGATTCAAGTCTTAGATTAAGTGGTTCTTTAGGCACAACAAGCTAAGGGATGGATTACTCACATTTTTTAAGCCTTGGGAGGGCTTGTGGTTGAAGGAGCTTGAGAGAAATGGTGTTGTGTGCTGCCAAGGTGTTAAATGAATGAAAGGAAAGAGGACTAACCTTTATATAGGGGTGGGTGTGCTGCCAGGAGGTGGGTGTACGGCTGCACACCCATGTGTACGGTCGTACACTCCTCCCAAACGAGTGTACGGCCCGGTTTTGCTACTATATGCCTTGCTGACTCATTCTTAACCTCAACCTTGACTGTACCAAAGCTTAGAACACTTAATTGAACCCTTAAACAATGCTAGGTGTTAACAGAAACGATTTTAACTTAGATTAACTGACTAGATGTACCAGGTAGCAGTTTCGGGCTGTCACATCATCCCCCCGTTAGAGGGAATTTCGTCCCAAAAGTCAAGAATAAAGATGTAACCCGTGGACTTGGAAATGATGAGGGTACTTGTGTTTCCTTAGATTCTCATGGTCCTAAGGGAATTTAGGTTCCCGCTTGGCATTCCAGTGGACCCTCACTATTGGGATGTGCTGTTATTTCGTTCGCTTGACATCCCAATTCGTGTGTCCAAATGAAGCGTAGACTCTTGTCTAGCTTGATATCGTCAAGGGAAAATCGCAAGTGTCTCATCCGACATAAAATTCTTTGGTTCCACATGAGGAAGACGGGATGAACGCTACTAAGCGCTCGAGATAACTAGAGTTGGTATGCTATGGGACCGATCCTGCAAGGATCTCAGACGGTCCAACGTATCTTGGATTTAGCTTTCTATGCTTTCCGAAGCATATCAGGCCTTCCCAGGGTGAGACCTTTAAAAGGTCACGGTCACTAACTTGGAATTCCAACGATTTTTGTCTTTTATCGGCGTAACCCTTTGGTACTATCCTTTTCAGTCGCCTCTCGGATGATTTCAGGACTCGTGAGAGTACTGTCGTGGACTTGACTCTTGACCAGTTGCGTGTCACCCACCTCATCCTAGCACAAAGGGGATCTATACTTACAACCATAGAGGGCTTCGAACGGCACAGCCTTGATGCTGGATACGTCTCCGTTGTTGTGAGAAAGTTCAACTAAGGGTAGATGAGTGTCCCATGACCTATTTACAATTCTCCGGATAGCCATCTTACTCTATCCATCTCTTCATGGATGATAAGTCATGCTCATATCTAACTTAGTTCCAAAAGCCTTTTGCAGTGATTGTCAGATTCTTGTGGTAAAGTTTCTAACCCAGTCGGAGGTAATGATTGCAAGTACTCCATGAAAACGGATTACTTCTCGAAGGTATACACAAGTGAGTCTCTCCTTTTTGTATTCGGGATCTCGCTGGATGTTTCAGCGGATCTTCATTGTCGTATCCGCTGGTTCTGATTCATACTCTTTGCATGAATACCTTCGGTTTTCGAAGAGAGATGAATTTTCAAAGTTCCCATCTAGTTTGACGTTAAGAGCGACAAGAGTTTTTCGATCGAACGGTTTTAGATAAAAGGGTTTGGTATAACATAAACTCAGTCAAATGAAGTGAGACGACGTCGTAGAGTTACACGTTACGTCAGTTTGGAAGGATCGTTTTGTTAGGACATTGATGCCCCTGGGTGAATGTCTCTGGTGTTTTCTGTGTTTGACTCGAAGTTAATAGGTACTACTAACACGAGGGTTATAATGTTTTGAAACTATGAACTTTGATGAAATGGTTCTTACTAAATCTCTCTATAATCGTTTGGTGTACACAAAGCGTGTATAATTACAACTGAACCTAGTATATTCACTGAGCTATCATAATTTGCTCATTAGGGTTTTAAACCTTATAAGGATTTCGTGATTTAATCCGGACGAAAAAAGTAATCAAAATTATGAACCATTATTGGGGTTTTCGAAAATGTACCAAAACATGGAAGGGTCCTTCGAAGCTTCCTCCTTCTCTAAGGTCAGACTCCTCCTGTTTCCTCATTGTTCTTCTCTGTTGGGCAGTCTCTTTTGAAATGTCCTACACTTCCACCGAGGTCACAGGTTGGACTTGTCCCAACATTGGTAGTCAGAGTGGTGAACTTGACTAGGGTCCTACAACTGCGGGAGGTGTGCTCCTTCCTGTTGCATCTAGTGCAATGCGGCACCCAACAGACTCCATGATGATGGTAGTTGCATTTTCTGCAATGTGGGAGATTTCCACAGTAGGGTATGGTTGGTGTTGGAACAGCAGGGATGATTGGGGTACTGACTGTCCCAATGTGTTGCCTCTCAGTACGTCTTTGGGTCGAACAACTCCCTTTGAACTTTCGTTTTAGGGTGTTAGGTTGGAGATCAGGTATGTCCTTTCTAGTAGGCACTTGTTGTTAAGATTGGTTAGCACAAAGATTTGGATTGCTGTTAACACTTCCACTCACATTTGTATTGTTGGCGTTAAGAAGAGCTAGGGCGGCTGCCACCGCTGTTGTGACAGTAGCTTGGAATGTAGCTGTGTCCATCTGGAGGATTCGCGTCTTACCCGTGTGTTGGTTATGTTTCTTCGGAAGCATGATTCTGTGACATGTTAAGAAAAGAAGCTTGTGAGCAACAATGGTTGCCTCTGGATGTCTCCTAAATGTTTCTCTATGCATTAATATTTCCCGTTTTGCTATCTAACTCTTATTGATTCGACCCACATCCCCATGATGTGGCCCTAGTAAGAATAGAAAAGGTTTGAACACAATAAAGTTCACATGCAATAAACTTACGAACTCCTCATTGCTCAGCTCATTGCGCTGGCTGGATAACTCTCACATTTTCATCGGCTCTAGATGGTACGAAGATTTAGCTATAAGGGTAGATGCGTGGATCAAGTCGATACGAGATTCAACTTGACACTCGGAAGAAATCCTTGGAATGTAAATGGGGAAGACATCAGGAAAGTTGCAGAATTCGGGGATGCTCTCGGGGTCTTTAACTTTTTACGTCTCATCAACCACCTGAGGCAAGAATGCATGGCATCCCTTTCATAGATACTTATGGGCCTTGGTGTAGGAATTGATACGAAGGTTCGAACAAATTTTAGCACTATAACCAATTAGGGCTTCGTCAGGGGGAAAGATTGAGATGGGTCGCCCTTTCGAATGCAAATGACATCAACACTATTTGGGGATCAACCATCTCATGTCGATTATGACATCGTAGCTTTTTGTGGAGACTGATATGAAATTGATGGGGAAAAGGAATGATTGCCTAAGTACATCATATGATATATGTCTTGAGGCCAAAACAGTGATAGGACCTTGATAAAGTTGCTTAATTTGCATGCTATCGATCTAAGGTATACTTTTGACAAAGATAATTTTTAACTGAAATTTGATTGTTGGCATCATAACTGAAATTGAGATTACACATATTTCAGAACCCTTGACCTAAAAATAGGTCTAAGTCATTCTAACAGGGAAAGAATCTTGCCAACATGAAGGACAGAGATGTTTACGGAAAAGAGCTACTTAGAACAAAATACGAAAGTTATTCCTTAGATCAAAAGGAAGGATGAGTAGAGTATTCTCCTATCGGCGACAGGCACTCCTCGGATGGACCCTTAAGTCAGCTAGCTGGCACTCCATGTCAAGCAGGCGGCTCTCGTATACTCTCTGTAGTGCTCGGAGCTTTATGACCACAGCTCGGGTGGTAGCTAGCTCTTGATGCAAAGCTTCATTGTCCCTCATAGTTCTTTCGTGAGCAACTTCAAGATTGCGAATGCAGTTTGTGTTGGCATCTGAGTCTGCCTCAAGCTCCATAATTAGCTGAATGGCAGCCATATTTAGTTCAACATTGCAGGCCACTCGACGAACTATGATTGGAAGGGCTCTGTCTGTGGAACCTCCCTCGTTCACATTTTAGAAGCGGTGATCCCCATTGTATGGGTGGGATTGGCCTTGTTCGTGACTCCACCTATCCAGGATTCCGACCCACATAGGAATTGGGCCTTCGAACTCAAGTCGAGGGTTAGGATTTGGTATCGGGGCTACTTGAGGTAGGTTCTCGACTTCAGGTTATGAGTCAGCCTCTTCGGGGAATTGTTCTGCGAAGTCATCATCCAAGGGAATTTCATGATTTTCTTCTGGCTCTGACTCCAGCCATCTAGCATTTCCTTGGTTGGGAAAGTACGGGTCACCAGGGAGATAGAATCCGGCCATGCTATATACACGAGATGGTGGTAAATGATTAGTTAATAGGCATCGAATCTAATAATACTTCCAATGTATTATAGCTACATTCTTGATTCTTGAAGAATGGATCCTTGGGTAAGTTTTCGGCTCCGTCGTTAAAGCATCCTAAAATACTCCTAGAGTAATTTAACCCTTATGTTTGGTTCTAGAACTCTTCTGGTATCTAGGTAAGTTCTAGGCTTGCTGCAACACCACAGTCACTCCCAAGCACATGCTGGTCATGTCTCGAATGAATATAGTTGATCAGGCTATATTGACCCTAGACATGATTACATAACTGCCTAGGTTTAACCGCGATGTCCAACATCCAAATACTTTTGTTTTGTTCTAGTTATGAAACTAGTTCGAATACTTCGGTAAGCTAGTATACTTTGCTATAAAAAGATACTTATATTTTTGAAAGCATACTTTTAGCTTATAGCACTTAGGACCTTAATATTTTTAGTTGTATGCCATGTAAGGTTCGGTATAGTTAGTTCGCTATAAACAAGGGCTCGGATACCACTCTGTCACACCTCCAAACCGAAATGGCGGAAACGTTCGGGGGTGGTTGACGTCATGCGTAATATAACAACAGTTGTATCATAGCAAGCTTAGTCAACACAACCAAACATTGAATACATATATGAAAAAGGTTTACATTGTCTTAATACAATGTTTTGTTCTTATCAAAAGTAAAATGGAAAGACGTGACTCTAACGCGCCGACTTCTCCAAAATCCTGGAAGTACCTATCCACTAAATCCCTGAGAATACAAGCAGTTTTGAAAGAATATTAGCATAAAGCTGGTGAGTTCATAAGCATTTAGTTTTTGTGGAAAATGTATCTTGGATCCTTTTGAAAAGTGTTCCTCAAGAAAATCCTATATTTTCTTATGAAAAGCATGTTTGAAAATTCATTCCTTCCATGACTTCTCGATTCATCCGATGTATGTACAATCCGAGGAGTCGTGGAGTGAATATGAATATCCATTAGTTACATGTAAAAACAAATACGTTTATGAAAAACCAAGTTATCCCGGGAAAATCCGATATTTTCCTTAAAAGTTGATGGTTGGTTATTCGTTCTAAACTGAGGTGTACAAGTATCTACCATACCTCTATTGATAAACGTAGTTTTCTTTTAAAAACCCTAGTTACTTGAAGTATATTAGCCTTATTACATAAATAAAACTAATAAATATGTAGTGAACTAAATCCTGAAGGTATTATTAATACCCTCTAGTAATCAAAATGGTTATAACTTTGAGGCTAGTTCACTTGATTCATTATTACAAAGGTAAATCTCTGCAATCTAGGTTGCGAGTTTTATAACCATACATTAACTTGATATGGCACGTATCGGGGCCAGTATCCTTTATGACTTTGTCACCCGTAGGCGTATAGGTCCCACTGTAGGTAGCAGCGAGATACGGGATAGTCAGTCTCGTATAGATCTATACACAACAGTCACTCTCTCCCTACATGAGATTCTGGTCATAAGTACTAGTCCTGCACTCGGATTCTGTAGGAGTGTTACCAAGGACGTGTCTCCAACTTAGACTAAGAAATTTCCAAGTAATACTATAGAAAATCCTTTTATTATTAACATGAATCCTTTATAAAATGATACATTTTACTACATGATTCATAAGTTCATAGCTCTAGTTTTGAAAGCTGTTTTTACGTGTTGATTTCTTAATCGTTTGGTAACACTGTTTTCCGTGTTAAGGCATATTGAAAATATAATTATCTTATACAAAATAATATACTTTGAGCACAAGTTTCCTTGTACTTTTGCTTGTATTCCCCCCTGAAAACATGAAAACCTCAAAAAAAGCGTAGGGGTATGAACTTACCTTGAGTGAGTGGTTTGATTAAAGGATCCATATGGAAAGCTGGATGTTCAAGTGAAGCCTTGAATACAATTTGATCCTAATTAACACGTAATGACACATAAATAAGTCAAATGAGGGTATTTCACTACTAGATGTGATGGAGAACCACTCTAGGGACTTGGAACTACTTGCACTAAGTGTTAGGACCTTAAAGGATTGCATGAGGGAAGTGTATGGCCACCTTCAAGGTGTGTGCATGTGACAACCTGAAATTTCCTTTTTGTACAACATATCATGTCAATAGAAGTCAGAACAATTACTGTTAATTTTCAGACTTTTTGGAATAAGTTTAAGTATTCTATGATTAACACTTTAGGAGATACCAGGAGAGAGGATGCCCTAAGGTTTATTGTGCAACAATAACATCCCATACACCAAGAAATTAGAGTTTACAACCCAAACATGGAGTTTGCGATCGTAAACCCCATGGGGTATATATATGGCCCTTAGCCATTTTTAGTTATTTGTTCCATTTTCATCTAGAGAAAAACCCGATTCTCTCCCAAGGATCTTCAGTCTTTTGTCCCAAATTGTAAGTTCTTCTATCTTAGAGTATCATAGAGCTTATTATACGTTTGTACGTCAAGAAATCACGAGGAAACACCAAGATCAAAAAGTTTACGGCCCAAGAACACCTTGGACCGTAAACCCTTCTTTAGGGGCCAAAAGTGTGCCCTAGTCCCTTCCTTTCCTTGTGAAACTAGTCTAGACTCATACCCTAGTGTGTATGGGACTTGAAAACACAAAACTACCTTGGTCCATAAGTGTTTACGGCCGTAAACCCAAAGGGAAGTGGTCTTAGGGACGTAAACCCCTCAAAGGAGGGAAATGGAGCCCTAATCTCTTCCAAGGACTTAACCATCAAGTAGAAATACTTCTAAGGGACTTCTAAGGTTTCACAAAATCAAAGGGTCAAAGGGGAATGAGCTTACGGCCGTAAACTTAGGGGTTTATGACCATAAACTCATTGGGTTGGGGTCACAAAACCGTAAACACCAAGAAGGGGTTCTCTGGAACCCTAAACCCAATAGATTTGTCCTACAACAAATTAGATGCAATCCTTGGGACTTATAACACTTATATAAAGTGTTTAGCATGTCCTAGTATGTCTTAACATTGTCAATTAGTAGTTTAAAGACTAATTGGATACGTATATGTGTGATTATATGTTAACTAGGATCTTTGAGTGTGTACAAGTCTTCACTTGACACCTAGCAATCCTACATCATTCATTTTATCCAAACCACCATCTACAGGTGAGTTCATACCCCTTAATCAATGTTTTAAATGATTTTAAATGCTTTAATTGGGGGGGGGGGGGAATACAAGTAGAAAATAGCATGTTATAGATTCAATCGCATGTGATTTATAACTGTGTTTTCAACCAACTGATTTCACATACTTCAAAATGTGATACATGGAAAGGTTTTTTGTCTTAAAATATTTTGTTATCAAATGAATTACTTTTGAAATGTTTTATAAAATGACATCAAGTCATTGTTATTTATTGTTCAAAACTCTTAAATGTTTTACAAAACCTCTTTCATCTTCTTGATCAAAACTATATCTATACACTTATGCTCATATATATATATATATATATATATATATATATATATATATATATATATATATATATATATTGATATGATAGCTTTCATCCTTCATTCAGTTCCCACACTCTTGAGTAGCAAGGGTGTATAAACCTTCTTGGACATCAAACACATTCCAATAAACTACTATAGGGATAGTTTAGGGGATACAAAACATTATTCCTATTACAAGGAATTACACCAAGTCTGTTCATTCATGAGTCTATACTAAATGCTATATGAAGAGATACACTTACATGGATACCTGTACCTAGATACTATGTGATGAAATACTAGTACATATTATACGTGTAGATTAGTTCTGTCTATCCTAGTATAGAAGGAAATCATACGGGACTAACCATTCCGGCACCCAACTGTTAGCAACAAAGGTAATGAACATCTACGGATGCCTACGGTTAATACTTATACTAGGGTACCTTTATGGGACTAACCATTCCTGCACCCTACTATTAGCTATAGAGGAAAATGAACATCTTTTAACGTTCAAGGTTAATACTATTCGGCAGTCGCGATGTCGGGTTTACCCTAATACCAAAGGATAATACTTACATGGCTATATTTTCCCTATTAATGTTATTTTGTTATACATTCACATAAACGATGAGGTAGACTATATTTATTGTTAATAATAGTCATACAAGGGAAAACAATCTTTGTTGCATTCAAAACATTCAAGTCTGGGTAGAAGACTACTTTTATACTAGTAGGAAATATGGGATTTTCTAGGGTTTTCATACTTATATCATATGTTTCATTCAAATATTTACATGGCATTCATAATAGCTTTCCAAAATAGAGTAATGACACTTAAGTACTTATGAATTCACCAGCTTTATGCTGATCTACTCTCTTTCAAAATAACTTGTATTCTCAGGTCACCAGTAGACAGGTACGATGATCAGGTTTTGAGAAGACGGAGCACAGACAAGACTCGTCTTTTATTTTGATTACATATTTTGGTGTCTTATTACTATGAAAGAACACACATGTATTAAAACTTTTACTTTTAATGCAATGGATGATGTTGTTGCTTGTTTACTACTTTACACTATTATGATACTTCACATGACGTCCTCCACCCCTGAACGTTTCCGCCGTTCTTGGTTTTAGGGTGTGACAGATTGGTATCAGAGCATTGTTTATAGTGAATATAGTATATCAACTCATAAAAGATATACTAACTATAAATACATTAGGATTAAAACACTCTGACTAAGAGTTTATACTTTTAAATAATAAAATATTTAAGTAAGTATGCGTGCCTGCATTCATACTAAAATCAAGAACAAAAGTATTATGATTGTTGAATATCACAAGTAAGCTTGGGGATGTATGGTCAGTCTTGGGAGTGGCATAGCCTGATCAACTATGCTGGTCCAAGGAGTGATTAGTATATGCCCAAGAATAGTTGCGATGTGGCAACAAGTCTAAAAACTTACCAACACAACTACAAAGAAATACCATAGGGGTATTTGGTCTTACTGTAATTACTTATTTGAGAACTAAATAGATTTTTATTAATATGTCAATAGTTGTTTAGTGGATACACTAAAGTTATATGTACTAGGATGTCATAGACTTAGAATCTGTGAAATCCTTGCCTTATGACCTGTCCTCGTTGGGTTGGGGGCTTAGGGTTAGGGTCACTTATTCGAAGGTTTATCCTATCCTAACTACATATAACTAGTATGCACTAAAAAAGTATTGAAGCAACTGATAAAGATCATCTTATAATTATCTTAGTTAGTTCGTCTATTTAGTTATTTCTTATATCCGTTTTCTCGCGTAGATATCATGGCTGGATTTCACCACGACGACCCGTACTTCCCAAACCAAGGAAATGCTAGATTGCTAGAGGAAGAACCAGAAGATGATCATCAAATCCCTTTGGATGATCACTATGCCGAAGGCTTCTTTGATAGTTTTGACTCGGAGCCTCAAGTCAACAACCTACCTCCAGCTGCTCAAAACACAATCCTGAACCCCCGTCCCGCATTTCAAGGACCCACACCTCTGTGGGCCACAAACTTGAATAGGCGGAGTCAGGAATAGGGTCAACCTATCCCTTACAACGGAGACAGAAGCTTCTACAACCTCATTAAGGGAGGTTCAGCTGATAGGGTCCTACCTGTCATGGTTCGTAGGATCTCTCGAAATGAAGTACAAGGTCGAGCAACTATCAATCGAATCTTGGAAATTGATGCCAACTCTGGCGTTGACACAGTCCGCATTCGCCAACTAGAGTCCGCTCATGAAAGGACTCTGGTCCGTAATGCAGCTCTGCAGAGAGAACTTGCAGAAACCCAAGATAAAGGTAGGGAACTTCGAGCTCAGCAAGTGAGAGCTGACAGGCGTATGGGGGACATAGAACGCCTACTGTCGGGATCAAGAACTCATGCTAGTAGTTCTCGTCGCCAATAGAATCTCATCGACTTGTCTTTTTGGATATAACCTAGTTATGTAAAAACTTTGGTCTAATTCCCTATCTTTGTAGATCTTAGACCTGCTAGGTCTTGATACGATCTTAGTTCTGTCAAAATTTTCCTATCTTGGTTGATTATGTGTTGTTCTGTATCGTTGTTCTCGTGTTAGAAATTGTTTGTGTATTGGGTAGAGTATAAATAATTATACACAAAATAATTATTTAGTATGATACTCTTGTTATCTGTATGTAGAAATGGATAAACTAAATCTTTCATAGTTTATATGTTCGACCATGTACGTAGTTTGAATTTGTAAAACAAGTAATGAATTCCCCAAACTATACCTATTATAGTTTGACTGATATGTTACGATCATGTACTGTTCTGAAACTATGCAATTATGTTTAGAAAACGTCTCATATGCTCTACATAATATAAAAGGGAATAAATGTCTATATGTTTTATGAAACACGTTGGGTCGTATCAATTGCATAAGTTTTAACTTGTTGAAAACATTTTTGTTTTAGTTCACAAAAATCCTTTTGTGTTTGGCTTGTATTCCCCCTGAAAACGTTTAAAAATATTAGAAGCGTAGGGTTATGAACTCACTATTTGCTTGTGTGTGACTCGAATGTCGTGTCAATAGAGATGTTGAGTGTTAAGTGAAGCCTCGGACACAATTGGATCCTATTTAACATATAATAGAGCATATATGTATTAGATTAGGGTATACACCACTAATTACGGAAGGAAATCACCTTAGAGACTAGGAAACACTTGATACTAAGTGTTAGAATCACATGGGATTGAAATAAGGGAGTTTGCGGCCGTAAAAAGGGGTGTACAGTTATGGGTTTTTGGCCCAACTGAGTTTGCGGACCATGGGTTTACGGCCCAATGGGTGTACGGACAAGGAGTTTGTGGTCGTACACTCATGAAGAGGGGTGCAAATTGAGGTGTTTTAAGGTCCTTTCTAGCCCCTTGGAAGTGTTCCAAGTCCCATAATTTGCCTTAGGATGAGTTTAAGGCCAATAATCGACCAAAAACTAGAGTTTGCAGCCAATGAGGGGTGTAAGTCTGTACACATGGGTTTATGGCCGTAAACGCTCCATGATCATGTCTTTTAGGTCGATTTTAAGGTGAAAAACAAGCATTTCTAGTATATAACAAGCATAGGAAGCTGTTACTTAGTATTAGGAAGCTTGGAATGGGGTTTTTAGCCACCAAGAAGTAGTATGTGTTCTTGGTGTTCTTGGTGAGAGAGAAGATCTAGACAAATATGAGATTAATGAGATTGGAACATGGATTTACCACTAGATAGAGGAACGAAAGTCAATTCAAGGTGGAGAACACTTACAATCTTGAAGATCTTGAAGCTAAATCGATGGATGTAGAGAGAGAGAGAGAGTAGAGAGAGAAAGCCTTTGAAGTGAGTAAAGTGATAAATGAAGGCTAAGCATCCCTTATATAGGAGTGCGTTTCCGGGCAAGGGGTGGGTGGGGGTGTACGGCCGTAAACTCGAGTTTGTGGCCGTACACTCCTCTCGAAGAGGTGCTTGGCCTGGATACTATGTTATGATCTAGAAAACTCATTCTCGGTCCCAAACCTTGATTGAACTGAGCTTAGAATACCCAAATAGGCCCAAAACAATGTCAAATGATGGCATCAATGAATTTGAATTGAATGATTTTAAACTGTTTGTACAAAAATAAATTTTGGGTTGTCACTTTAAGTTAGAAATTTTTGTGCAAGAAGGATGTTCAAAGGAATGTACTTTAAATTTGAGACTTCACTTCCATGGAATTTTTTTGTTATCAATCTCCAACGGAATACTTTGTAATATCGTTGGCAGAGTCTCTATGACTTTGTACCCCGAAATTACAAAAGGAATCATTGCATGATAGTTTAGAATCTAACACATTCTAGCATTGACAAGAATATGGTATTCTTACACTTGCAATAAGGATTTGGATTTGTGAAATGAGCATCATAGGAAATGTTTTAATTGATCTATTTCACAAAGAAAGGACCATAGGTAAACATAGGTGCTGTTTGTTTTTTTGAAGCCAAAATGTCTGCAGTCTGCGGACCACATCTGCAAGGCTCTACGGCAGAAGAGGTGGACCAAATGTCTGCAGTCTGCAATAAGAAGACTGTTTGTTTTTAACGTCTATAGTTGTTAAAATACATTAATTTTTCAAACTTAATTTCATGTCATAAAGATTAAATATGCATTTTCTGCAAAAAAAAAAAAAAAAAAAAAAAAAAAAAAAAAAAAACACGTGTTTTTTTTTTTGTTAAAATGAGGTCTGAAGACCTTTGAAGACAGTGACCCATGTTTGCGCCAGGAAGACCTCACGCAGACGCTTTTTGGTCTGCGCACTTCCAAAAAACAAACAGTCTGCGAGGGCATATGTCTGCGCGTTGTCTGCGCGGTGCAGACAAAAGTGGTTGCGCAGCTCTTCACAAAAAAAAAAAAAAAAAAAACAGCCCCATAGTGTGAATGCTTGGAGCATGGGATGACTATTGTTTTAATTCAAGTATTAAGTTGATTAATCGAAACATTATACAATGAATAATGTGTACTCAATATGGTGATTAAATAAAAGATGTTTTATTTATATTCATAAGTTCTGAGACCATACTGGATTCGATTATTCTTGTGTTTCCCTTTGTATGTTTTGACTTGCAGAATAATAAGATTAATCAAACTAGCCACAGTCGATCATACTTTGGAAGTAGTTATTGAGGAAAGACTGTCATGGATCTGACTGTAGACTGTCCAGGTGTTTTAGACATAGCACAAGTTTGCTGCATTATTCATGAGTACTCCTATAATAAGATTTGATTATTTTGATTAAACCCACACTTATTTGAATCACTTCATGGATTTTATCACGAGTGATTGTGAGATGATAATATCTTATATTCTTGAAACGGAGACATATAGTTGCAGTTTACAAGTCGGTTGCACATTGATGATATGTAAATGCACCAGTAACTCGGTGTTATAAAGCATATTGTTGTGTGTGATTTGATGAGTGAATAGAGAAAGCATATGAGTTGAAGCTTATACATTCCTTTTACTCTTATAGGGATAAAAGTGATATATGTGGGCCCCTCGATGATTTGGTGATGACAACCTTAAGCGCTTAGCCAAGCCTGGACTTATTTGACTTGTTCAATTAGTTGTTCGTCATAAATCGGAATTTGGGAAACAACATATGGACATAGAGAATGATTATAATCCATGTCTCAATCCATATGATATCTAGAATGGAGGAGTATATGATCCCTTATCTAATGGACGCGTCATTGACTAGGTCAGAGTTTGACAACGGATTTTAAGAGCTACGATTGCTAGTCGGGATTTTTGAGTCGTACTTGCAATAATAGTTATTAGATTTATCCAAGTGGGAGACTGTTAGATTAGGTGTCTAAGCCTATAACTATAATTTGTATGTACTTGACCCGAGAGTAGCATGGTTCATTTCGGGTTGTATATATCACCAGGACAATTTGATAGGATGGATATTTGAGTAAGATGTTATTTATGATTTACTAATATATTATAAGTATAATATATTAATTGAGAAATTATAATATCTAATTAGTATTGATCAAGAATTAATTTGCAATTAATTTAGTGATCAAAATAGACTAATTAAATGAACGGGGACTAATTATGTAAATTAGTGATACATATGGTTTGGGCTTTTGATCCATGGTGGACTAAGTTTATGTAAGGATCCAAAAAGAGTTAATCCACATGAGTTATGGATCATAAGCCTATGTGTATGGATTAGGGTTTACACACGACCCATGGAATCCTACACTATATATATGTTACCCCTTGGCCAAAATTAGTTGACCTAAGTCTTCTAGGAAGAAATATAACCAATTTTTGTGCTCCATACTCTCTCTCAAGTTCCTCCATTTGTTCATGCTGTGTTGTGAGCCATTTGAGGCATCACACTTGGGGTGCTAAGTTCTTAAAGGCCAAAATACAAAAAGCTACAAAATGTGGTAATTTTCTAACTAGTATTTTATGATACAAATATCAAATTGCATGCTAGTTGTAGGCTTCATGCTTTGGATAATTTTTGTTGCATGTATAACTAGAGAAAACTTAGATCCAAAGCATTAGAGTTATATGTGCACCATAGGATTGTTGTAATACATAAAACCCAACAGAAATTGTATACTTGTGAGTTCTAATATATATATATATATATATATATATATATATATATATATATATATATATATATATATATATATATATATATATATATATATAACATTGTGGGATTGAAATATGTAACAAACTGTTATTTCAAATCTATGTAATAGTATAGATCAATTTGTACTTCTTTTTAAAATAATAAAGACAAATTTTCATATACTATATACATTTACATAATCGACCCTCAAAAATGAAATATTAAATATACTTAATTGGGTTGATTATGGTGGTAGAAATCGTGTCAAGGATTCCAAAAATATAAAGAACGCCCAAACACGAGTTATAACGAATAAGTTATGACCGATCGAAGATCCGCGAGTCTAAATTAGCCAACAGAGTCTAAACGAAAGATGTAGAGTAAAATCTCACCTACGTGTGGATATAAACAACGTCAAAAACCGAGCTCGTATGTCAGAGATATGCATTTTTGAAGTTTGGGCACACATTTCGAAGGGGAACGCCATGCATTCGCATGCAGTGACACGTATCTCGCATCTTGACACGTCCAAAGCCACATACCAACTGGAACACGGTGCGTTCGGGAACGCCCTGCATTCCTCCGAGGAATGCACTGCGTTCGGCCTGGCCAGCTGTAAAGCCCCGTTTATTTATTAAATCAATAAATAAAATGCTGAGCGAATAGTAGCCCTAAAATCGATAATTATATAGCAAGGTGTTGATCTCGAGAAGCTAATTGTTATAATTTTAGAGATTTGGGGGTTAAAATGTAAGTTTCGATTTTACTTTGTAAGTAATTGAGAAGGCAGGGATCGCTTGTTATATTATTGGGATTTATTATGAAAATATTATAAAGTCAGGGACTTCATAGTAATTAGTTGAATTTAATTTAAAAGGAATAAGGTTGAGGGGCTGATATTGCCATTATGGAAAATTAGTTAAAGGACCGGGTATATAACCCATCCCTTCTTCTGGAACCCTAGAACACATTGCAGCCGTCACCTTACTCCTCACCTTCAACCGTCGCTTTGAGAGATTTTGGAGCCACCATTGAAGCCAGTCGTCGGAGTCCAGCCTCCCCCCCCCCCCCTACGTCGGAGCGAGAACACGTCCCTCGGAGGATTGTTTGCCGATGTGAGACACCGGACCTCGGTCGCCATCTCCTTCATCTTGTTCGTTTTCCGATCAGGCGAGTCCGCCAGTGATCACCTCGCAACCAGAATGTTGTCACCGGCCGGAGACGCCATGGGCCACTCGGGAGCCACTGAGATTGAAATTATAGCTGGTTCGTTAGGCTTGGTTTAGCCGCCTTCTCATTTTCTTCCTTTCTTTTTGTCGTTCGTTGCTGCCATTATTGGTTTTGATTTGCTGCTGCCTTGTGTCGTTGTTGTTGAAGTCGAAGCCATCATCTGTCGCCGATCAGATTGGTCGCTAAGGATGCTGCCGACCCCTAGGACCGTCAAACTGCCCTTCATCGCCGCTTGTTGTTCGTGTGGATGCGTATTATCTCGGGGTCTGGTCTATAATTTGGAGTTTGTGCGCGTGTTTGGGTGTTTTGTCGGAGTTCATGGAAGAGCCACTGCCACCACCGTGAGGTGGAGGCTGCCACCATGGGTGGGTGTATTTTATTTAGTGTGTGTGTGTGTGTGTGTGATTTCGGATCTTGAGTTGTAATTTGTAACATGAATGGTATAATGAAAAGAAATTGAAAACCACCACCTTAGGGTGGTGGTTGCCGCCTCCTGCCACCACCGGCCGCCGTGTCGGTTGGCGGTGTGCTTGTCTTGTGAGTTGACTCGTTTGGGGATGCTAGAAACCCTAATGGGCTCAAAGGAGCTCTAATGGGCCCAATGAAGCTTAATGGACTCTAATGGATCCAATTAAACCCATATGGGCTTAATAAGATTTTAGTGGGCTTATTAGGCCCAATAAAGCCCTAATTATCCTAAAAAGCCAACAAATTGATAAATGGGCTAATATTTGGATTGGAACACCATAATGCCAATAAAACCCTAATTTGTGGAAATTGCTTGGGATGCACACGAGAATTAATTATTAAATCTTAAACAATAATTAATAATCATTGGCAAACTAGCGTAGGGAATAATGGACTTAATGGATTAAGTCCTTCATGGGTTAAGAAAGAAACACTGAACCTTAATCATCATTTCTTGTGAAAACTCTAATTTGGGATTATGCGCTTGGACTTATCGAGACCCACATTTGGGCCATTGGAATGGAATTGTGTGATTAAGCCCAATCACACCATATGACTTATTTAAAAGAATGATGGACTTAATGGATTAAGTCCTTAGAGGAATAATTCCTTAATGGGTTAAGTAGGAAACTTAACCCTAATCATCATTTTATGTGAAACCCTAATTTCACTTGGGTTTATTGTTGGGCCTTTCTATTGGGCCTTGCTGATTGGATTAATAATAGGTCATCCAAGAATAATTATATGGTTTAAAATGATTTAATGGGCCTAGGGTAAGTCCCATGTAAGGGGTTGGGCCCAATTTGGAAAATTGGGCCATAAATGGGCCATAGTTGGGGCCTAGATGGCTGTATGATAATGGGCCCTAGAATGATACATGTTGGACTGGAGTGATCAATTGGGCCATATGATGGACTTTGATCCCTAGTTTACTTTGGGCCTATGGATTGGGCCTTGGGCTTGGGAAAGCCAAGCTAGGGGTAATGTAGTAATTATCCAAAGCATGTATTTTTAGTTATGTGTTAGAACCCAATTATTAATTGGGTGTTATTTGGTGTTGACAGTTCGGGAATCTGTCAGCCAGCAGCTGGGGTGGAGTCTGCGGGGCTTCAGCAGTGTGGAATTGTGTCTGCGGGACTTCAGCAGTGTGAGGTGAGTTTCCTTCCAGTAGGGACGGGTCTAAGGCCACAATGCCGGCCCGTTCAGTTAGCAGTAGTTTCCGGACTTCGGTTCGATGCAGTAGCTAGTATGTTTGATGCCTTCGTGGCTCAGACAGGATTTGTGCGCTATGTTTTATGTGTTATGTGTTATGTGTTATGTGTTATGTGTTATGTGTTATGTGTTATGTGTTCCGGGCTACGACCCGATGTAGTATGCAGTATATGTGTTCATGCTAGTTGCTATGTTATGCTATGCTATGCTCAGTCAGTTAGTTCCGGACTTCGGTCCGATGCAGGGGACAGGGTCCCAGTCAGTTCCGGACTTTGGTCCGATGCAGTTAGTTCCGGACTTTGGTCCGATGCAGGGGACAGGGTCCCAGTCAGTTCCGGACTTTGGTCCGATGCAGTTAGTTCCGGACTTTGGTCCGATGCAGGGGACAAGGTCCCAGTCAGTTCCGGACTCCGGTCCGATGCAGTTTCCGAGCTTTGTCCCGATGTAGTGGGCAAGGCCCAATATGTGTTTATATGTTATTGTATGGTATGTGGTAGTTTGGGGGAGCTCACTAAGCTTCGTGCTTACGGTTTCCAGTTTTGGTTTCAGGTACTCAGTTTTCAAAAGAGGAGCTCGGGGAGATTGCAGTGCACACACCATCTGTTCAGCCTGGGATGTTTATACTATGATATATTTGACAGTTGTTATAATATTTTGAGATACATTGCTTATGATTTCTATATGAGGTTTGTTGACTATGGTTTTATTATTAAATTAAACGAAATTTTTGGGTCGTAATTTTAGGGTCGTTACAAGTTGGTATCAGAGCCTTGGTTTGAGGGATTCGGATACACTTTCGGGTGTATCTGAACTCAAACTAAGGGGAAATAAAAGATTTTTATTATTTAAAAATGAAAACGTCTTCTAAAAAGAATTTTGAAAGCACCTAGAAAGAAAGAAATTTTTAACGAGATAGAGGTGTGTGCATGCGATCAGCCGAGCTCAAGTAAGTACTCCCAATTTACCCATACAAGTTATGTTATGACAATCAGTATCAGTATCAGTTTAGTTCAGTTTCAGTTTCAGCTTCAGTAGAATAGCATGCTAGAGTAGGACTAAGGATCTAGGATGATGCCTTATGTGTCTGCTTTATGTGTTTCAGCTTGATAAGAATTTCATGCTAGTAATGAGTAGACAGTAGAAGGATAGCCTGGGTAGGTTATGCCTGATAATATGAGCTTAGCATTGTATGCTAGTGCAGTTTCTTGTTATGAGAATAGTTTTGCCTGAGTATGCTTCCCTTATCCGAATGTTGCTTGCTTCATGCTTTGTAGAACTCTGAGTGATGAGAGTTAGCCATTAGGTGAATACGTCACATTACATGTGATCAGGGTTGAATAATCTCAGAGTGCTGGATTTGGCCCTACTGCGCAGCTCTTGTTTGAGTCCAACCGTTTTAGGGACGAGACTTTTACTCGAAGGATTATCCGAGCCTCATCACATGTGATGGTATTCAGGTGGGGGCTAATTGGCATTACAAGGAGGCCTTCAGCAGCTGAGGACTGTTTGGGTAGAGTCATAGGTTCCCTAGGGCAAGCCTAGGATGAGAATAGTAGAGATCAGTAGGGGAGTAAAGGGGACTTGGTGGAGTTGAGGAAAGTACGGATAAATGTGGAAGGTAGTAGGGGCCTATACTACTGAAAGCAGAGGATCCGTACTCGATTCAAGAGGGGCCGAGGCGAAACCAAGGAACTAGTAGAGTATGTCAGAGATCCCTTAGCAGTAGTATGTAATTGGTCAGGGGTTGTTATATTTTCAGCATGGTGACGTTGCGCGAGATATCAGTTGGCAGTTCAGGTGCAGGGGAGGGGTCTGGCTTAGGCTTTAGAGCCGGACAGCTTGAGGATCGGATGAGGGATTTCATTTCCGCAAGGATTATGCGCAACATCATCGATCAGACTCTAGTGATTTTCGGTTCAGTTAGAGAGGCTATTGTGGAGCTCATGGACAGTCATCTTGAGGCCTTTAGGGCCGGGTTAGTTTTAGGACAGATTGGGGCTCGTCTAGGTCCCGAATCTTATGGAGTTCAGGGATCCATCAAGGAGGGAGGTCCCATTTCTAGTTTCTGCTATCAGGGGGCAGGGGTGTGTGGGGCATTCTGTCTCCAAGAGTTCAGATTGAGGACAAGGAACTATCAGAGCTGCAGTCGATGCGGGAAGTGCGGAAGGACGCACATGGGTGTGTATAGGCGTAGAAGTGGTGGCGATGCTAGGTGTTTCAAGTGCGGCCAGATTGGTCATTTTAGCAGAGACTGTGTTGTTAGCATCGCCCAGGGACTTGATCCGTTGTGTTTCCATTGCAGTTAGAGGGGCCACAAGAAGGCCCACTGTCTGAGTTTGTATTCAGCAGGGCAGGCGCCAGCTCCTGCCCTTGGAACTTCAAGTACCGTCAGTGGTTGTCAAGGCCGGGCAAGGGTGCCTACGGCTCGGAGCCGAGTTTCTCCGGTAGATTTCAGCAGGGATTCAAGCAGCACTGAGTAATGGAGGTATGTAACTTTGTTTTGTCAGCTTATGTTATGATTATATTGTTATGGTTTCTGCATCAATTGTGGTATAAGTGTTGCGTTATGGAGTGGCTTGCTTGTGATTATGTCATATGCCATTTGCATACCTCGGATAATTGGTTGGTAGTTAGGGGATGTGCTCATACGGAGAAGTTTCAGAGAATGCAGTAACTGTAGCATGGTAGGGAGAGATCTGGTTCGTTTCGCTAGTTCGGAGTGGATAGTGGTTTGGATGGAATGGTCAAATTCCTACCTGGCGGGCTTGGGTTCCCCAGTAGAAGTTTTGGAATGGTAGTAAAGGTCAGGATCTCTTTTGAATGTGAAGCAGCAAGGGGTAAGCAGGATCGAAGTGGGGGAGAACCCTCCGGGTATACATGGATAAGAGTCACTCAGAATGAGTGCACGACCTCTGAGAAGAAGTGGTAGTAGCACAGTGATGGATGGATTGAGAAGTTCAGAATTGGGAGTTCGAGAACTTTTCCCAGTAGTGGGTCTATGTAATGGAGACGGTTAGAAGCTGGTTGGGAATCCAGGATTTGAGGACCACCTGTAAAGGCTCAAGTGAGTCGGAATGAGGATCTGGAGAAAACGGTTAGCAGGAGATGTCTTCGTATTAGTAGCCAGTAGCAGAGCCAGCATGCAGGAATATGTGGATTCAGGAGTTGGGAGGTTGGAAACTTCCCAACAGTAGCTTCTTGTATCCGGATCAGTAGACGGTTGGTTTGGGAACCAAGACGGAGAATTCCTCGACGAAGCACTAAGTATATCAAGGATATAAGATGTCGGGGATGATGCAGAATTCAAAGACTGAGGGTTGGTTTGAGGAATCGGGATGAGGGATCACTAGCGGGACTAGGGATAGTCAGGATGTCCTCGGGATAGGTAGTAGTAGAGTGTTGTAAGCCTGTGGGGGTAGCCGTAGCATTCGCTAGCAGTCAGATAGTAGTAAGTGGTGTTGTAAGTCTGCGGGGGTAGCCGTAGCATTCACTAGTAGCCAGATAGTACTAGAGAGTTGTAAGTCCGCGAGCGTAGTCGCAGCCTTTTATCAGACTGGTAGCAGCATGAGCGCGTTGTTGAACACGGGAACGTAGTGATTCCCACCCGTCCGGGTGCAGCAGGGGGAATATGGGAATCCACAGGTTAGATTCGGATTTCCCAAATGGTTCAGTTATGGCTAAGTTAGCAAATTTTGGCTATAGATCGTCACATCAGTTATGAGATCAGAGTAGCAGTGGACCGTTGGGGTTCGGGTATGTTAAGGGCTACCGTCAGTCTGGGAACCATCATGTTGTTAGCCATGGAATGGATGATGTCAGAATGTGATGTATGGACCCGATAGGTTGGATCAGGAGGTTGTTAGAGCCACAGTGGCATGATAACTAGTCACTACTAGTTCCAGAAAAGGATCGTTCAGAAGTCATGTGAGGCGACTAAGTGGGGAGTCCTTTGGCTCCGTAGCCGGGTGGGAACGAAGTATTTCAGATGATTGGCAAGTGAATTAAGACCCAGGAGGTCTTGGTCGCTTTTGGTAAGTAACTATGTAGCAACGTATTCTGCTTCAGGCGGTTCAGTGTTCGAGCAGTTTCAACGTTTGGGCAGTGATTGTATGTGTGTTTTAGTTGCATATGCACACAAAATAACTGGTTTACTGGGGAGTGACAAGTCACCCACAGTAGGATTAGCTGAGCCTTAGCCGAGAATAAGTAATCTGCAGAGGTAATTGGGTTTGTCACCTAGGTTATGGCGGGAACCACATGCTATCAGAAGTTAAGTAGTCATTCGAGGGATGAACAGACTAGAATCAACGATAATGATTCAGTATGAGTGGTTTGGGACGGATTCGGATCATCTCGAGACAACAGACTTCAGACGGAGTAGACGAGATCTGGTTGTAAGGAATTCGTTCACCTACATATTGTAGGGCTTTACGAAGATTGGTCACGGCTACCCTGGGAAGGCTAGGGTGTGCCCAGGAAGATGACTACGTTACTAGTGTGGCTTGGTATCTAAGGAATGGTAAGGAATGATTTCGAGGACGAAATCTAATTTAAGTGGGGGAGAGTTGGAAAGCCCCGTTTATTTATTAAATCAATAAATAAAATGCTGAGCGAATAGTAGCCCTAAAATCGATAATTATATAGCAAGGTGTTGATCTCGAGAAGCTAATTGTTATAATTTTAGAGATTTTGGGGTTAAAATGTAAGTTTCGATTTTACTTTGTAAGTAATTGAGAAGGCAGGGATCGCTTGTTATATTATTGGGATTTATTATGAAAATATTATAAAGTCAGGGACTTCGTAGTAATTAGTTGAATTTAATTTAAAAGGAATAAGGTTGAGGGGCTGATATTGCCATTATGGAAAATTAGTTAAAGGACCGGGTATATAACCCATCCCTTCTTCTGGAACCCTAGAACACATTGCAGCCGTCACCTTACTCCTCACCTTCAACCGTCGCTTTGAGAGATCTTGGAGCCACCATTGAAGCCAGTCGTTGGAGTCCATCCTCCCCCCCCCCCCCCACGTCGGAGCGAGAGCACGTCCCTTGGAGGATTGTTTGCCGATGTGAGACACCGGACCTTGGTCGCCATCTCCTTCATCTTGTTCGTTTTCCGATCAAGCGAGTCCGCCAGTGATCACCTCGCAACCAGAATGTTGTCACCGGCCGGAGACGCCATGGGCCACTCGGGAGCTACTGAGATTGAAATTATAGCTGGTTCGTTAGGCTTGGGTTAGCCGCCTTCTCATTTTCTTCCTTTCTTTTTGTCGTTCGTTGCTGCCATTATTGGTTTTGATTTGCTGCTGCCTTGTGTCGTTGTTGTTGAAGTCGAAGCCATCATCTGTCGCCGATCAGATTGGTCGCTAAGGATGTTGCCGACCCCTAGGACCGTCAAACTGCCCTTCACCGCCGCTTGTTGTTCGTGTGGATGCGTATTATCTCGGGGTCCGGTCTCTAGTTTCGAGTTTGTGCGCGTGTTTGGGTGTTTTGCCGGAGTTCATGGAAGAGCCACTGCCACCACCGTGAGGTGGAGGCTGCCACCATGGGTGGGTGTATTTTATTTAGTGTGTGTGTGTATGTGATTTCGGATCTTGAGTTGTAATTTGTAACATGAATGGTATAATGAAAAGAAATTGAAAACCACCACCTTAGGGTGGTGGTTGCCGCCTCCTGCCACCACCGGCCGCCGTGTCGGTTGGCGGTGTGCTTGTCTTGTAGTTGACTCGTTTGGGGATGCTAGAAACCCTAATGGGCTCAAAGGAGCTCTAATGGGCCCAATGAAGCTTAATGGACTCTAATGGATCCAATTAAACCCATATGGGCTTAATAAGATTTTAGTGGGCTTATTAGGCCCAATAAAGCCCTAATTATCATAAAAAGCCAACAAATTGATAAATGGGCTAATATTTGGATTGGAACACCATAATGCCAATAAAACCCTAATTTGTGGAAATTGCTTGGGATGCACATGAGAATTAATTATTAAATCTTAAACAATAATTAATAATCATTGGCAAACTAGCGTAGGGAATAATGGACTTAATGGATTAAGTCCTTCATGGGTTAAGAAAGAAACACTGAACCTTAATCATCATTTCTTGTGAAAACTCTAATTTGGGATTATGCGCTTAGACTTATCGAGACCCACATTTGGGCCATTGGAATGGAATTGTGTGATTAAGCCCAATCACACCATATGACTTATTTAAAAGAATGATGGACTTAATGGATTAAGTCCTTAGAGGAATAATTCCTTAGAGGGTTAAGTAGGAAACTTAACCCTAATCATCATTTTATGTGAAACCCTAATTTCACTTGGGTTTATTGTTGGGCCTTTCTATAGGCCTTGCTGATTGGATTAATAATAGGTCATCCAAGAATAATTATATGGTTTAAAATGATTTAATGGGCCTAGGGTAAGTCCCATGTAAGGGGTTGGGCCCAATTTGGAAAATTAGGCCATAGATGGGCCATAGTTGGGGCCTAGATGGCTGTATGATAATGGGCCCTAGAATGATACATGTTGGACTGGAGTGATCAATTGGGCCATATGATGGACTTTGATCCCTAGTTTACTTTGGGCCTATGGATTGGGCCTTGGGCTTGGGAAAGCCAAGCTAGGGGTAATGTAGTAATTATCCAAAGCATGTATTTTTAGTTATGTGTTAGAACCCAATTATTAATTGGGTGTTATTTGGTGTTGACAGTTCGGGAATCTGTCAGCCAGCAGCTGGGGTGGAGTCTGCGGGGCTTCAGCAGTGTGGAATTGTGTCTGCGGGACTTCAGCAGTGTGAGGTGAGTTTCCTTCCAGTAGGGACGGGTCTAAGGCCACAATGCCGGCCCGTTCAGTTAGCAGTAGTTTCCGGACTTCGGTCCGATGCAGTAGGTAGTATGTTTGATGCCTTCGTGGCTCAGACAGGATTTGTGCGCTATGTTTTATGTGTTATGTGTTATGTGTTATGTGTTATGTGTTATGTGTTCCGGGCTACGACCCGATGTAGTATGCAGTATATGTGTTCATGCTAGTTGCTATGTTATGCTATGCTATGCTCAGTCAGTTAGTTCCGGACTTCGGTCCGATGCAGGGGCAGGGTCCCAGTCAGTTCCGGACTTTGGTCCGATGCAGTTAGTTCCGGACTTTGGTCCGATGCAGGGGACAGGATCCCAGTCAGTTCCGGACTTTGGTCCGATGCAGTTAGTTCCTGACTTTGGTCCGATGCAGGGGACAAGGTCCCAGTCAGTTTCGGACTCCGGTCCGATGCAGTTTCCGGGCTTTGTCCCGATGCAGTGGGCAAGGCCCAATGTGTGTTTATATGTTATTGTATGGTATGTGGTAGTTTGGGGAAGCTCACTAAGCTTCGTGCTTACGGTTTCCAGTTTTGGTTTCAGGTACTCAGTTTTCAAAAGAGGAGCTCGGGGAGATTGCAGTGCACACACCATCTGTTCAGCCTGGGATGTTTATACTATGATATATTTGACAGTTGTTATAATATTTTGAGATCCATTGCTTATGATTTCTATATGAGGTTTGTTGACTATGGTTTTATTATTAAATTAAACGAAATTTTTGGGTCGTAATTTTAGGGTCGTTACACCAGCCTCCTATAAATAGTAACCAAGAGCTCCGAATTTTGGTTGCAAATTCACAACCTCTCTCCTAGTTTTACACACTTTTAAGCCCTTTTAACTACCCCAACGCCCCGGTAACATATCAAAGTTGCGACGAAATCCCAAAGCCCCGAAATTCCTGAGAAAGATATCTTTTCCAATCGAAACTCTGCTCGAATAAAGTCGGATTTTTCATCAAAAACTCTCAGTAACATCAAGAAAACTCCTTTCTGAGAAACAAAATGTTGCCCAAATCACCACCTATCAAGTGAGTTCATACCGCCGTATTTTTCATAATTTTTACAGTTTTAAGGGGAGGGGGAATGCAAGTTTAACACAAGGATTTTTGTTACAATCAAATGGATTCAAAATATCTTACAAAATGCTTTTAATTATCTTCAAATCACATAATTTCAAATTGTGATAAAATGACATCAAGTCATCAAAAGTATTTCAAAATGTCAAACTCTTTTATAAACTTATATTTTCCCCAAAAATCATATATATATATATATATATATATATATATATATATATATATATATATATATATATATATATATATATATATATAAGATTTAAAAGACTTAGGACTGATAACTCACTTTATTTCATTTTCCTTGTTTGGATGTGGATTTAGGGTATCAGTTATTTGTCCGACTGTCATTTCAGTTATATATATATATATATATATATATATATATATATATATATATATATATATATATATATATATATATATATATATATATATATAGGTTATTTCATTCAGTTTCAAATACCCTTTGTAACATGTCGAGCAAGGGGTTGCATTCATGAACACTTAGTATCAATACATAAAGTACATATAAATTATAATAGGTATAATTTATGATTCAAGAACACTAACTCACAAGTTAAGTATACTAGAGTACATTATTTTACAAGAACATGGGTTTATACTATTGTACAAGAACAAGGATTTGATTCAAAACTAAACAAGGGTATACTACTTCAAGTACATTCAGAGTATACAAATCAAGGGAAAATACTATCAATCATTTATTTTAGCATGAATGCATGATTGGGTTTTCATTATACATGCAATGTTTATATGCTTTTAATGAGACAATATTTTCAGGATGTTACTCATCTGAACACCACAGAAAGTCTTGATATTATAACCAGAATCTCCAGCCGAGGATCGAAACAAATGTGCATAGATCTATATTGGGAATTGACAAACCCGCACTCAGACTGCTAGCTACTGTCAGGCATACACGCCCATGAGTGACAATTGTTATCAACAGTTTAAACGCCTTCAAAGCATTTGTTTCAGGCTATGCACTCATAGTATGGTTATAATAACTAAACATGATTACATTTTCATAGTACTAGTTAAAGATATAAAGTTTACAATAACAACTGGTGGAGTCAGGCACATTCACTTATACAGGTTATACAAAAGGATACAAACACGGAACAATGGTTTACAAATAGAACGGTTTTATGGGATTAAAAGTACATTTCATACAAATCAAAAAATATAGGATTTTCTACAACAATTTACATATTCAAGGAACAGAAAACATACTTCAAACATAAATACTTATGCACTCACTCAACTTTATGTAGATACTGTTTTTTCAAATTACTTGTATTCTCAGGGAAACAATAAACAGGTAGTCCCTGAGCTTTTGAGAAGATTGAGTCGTTTTGAGTCATAACTTTTGTATTTTTGTCACAACTAGGAATTTTGATGCCTTGTAAACATTGAACAATGATAACAAATATGAACCAACAATGTGAAAGCATGTATAATGCTTATTCAATAACAACAAAACTTCCATCAAACACTTCATACAAGCACATCAAATAGTCAAAAAAGAATTGGAAACCCTAAAAATCCCGGTTTAAGACCATTTTGGAGTAGGAATTTCTTATTGGACCTAATGGACCAATAAGCTTCCAATTTGACTACTTTGTGCTTAGAACTCTTATATAGGCTCTAATTTGGACCCACTTTCATTTATTTTAACATTTTGAGCCATATTGGGCCTAGAATGAAATAAAATACACTAATGGACCTTATTGGGTCATAACAAAACTAAATAGCCCTAATGGGCCGTAAAGCTCATACTTTGAGGAATTTTGGGCCGTGAATTACCCTAAAAGGGCCAATGGGCCGAAAATCATTAACTTGGGCTCCACAATATAGGTTTAAACACAAAAGGCCTAAACATTCTATTCTTCCTACTCTCTCTCGGCCCAAATACAAAAGAAAGGGGAAGAGTTGACTTTTGGTGCCACCTCACAATTGTACATGGCTATCCATGCCTTCTCCTCATGTTTCCATGCATGGCCACTTCAACACTCTCTCTTCTCTCTCTTATCTATCCTCGGGCGAGAGCAAGGGAAAGCACACACACACAAAACACTTAAAACTCTCTCTAAGTCTTCAAGAACATCTTCTCACTTCTCCTTCAAAACTTTCGAGATTTAAGAGCTTTTCAAGGGGGGTTTTCCACAAAATTCATCATCTAAGGTAAGTTAATGTTTAATCTATGATCTAACAACTTCATTTCATCAAAAACCTCTTCCTAATCTATTCAAACTCATGATCACCATCTTAGAAGCCTCTAAGTTTGAGATCTTCCAAGAAGGCTTGCTAGGATCGAATCTTCTTCATTTCTCTCTTCAAAAACCGAACCCATAACTCAAGGTGAGCTTCATACCCCTCTCTTTTCGGTTTTCATAAGTTTTATGGGGGGGAATACAAGCAAAATGTGTAGATCTATGTGTATGCGTGTGCTATGTATGATTTTATGCATGTATGTGTGACTTTATGTGTTTTTGTGTGGAATATGTAAAAAAAAAGGGAAGAAATCTCGAGATCTATGACATAAGAAAGAAATAAAACATGATCTAAGTTATCTTAGACTAAACTAGTCAAGAATAATAACTTATAAGATTATGATAAACATATTTCACCACAAAACCCATTTTTGGGCTTAAATTGTCAAATATACAAAAGTTGGGCTAAAAGTTGCTAATTCACGTTTTCTTAAAGGTCTAAAGGTTCAACAGTTACAATAATTGCTTTTATGAACATTATGATCTTCAAAGGACTTAAAATGTAAATATTAGCTTAATGGGCTAAATTTTTGGGCTTTCGGCCCAATAAGCCCAAAATTGCGAAAATATGACATTTAAAAGGGCTGAAGTAGTAAACTCTTCAAAATAGGGGATAAAAAGTGTAACAAAACTATTCCAAGGGTTAAAGATAGTTTTCATTTCCAAACAGGATCAAAAATGTAAAGTTTTTGGATTTTGGGCTAAAAGTGTAAAAATTGCAAAAAGTTGGGCTTCAACCAGAAAATATCAATCTGGAAGGGCTGAAACTGTTAACAAAATAAGTTTCGAGTTAAAAATATCATTTCAACAAATCTATGATGCAAAAGTGTGAAGAAAATGTTTTAAGGACCTAAAATGACTTTTCTTTTATATTAAGGACTACATTTGTTATTTTACAAAAGAAAGGGGCTGAAAAGGTCAAACCACTATTTTTAAACCAATTATTTTATTTATAGAATATTGAGTCAAAAATACTAATCTACGGTTTGCAAAAATCAAAAGACAAATACACGTATAACTCCAAATATCGTTATAAACAAATCTATCGGTCTCGAGTCGATACAAAACAACAATCGTTAAATCGAACTCTCCAGTAGATATGCGATACCTAAGACAAGTAAACATTCGACACTTGGGCTTGAAAGTTTCAAATCATGCTTGTTGGACCTTGCAAGTCCATTAACATGATCTTTGGGCCGAAGGGATAATGTTTATATGTTATTAGGCCTTCTATGACTCAATTCCATATAAAGGGACCTTTAGTGGCTCTCAAGTGTTATTGGGCCCTAGTGATCCAATAGTATTTCCAGTAAGGTCAAAGTAATCAAATGCGAGATGGTCCAACGAGTATCGCATCCCCGACGGCCTAAAGTAAAATCACAGAAGTAACAGGAATTATACTCCTCTTTTCCTCGTTTGCTAGGCTTATGAGTAATCAAAGTACACAAATTCAGGTTGATAATCGAGAGTAATCAAGGTGGTTGGACCTAAGTGAGTGATAATGGACGACACCTCTAAGGATCGTTCGTAGTCTGGAGTTATAATTAGTCATTGTCATGAGTGGTTATAACGACTCACAACCTTTAATTAATCCAAAACCATCCAAGTAATCAAGGAAGAGTAATCAAAAATCATTCATTGTGGCGATATATCAATTTGAGAAATCACTGTATTTGGAAAACATCGGGTTTTCCTGGGAAGTTTAGCATTTTCACTTGTACGCTTAATACCAAATCCTACAATTATACATGTCTTTTTTTTTTAAATCATCATGCATATATGTACAGATCTTCAGATTTTTTTATAAACAATGGTCTTTTCAGAAAATATCAGATTTTCTAGGTTTTACAAACTACATGAATAATTTTATCACAACATACTTATGAACTCACCAACATTCCATATGTTGACCGTTTTTCAAAATAACTTGTATTCTCAGGTAACAGGTAAGCTGATGAATAAGTACCAAGTATGTTAGGGTGTTTTGCTTATGAAAACTATCAAACAATTTATGTATGGATTTGTAATGTTAAAACAATGTACTTGATGTGAACAATTCCAATTGTAATATATTGATGCATGGTGATGTTTATGTTATGATTCATGTATATTCATTGTGATGATATTCAATTTAAGTCACGCGAGCCCTCAGACGTTTACGCCGTCCGGTTCGGGGGTGTGATAGGTTGGTATCAGAGCTCTGTTTATAGTGAATTAGCATATCGAACCACACATTGATATGTAACTATAAACCAAAAAGGGGACAAAACAACTATGAACAAAACAAAACAAATAAAAACACAACGATAAAACAGTCCTACTCGTAAGACACAAGAAAAACAACATGGTACCAAACCAAACAAGATAATGCTGACATCTCGGTTAAGTCGGGACTGTTCATAGTCGTATTAAGGAGTGAATGTAGCCTGATCAACTACATTTCCTTTGAGGTACAACTATCGCATGCCCCGAGGAAATCGCGATAGTAACTAAACCTAACAACGTACCGCTCTATTACCAAAAAGAAGAACATCAACTCAACTTATACAACAATTAAAACGTCTTAGGAATAATGTTAGCATGTTTATACACTCTCACAGACAACATGGCTGGTTTCCATCACCCCGGAGATCCTTATTTCCCTAATCAGGGAAATAACGGATGGTTTGAAGAATTTGAAGAGGAACCCAAGGAGGAGCCTGAAGAGGAAACCATGGACCAACCCCACCCGGAGTCAACTCAGCTGCATTCCAAGCGGCTGTATCTGCTGCGGTTACTGCAGCAATGACACAAATTCACCAAGGGAACAATGGAGGAGTCAATGGGCAAGGGGTTGGAAGTTCAAACAACGGGATAAATCAAGGACCTACCAAGACATGCTCCTACAAGGACTTCACCAACGCCAAGCCACAAACCTTTAATGGCACTGGGGGAGTGATAACTCTAAAAAGATGGATCGAGAAGGTAGAATCGGTGTTCGAGATATGCGAATGCCCGGAGGAAATGAAGGTGAAGTTTGCCGCATTCACCTTTGTTGATCAAGCTTTCACTTTGTGGAATAGACATGTAGAGGCCATGATTCTCCCCGTAGCCAACACTATGCCATGGATGGAGCTGAAAGAAATGTTGATGGCTGAGTACTGCCCTCGTGGTGAAATTCAGAAAATGGAGCAAGAGCTGTGGAATCACACCGTCCGAAACTCTAATATAGATGCATACATATTGAGGTTTAGTGAGTTGTCATTGTTGTGCCCTGGAATGATCACTTCAGAAGGAAAGAAAATTGAACGATTCATATGGGGATTAACCTCCCTAATTTAGGGAAATGTAATAGCTGCAAATCCTGAAACATTCGACAGCGCATAGAGATTGGCTAAGAAACTATACGACCACAACAAGAAAGGCGAGAAGCCAGTGGAAATTGAAGGCAAGAAGGAGGGTGACAACAAGAAAGGGAAGAACAACAAGAAAAAAGGGCAACAAGGCTCGAAATCGTCCAAGAAGCAACAAACAGTGACAGTCAATGTTGCAACCACCCAAGCTCCATCCACACCAGATGCTCCAGCCTCAGCTGCTCCTAGTGCTCCTAGGCAATATTCCGGTAATCTTCCTAAGTGCAACAAGTGCGGTCTCCATCATAATGGGGAGTGCAGAGAGATGCATTGCACCAGTTGCAATCGAAAGGGTCACACGACAAGATATTGCAGGACCTGTCCTCCCCAGAATCAACAACAAAGAAACAACAACAACAACAACAACAACAATAGTGGCAATAACACAGGGTCAAGCCCCACCTGCTATGGATGTGGAAAGACTGGTCATATCCGTCGAAACTGCCCCAACACCAACAACCCTGGGAATGGAGGAGCAGGAATGGTGCTAGCTATGGGTCAGGGAGAAGCGGTTCAGGATCCCGCTGTTGTTACTGGTATGTTTCTCCTAAACCACACTTATGCATGCATCCTATTTGATACCGGAGCAGAGCGAAGTTTTGTGAGTAATAAATTTAAACACTTGTTAAAAAAAACAACCCTAGAATCTTGATGAAACCTTCAAGGTTGGAAATGGCTAATGGGAAAACTGAATCCACCGGGGCAATCTATATTAGATGTACCCTAGCCTTAAATCATCACGTTTTTCAAATAAACTTAATGCCTGTTTCCATTAGGAGTTTCGATGTGATTATTGGCATGGATTGGTTAAGCCCCCACCATGCCAAAGTTACGTGTCACGAGAAGGCCGTTCGCCTTCACCTTCCAAATCGCGAAACCCTAATTATATACGGAGACAAACCCAACACGAACCTTCGTCTTATCTCGTGCATCAAGGCATAGAAGTATCTGCGAAGGAAAGACTTGACGTTCCTGTCTCATATAGTAGACAAATCCAAGGAAGAGGTCAATGTTCGAGACATCCCAGTAACTCGCGAATTCCCGGATGTCTTCCCTGATGATCTTCCGGGGATACCCCATAAAGACAAATTGAATTTCGAATTGACCTTTTGTCAGGAGCCACTCCCATCGCTAAATCGCCTTACCGATTAGCTCCTGCGGAGATGCAAGAATTGTCCAGTCAACTCAGCGAACTTTTGGACAAAGGATTCATCCGACCCAGTTTCTCACCATGGGGAGCTCCAGTTCTCTTTGTTAATAAGAAGGACAGATCTTTTAGGATGTGCATTGATTACAGAGAACTAAATAAGCTCACCGTCAAAAAATCGCTATCCACTCCCGCGAATCGATGATCTATTTGACCAGCTCCAAGGAGCAAGCTATTTCTCAAAAATAGATCTACGACCTGGTTACCATCAACTCAAGGTCCGGGAGGAGGATATCCCCAAAACCGCTTTCCGAACTCGTTATGGACATTATGAATTTGTTGTAATGCCCTTCGGTCTAACGAATGCCCCTACCGCATTCATGTACCTAATGAATCGAATCTCCCTAACATTCCTCGACAACTTTGTCATTGTTTTCATTGACGACATTCTAGTTTACTCTCAAAACGAAGAAGAGCATGGCCAACATCTCCGACAAATCCTAGAAATCCTGTGAACCGAAAATCTATACGCAAAGCTCTCTAAGTGTGAGTTCTAGCTTCGTAATGTGAACTTTTTGGGTCATGTTGTTAGCCAAAAAGGAATACACGTGGATCCTTCTAAGGTCAAAGCCATCGAATGATGGGCAGTCCCAACAACACCCACATAAATTCGCCAATTTCTAGGTCTCGCAGGCTATTACAGGAGATTCATCTAGAACTTCTCTAAGACAGCCAAGCCACTTACCATGCTTACACAAAAGGGCGTACCCTTCGAATGGACGGACACGCAAGAAGCTGGATTTCCCTGAGCCCACAACATAAGACTGGATTGTCCCTCCCGGGACCTCAGCTTATGAATGGATTGCTCCCGGTTTTGTTGCCTTACAGCACAAAGCAATATCGCCTCAACCCAACCATACATGTAATCATACAAATCTATCAATCTAATAGATCACTACAGTATGCTAACATCCTACACATAAGGACAAATAAAACTTACCTAAACTAAACAATAGAAGCTTAACACCATCCTCAGCAACATAACAACTAACTCGAACTACCTAAAGCCAAACCAAGACTATCCCTTAGCCAAATACTCACTTCTACCCAGGTTTTACTAGAAGTCAAACTTGTCAAAAAGTTAATGGTCAGTGGTTAAGGTCAACTCAGACAGTCACCACGTTATGGCCACCCCATGGCCACGTCATAGATAAGCACCTACTTGCGATGAAAACTGCTACCATGCTGTGACATTGCCTAAACAAACAGTTATGACATTCCTCTTCGCCATAAAAATCCGAACTCTATGGACATGCATGTCTCACCCAAAACTAGGTCAAAATGGTAAGAAATAGGCCAAAACCTCATACATGGCACCAAAACAATCATAGGAATCCGGATATGAAACATACAATACTCTTAGGACTTCATTGATCAATAAATTTGCAAAATTTATTGGAACCAATCACTCAAACTTCATCAAATGGACCAAACAAGCATATAAAGCACTAAAACTCCAAATACTCGTAGATCTAAAGAGGAAATGTAATAGAGCAAGGATCTTTTCAACTTACAAAGGTCCAGAAGGTAGCTAAAGGTTGATCTATTTAGTTGCAAAATTTTAAAACCAAGTCTTTGAAGAAAAACACACTCCAAAGCCACAAAACACCATAAAAATGGATGAGAGGAGAGAGGAAGAGCTTGATCTATAAAAGGCGGCTATGGTTAGCTAGAAAGAGGGTTTCTTGATATGTGGAGGCTACAAAATGACTTAAAACAAGAGGTTGAAGCCTTTAAATATGAGCTAAATCCTAAATTAATGGGGTTGGGCTGCACATCGTTTTGTGCTGTGGAGACATGTTTTTCTCAAAATCCATCTCAGCTTCAAACAGACATAACTTCTTCATTTCAGATCTGTTTTTAGCAATCATTATATGCATGGAAAGGTATTGATGATCCCTACAACCATATCTAATTACTCTTGACTTAATACATGTCGAATTAAAACCATAATCCATGAAAAAAACCTGTAATATTATTTTTCCCATTTTACCCTTTTGCTTCAAAGCACAATTCAAGGGCTTTAATCACATAACCAACATTATAATATCCGATATAGTCTAAACTCTAGTACCTTGAAGGCCAAGAACTTTATGTAACCACTCCATGACATGCTATCTTGAAATTAGAAACTCCTCGAAACCAGATGTTATAGAAAGAGACGAATGGATGTGGAAAAGGGTGGGGTGAGGTGTAACATCATAAATTTGCCAACCAAAAATTTTCATTTTTACAACCATTAAGACATGAGTAATTAGTTTAGATTTCCAAAATAACGTCGTAGTCTCAAACGATTACATATCAAAAGATAAAATAGTTTCCCCGAGTGTGTGTACGATCACGCTGGCGCCTTCCCACGGTCCTCACTCGTACCTGAAACACATAAACAACAACTGTAAGCATAAAGCTTAGTGAGTTCCCAAAATACAACATATGCACATACGCCTTTCCAGGCCTTGACCTTCCGGTCCATGTGTTCAGGGGACTTCCGTCCCGACTGGGTAAACCTTCCGGTCCTACCCACATCAATCCTTACAGTCCATATGACCACGCCTTCCGGCCCATATCAAACATATCATACATGACACATATAGCAAATAACTTAACACACATAGAGCTTATATTCCATATCATATTCGACCTTCCGGTCACATAGTCAAAACCCTTCCGGGTATAGTATAGTGAGAAGACTCACCTCGTATGCCTCGCTAAGTCGCTACCCGCAAATCCTGGAATCACTCGGGCTCGAACCCTCGAGCCGAAATCCTCCTACGATATATATATATACATCTATAATTATTACTTGTACCACTAAGGTGGACCATTCAATCTCAAGTCAACACCGGTTGACCCGGTCAGCAGTCTTTAGTTAATTTGGACTAGACTCGGCGAGTGCACAATAGTGACTCGGCGAGTCTACGCGTTTTTACCAACTCTCAAGAATTTTCCCTTTGACTCGTCGAGTACTCCCCTGACTCGACGAGTTCCACCTGGGCCTGAATCGCAGGGTCACCGCGACTCAACTCGCCGAGTCTAAGGCCAACTCGGCGAGTCCCATCCTGACTCGGTCCACCTGCCAAAACCTTTCCAACTCTCTGCGACTCACTGAGTCGCTCACAACTCGGTCCAGTCTACACACAAGATGGTCTCAAGGACAATCTTCAAGTGACTCGTCGAGTCTATTCTTCAGACTCGGCGAGTCCATGCCATGCACCAGCTAAAACTGGCTCTTGCGGTCAGATCCGTTCCATAGATACATAGATCTGGCCTTCCCAAGCTTATTTGTCACGTAAAGTCTCAGTCTTGGTTGCCATGCAATGCATACAAGGCTTATTTTGAAGAAACAACCTTCAATATGGCAAGTATAGCTTCTAACTCAAATGAATGGGCATAAAGCTTGTCATAAGGGGTCTCCTGGACCTGCTAAAGTCCAGATCTAGGTTCCATGTCTCCATGGGACCTCTCATACTTCTTATTCAAGCCAAGAAAGGCAAGAAGAAACCCTAGATTTGGCCCATCAACACAAAACACGAAGATTGGCTCAGAATGTTACCTCAAGAAGACCCCCTTGATGAAATAGCAACAGATCTAAGCTTCCCAGCACTTCAAGCTTGCTCCTCTCCCTCCTTTCCTTGCACTATCACACAAAATGAAGAACAAAAGGCCTTCAAACACACACACAAGGGCTCACAGACGTATGGAGGCTCTTAGGGTTCAAGGTGGCCGCATAAGAGGGCCATAAGGTCCTTTAAATAGAGCTCAGGGTCGGGGAATTAGGGTTTCATTAAACAGCACGGACTCGTCGAGTCCACCCCTTGGACTCGCCGAGTCCGGACGCGAACCCCCGCTAAAAACCGCGACCCGACTCAACGAGTTCAACCACTAACTCGCCGAGTCCCCTCACAGAATTCCAAAAATATAAGGAAATGGGGATACCTGGGGATCCGGGCTGTTACAAATCTCCCCCACTAGAATAAGACTTCGCCCTCGAAGTCCCGCTTAGTCAAAAAGCTCCGGATGCTGCTCCCGCATCTCCCGCTCCGGCTCCCAAGTCATCTCTGATCCCTTCCGATGTTGCCACTGAACCAATACCAGAGGAACCTCCTTGTTCCTCAAAACCTTGATCTTCCGATCTCTGATGGCTACAGGTTTTTCTGCATAATTCAGACTTGCATCCACCTGAATATCTCCTAACGGAACCACCGCTGATTCGTCGGCTATACATTTTCGCAGCTGCGACACATGGAAAGTGTCGTGAATCTGTCCCAACTCTGCTGGCAAGTCTAAACGGTAGGCTACCCGTCCCACCCTTGCAATCACACGAAAAGGACCAATATACCGGGGCCCCAACTTGCCCCTCCTCCTGAATCGAATCACTCCTTTCCAAGGAGAGACCTTCAGGAGCACGAGATCACCAACCTGGAACTCAAGCTCGGACCGTCGCCTGTCTGCATAACTTTTCTGCCGGCTCTGAGCGGTCAGCAACCTCTTCCTGACTATCTGAATTTGCTCGGTCGTCTGAAGCACGATCTCCGTGCTACCCATAACCTGCTGTCCCACCTCACCCCAACAAATGGGGGTGCGACACCTCCGCCCATACAACAGCTCAAAGGGCGGCATACCAATGCTCGAATGATGGCTGTTGTTATACGAGAACTCTGCTAAAGGTAGATAGGTGTCCCAGCACCCTCCGAAGTCCAACACACACGCCCGAAGCATGTCCTCGAGCGTCTGAATGGTCCGCTCACTCTGGCCGTCTGTCTGAGGATGATATGTCGTACTGAAATGCAGCCTAGTACCCAACTCTTCATGGAATTTCTTCCAGAACCTGGAAGTGAAACGCACGTCGCGGTCTGAAATAATCGAGATTGGCACCCCATGCCGCGATACTATTTCCCTCACATATAACTCCGCCAACTTTTCCGCAGAAGAGCTCTCACTTATAGCTAGAAAATGAGCGCTCTTTGTTAGTCGATCCACGATTACCCAAATTGCATCGACTCCTCTCGCCGTTCGCGGTAACTTGGTAATGAAATCCATAGAGATTTGTTCCCACTTCCATTCGGGGATCTCTAGCGGTTGCAGCTTACCGTGCGGTCGCTGGTGTTCGGCCTTGACCTGCCGACAAGTCAAGCACCTCTCGACGAACCAAGCGACATCCCTTTTCATACATGGCCACCAATACTCCTTCTTGAGATCCAAATACATTTTCGTAGCACCAGGATGAATCGAGAATTTCGATCGATGTGCCTCCTCCATCAAAGTAGTTCGCACACCGCCCACAAACGGCACCCAAATCCGCCCCTGAAAAGTCATAAGCCCCCGACCATCCGTAACAAATCCTGGTACCTGACCCACCACCCGTTCCTTCTTCTGGTGTTCCAGCTTTGCAGCCTCCATCTGAGCCCCTCGAATAATATCCAGAATCGGGGTCAAAACCGTCAACCTCATACAAATGTCTCGGATCGGGGCGCTATCCGCCCTACGGCTCAACGCGTCGGCTACCACATTAGCCTTGCCCGGGTGGTACAGGATCTCACAATCGTAATCCTTTACCACATCCAACCACCTCCTCTGACGCATATTCAGATTTGGCTGATCCATCAAGTATTTCAAGCTCTTATGGTCCGTGTAAATCGTACACCGAACCCCGAACAAGTAGTGTCGCCAGATTTTGAGGGCAAACACCACCGCCCCCAATTCCAGGTCGTGCGTGGGGTATCTTGACTCATGAGGCTTCAACTGCCTCGAAGCGTATGCTATCACATGACCCCTCTGCATAAGTACCGCCCCTAACCCCGATATAGAGGCATCACAATATACCACAAAATCCTCCATCCCTTCCGGGAGTGCAAGCACTGGAGCCTCGCACAATTTCTGACGAAGCGTCTCAAACGAGGACTGCTGCTCCGGTCCCCATGAGAACGCGACACCCTTCCGGGTCATCTTAGTAAGTGGCACAGCGATCTTGGAGAAATCCTTGATAAATCTGCGGTAATATCCAGCCAAACCCAGAAAACTCCTGATTTCGGTGGGCGATCTCGGCACCTCCCATCTCAGCACCGCCTCAATCTTGGCCGGGTCGACCAATATCCCTTTCTGGTTCACAAGATGCCCGAGGAATTGGACCTCTCGCAACCAGAAATCACACTTGGAGAACTTGGCATACAGCCTCTCCGATCTCAACACCCAAAGAATCTCCCGCAAATGCTCCTCATGCTGGTCCCTAGTCTTCGAATATACCAAGATATCATCGATGAATACGATCACCGACCGATCCAGCATCGGTCGGCACACCCTGTTCATGAGATCCATGAATGCAGCAGGGGCGTTGGTGAGCCCAAAAGGCATCACTACAAACTCATAATGCCCATAACGAGTTCTGAAGGCAGTCTTTTGGATATCCTCTTCGCGAACCCTCATCTGATGATATCCCGACCTCAAGTCAATCTTGGAAAACCAAGATGCCCCCTGCAACTGATCGAATAGATCGTCGATCCTAGGTAACGGGTACCGGTTCTTAATCGTCAACTTGTTTAACTCCCGATAATCGATACACATCCGATGTGAACCATCCTTCTTTTTGACGAACAAAATCGGCGCTCCCCAAGGCGAGCTACTGGGTCGAATGAATCCCTTCCCCAACAGCTCCTGAAGCTGCGAGGATAATTCCAGCATTTCCGGTGGAGCGAGACGGTAGGGCGCCTTGGCAATGGGCGCCACCCCCGGAACCAAATCGATACGAAACTCCACCTGCCTCTCCGGAGGCACGCCTGGTAACTCCTCGGGGAACACATCCGCAAACTCGCATACAACCGGAACGTCATCAATCGAATTGGGCCTCTCCGCGGTCACACGAGTATCCATCACATAGGCTATGAATCCATCACAGCCCTGCTGCAGACTCTGCCTTGCCCTTGCCGCTGAACAAAACGCTGACCCACACCGGGTCCCTTCACCATAAACTGTGAGCACTCCCCCACTAGGGTCTCGAATCATCACCAGCTGTTTCTCGCAATCAATGACAGCTCCGAACTTACTCAACCAATCCATGCCCACGATAATGCAAACATCCCCCATAGCTATAGGGACTAAGTCGATCGGAAACTCGACCCCAAAAATCTCGAGTACGCATCCTCGGATCACCTCGGTGGCGTATACTGCTCTTTCGTTTGCTATAGCAACTCGCAGGGGACGACTCATCGTCTCCCGATCGATATCGATGTACTGGCTAAAGGCCAGCGAAACAAAGGACCGACTCGCACCTGAGTCGAACAATACCAAGGCAGGCACATGATTCACAAGAAAAGTACCTACGCATATAGGAATATAAGCATAATGTCTCAACATAAATGTAAATACATGAAAGAATACATACCGGCCACTACATCAGGCGCCGCGCGGACCTCCTCCGCAGTCAACTGGAAAGCTCTCCCACGAGCCTTCGGGGCCTCGGTCTTCACTGGCCGAACCTCAGGAACCCTGGCAGCAGGCGAAGATCCCTGGCGAAGCTGGGGGCACTCGGCCTTCCGATGGCCAGTCTGGTTGCAATGGAAGCAAACCATAAATCCCTTGGGGCAATCCCTCGCGATGTGCCCCTCCTTGCCACACTTGTAGCAAGCACCCAAACGACACGCCCCCTCATGACCCTTGCCGCACTTCCCACACGTACGGCTCTTCTGTCCTCCGGATCTCAAATCAACGGACTTGGTCCGCTTGGCTGCCGGCTGCGACTGCGTCGGCCGCCGATCCATCCGCTGAGACTCGGCCTCCTCCCTGGCTTGGGTCTCCAACTCGATCTCCCGCTTCCTGGCATTCGCCTGAAGCTCAGCAAAAGTCTGATATGATGAGTTCGATACGAACTCCCGGATGTCTCTTCTCAGCACTCCCAAATACCGGCTCATCCGAGCCTGCTCCGTGGACACCTGCTCGGGGCAGAACATCGCCCTCTCATGAAACTTCCGCGTGATCACTGCAACCGAATCATTACCCTGCTTGAGGGTCAAGAACTCCTGAACCAACCGTTCCCTCTCTACCGGGGGAACGTACTCGTCTCTGAACATAGCAGTAAATCTCTCCCAAGTCAAGGCTGAAACCTCCGCGAGAGTGAAGTTTGCCGTCACGAACTTCCACCAATCCTTCGCTCCCAGGCGGAGCTGGTTCAGGGCGAACCGCACCCTCAGATGCTCCGGACATGAACAAGTATAGAAGCATCCCTCAATATCGGCAATCCACCTCATAGCAGCAATCGGATCCTGAGTCCCGTCAAACTCTGGTGGCTTCGTGTTGCTGAACTCCCGGAACAGCAACGAGTCACCCCCCTGTGGCCTGGCAGCAGCCACAGCTGCGGTAGCTGCAGCAGTGGCAGCCTCGGACAACGCGGCATACCGCTCATCAAACGTCTCCATCAGCGTGGTCTTGATAGACCCAAACATTTCCGGAATCTCGGCCCGGATCGCTGCAGCTACCTCCTCATGGATCATCTGACGGAGCTCCTCGTCAGTCACCCCACTCGTGCCAGGTCTGTGTCGTGGTCCAACCATGATGTCTCTGAAATACAACAAAAGAATATCAGAGACCCTATCGGGCAAAAATCGCACTCGATAACGCAACCCTGCTTAGTTTTCGATACTCAGGGGTTCCCACTTGGCTGCCTACTGACCCGGTGTCCTTGGCAGTACGGGCCCAATACTGCCAGTTACACCGCGTCGGTATTCACCCAAGTCATCCTCCCCAACCTCGAATCCTGAGCACTCTATTCTTTTCATACTCTTGTTACCCACTCGCTCTCGAGCACCCCAAAGAAGCAAGCTTTCCCTAGACTAAGGCATCGCAAAATCAGGCCACTTTAGCCCTAATATGTATACCTAGTCTGCTAGCATGCGTATCATATCATAAATCGTAACATATATAATAAGAGTATTTTGGGGATTTTTACCGTTCGGGCGCTAGCTGACCGTACACACCTTTTCTTCTTCGGTTGTCTCACATTTCAAAATTTAAATTTTGATTATTTAAATTTTTTTTTTTTTTTTTTTTTTTTTTTTGTCTCCAATCCCCGGTTTGAGTCCAGTTACACCCGAAGGTGTACCCGAATCCCTCAAACCAAGGCTCTGATACCAACTTGTAACATCATAAATTTGCCAACCAAAAATTTTCATTTTTACAACCATTAAGACATGAGTAATTAGTTTAGATTTCCAAAATAACGTCGTAGTCTCAAACGATTACATATCAAAAGATAAAATAGTTTCCCCGAGTGTGTGTACGATCACGCTGGCGCCTTCCCACGGTCCTCACTCGTACCTGAAACACATAAACAACAACTGTAAGCATAAAGCTTAGTGAGTTCCCAAAATACAACATATGCACATACGCCTTTCCAGGCCTTGACCTTCCGGTCCATGTGTTCAGGGGACTTCCGTCCCGACTGGGTAAACCTTCCGGTCCTACCCACATCAATCCTTACAGTCCATATGACCACGCCTTCCGGCCCATATCAAACATATCATACATGACACATATAGCAAATAACTTAACACACATAGAGCTTATATTCCATATCATATTCGACCTTCCGGTCACATAGTCAAAACCCTTCCGGGTATAGTATAGTGAGAAGACTCACCTCGTATGCCTCGCTAAGTCGCTACCCGCAAATCCTGGAATCACTCGGGCTCGAACCCTCGAGCCGAAATCCTCCTACGATATATATATACATCTATAATTATTACTTGTACCACTAAGGTGGACCATTCAATCTCAAGTCAACACCGGTTGACCCGGTCAGCAGTCTTTAGTTAATTTGGACTAGACTCGGCGAGTGCACAATAGTGACTCGGCGAGTCTACGCGTTTTTACCAACTCTCAAGAATTTTCCCTTTGACTCGTCGAGTACTCCCCTGACTCGACGAGTTCCACCTGGGCCTGAATCGCAGGGTCACCGCGACTCAACTCGCCGAGTCTAAGGCCAACTCGGCGAGTCCCATCCTGACTCGGTCCACCTGCCAAAACCTTTCCAACTCTCTGCGACTCACTGAGTCGCTCACAACTCGGTCCAGTCTACACACAAGATGGTCTCAAGGACAATCTTCAAGTGACTCGTCGAGTCTATTCTTCAGACTCGGCGAGTCCATGCCATGCACCAGCTAAAACTGGCTCTTGCGGTCAGATCCGTTCCATAGATACATAGATCTGGCCTTCCCAAGCTTATTTGTCACGTAAAGTCTCAGTCTTGGTTGCCATGCAATGCATACAAGGCTTATTTTGAAGAAACAACCTTCAATATGGCAAGTATAGCTTCTAACTCAAATGAATGGGCATAAAGCTTGTCATAAGGGGTCTCCTGGACCTGCTAAAGTCCAGATCTAGGTTCCATGTCTCCATGGGACCTCTCATACTTCTTATTCAAGCCAAGAAAGGCAAGAAGAAACCCTAGATTTGGCCCATCAACACAAAACACGAAGATTGGCTCAGAATGTTACCTCAAGAAGACCCCCTTGATGAAATAGCAACAGATCTAAGCTTCCCAGCACTTCAAGCTTGCTCCTCTCCCTCCTTTCCTTGCACTATCACACAAAATGAAGAACAAAAGGCCTTCAAACACACACACAAGGGCTCACAGACGTATGGAGGCTCTTAGGGTTCAAGGTGGCCGCATAAGAGGGCCATAAGGTCCTTTAAATAGAGCTCAGGGTCGGGGAATTAGGGTTTCATTAAACAGCACGGACTCGTCGAGTCCACCCCTTGGACTCGCCGAGTCCGGACGCGAACCCCCGCTAAAAACCGCAACCCGACTCAACGAGTTCAACCACTAACTCGCCGAGTCCCCTCACAGAATTCCAAAAATATAAGGAAATGGGGATACCTGGGGATCCGGGCTGTTACAGAGGTGTATAATAGAAACCACCATACCTTGAATAGACTAAAAAACAAAGAACCATAATGGAATTTTATGATCCCTAAGCTCAGTTGCTAACCTTGCAACACAATCACAAACTGATTTATCAATCCACCAAGAGAAAAAGCTACAACAAGTTCACCTTGGGGTTTTCTTTCTCCCATCCGCCTCTCCGCTACGATGATCGAGATCTCAAACATAGTAGTAAATGAAGTGGGGAAGGGATGTGGTGGCACAAATATGAAATTAGGGAACCATAAAAAGGGAGAGAAATGCAAAGAAACAAGAGAGAAATAAGGTTGAAGTGGGATCGATTTTTTTTCTTTTCTATGTGTAAAGTATTAAAAAACCAAAAAATTTCTTTAAATGTATTTTAGTCATTTTACATGCATTTAACCCTTATTTTCTAACAACGTTACCCATAAGGATCTTCAGTGCAATGTTTCATACTCTAAGGACCAATCATATTAAAGTTTATAAAAAAAGAGTAAATCACACGAACCGTCCCTCGTGCAAGTGAAAAAAACGTTTAGTCCATATTTTCAAAAATTAACTTGGACCGTCACTCGTTTGTTTAAAACTTTAATGGCCCGTCCTTAACATATATGAATGACCATTTTGCCCTTTTCTATTTCTTTTTCCATTTATTTTGTATTCATTTGTTATTTAATAATTAATTATTGATTTGTTTATTATTAAAAAAAATATTTATTGCCTTTAGAAAAAATGGGCATGATCCCCAAGGACAAGCAGTCAAGCACATTTGTAAGCCCCCCTTCTTCTTCAGTAAACATCCTATTCAACACCACCACCCACACTGACGACCTGCATCTCCCACGACTCCAGTACTCCCACGACTCCAAGAAATCTTCGACCACTCCAAGAAATCTCTAGCAACGCCATCAAACCCTCACTCACTCCTTTCTCTCTCTCTCTCTCTCTCTCTCTCTCTCTTTCTTTCTTTCTTTCTTTCTTTCTTTCTTTCTTTCTGTCTGTCTCTTTCTCTCTCCCCCTCTCTCTCTCTCTCTCTCTCTCTCTCTCCCATCTTTAGCTCTAAGAAATCTGGTGCACCTGGACAAAAAGAAGAATATACCAGTATACTTGGATGTAAAAGACAATCGAAGAGGGGAATGAGATGGTAATAGAAGGGAATGGGTAGACCCCAAACCCTGAATCGTCTTCGCTATCTGAGGAGTCTAAATTGAAACACTAGATCGACGACACATCCCTTCATCTTTTCCAATATACATCTGGAATAGTTATAGTCACCAAAAACCCCTCTTGACTGTATCCATCTCTATGTAGAACTCTCCGAAAACCACCCTTCCCCAGCTGTGATGCCATTGATCCTGCAATGCCATTGATATAGACTTTCCTTATCTCCTTTTATGGTTGCAGCTCCATTGATGACTTAGATTCAAAGAACGATGACGACCCACATAATAGATCCTAATGAAGATTTTGATGACAACAAAGATGGATATTCAAGTGATTTCTTTATGGGTTTAGACAAAAGCGTGAAATGGTGGTAGGTGACGGCGACACACCGGCGGAAGTGAAGATGTTTCCGACGGTAATTCAGATATCTAGCGGTGGTGATGTCTATTTCCGGCGATGTCATAGAGAAAAGATAAGGAGATAAAGAGACAAAGAGATATTACGTTAACAGGGGGGACATATTTCTTTTTCATTTTTTTAAATTAATAATAATAATAATAATACATTAAATAAATTGAAAAAAATTACACAAAAGGCATTATTGTCATTTTGGATCTAGCATGGACTAAAATCGCAACAAAACCATATATTAGAGACGAAGCCTATAAGTTTTAAACAAATGAGAGAAGATCCGAGTTAATTTTTGAAAATAAAGACTGAACATGTTTTTTGATATCTAAACAAGGGATGATTCGTGCAAATTACTCAAAAAAAAAAAAAAAAAAAAACTTGGGATGGTATTTTATAGGCCTGGCAATCGTGTCGTGTTCGGGTTGGCGTGTCGCGGGTTGGCGGGTTGACGGGTCAAAATTTACTAACCCAAACACGACCCATTTAAATATACAGGTCACGGGTTGACGGGTTTGGAACATAAACCCATATATGACCCGCCAACCCATTTATTTATACGAGTTCACGGGTTGGCGGGTTTGTGGGTTAGATTCCATAAATAAACTTGAAAATTAAACATGATTAAATTGTTGATGGTTGATGCAAACATATCCGAATTTTAGACACTTAAGTCTTAAATATCCAAATGAAAATTAAAAATATTCATAGAAACATGTTTAAACTAAATATTAATACAAACATAGATAATTCAAGTGGTGTATGAATCAATGGTATATATATATTATATAATACTTATTAAATATTAATACTTGATACATAAATACATTTAAAAATAAAATATAAATTTTTTTAGAAACCCATATATGACCCGTTTAATAAACAGATTGACGGGTTGGCGGGTTGACGGGTTAGCGGGTTGAAAAACTCAACCCAAACCCATTTATTTCGTGTCGTGTTGTGGGTCGTATCGAGAATTGCCAGCCCTAGTATTTTATACCAACCATAAGGACCATTTTTGTAATTTTGTCTTTATCTAATTTCGATTAAGCAACCCTTGGTAGAGATGTAGGATATAGAGTAAATTACACGAATGATCCCTATGGTTAGGGGTAATTTGCGCGTTTAGTCCCTAACTTATTTTTTTAATTCGGAAGGTCCTTACTGTTTGTTTTTGTTACGCGCTTGGTCCCTACTGTTTGTTTTTATTATGCGTTTGGTCCCTATTTTACCTAAAAATACTATAATTTAAATAGGAAAAAATTGTGGGGTGGATAAAGTAAGGTGAAGGGGATGGGTTTGGGGGTGTATTTAGTTAAATAAATTAAAAACTCAAGGGTAAAACAATCTTTTTAGGTAAGACGGGGACCAAGCGCGTAACAAAAACAAACAGTAAGGACCTTCCGAGTTAGAAAAATAAGTTAGGGACCAAACGCGTAAATTACCCTAAACCATAGGGACCATTTGTGTAATTTACTCTAGGATATATTATCGCAATCAAACTACGGTCTTGGCTGTATCTCTCCCCTGACCTTGGACCCTGCTTCACGAACGTCATCACAGAAGGATACACTTCGGAGATTGAACTAACTACACTTACACGAAAGGTAACCGATCATCACCATCTTCATCTTCCCTACTTTAACCTACAAGTTTTCTTTTCAATCATTCCACTTCCAAAACACGAACTAGGGTTTTAAAACCTCCACTCCAAGTTTCTCTATTCGAAAACCTATTCTTCTTATTGATCCTAAGTTTGCAGTTTTTTAATCAACATGCAAATAATAGGATTTAACGCCACTATGCTTAAATCGAAATACTCTCATTATAATATCGTTGATGTTCCTATTTTTATTACAAATCTGAAATCGGAAAGGTAGGGGTTTAGCTATAACCTCTTTCACGGTATTGGAAAACCTAACATTCACGTTAGCAGAGCTCGGTGGTGTTAGTCCGCCATATGCCTCTTTTTACAACTTCTATTTGTCGGTAATTGGTTTTGTAAACATCCATCTGATACTTAGCTATATTTGTGTTATATGCAGTTAATCAACAGTTGAACTTATGGATTCTTCAGATACAGAGCTTTTTCCTGCCATTCAGGTTTTGTGAAAGAAGATTCTATATTTCTTCAATTCGTAACCTGAGATTAGGGTTCTTACATACAACTTTTAGCAAGAAGATGTGTTTACTTCTGAATCTGTTTATCAAAAAATGAAGTGAATAATTTAGTCTTGAATTGATTATCTTGTGATTATAGAATGTTCATTATCTGTAAAATTCCAGGAGGTTTTGCTGGAGTTTCGTGCTGGTAAAATGCATATGGAAGGAACACGTGTTGTTGCTGATCCACGTAAAGGACTTGTTCGAATTGGAAGAGTATGAATTAAATACAAGCTTTTATTTCTATGCAACTTATTTTAGGGCTAAATGGAAGAAATTTCAACATTTTCTATCTATTGATTATTGCATACTTTACTTCTTATGTTGAGTTTCTGTCTTTTTACAGGGAGAAGAAGGATTAGTTCATATTCAGTGGCTTGATCGAACTAATAACACCATTGAAGATGTATCCTGATTTAATTTTATATATAACATATCATTATATTTTGCACAACATTTGGATAGAACTATGCTTACATTGGCTGAGTGTCAAAAAGAAAAAAAAAAAAAACTGAAACCATTTTGAAAAACCAAATGGTTTGGTTTTTGGTATTTTAGAAGTTGTATTTGTTCAAAGTTTCACAATTTTGGTAGATTCTAGAAGATTCTGATTTTCTTTAACACAAATAAACATAGGATCAAATTGTTTTCCCTGAAGAGGCAGTTTTTGAGAAGGTTGGCCAAGCTTCCGGAAGGGTCTACATATTAAAGTTTCAGACAGATGATCGCAAGTGTTTTTTCTGGATGCAGGTTAGCAAATGATGATGTTATATTAAAAAAGTTAAATAATTATTGAAGGTATTAATCAGATCTTTATAATGATGTAATTCGTTAAAAATAATTATATATATTTATTTTTTTCAGGAGCCCAGAGCTGATGATGATGAAGAGCTGTGTAAATCAGTCAACCTATACCTCAATCAACCAATAGGTAGTATTTATGCTTCAATCATTTACTTAGAGAATATTATTAGTAGTTCTGAATTATTTACAAATATGATGCAAACTTTTATAAAATTCTCTTTAACAACATTTTCGATATGTGAAAACTTTTATGTGGCAGATTTCCCTACTGAAGAAGAAGAAAACACTCTTGGTGAAGATATCTCATCAAGGTATGTTGATATAAATGAAAAGTTAATTTTTATCTTTTTACTTATTTATATATATCAATGATATTAAGATTTGTAGTATCTAACTTGATGTAGAAGAATATCTTAATATAAAAAGTCAAGGAAACGCGGCTTTTCCCAAAAAGTCCAAAATTTTCACAAATTCCCCTCATTTATTTTTACCTTACAAATCCCCAAGTTCGAGTATTTTTCAAACATCATTTTGTGATTGCCTAAAATACCCCTGTTGACTAAGAGGCTGTTTCTTTATGACTTGATCCAGTTTTAATCGGTTAAGCCAAAAAATATGGCTTAATGTATTAAGACACCAACTTTTTACCTATTTGCCCTTCTTTTTTTTTTCTTCCTAACTTCTCTCATGTTTAAATTGATGCTTATTATGAAATTTGTTTATGAGGGTAAAATGGTCATTTTGTCTCATTCAGATGGTTTATTCAGGCTAGAAAAGAATCAGAACTTAGTATAAAATGTCAACTTTTTACCTAATTACCCTTCAATTTTCGTTCCTAACTTTTTACCTAATTACCCTTGTCTGTATACAGGGCTGGAGATTTAGTTGGACCAAGTACAGGTGCAGAATTAATTAGTGACGTGTCCTCTTCAGGACCTGTTAAATTGTCAGATCTTCAAAGAATATTAAGTAATATTGGACCTTCAGGCATGTCATAAATTTTTTTTTCCTACTTTTTTACTTTTTTTTTTATTTTTTCAAAATTTTATAGTTTTTAACAAATTTGTTACCATGATAATGTGCAGGTGAGGCAGCAGATCCTGATGGAGGTAATAATTTTGAGCATTTTTTTATTTTTTTTTATCATTAAATGAAGGGGACAAAAACTAGGTCTTTATTTGTCATTTGTACAAAAGACGTAAATGCCCTTCTCATTTTCATCAACAAAAAAGTAAGATATGAGGGCAGGATGGGTGAAGGTTTTTAAAGCTATTTTTATGATGAGGGCATTTACGGCTTTTACACAGAGTGAGTCCCTGTCCCATCTTTTTGGGTGGGACAAAAAATTGAAAATCATGTTCTATTGATTTATTATTATTATTTTTTTATTTTTTATGATTTTGATAGTTTGCCCTTGATAGAAATGCAGTGTTTTTGACTTACATATAGCTGTATAAATATCTAAATTGCCCCTAATTTAATACCAAATAATATCAAGTAATGATTACTAAAACCTCCGAAAAGCAAAAGGTTGCAATTATTTCAGGATAATTGGAGTATGAGTTTTTATTTATTTTAATCACAGTGATTTAAATTTAATTTTGAATTTTTGTTTATATAGGTTTAGGATTGGGTGATATCTTGAAGCCTGAACTTATATTGCCATTGATGGAGAATTTATCATTGGAACAAGTGGCATCCCATTTGCCTGAGGTAAGATGAAGTCCCTGTATAAGTATTTTCTATTTTAATTTTTTTTTTTTAAAAGTAAAAAACACTAAAAAATAATATTATCTTGACGACAGGGGCAATGGAGTCCAGAAGAATTAATGGAGCTGCTACAAAGCCCTCCTTTCCGCCAACAAGTAGATTCTTTCACTTATGTGAGCATCTCTTCCTTTTTCTACTTCTTTTATTGAAGGGTAGTTTTGTCATTTGCCACTTATATGCACATTTCAAATCCTTCCACGAATGTGGTGTATGCAGGTGCTCAAGACTGGTCAAATAGATTTGACTCAATTTGGAGTTGACCCGAGTAAATGTAACCACTTTACAACCTTTTGTTACAAATTGTAAATTACTAAATGATTGTATAAAATTGTTTTATGATAATATGATTAATAATTCTAAACATTTGTTTTTACAGATAAGTTCACAGTGCTGTCTTTTCTTGAGGCCCTTGAAGATTCTGTTGCTAAAACATCTAATTCCGATGAGCCAATGCAAGATGCTGAGGAATCTTGATCAAGTAGCTGCTAGACTCATTTGCATAACAGATATTGATTCAAAAGATTACAGATTTGTGTTTGTGGATATTGCAAGTGTTTTGTATTTTGAATTTATAGACATCTCGTGTACACAAAAATTAGTACAAGTTTTTAAGTTACTTCGTTTTTAAGTGTTTTGTGTGCCAGAATGCACAGATTTGGACCATCGGATGAATAAAATCAATGATTATGATTTGAGGGTCTATGATATTACAATAGAGTAGTATGTACCATATAATCACACAAATTTCAGAAAAAGAGTATTTTGGTGAATTAACCTATTTTAAAAAAGGTAATTTTCGGATTTTAAGGGATCATTAACACTTCTAATTTTAAAATCTGAATTTTTTAAATTAATTTTAATTAATTCTAAACATAATTTGTAAACATAACCGATTTTATTCCGTTAGAATGAATTTTTGTTTGAATGATGTTCTTTCAGAGTTTAATTCTAGTAGAATATTAACGAAGAATAACAGAATTCTTGAACTCCTAGTTGAAGAATAACAACATTTTAATATTTTCATATACATTCGAACTTAAATACAAATTCATACATATTCTTACATACTAATAGCCTTCTACATTGTAATACATTTATACATATTCTAAAAGAATATCATAAAAAATCAGCATTCTTGAATATACAGTTAATGAATAAATACAAGTGTAATTCTTAAAAAATAAGAACATTCTTAAACTGTGAGTGTCATCAATCTTTGGCTCATTCTTCAAGTCATTCTTATCAGGTCTTCAAGCCATTCTTCCGACCATTCCTATCACAAATGCAACAAAAACTAATAATGGTTAAAAACATGTTGCTTGCAATTCCTATTAATTTATACATTCTGGGAGAATACATATAATTCATTCCGGTAGAATATACAGAACATAATCTTGCATAATACACAGAATACAATCTCGCAGAATACATAGAATAAAATCTGCTAGTTATAACTTTACATGCCACTATAAAGAATTAAAAGCATGCGATTTTCCATTTGCAATCGTATTTCTCTATATATAAACATTCTAAAGCATAGAATTTATAAATGCATTCTGTCAGAATTACTATAATGTTACTTGTAATTCCTAGCATTTTATATATTCTGGAAGAATACATAAAATATGATAGAATACATAGAATATATACTGATAGATTACATAAAATTTGCTACTAAATCAAGATTATAAAATTATGAACAGTGGAACATGTTAAGTTTAATAATTTTCAAATATTAGAAGGTTAGATTTTGATATTTTCCATATATTGCTTATTTAATCAGGTGATTACAAATGCTTTTGAGAAGAGTTTTCTCATTCATACAATGTTTAAGTTCTAAAATGTCTCAAATTTGTGAAAATCTCTTATAAACCCTTAATCAAATCTTCACCCTAAATTGATTGAAAAAATCAAATACCAATAGCAAAGATTGATGTTACTCAGGTAATTAACAAATAAGGAGTTAATAAAACAACAAAAAAACATATCCAAAGGTTTAATGAAGGAAATAAAAGAAATACTCTTTGAGGCATTTCTACAAACACCTGACGTGCAACATAGAAATCAAAATTTCTTTCAGGCCATTTCTACAACAAAGCTGCCAAATTCTCTTTGAGGCATTTCTACAAACATCCATCGATTCTTAATCAAACGAACACCTATGTAATTCTGCCAAATCAAACAAGAACAAAAAGAAAAGAAGGAGTCTTTACCTATTGATTGAATCATTGTTGAACAGCTTCCTCCATCACCGATTCCACCCACCTGCCGATTGCCACCACCCCATACGACTTACTGTTGCCTTACAACTCCCAATTTGCAACCACCTTTGTGTTTCAAGACAATCGGACCAGAAGAAGAATGGAGCCGAGGGGAGCAGCCCTGCGCTGCCGGCCTCCCTCCATCGCCTATGCTAGCGATCCACCAGCACCACCGAACCCTCACTTCTAGCCTCTTTCCGATCATAATAGGCCGACGAACATGCAACTGTGAAAGAATCAATTTCTGGTGGAAAGGAGGAATCGAGGTATCGATGATTTCTGGTGGAAAGGAGCAACTGAGATATTGATGATTTAAGGAAGCCGCCGTACTCTTTAAGGTTAGGGATGTGGGCTTTGTAGGGTTAAACTAATTAAGGAGATATTCATTGAATTATTTTTTTTACCATAATTAGATATAGGAAGTTTACCATTATACCCTTTTTTAATTTCTTTAATGATTTATTATTCTTGAATTCTCATTGGTGCATTTAGTCACACACTATTTGCTAAAAACATTTGAACCTAACTATATATATATATATATATATATATATATATAGGTAAAGGTTCAAATGAGAACAAAAAAATAATAAGAACTCTAAGAACCTCTAATTTTAGCTTATAAAGGGCATTTTTGTCACAAACACATTATTTCATCTAAAATTTAAAATACGAGATCAAAACATCAGATATGGAAAAGCTCATTCTCCCTCTCTCTCACCAAACATCTCTTCCTCTCCCTTCTACCTCCGGTGACTTTCCACCACCACCTGCTACATTCGGTGCCGCCACTAACCACTGCCACCACCTACTTTCGGCGGAAGAAACATCTACCACAACAACCCAACCACTCTTATGACGTTGCTCCCGTTACATATCTCCATCCGCCTTTTTTTTTCTCAATCTCCTTGAAACACCACCAAAATTGTTTAGATCTGGTGCACCACCACCTCCACCTACCATTGATACGTGTTTTAGACCTCCAAAAGCTTTCGTTTTCATCAGATTTGTGTTGATTCTTTATAGATCTATGATCTTTGATGACATATCTCTGATTTTCGCTTAGAAATCTATGATTTACACCTCCGATCTGTTATGTGTCGCCTCCTTCCCCTCTATTACTCGTTTTTATCTCTCTCTCTCTCTCTCTCTCGGTCAAAACACCACCAAATCGATATCTAATATGATGTTTTTGTCCATTTTCAGGTTAGATCTGGTGTGTGTATGGTGTTTACATTGATTGTGTTTACAAAAGGAAGTTTAGATAAAAAGATGCACACAAGGTGTTTGATGACATGCCTCAATGAAATTTGATAAGTTATTAAGCTGTGAATTAAGTTGTGAATGCATATTTTTTGTATATTAAACTATGAAGTTTGTGTATTTAGCTGTGATATTTGTGTTTAAAATTGCGAATTGAATGCATTAAGCTATGAATTTGTTGTTTAAATTGTAAATTGACTCTATTAAGTTGTGAGTTTTGTATATTTAATTATGAATTAATTGTATTAAACTGTGAATTGATTGTATTAAATTTTTTAGTTGAAAATATGCTTTTGAATGTATATATTTTTTGGGTATTAAACAGTAAATTTTCTGTGTTTAACTATGAATTAAAAGTTTTAAGTTGATATTATGTTTTTCTACTTGCATTTGTTGTAGATCTCTATTATATTTTGTTTTTTTTTTTTTGTTTTTTTTTTGTTTTTGTTTTTGTTTTTTGTTTTTTTTTTGTTTTTTTTTTTTCCTGTTAATGTGTGAATTTGATATTTTAATCTCTCATTTGTCATATAATTTTGTTAATCTTAGTTTTAACTGCTATTAACTTGTGAATGTATAATTTTTTTGAATTAAACTTTAAATTTATTATACTAGTTTGTGAATTTTATATATTAAATTGTGTATTAATTGTAATAAGTGTTTTAAGTTGATAATATGGATGTGAATACTACTTTTTTTTTTGTATTAAAATGTGAATTTAGTCTACTAAGCTGTCATTTTTGTGTTTTAAACTGTGAATTGATTACACTAAGCTTTGAATTTTCTTTTTAAACTACGAATTGACTGTATTAAGCTGTGAATTTTCTGTTTGAACTGTAAATTAACTAGATTAAGTTGTGAATTATGTGTATGAAACTATGAAGTTACTTGTATTAAGCTATGAATTTTGTGTATAAACTTTGTATTGACTATATAAAGAGTGTTAAGCTGAAAATATGGTTATGGATGCATGCTTTTTGTGTATTAAACTTTGAACTTTGTGTATTAAACTCTGCTTTTGTGTTTTAAACTGTGAATTGACTGCATTAAACTGTATATTTTCTTCCTAGACTATGAATTGACTATATTAAGCTGTAAATTTTGTGTATTAAATTATGAGTTGATTGTATAAAGCTGTGAATGAACTGACATTAAGCTGTGGTTATTTTATAATTTTTTTGTTTGTTTTTGAAATAATGTAAATTTTATTCACGACTTAATATATTAAACTCACAATTTAAAATATGAATGATTTATGTATAAATTTTTTTGTTAATTTTTTTCTGAATATATTTATTTGTTGTGTTGTATATGTATATAAGAATACATTAGTTTTAATAATAATTTGTCATTAAATTCAAAATGAGTGAAATAAATGGTTTTATTAGACTGTGAATGCAGTATTTATGTTATTAATGCATGACTTTGTTTACAGATCTAATTTAGAAGAAAATAATGGTTGAGATGCTGGTATAGGTGGTTGGTGGTAGTAGTAGGGTTTGAAATTTTGATTTCTTTAAGTTTGTGAATTAGTATAAAATTGTTTGTATTAAATTGTGAATTTTGTGAATTAAATTACGAATGGACTGTATAAACTTGTAATTTATATAAGTTTTGTGTTCAAATATGAGAGCATATAAGAATGAAAATATTATACTGCAAAAATTACAATTTTGTCCTTTTTGTATCGAAAAGAGAGAAAAAAAAAGGATTTTCACATGTTTAACAAGAATATCATGTAAATATTTATTAACTAATGGGGTTCTTAGGTTCTTAATCTTTTATGGTTCTCATTTGAACCACTCCCTATATATATATATATATATATATATATATATATATATATATATATATATATATATATATATATATATATATATATATATATATATATAGGTTCAGGTTCATTTGAGACCATTCTAATTTTGTAAGACCGTGAGACCAAATCTAAAAATAATTTTAAAATGCAAAATAAATGGAAAAATCAAAAAATTCTTTTTTTTAAATATTATTTTCGAAACTTGAATTAATTAAAAAAAATAAAAAAAAATCTTGTTTTTTTGAAAAATACGTGAAATATTCTAATAGAATATTACACTGTACATATTCTAAAAAATAATTTTAAAATGCAAAATAAATGGAAAAATCTAAAAATTCTTTTTTTAAATATTATTTTCGGAACTTGAATTAACTCAAAAAAAATCCTGTTTTTTTTTTTTTTGAAAATTGAAATATTCTAATAGAATATTACACTGTACATATTCTAAAAAATAATTTTAAAATGCAAAATAAATGGAAAAATCCAAAAATTCTTTTTTTTAAATATTATTTTCAAAACTTGAATTAACTAAAATAAAATAAAAAATAAATAAAAAAAATGCATCTCACGGTCTCACAAAATATAGGTGGTCTCAAATGAACCTAACCCTATATATATATATATACACTAGGTTAAAACCCGTGGAACCCACGGGTAATAATTTTAGATAGAATTAAAAAAATGATTATATAATAAATTAATATATCATTAATTTAGGAAAACTTAGGAATTGTAATATTATATTTTTTTAATAAATTTGTAATTTGTAAGTATTTAATTATACATGTAAATCCACCTCTTTTATAAAAGTCATGAGTTTGTATAATGCAATATACTATCACTCAGAAGACAAGCGTGTGAGTTGTAAAAAAACTTTATTCTTATTAAACCCTTACTTTTGGTAGATGATTATTGTTGAACATATCTGGGTTGTAAAGTCAACCACATCAGAGCGTGTGGGAAGAAAAAAAGTTTGTTGGCTAAAATGTCATTTTTCTCATTGTAACTTACCACCCTAATAAATATTTTAACTCCATTATCTCCATCTTTTTTCTTTCATTATAACAGCCCTCTTCCATTTCTTTCTTTTTAATATTGATTTTTGAAAAAAAAGTATTTTCTTTATAAAACGGCACCATATATTTGTCGATTATTGGTAAATTAAAGATCAGCACCTTTTGTACGTAATTTATTAGTAATCAGTATATTAAATGACCATTGATAATTCTAAATCGTAAATTCTATTATAATTGTTAATGAAAGATACTGCAAGTCTCCATACGAATTACAAATATAGTTTCACTGGAATGTTACAAATAAAGACCAATTACCAAATTACTAATATAATTTTATTAGAATATTACAAATAAAGACCGATTAATAGTTTAGGGGATCATTTTATAATTTTATATTCTAAAAAAATATAAACAACATTTGTAATTTTATATTTTAAAAATGATAAACAGAAGAAAAGGAAAAGAAAGATGGAGAATGTTTGCTTATTTGTTGCTAATGTCTTTATAATTTTGATTTTGTCAATAATAAAAATAGTTAGATTTGAAGAACTGGTTAAGGAGTTATTGAATCCAACCCTTTAGTTATTACATAAATTAAGTTTTCCTTATTTTTTATTGACTGTAAATGTTATTAAGGAAAAATGAATCGACCATTTAAAAAAATCACAAGGTCCATTTTACCCCTGCCAACATGCCAACAATATTTAGGTAGCTAACAATCCGTAATGAAACTAAGTTATTTAGGTAGCTTACAATGTAAAGTATGTTGTTAAAACAACTAATTATGAACTAAAATGCTAATAAAGGAATGTAAACATACAAACACAACACATAGACATACACACATAACAAACATAAAGAACATAAGTAGTTTCCCAAAAGTACAAATCATAGTCAATCCCATGTTATAGCATTGAACTTTTCCAAACAAATAAAATATTATAGCATCATATTGTACTACACTTTTTCAAAAAAAGTCATACTTTTTTTTTTTACATTTCGGCAAGCTTTCATTTTACATTTCGTACTATAGTAGCAGATAAAACTTATTCATTTATCGCTATTTTACATTTTGGCATGCTTTCAGATTTATCAATAATAATAGATAATAACATGATATTCATAACAAATAGTAATAAAAAAAATATTAGCATACTTTTTTTTTCTTCTAGAAATGAGTTAATTAACAGCATATCAAAATAACTACGAATAACAATCTTTAGTGTTCCTTTTATTAATTTCTTCTAACAATAAAAATTATAATCTTATCATTTGTCAAACAAAGAAAATACTTAAATTTTTCGAATATGTAGTTTCACAGGAGTTGTCGGTCCCTGTATAAAAAATAACAATGTACTTTCAAGTATATATATTTATTATACCATCTATTTTAAAGTACACTGCCCTAAAAATAAAAAGTTTTCAATAGAAACATAATTAGTAAACATAAAAGAAAAGTAAGATTGTAAAAAGATGACCATTCTGCCCCTAAAAAGAAAATAACAATTCCACCCCTACAAATAAAATGACTCTTCTGCCCTTGTATTGTTAACATATAATTATTTTTTAAAGAGTATTCTGACCCGAGAACAAAAATTAAGAAAAGTTTGACAATTTGGTTCAACAATCATAAATTCAAAGTACAAAGCTAAAATTGGTAAAAGTGAAAAACAAAAACTTATTAAAAATGATTTAGAAGCTTTAAAGTTACCATTTGTCAAACAATGAAAATACATAAAATTTTTGAACTATTTCCATTGATTTTCAGGAATGGTCATTCAAAGTATAATGGTTTGACAGGAAAAGGTTAAGAAATCAGTTTTTTTGAAAGTACAATGTTATTTCTACATATGATACAAAGTTTGTTGTCCATTTTATATTTTTCTGGAAAATGGTTTGAAACACAACACAATAGAAACACACACAACACACATACACTAACATACATTAAGAATATTCTTGTTTTGGAATGAGAAGTAGACACCCAATTTAAAAGGATCCGAATTAAATGACAGGTAAATATGAGTAAGTTTTGCAATAATTAGAATTATCTTTCCTGATTTTATGGAAATATTATGATTGTTTCTATTGTTTAATTGCACCGAATTAGGAATATACAACTGGATTTTTAAGTAGCACAAGGGCATAACCGGAATTTCAGTTTCATATTTTAGGCGAGATAAGAAGTTGGTTGGGGATTAGGAGATGACACATGGCATCAACACATATAATATAACCATCTGCAAAACCAAAAGAAACACTATCTTTATAAAAAAAAGGACTATGTTCTAGTTATATAATTAGTTATTCAAAACACCTCTTAGAATAAAAAAAAAGAAAGTTTAACATACAAAAAAATATATTATTTGTGTGAAACGACTTATAATAAATATGGTAAAAACTTGAAGTCTTTCTAACTTGAGCCATGAACTTTCATCTAAGCATCTATAAGAACCAACTAAAGATAGCAGCAACAAATCTTAACTTGTAAATATAGACCCATATAACGAATATATTTCAAATGTGAAATAGATTTCAAATGTTAATATTGGTTGGCAACATCAAGGAAGAAGATGATCACCTAGATGAAGCTTTTAGACTTGGTCCACTCTTTCTCTCTCTAAATCTGAATAGAGAAAGAGCTCTTTAAAGATGATGGCCTACTCTATGACAGGCATTGGTACTCCTCTTTCTCTCTTTAAATTTGAGCAAACTGCCATAAATGTGACCATAAGTAAAGAGCAACATAGTAAGGTGATATTTGAAGAACAAATTCCCTTTCTTGATACATAATCATAAATTATTCACTAAATTTTATATTTAAACTGTAAACTCCATTATTTAAGGAGACCTACATATTGATAATGAATTGATTGAAACTTCCCAATAAATCATGCTTATGCACCATGTAGGCTAGTACCAGAACAGAATCCTTGCTCCAAAAATAAAGAAAAAAATAGCCATGTTTGTATGTGTATGTCGGTACTATAGAGACAAAGAAATAAAAGGAATACATGAAATTGATTCAATGTGGCATTTTGTCAAACACTTGGCGTGCATTGATGAAAACGATGATAATACCAAGATGTAATTCGATCTTATACATTAAAAATCAAAACCTTAAAAATCAAAACCAAAAAGAGATGGAAGAGATGATATTGATTCAATGATTCCTCACTAAACCATGAGTTGAGGTTGAATAGAGGAACGATCTGATTAATTTCTGATTTGTTATAAATAAACCTATTAAAGAAAAATCATAACAATTTACAAGCAAGAAATTGGAACATTCACATTAAGATAAAACTCCAACAAACAGAGACCTGGAAGTTTCATATTAAGATAAAACTCCAATAAACGAACCTAAATAAGAAAAATCGTCGGACGTGGGGATTTGAAGCCAAGAAGTCAATTTTTTGAAATTCCAATTGGGTGGTCTTGTAATTGACTATCATAGAGAAAATTCAATATTTTACAACATAGAAGCAAGCCGAATAATCCAACAATCAACATGTTATAATATGACCAGAATGAGAATTAAAGGAAAAGATAAAAGGCTCGCTGTTGATCGAGGTTTACCACTATGTTCACCCATATCCACAATTTTTATAGTGTCTTGCAACCAAGCATTAGTTGAATTGTACTTACATGGTGTTGGTTAAGAAGATCGAGGTTTCACAAGACTTCAAATGAAATTAACTCAAAAAATGGACTCACCAACCACAATTAGTAACGATTCCTTATCGTCTCTTCTTCAATCGACCCTAAACAGTAACAATTTTTTGTCTCTTCTTCAATCGGACCTGATTGCTTAGTCATATGTCTTGCTTCTCCAAGTAGGCCAATCTTAGCATAATCAAAATCAAACTGAAATGTTTAACTGGGAATACTTCGAAAGTACTGATAGGGAGTTTTTTGGGAGTGGATTTAGGATTGACAAAGAGGAAAATAGAAGGAATAGGCCACATAAACATCAAAGTGTGAGAAATATAAGAGAGGAGCGGTGGGGAAATGAATTCAAAGTCGGAGAAGATTTGCTTTCCGATTTATAGTGATTACGTCCTAATGTCATTCAAATTAGTTGTTAATGATATGCGACTCTCAAGGAGTTGAAGGAAAGGGTATGATTGGTAATTAACATAGAAACTATAAGCGGGAAAACTATATGGGGGGATGCCAAGCAAATGACACGTGGATCATAGGTACTGTTTTATTAGAATAGGGGAAATCATCAAATTAGAACACCTAAAAGGTTGAGAACGCGAGAACAATTCTAAACCAATCAATATATAAGGGCATATAAGTAATTGTATATTTTAATTAAATTAAAATAAAACAAAATTCAATCAAATCCCTTAAATTTAGAACCAGTTACCAAAAAGAAAGAAATATTCGATTTTTTATTTTTCTTATTAATGGAATATAAAAAACATTTTTAACAAAATTTATTTAAAAAATGAAAAAAAATCAAAATTTTTCTCCTATTTCAGTTTTTTTTTTCTTCAAAAAAAAAAAAAAAAAATGAATAGAAATACAACCCCAAATCAATACATTTATATTCACAAATGATTTTTTTTTCAAAAAACCTAAAACTACTCCAATCACAAATGAATACATATTAATTTACAAGTAATCAAATTCATTTTTTTAATCAACTGAAAATAAAAAGAATACCTCTAATCATAAATAAATACACCCATTAACACATTATTACACTGCTATTCACAAATGAATACACTGCTATTAACAAATGAGTACCTTGCTATTAACAAATGAATAAATAAATATCTCTAATCATAAATAAATACATTCATTCACACATGAATGCACTGCTATTCATAGATGAATACAATGTTATTCATAAATAAATACACATTCTAAATGTATTCACAAAGAAAGATCAGGAGACTTAAAGATAAGAAAGATGTAGTAGACTGCAGAAGCTAGGTTTCGCACCCATCATCTCTGTCTAAGAATCCACAACAGCTTCACCGATCGAATTCGATCCTCCAAAGCCCTAATCTAGGACTTGGGGATCGACTACAAGCGAGATAATGGACTTCGATGAGTATGAGTACTTGGAGAAGACAGTCGACGAATCCGACACCAAGAATGGTTCGTCTTCGAAGACCAAAGACGGTTTGTCTCTCTCTCTCTCTCTCTCTCCATCCGTACACTACTTCTGTGACATTCCGATCGGGAAGACCTTTCCTCACGGCTACGACTATAGTCATGGTCACGTTCTCTGTCTAAGACCCTCATGCTCACGTCGTTCTCTTTGTCCCCTTTGTCCCCTTTGTGCTTCTTGCTCCTTCTCTGTTCTTCTTCAATGCGGTCATCTTCAACATCTTCTCTTCCCTTCCGCTTCTATTTCATCGGATTCAAGGATGCAGGTATAGAATCTCCAATGAATACCGATGAAATAAAACCGAGTTGTAGGAGAACGATTGGAGATCGAGTTGTAGGAGGCCGATTTGGCGTTGAAGCCTTGGAGGGTTTTGGTGATGATCGAGTTGAAGGAGGCCACTTCTGTTTCATCGATTTAATGCTCTATAAGATTAGGTCAAGAAATAGAGAGGCAGAGAGTAATTATAGGAGTTTACAAAATTAAGGTAATGCTTGTTTACCTTAATAGCCTTTTTAATTTTCTTTAATTTAAAAATTAAAATTTACATGTATTAATAATTAGAAAAATAAAAATTAATTATAGCCACACATCTTAAAAATTAGATGGTCCAGATCTGTTCTCGCGTTCTCAACCTTTTAGGTGTTCTCATTTGATCCTACTCCTATATATATATATATACATATATATATATATATATATATATATATATATATATATATATATATATATATATATATACATACACACACACATAGGTTGAAATGAGAACAATTACGAAATCGAGAATGCGAGAACAAATGTATTCACATGTGATTAAAAGTGTTCTCACCTTTTCAATTTCATAATTGTTCTCAATTGAACCTCCCTTATATAGTAGGCGAATACCCTCTCGTTGTGCAAGAAAAAATATATCTTTTAAACAAAACTAAAATATAACAAGAACAAAAAATGTTGGAACTTAATGAAAAAAATGCTTTTTGGTACTTATCCTACATCGGAAGAAGAAAGAAAAATTTTCTACTTTATAAAGCTTTATTTTAGTATTTTACTAATATGATTAAAAGCTTGGGCTAAAGGGATTGGGTTGCATTTGATGATTGGGTTATTCAAATTAGTTATGAAAAAGTTGGACATATATATATATATATATATATATATATATATATATATATATATATATAAAATTAATGGTCAAAAGATTGGCCTTGACCCTTGGGGCACTTGGGGTCTCCTTGACTAATATATTATATATATATATATATATATATATATATATATATATATATATATATATTAATTCCAAATTTTTACTTTTATTTAACAATTAAATATGTTAATTACAGTTTAACTGTTTTAACAGTTAATTTCGATTTAACGGTTTTTTGGAGGGAAATGTAGTTATTGTTGGATTAGTGTCTAAGTCCATAACTATTTTGGTATGTACTTGACCGGATGGTGCATGGTCCTTTTGGGTTGCCTTCACCAAAGCAACTTGATTGGAGAAATGAATAAAGAGAGAAAGGATAATATGATTTATTAATATGTTATAAGAATAATATATTAAAGGGGAAATCATATTTGTTTAATTAATATTGGTCAATAATTAATTAAGAATTAGTTTTGTGATCAAATGTAATTAATTAAACTAGAGGGGCTGATTTGTAATTATGTGATAGTTACAAAATAAGGTAAGGATTATCTTATTTATATGGTGGACGAATTTAAGGTTGGAAAGCCTTAGAATTCGAGTATGATAAGGATTCAAGGATTATCTTATTGGTTGCTTAATGGATAATCAACTAGATAAGGATAATGACTGAAACCCTATCTCTACACCTATATAAACACCCCTAGGGTCATGAATTCGTGTTTCCCTTCCCAAGAGGTCCTAGATACGAATTCTAACCTCTCACCTCTCTCTTTATACCTTCTCCACTTGCTTATGGTGTTTGTAAGCCATTAGAGGAGTGACACTTGTGACTCTAAGCCTTCCAAAGTCAATACAAGGAGGAATTAGGATTGTTATTGCTACATAACAATCAAGGTATGATCTTAAACCTAATTACATATTAATATTCTTACTTGTATGCTAGAATTAGGGTTTATAGTCTTGGATTCAAAGCATGTACAATAGAGAAACCTAGATCCAAGCATTAGGGTTTGTATGAGCACATAGGATGTCTTATGACCAAAACCCATCAGTGGTATCAGAGCCTAGCTTGGTTTCAATTGTATTGATGCATTGTATAACTGAAAAATTCGATTTTTTGGATTGTGGAGGATGGACTCGCCAAGTCCATGGCTGAACTCGCCGAGTCCATGCAGACTCGACGAGTCCATGCCTGACTCGACGAGTCAACTCGTCAGATAATGTTTATCTCGGGATTTCTTGCTGTTTTTGCATATGGATAGTTACCTTATCATGTTAGATCAATATAAATCTGATTTTATGATATATATGACTATATTCTTGACCTAATTAAAGATAATTATCAATTAACAAGATAATTGTTTCCTTATAAGATAATTGATTAATTATTTTGAGTAAATTGATAAATTGTTTTGCAAGAAATCATTAAACAAATCAAATATGGATAATTATGTAACTAAATGTTACTTTAGATTATTTGTTATTTGATCCTTGTAGTTATGAAAAGTTTCATATTTTCCCCTTTAGGTTTTATAGTTTAAATTTGAACCCAAAAGTTTTTAAGTTTTGAAATTTAAATAGTTAAAACCCTAATGTTTTGAAATGTTTCAAAACTTTCCATCAAGTTTTGGAATTTAAAAGTTGATTAAAAGTTTAATTAAGAATGTTAAATTCTAAAACCCCAGTAAAGTTTTGAAAAGTTCAAATCACACCCTTATGGTTTTATTAATTAATTAAGGAGTATAATTAAAAGAGGTTTAATAAATCCATAAAAGTTTAGGTTAACCATTTAATTGAATTAAAAGTGTAATTGTTAAAGTTAACCATATAGTATTTTAAAAGTGTAAAATACACCCTATACTATATATATAACATTAAAGGTCTAACATTATATATATGTATGAGTAAAAGTCAGTCTTACCGTTAGTAGGCCTCATTCACGAAGCTGGTCTATAAGGGGTGTTTAAGGAAATTGCCTATAAAATGGCGATTGAATGGGTATCCACTCTTACCCACCACACTCTTGACTAGTGGAGGGTCGTTAGCCGAACGGGTAGGATAGGACGAAACCTTCCATTATAAGTATAATGAAATACAAAGTAACTAAATGTTTTTCAAATTCCCAATCTTAGTTACTTAGGCAAAAGTGAATTGATGCAATTCCATGAAATTACACTTTGTGCCCTTGCGAAGACGTTAGTGGAGCGTGTGTGGTTTACCGGCACACTAAATGGTTCTAAGCAAAGGTAGCAAAGTGTGACTCAATGTTTGTCATAGTTCGGTGGAGCGTGTGTGGTTTACCGGCACATCGAATAGGTGATTGTAACATGTGAGGGCACCATGTAGTTTGCATGGTTATTCACACCCGCTTTGTGATCCTCGGCATCCCAGTCACAAACAAGAGGGGCATATCGAGATTTAAACATGCCATTGAAATGTTCAATGAATCTCAAAGGATCTAGAGTTTTCATAGATTTAAAACTTAAATTTCTTTTTCGTTTTTCATGGTGGAAACTAGTGAATCGTCATTCACTTACCTTCAAATGTTCTGCAATTTGGGTTACGGCATCCCTCACCCGAGTTGTAGGATATTGTGTTGGGTCCTAGCCTTGGAATTTCATTTGGGTGATTTACCAAGGACTCAATCAATCAACTAACTTGAATTCGTTTTCTCCCGATGTCAAAGTTCGACAACTATGGTCTTCTCAAATCCCGTGGAACAAGCATTCCACATGAAGATGATATTCCACGATTCGATCGAGGAACAAGAAATCATGCTTCACTTCCTCCTCCTCCTCCAATTATTCTCCCTAACCCACAAGATTGTAAAATTGAAAGGTTCAATATCACTCAAGCCCTTTTGGCAAGTAAACATAAAGAGGGCAAGTCGGTGTGTGCACACGTCTTAGGGATGAAGTCACACATTGATAGATTATGAATGATGGGATCCGTTGTCGGTGAAGCGATGGCTGTTGATTGGATTCTTCAGTCACTTCCTAACTCGTATAGTGAGTTCGTAAGAGAGTACTATATGATGAGCTACGACGTGACCCTTATAGATCTCACCTATATGCTTATTGCTGCTAAATCAGCAATGGTTTGGCGCAATAGAAAAGCAAAGTTGATTGGTGAATCTGCCTTCAATACCTCTATGGATATAGACAATGGCAATGAAATACATGCAATGATCGAAAAGTTTGATCATAAGAAAAAGGCGATGTCTGAAGTAGTTCCATGTGTTGTTCCAAAAGAGTCAATTTGCTTTTATTGCCAAGAGAAGGGGCATTGGAGACGAAGTTGCCCTATTTACCTAAGAGATCTAAGAGATGGGAGAGTCAAAAGTATGACTACGCTTTAGGTAAGAATCCACTATCTAACTCCATTAAGTTCCTATTCATTGATTCTTAATACATGATGTGATAAGATTGCATTTGAATGTTTTGAAGGATCGGTGAAAAGAAAGGAAGCTTGATAAGAGAGCAAGATGAATCTAATCACAAGAGATGGATCTCGATCTCATGGACTTGAAGATTGGATTTTGAGCTTAGATAGTTATGATAGAGTTGTTAGAAATTTTCGTTTACATAGTTTTCAATAGATTTTGCATTGTAAGGACAAATGTTTTTCCGCTGCTTTTATAAATAAAATAAATTTTGTTTGACTTATTTATTTATTTGTTTACTTCCTTGCAATGAAATCGTTATGTGAAAAATTGATGTTTGCATATTTCTACAACGAATGGATATGATTCTTAGTTATGTTATTTATGAAAATGTCAAGAATTTACCAAATAGGGAGAGTTTCTCATCGCCCAAGTTTCAATTGGACAGAAACTTGGAATCATGCAACATGGATGCAAGATGAATGAGAAATTTCGTATTTGGAAATTGAACTAATTCATTGACAAAGTGTCAAGTGAAGGACTAGGAGATCGAGCACACAAAGTTGTGTGTTGATCAAGTTCACCATAAGGGTAACAAAGATATTCGTCATGATTTACTAAAGGCCTAGTAAATATGATTACACTTACAAGATTAAGTGTAATTTTGAATTGATTAAAGGGTTTAGATTAATAGCAAAACGAATAAGAAGAATCAAGTAGGCAGAAAGATAAGAGTTTCTCCATTCTAAGAAGAAGGGAGAGTAGCTTTTATGCTTTATGATAGGTCTTAATGATTAAGAACCATATCTCAATTGATCCTCTAAGTTAGTCTTGGTACAATTATATTTCCAAGAAGAGGAATCAAAGATTGAAGAAATGGTCAAATCAAGAAGTCAATCATACTTCGTTCCAAAACAAGTCTTAAAGTCAAGATTGTAACATTGAGTGAATAGTATTAAGAAGGCTTATAACATTCATCAATTGTGGAAAGTTGTGATGTCTTGGATAAGACAAAGACCAACTAAGACCAAAATTATAAAGTGTTTTGTTTTGATAAAAGCTACACTAACTCTTGAATATTTGTTTGTCAAGAAATGTTTTGATAAGAGAATCGTATATGTCAAGGAGTCAGTGGGAGTCTTAATAGTCTTGAAAAGTTTCAAGAACAAATCAAATAAGCCTTATCGATCATCACTAGCACACGAGTTGAGGTGTACAACCTATCGTGAAGACATTATTTTGTTTCTGTGCCAATCCAATCGAGTTAATTATGCATGTGAGTCCTATGAGTTTTCATTTTAATGCATAAAAGGAAAGGACCTTGATCAATGGAAAGTACATTGATAGGAAAAGGTGAGCTACTTAACTACTTGGAAGACGTGGTGGGCAGCTGTGCTACCATAAGGCAAGAAATCAAGATTAAGAAAGTTCGATCCATATGAGCTTCAATTTGTCGTAAACTTTGGTTTTTAACAAATTTACATGGATAGGAACACATACACTGTTTAAATCTAAGTGTCATAAGATTTCCTCCTTCATGAAAATGATTGTGAGAAAATGCTTTCACTAAGAAAGATTTTAAAAGATAGTGATTGTAAAATTGCATTCTCAAATTCAATCATGGTTACGGCATCCCTTTCCATAATTTGAATTGTGAGGTTTGGAAATTAGTCTTAATTGTTAAGACACACATATGAACTATCTAAGGCAAAAGTGTATAAGTTCAAGAAGCCTTGATAAAAGATTATCAAAGCACTAAGTATTAGAAACATGAACTTAAGAAATTCAATAAGTATTGTTTTTCTGAAAGTTAAGATGTTTATGAATACATGTCGAAGCTAGTGGGAGCATAAGTGTTATGTTTTATAATAATCATCATGATAGTGGGAGCATAAATGTTATGATTGTATGATTATTAAGGAAAGTATTGCAAGTTGGCAATATTAATTATAGAAAACAAGAGTCATTCTTTGCAAAGTTGTAAGGATGGAATAGTTGTTTTGCTATAATTAAGGGAGAGAATATTATGTTTCATTTCAAATCTAAAGGATTAGGTTGTGAAATGTTAATAAATTTAGACAAGGGTACATAGTGTGTTCTTAAAGTTTCGATTATGATTACGGCATTCCTCTTCACAATTCGAATTTTGAGAACATAGCAAATAAAACATTATGCGTTGTGTCCCATACGCTTCGAGTATAGGATCGATTGAAAATGATTTAATGTTTGACCATTCTAAAATTTTCCAAATGTCTAGTGCATTTAGAGGGAAAAGGGACTAGAATTGTTTTTTGACTAAAATAATTAAACAACTATCAAAGGACAATCCAAAGTTCGACGAGGATTGGTCGCTTGTGAGTAGTTGGAAGTATAGTATTGGAAATTATGGAAATGTTTCCATATTGGATGGACAATATCGACATCATTACGAATAGATAAGATTCTATTAAGAATGAGTTGTCATATGGAAAATATGGAAGCGTGTCCATATTGGGAAGTAAATATTGAAAATCTATGACTAGATTAGAAACCTTTATGCAAAAGGATGTTCAAAGGAATGTACTTTGAGTGAGAGACATTGTATCTAAGGAATTGTCTTGCAACAATCTCCGATAGAGGACTTTGTAATATCATTGGCAATAGTCTTTGAGACTTTGGTGCAGTGACATTACAAAAGGATCATTGCATAAAGTGTTAGAATCTAGTATATTCTATAAGTAACAAGAATTTGATATTCTTACACTTAAGAAAATGGATTTGGAGTTGTAAAATGAGAATGATTGGAAATGTGTTCAATTTGTCTATTTCACAAAAGTAAGAACCATAGGTAAACATTGTGTGCATGCTAGGAGCATGGGACAAGTGTTGGAATTCAAGTAAGAAGTTGATTACCCGAAACGAAAAATAATGAGTAATCGATATGGTGATAAATAAAACGTGTTTTGTTTATACTCAAAGGTTTGAGGCCATATGGGATTAGTATTATTCTTGTGTTTCACCTTGCATGTTTTGACTTCCAAAATAATTGAGTTTATTAAGAATAATCGAATTATTCAAACGGGCCACAGTCGTTCATATGTTGGAAGTAGATATGAATGAAGACTGTCGTGAATTGGTGTGTGGATTGTCTAGAAGAGTATTAGACATAAGCAAATGTTTGCTGCAACGTTCATGAGTGCTTATGAATATGATTTGAGCATTGGATTAAACCCACGCTCACTTGGATCACTCCATGAATTGTATTACGAGTGATTGGTGAGACGATAACATCTTATATTCTTGAAACCGAGATGTGTGAGTTGTATCTTGCGAATCGTTGCACATTGATAATATGTAAACGCACTAGTAACTTGGTGTTATAAAACATATTGTTGTGTGTGATTTGGTTAGTGAGTGCAAGCAAGCATTGTATCAAAGCTTATCCGTTCCTTTTATCCAAGGTAGGATAAAAGCGATATCTTTGGGCCCCTCGATGGTTTAGTGATGACATACATAAATGCTCGGCCGGGCTAGGGCTAATTTGATTTGTTCAATCAGTCTGTCGTCATAAATCGGAAATCGAGATATAGTACAAAGAGAATGATTAGAAATCATATCTCATACGATATCTAGAATGGAGGAATATATGATCCCTTATCTAAGGACACGCGTATCTGATATGATCAGAGTTGACAGCGGCTTTGGAAAGCTACGATTGCAGATCAGGATCTGAAGTCATACGCAGAATAGTTGTTAGACTTATCCAAGTGGGAGACTATTGGATTAGTGTCTAAGTCCATAACTATTTTGGTATGTACTTGACCAGATGGTGCATGGTCCTTTTGGGTTGCCTTCACCAAAGCAACTTGATTGGAGAAATGAATAAAGAGAGAAAGGATAATATGATTTATTAATATGTTATAAGAATAATATATTAAAAGAGAAATCATATTTGTTTAATTAATATTGGTCAATAATTAATTAAGAATTAGTTTTGTGATCAAATGTAATTAATTAAACTAGAGGGGCTGATTTGTAATTATGTGATAGTTACAAAATAAGATAAGGATTATCTTATTTATATGGTGGACGAATTTAAGGTTGGAAAGCCTTAGAATTCGAGTATGATAAGGATTCAAGGATTATCTTATTGGTTGCTTAATGGATAATCAACTAGATAAGGATAATGACTGAAACCCTATCTCTACACCTATATAAACACCCCTAGGGTCATGAATTCGTGTATCCCTTCCCAAGAGGTCCTAGATACGAATTCTAACCTCTCACCTCTCTCTTTATACCTTCTCCACTTGCTTATGGTGTTTGTAAGCCATTAGAGGAGTGACACTTGTGACTCTAAGCCTTCCAAAGTCAATACAAGGAGGAATTAGGATTGTTATTGCTACATAACAATCAAGGTATGATCTTAAACCTAATTACATATTAATATTCTTACTTGTATGCTAGAATTAGGGTTTATAGTCTTGGATTCAAAGCATGTACAATAGAGAAACCTAGATCCAAGCATTAGGGTTTGTATGAGAACATAGGATGTCTTATGACCAAAACCCATCAGTTATTAACTGCCAATGATAGCCTATGTATATGGATAACCAAACACAGATTTAAAAGGTTGGAAAAATCACATTCTTCAAAAATTTGTATTCTTCAATCATAATGGAAACATAGAGAATTTCGTAATAAGCAAGTTTTGTTCATGATTAGATTGTTGTACTCTCTAGATAGATCCATACCAGGGAAATTTCTATCTTAGAACACTGCAAAAGCAAGCCTCAATCTGTACAAATCGAGGAAGAGAATATGAGTCAAAAGACTTTGTTGAATTTTTTTCTTTACATGGTATTATACATCAAGCAATTGCTCCATATACTCCTCAACACAATGGAGTGGCTAAAAGGAAGAATAGAACATAGAAAAAACATGATTAATTCAATGTTAATTACTTATGTAGCACCACATAATCTGTGGGGAGAAGCATGTCTTGCAACAAATTCAATACTTAATAGAATTCCTCATAAAAAGAGTGATAAATCACCCTATTATCTGTGGAAAGTGAGATTACCCTCTTACAAAAGGATGAAAGTGTGGGGTTGCCTTGTTAAGGTACAAGTACTTCTTCACAAGAGGAATAAACTTGGACCAAAAACCATAGATTGCATCTATCTTGGACCAACCTCAAATAACGCAACCTATAGATTTCTAGTGTTAAATCACATGTTGATGATATCCATAATCATACCATCATGGAATCTGCAAAGGATAAATCTGTCACACCCCCAAACCAAGGATGGCAGAAACGACCGGGGATGGAGGACTTCATGTATAGTATCACAACAACGAGTATAATAGTGCTTAAAGTAAATACAACCATCATAAATATAATTGAAAAGTTTACACCATAGTATATGTTTACATGTTTCAAAATCAATTACATTATGATGACAAAATGAACTGTTTGACGATTTAACATCCCATCCTCAAAATGCTGTTGGTTTCCTGTTTCATTGATTTCATGAGAATACAAGTAGTTTTGAAAAGTGTCAACAATTAAGTTGGTGAGTTCATAAGAGTTTTGTTTGAGGAAGAAACCGTTTTCCTTGTAAAAGCGACTGAGTATGTTTCCAGAAAATTCAATATTTTCTTTATTAGATCTGAAATGAATGCTCCTATGTTATGCGATAATGTACCCTAGAAAGACCCGTAGATTCCTTCTATAATCACCCAGTGTATATAAGTTATCTAAAATTTAAGTTAAATAAACCGTCGAATATAATGGGTCTGCCCTAGGTCCACAACCAAACAAGAAACAGGAAGTAAGGCGGGCCCACCAATTCTAAGTCGATTGTGACTAGATTATTACATAACTCTAGCATATACACTTAGCAATTATATCTAAAGTCTAACAATTCTAGATGAAATGTAGTTTTAATAGAAATATGTTTCCAAAGAAAATCCAATATTTTCCTTATGAAAGTCATGTAGTCTTAAATGTCAAGACTGAGAATATGTGTGTTTTTGTACTTATAATGTTCATAGTGGTAATGTGTTTCTAAAGAAAATCCAATATTTTCCTTATAAAAGTCGTGTAGTCTTAAATGTCAAGACTGAAATGTACAAGTATTTTTCCATACTTAAAGTAATTCATGCAAGTTTAAATCAACATAAATCGTTTAATTTAGAAGTAAAACCCCTTTTCAAAGTAGAATTTTCCCTGTAAACTTGAAAGATTGTTAACTCCCTATGTGAGTCGTTATAACCATAATATGACAAGAAATAACCTGCATAACCTTTTTCAGACGTTAAGATCCTATGACTCGTGTCACCCGCAGACCTACCGGTCCGGATGTAGCTAGCGGCGAGGTGTGGGGTTTTCAATCCCAATATAGATCTATACACAATTATCATGCTATCCCTATAAGTGACTCTGGTTATAACTTACAGGAATTGGAATTGGAATCCCGTACTCTAGGCGTACGGGGAGAGAATTGTCTCACAACTTACGTTAACTAGTTTACACATAGTTTGATTATAAAATCTCTTCCGTGGTGGAAGTGAAATCACCTTTTTTGAATAAATTAGTGATATGCAATCCTTAAACTATTACTATTATAGTTTATCATGTAGTATACGAAAAACCCATTTGTTTTGAGAGTAAAACCTTTTTCATGTAGTAAAAATCCATAAACTATGCTTATTGTAGTTTATTATATGTGTTCGAAATGAATGAAGAATCCTTATCATGAATGACTAAATTTCAGTTTATGATGATAAACTAACAATAAAATACATTCAATATTTAGAGCTTATTGTTATGAACTTTGCTCAACATAATACAAAGTGTTATGAAAGCTGTGAGCTGTTAACTAGTTTTTGACCTTTCTACACTGTTTTAGAAAAATCATACGAAGTCAAAAACCGAATACCTAAATTCTGAGAGTTCATAAAATGTGTCTAGTTTATTCATAATTTTTATTATGATTTTTAGAAGTCTTTAACTTGTGTGAAAATGTTCATATTCACAGACTGGTCCGAATTCGTTTCTGAAGTGATAGACAGTTTTGTAAAAATCACCATAAATCATAGAAAAACCGTATGAAGATGTGCAAGTAGTCATTTTAAAGTTATGAACCTGAGCTATTTTCATATTAAACAGTTTTAAAAGATATTAAGTCTACGATAGTCAAAACTGTCCGTGAATAAGACTCAACTTTTCTGATGAAAGCTGTTGTTTGAGTTTAGTTAAGTTTTTGGTGTTTTAACTTGTATTCCCCCCCCCCTAAAACTTGACGAAAACATGAAATTGTAGGGGTATGAACTCACCTTGAGTGATTTCAGAAGATGGATGATGAAGAAAAGAAGTGTTTAACTTAAGAACACTTAGAAGATGCTTGAAGATTCGAAGATCTAACAACAAATATGACAATATTTGTGTAAGGAACTCATGATTTGAGTGAAGAAGTGTAAGGAAATAAAGTTTGGGAAAAAATTTACTTACCAAAGGTGTGTGAAGAGCTCAAGATCAGCCTTGAATCTCGAATTCTTGGTGAGAGGAAATGAGAGAGAATAGGTTTTGCTTTTTGGTGAAAAGTGAGTGAAATGGAAGGAGAGAGGAGATTTTCAGCTTTTCGGTGAACCTTTACAGCTGGATGAGGGGTGTCAAAGGACAAATAGTTAACTAGGTAGGGATGAATAGTGACTGAGGGTTGTCCTATGAAGGTATGGGGGGTTGCTTGTGTCATAGTCTAGATAAAGTCAACACTATATCACAAAATCTAACTTAATAGATTTTATTCTTGGACAAGGATTTCCCCCAAAATATGATTAAAAAAGTAATATTTAGGGTCTCTTATGTTAAAATACGAGTTTGGGTGAAAATCACGCGTTAAAATTACGAAAAACGGGCTTAAAACGAAGATTGGGTCAAAAACCGGGAAGGAAATGGGAAAATCTGAAGTCTAGCCGAAGCTTTGGTCTTGAGAGGGTTAGAACCGACCTTGGCTAGGAACCGAGAGGGGTTGATCCGGGTGGTTTCGCATGTGAGAAGGGGTAACGAGGCGAAATGGACCGAAGTTTGATTGGAGCGAAATAGACCGAGAGGCCTGATCCGAACCGAGAGGTGAGTTCGGTCCTATATGGGGTTTCGGTCTTATGTAGGTTCGGTTCTTAAGGCTATGTTCGACTCCTAAGAGGGTTCGGTTCTATAAAGCTATTTTTCGCTTAAACTTCCGTTTTCGACTGAATCAAGGGTCAGGATGCCACGAGTGATTATAAAAAGTTGAGAGAGATTTTGAGGGAGATTTGGGAGAGATTTCACATACTTGGAGAGATTTCTCATACTAGAGAGATTTGGGAGAGATTTCACATACTTGGAGAGATTTCTCATACTTAGAGAGATTTGGGAGAGATTTCACATTCTTTGAGAGATTTCTCATACTTAGAGAGATTTGGGAGAGATTTCACATTCTTGGAGGGATTTCTCATACTTAGAGAGATTTGGGAGAGATTTCAAATACTTTGAGAGATTTCTCATACTTAGAGAGATTTGGGAGAGATTTCACATACTTAGAGAGATTTGGGAGAGGTTTCGTTTGCGACCTTTATGAGTGTTTGGCTTCGTAACGCAAGGTTTGTACATCCCGTTAAGTCTCGTTATGAATGTTATACGCCCCGGAGGGGTATGGAATAATGTTTTATCGAGTATTTTCATCACTTGCCCTGATTAGGGTTTAGAATTTCCGAACACGTGAAACTCTAAGTGGCACTTTGTATTAAGATAATGTTGGGGTGCAAAGTTATTCATTCATGACTTTGTAAATGTTTGACTTTTGTAAAACCCACTTGCATGTGGTGCTTTAGCCTTTAGACCCATTTGTTAGTTAGAGTGAGAGAGAGACATGTAAACACCTCTATAAATAGTGGGTTCATACCACTTGTAGAGGTGTGCTTGAGAGATGTAAAAGTGAGTGTGTAAGTGTGTGTTAATTATGTAGTCTAGATCTAGATCCTTTTTGTAACACCATATACATTCAATATATCTCTTAAACACCCAAATCACCATGTTCAATTGTGCAAGCTTTAATTCCGCATGTCAAACCATGTTCTTATGTCGCTACAATTGGTATCAGAGCTTGGTTTTCACGATCAACGTGACTTTTAAAGAACGATTCTCGGTTTGGCAAATTTTGTCGCAATTTGATCAATTTTGGTGAGTCTCTCTCTATGATCTCTCTTAATCTCTATGAAATCGTGCGTAACGTTTTTTTTGATCGTTTTGATTCATTGGATCGAATTTGTTTCAAATCCTTTTGATGATCCAATTAATTTTTTTTAGATCATAATTCCAAAAAATTATCAATTTGTTATTGTTCACGATGTTATTTGAGCCCAAAATCAATTTCAAAATCAGTTAATCATTCATCAATTCGTGAAAAGCCCAATCAAAATGCAACTTACTGTTCATGATCTATGTTAGAGCCCAAATCTTAAATTGGATACTGTTCATGAGAAATTTTTGAGTCCATAAACAAATGTGGTTGATCCAATGCCTGTGTCAAATTGACTTGTACGCTAGCTTTATCTGTTGTACAATTGCGTTCTTCATCGTTTCTTTAATTATACATCTGTGTTTAATCCATGTTTCTTGAACTATGATTTCGCAATAATCTTACTGAAAAATCAATTAGAAGCTTGTGTTAATCAAACACTTGTGAATTGATTGTGTATGACTTCATATATTAACAATCGATGATGATCAAGTGATCGTAGATTTCTGTTCTTGATTTTGATAAAATTGATCACGGACACTTGATGAAGATGAAGAACTGTTGAAAAACGCTTTTTGATCTGAAATAGCAAATCAAATTCATCGATTTTGTGTTTATAGATCGTTGACTCTAAAAAGTCAAACATGTGTTCTATGGGTTGATTCATGGAATTGAAAGAAGAAATCGTTGGATTTGAGTTCAATATGTGATTTAAAAGAAGAAATCAAGTATAATCGGAAGTTGATTTTGAGTTCTTATTAATCTTGGACATGAACGTGATGAAGAAATGTTTAAATAGTGTGTTTGATCTGAACTTGATTTGAAAAGTTTTCGATTTATGTTTGTTAAGTGAAGAACTGAGAAAAGTTGATTTTGGAATTGAGGAGTAATGTTCGCATGATTGGAATCGATAATTGAAGTGTTGTACGCCGAATCTGGTGTATCGATTTCAGTTGGTGATAGTTTGAAATCGATGAAGAACAGAATCAATTTATGAATAGACACTGGGAATTCGATAATTGGATACGTGTTTGATTGGATTCAATTTTAGAAGGATATATGTCGAGTTTTTGGAGTCGGAGATTCAGTTTGATTGATTGTTCGGTCTAGAGTTCGCATCTGGGTATTAAAGTGATTCGCATATGGGTAACTCAAAAATTGTGTTCACTTTACGGATTCACTTTGTTATAAAATTGTGAGTTGCATATGTGAATCAATTCGCAAATTGGAAGTCAGAAAAATGTTCATTCGCATATGGGTGATATTCGCATTTGTGTCTCAATATCAAGTTCGCATATTTTGTTATAGAGGGAGAAAAATGCGAAGGTGATTAATGCGAAGGGATGCAAAGGGTGTAAGAATGAAGATGCGAAGTATTTCACAGTAGAATGCGAATTAGGGAAGACAATAGAAATTTTCAAATATTGTCCCTGGAGTTTCGCATTTTTGGAAATAAATACCCAACTTCGCAAATGGGATCATAAAATGCTGAAATTGCAGAATTTTCAAATCTGGTCCCTGCAGTTTGTGTGAATTTACACATTTTACCCAGTTTCGCAAATGGGAGTGTGTTTCGCATATTTGGCTGTTTTTGGCGCAACGGGTCACTGCAGAATTTTGAAATTGACAATTTCTACCCATTTTTGAGAAATTTTGTCAAAGGCGATCCGTGAACGGCAATAAAAATTGAATATTTTTTGGGTTTTCCGGATTGAAGTACAAAGTTTATGCCACATGTTAAGGGAGAGTTTTGACATGAAAAATTCCGAATAGAGCACGCTCTTTTTCCATGGAGTTTTATAATCAAATTTCGATTATAAAAAGGGGGAGAAGTTTTATATGGAAATTCGAACTTGAATTTTTCATATTACGCGGATTTGAAGACCGAAGTGATCTTGAAGTTTTGAAGATTACGAGATGATGCAATTGGAAGTTCGGAAGTGATGTGTTCGAAATGGATTTGGATTTATTGAAGATTTTTGGGGTGTGTTTTTATGCGCAAGTTTGGGTGATTATTTGGAGTTTGGAATACTCTTAATCATTCGTTGCTGCTCAGATTGTATGGTCTCACATCCTAGAGCCCAAATTGAAGAGTCATGGAAGAATTGAAGATTGAAGTTCGTTTCGACATGTGTCACCTTTGAGGCTCGAACCGCGTAGTGCTTGATTTTGGAAGACTTGAAGTGGGTCATTCATTCCTAACTTTGAGGGGGAGAATGTTGGGGTGCAAAGTTATTCATTCATGACTTTGTAAATGTTTGGCTTTTGTAAAACCCACTTGCATGTGGTGCTTTAGCCTTTAGACCCATTTGTTAGTTAGAGTGAGACAGAGACATGTAAACACCTCTATAAATAGTGGGTTCATACCACTTGTAGAGGTGTGCTTGAGAGATGTAAAAGTGAGTGTGTAAGTGTGTGTTAATTATGTAGTCTAGATCTAGATCCTTTTTGTAACACCATATACATTCAATATATCTCTTAAACACCCAAATCACCATGTTCAATTGTGCAAGCTTTAATTCCGCATGTCAAATCATGTTCTTATGTCGCTACAGATTGCGAGTTGTACAATAAGAAACATAATGGAAATCCTAACATACAAGGGTTAGATGAGTTGACCGGTTTGACTTGTTGACTTTATTTGACTTTGACTTGACCGGAAATTAACGGTTGTCACAAAATTCTTTGAAAATATACTTTCTTTTAAGGATAAAGGGAAAGATGTGTCCTGCTCTAGGAGAAGACCTCTAGATGATGGACTGAACGAAACCATTCTTGATAAAAGTTTACAATCAGATGAAGAGAGTTCTTACAAGGTTCAAGAAGTGAACTTAGAACTTAGAAGAAGCAAACAGTGCAAAATAGCCAAAGATTTTGGACCTGATTACATGACCTTTGTACTGAATAATGAACCCTAACATATAAGGAAGCTATGGATTCTTCTGAA